>NC_134456.1:227826910-228451910 GCF_047948215.1 Lycorma delicatula | reverse complement strand
GCATCATCGTGGTCTTGAGCTTGAGTGGCTTGGAATTCAACCGCCCTTTATGAACCTCCTTCGACCAGCAAGAACCTATCGTCAATATAAGCCACGATGTGACACCCACTGGGTAACCTCAGCTGCAGAAGTGAATCAAACTCCACCACCCACAGTAAGGCACCCAGAAGACCACCATAGATTATTAAATTCCCCAGAAATTTTCAGGAAAATTCACAGGATATATTTCTCCTGACTGAAAGTTACCACACTCATCACACAAAGTATGACTACCTCAGTACCCTTTCCGGGACGAAACCTGTACTGATTATCCATTAGTAAACCACGCCAGGTAAATCTCTCATTTATATGTAGGTACAGAACCTTTTCAAAGACCTTACCAATAACTGGTAGTAACATCAAGGGCCTATATAAGGAACTAACAGTGGGATCCTTGTCAACACCTTTAAACAATATTTTCACAATTATTGTTTTTAGGTGTGGGTGTAGCTGGTGTTTCAGCTTTATTCTTCTAGAAGTGATTGAATCTACCTGTTTTAGTCAACCTTTTTTATTTTAGCCTCACTATAGGAATCTCTAGCTACTGCTAGAGATCAGATACTGATCTCTAGTAGCTGATCTCAGTAGAATCACAGCTACTGCTCTAAATTTAAGAGATCACAAGCAATTGTGGAGGTAGTAACAAAAAATGCTGAAGTCATCATCTATAATTATATGTTCAACCTTATAAATCAGCAGGTAGCTCAATATCAGCATGGTTTGCATAATGAAAGGTCTACTACAGCCACAAATTTAACTTTGTTTTGTTAATTGTTGGTCCTATTGTGCAGAGCCAAGACCAGATTGATGTTTTAAATTTAGATTTTGCTGAAGTAATCAACAAACTACCAAATCATCTTCTCCAAAAGCTACTGCTTTTTGGTTTTCCTTTGCACAGGTAAAGTGGATTAAGCTAAATTTGATTTAAAAATCTTCATGGTCTTTTATGATCATTTGTGGATTCTTCTAATACCTTTAATGCAATCTCCAGACTTTCATATGGCTCTAACCTGACCATCTATTTTTTCTGCTTTTGATTAATGATAATGGAATTTCCATAGAATCTCTAATTTGTTGTTAGCCGATCATCTTAAGGTATTTTAACCAGTAGCTGGTCAGCAGGATTATCTGCAAAAAAAAAACGTATCAACCACTGTATCACTTTTATCACTGAACAAGTTTTTTTGTTATGATGCATAATTATTTTACAAATGTTCCTCAAAAACTGCTGCAATGTTTAAGGTGATTTGCTTTTTGTTGTAGGAAGAAATTCTGCTTCCTCTGCTTCATTGTTGGCTTGGAGATGACTGGAAGACTATAAGGAAAGATGGGAAGTTCTTAAATAAAAATATAAAAAAGATTGGTATTGTAAAAGACAAAAATATTACTCATCACTTCTCTACTTCTCAGAGAATTAAATAAAATATCAAACTATGAAGTAATTTTTTTTTAAAGAATTAAATCTAAATAAATTATATAAAAGAACTTTTCCTTTACAAATAACCAATAAAAGGATATTTTATTCTGATAATTTCATTTTATTCTATATTCTTAGTTCATTAAAATCTATATCATTAAAATTATATATAGTGATTCTTTAATCAATATATTACAAAATGCATTTTCAAAATAATAAGATAATGAGAGTGAATACATTGTCTTTTAAATTACAGAACAATAAATAATTCTGAGAAGATTTTATAAAAATCACAATTATAATTATTATGCCTACATGAAGGAACTGTGATACAAATATGCAAATGGCACAGTTAAAAATAATTCTTGAGTTAAAAATAACTCTAATCATTTTTACACGAGAAAAAATAATTCATGCTACGTTTATGTATGAAGTCCAAAATTTCTGCATAAAGATTATATTTATTTATTTTATATCTTTAATTTCAAGAACAGAAGAAAGGTGAAAAACCTCATATACATGTGCATGCGTGCACACACACTCATACACACAACTGCATTTAGAGTTATCAGCCCAAAGCCTTATTTAAATGTCTCCTATTATTAAATGGATCAAAGTCTAGGCATCACTTGAATGATTATTAGCTTTAGTCCTAGATTATCAGGCCATGATGTGTTTAATCATCAGTTTGGTCAGTGGAAGATACTATCAAGGAACCAACAATGTTAAAAAGTAGCTGGTCTCTCTAAGTCTTGAACTATCACCTTATGCTTAGTAGCAAGTGCATATCTTCTATGCTACCCAGACACACTAAACAGCACTGATAAACAAAACAATTGGTAATAATACAAGCACAATGTAATAGACACAGTTATTTTCAGAACAGTGCAATACATGAAATCACAAAGTGAATATAAGATAACTAAAAGTAATATTTTTAAGGATGCCAGTTCATTCCCGCTTCACTAAATACATTTTGTATTCACTAGGCTGCATTCATTCATACATACATACACACACATATATGCATGCACACACACACGCACACACACAGAGCTGAATTTTTTTTAAATGGCAACCATACTTGAGCGGTGTATGTTAGAAGACCAGCACACTTTAGTGTATTCTAGAGTGCAAAACAAATTAGGATAAAAAATGCTTCCTGTTTCTAAAACATGTTACTCATACAAGGTAGTTTAATGACAGGGTCATTAAATTCTCTCAAGGATGCTCAAAAGTACCTAGGGCTTATCAAACAGTCTTGACAGAAGTGGCACTAATGATATAATGATAGCAGCCTTGCCTCCATTCGACCTAGTGGCAGAAGAGATCACCAGGAGAGCAGAGGGCATGCTAAGGGGCCAGCCGAAACAGATGTGCTACTAGAAAGCTGTCAGGTAAGTTGGAATAGAGTACAGATGGGTAGGTGGATCTGGAGGTTAATCCTAGAGTTGAAGCCATGGCTGGCAAGAAAACATGGAGAACTGTCGTTCAAGCTGACACAATTCTTGTCCAACCACGGCTGCTTCAAGAAGTATCTGTTTGAGAGGAAGTGGAAGTGGTTGGATCAGTGCGTCTACTGCGAGAGCAGTGACTCGGTGGAACACACAATCTTCCATTGCGCCAGGTGGACCAAGGATAGAAGGGAGGTCCTTGCAGTGATTGGTGAGGTCACACCTGACAATATCATAGCAGTTATGCTGCATGGTCCTAGAAATTGGGCCTTGATCACTGGCATGTTTGGTGGTATTCTGAGAATGAAGGCTTTTGAAGAACTACAGTATGAGGAAAATGATGAATGATAAGAGTCTGGAGGAGAAGAGGAGTAATTGAGCAAGGCAGGGGAATGCAAGATGACCTAAACCCAATGGGGGTACCCCTTTGGGGGCCCCTTCATTAGAAGAAAGTCAAGGAGAAGACCTAGCGAGGCATGGCTGGGTCCAGCGTGCTCACTCAGATGGTTAGAGGCAATGACAACTGAAAAGACCACAGACCCAGTGGGATTCCCCTTCCAGGGGGATCCTTGACTAGAAGTGAGGCATGCAGAAGACCTAGTCCCAGCTGCCTGGTATCACTGGGCAGCCGTGAGGTTAGAGGGTGGTTAGAGGCAGTGGCACTGTGCATATATATTACAATTTAGTTTTTTACTCTCTTTGTTAATATGTACCAAACCAGCATGGTTAGTCTACTGGTTAAACTCATCAAAAACTTGCAAAACCAGCTGATTTATGAAGTTGAGAGTTCTCAGGTTCAATCCATGTAAAGGTAGTTGCTTTTATACGGATTTGAATGCTAGACTGTGGATACCAGTGTTCTTTGGTACTTAAGTTTGAATTAACCATATGTCTCAGGAGTGGTTGATCTGAGTCTGTTCCAGACTACATGTTAACCAGTTCATTTTCATTTACATTGCAGCTACGTCAGGCTTAGCAAGCCAGTTGCAGTAATTGTATTTGCCTATATACACACACACACACACACACACACACACACACACACACACACACACATCAGACCCGACAGTAGCTAGAAAACTGATTGAAGAAATATATATATTAATACAAAACATTTGAAATAATTTACTTAATATCTCATAATTGTAGATATCAACAAGATTTGAAGACAGAACCTTCCAAGTGTTTATGATAAGTGGAACTATCTTGAATCTCATTTTCTGTAATATATGTATTATAATATTAGACTGATACCACTATTTATGACATATAATCTGATGTAATAATAATAAAATAACTAATGTTTTTAAGAAAGGTTAAAAACTAACTGAATAAAATGCTTTATTAATTAATATTTTTATGAGCTCTTGAATGATTTTTCATTTATTTCATTTTAAAGTATTCATGTACAAAACACAATAAAAGTAATATATATATATATATATATATTTCTTTGTGACAAGAAGTAATTTTGTACCACTAGAAAAAAAAATGCCAAGCCTGACTGGAATTTGAATTCAGAACTGTCAGGTAAAAGTCAGAGATGTCACTGCATCGTGAATATTGGTGGGCATAAAAGAAGTGTTTGAAACAACTTTGCATTATTTGATGCAAATATTGCTCAGATTTCTTGTATAATGACCATGAAGATCTTCATTGTTTACTTAGTAATAGCAGGTTAATATCCAGCATTAGTTATACATAATGATAAGAAATGCATTTTATAGAATAAGAAAAATGCCAAGCCTCAGGGGAGGATTAAACCCAGAATCTTACATATGAAAGGCTCCATTACAGAGCCTTACATATGTCTTACCATACATACATGTCATTCCATTACAGAGGTTTGCATAATATTTAATGACAAAGGTTTTACATTCAGCAGCTTCAATTCTAAAAATATAAAATGAAAAAATACAGCTTTCTTACAAGCTGATAAAAGTAATTACTTTCAGCCTTATTTTAGCACATTACAGAAATAAAAATATAAATAAAATAATTTAGTCAATTATTCACTGTTCTAAAAAATTATAATATATGTGCAAGTTAATTTTTAATGTATCAATGATAACTATGATTGCCTACATTTGATAAAGTCCTTAATAAAAACATTAATAATTATAAATTATAATAATAACTGTGCTATTAATATGACCTTGTTTTTTAAGGCTGTATCTCCATTTTCATATCAGACCATAATTAGTAGACATGAGTGCATCAAACCACACTCACATAACATGCTTATATTTTTATAATGCAGCGATATCACGCTCCAGTGCACTTTACGTTATAGCAAATAAGATATAGAAACCTATTCTTTGACTTTCTACATTTTCTACCTTTCTTATTTTGTGCAAGAACTTATTACATTTAGCATATGTTTATCAGTAAAAAATACCAATAAAAAGTATTTTTTATTTTTATATTATTATATTATGAAATCTGAAGGTACATCAGTGAATGGTAGTTTTTAAAGAGCCGTCATTTTAGTCAGAATTATAAGAATAATTATTGTTTTACATCACATTTTTGTCTTAAATTAGAATTTGTAATTAGAATGGCGATGATTAACTAAGCTAGATCATCCCACCCACTTTAATAATGAAAAATATGAGTTCAGAAAGATTGATAAAATTTCAAAAAATTTGCAAAACATAAAATAGTATTTGAAAATATTTTCACATTTTTCTAAAATAGGATTGGGAAACAAAACTTTAATGAGACATTTGACAAAGTAGGTTAATTATAGAATAAGAAAACAAGTCAAGAGGAAAGTAAATTTGTGGATGATATGAAATATGGAACAAGGTTTTTTTTTAGTGACTATATAAATTTAATAAACAAATAATTTTTTTATTCTGATTGGTGCTAATAATAATATATTGTATAGATCATTTCACTGCCTGCAAGAAAAATTATAAATATAAAAACATAATTATAAGATAAAAAATAGATGTGATTAATGTTCATATTAATTTTATTTAAATATAAACATATGAAATAATGATAAGGTAAATAAATTTAATATTGAAAATACTAAATTAAATATAGAAAATAAATTAGTGGAAAGACTTTTCAAATGGTTCAGTAACTTATTAAAAATGGCAACAGAAGCATAGTAAGGTCCTTTCTTGAAAGCTGAAGTATATGTTGAATTATACAAAAGGAGTATTATTGTCTAGTTTGATAGTAGTGGATATTGTTATTTTATAAGAATAAGTGACTATTCTTTTTAGCAAAGATTGCACTTTCAAAAATATAAACACAAGGGTAAGTTAACACATTTAATTTTCTAAATATCAATCTATAACATTCATATTTATGAGTGCCAGTTAATGATCTGACAGCCAGTTTTTACATCATAAAACTTATTCTGACTTTTTGAGGGAACCTTAAGGGATGACATTATACTTTTAGACAGTAATCTACATAAGATATTAGACCTTTAATAATGATGGCAAGTTTGGTATTTTATTAATACACTTCAAAAGATAACAGTGCAGTTTAATAATTAAATATGTAATTTTCACAACTTGAGAAACAAGTTACATAATTTATTAATATAGACAATACCTCCTGTAAACTTTTTTTTTTCCATCGTTGTTGGATAAACCTTTTACAGGCACCATGTGGTCTTCAGCTCTATGTCAGTGTGGGATTCTTCCTTGCAGGCCTACTCACTGAAACCCCTCTCTTTTTATCACATGGGATACAAGGCCCACCTTACGGTATTATTACAGCACCTCATGTGTCTTGTCTCCATCCGCACCTCCATTGCTTGTCCCATAGCTCAAGCCCATTGGGATTCTGCATTTTATTTTTTTTTTTACCTTGACCTTGGAGCCAGGGAGACTCAGAACAGTTGTTTATTCCTTAACCTCTTCTGCCAATTTTTTCGGATGATCTTAACCAATATCGTGGACACTGCATGCCACGATCATTTGGTCTGCAGCATAGTACCAATGATGTTTTCTGGGATAAGTAAGAATTTTCTCCTGCATACTTCCCTATACTATAGGAACTGGCTGAACATGAACATCAACTGTTCTTTATTATCCTTCTCCATGCAGTAATCACATTCCATGAATGATCTTGGCATCTGCACGTACAAGTATGCCTTAAAAAACCCGTGACCAGTAAGCACTGTGTTTTTAGAAAAACCATCTCTGAATGTCCAGGATCAGTCTGTGGGTCTATCTGTTCCTCTGTGATAACCTACATTAATTTATGCTACTGCTGATTCCAATGAAAACATGGTCAGAAAGGAACATTCCACCAAGAGTCGTTTATTAAATTGTAATTTATTTCTTAATAATATTTTTTTTTATTTCAATTTGGGGTTATTACTGAGATTATTAGATTATTCTTGAGATTGTATTCATTATTGTGTAATTATATTTAGTATTATATTTTATTGCTTTGGTCACTATTTTTTTTATTTTTTTAAAATTGTTATCAAGAAAAATGTTTATGTATAAGTATAAATCCTCTTCCATTGAAGTTTTTTAAAGTTATAAATACCATATTAATAGATTATCATAATATTTAAAAAATTTGTTATTTGTTTTGTTATTTGTTATTAGTGAATAGAAAAATAGATATTCACTAATAATATTCACTCATTTTGTGCAACAAATATTCTTATTGCACAAAATAAGAATTGTGCAAGCAAGAATTATCATTAACAGGAAGATGCACTTTGTATTACCAATATAAATTTGGATATAAGGTAACAGCTTCTAAAAACGTAAATGTGGATTGTAATTCTGTACGATAGCAAAAGTTGGACAATCAGAACTGCAGATAGAAGGAATCTGGAGGACTTTGAAATATGGTGCTACAGGCAAATGATTAGAATTAGGTGGACTGACAGAGTTACAAATAATACAGTTCTAAGTTGGATGAATGAAGAATGGAAGTTCATGAATGCGCTCACAAAGGGAAGAGATGCATTAATTGGCCACATACTACGACATAATGGGCTGCTTCAAATTATTATTGAGGAAATGATTGAAGGGAAGAATCATCGGGGGAAAGGAAGGCTGGAGTATATCAAGCAGATTATGAGAGATGTGAATTGTGAAACCTATGTTGAGCTGAAAAGGAAGGATCAGGATAAAGGACTTGTTGTCCACTAATCATAGGATTGATTACCAAAGTGAGAGAGTGAATAGATTAATGATTTCTATATAATAATCAACATTTTTTAAATATAAATCATATCAATTGTGTTCAATTATGCTTAGAACTCGACAATTCTTCATTTATCAGCTTATCTATATTTTATTAGATTTAACATAGATTACCTACAGCAGATTTTTTTGTAATTTCAAGAGTTATCTACTGTTGGAAAAAATGTAATTGGAAAAATTAAGTATTACAATTTTTATGTATTTAAATCTTAAATGACTTTTAAAAATATTACAGCAATTACAAGAGCACTACAAAATTTAATTACTTTGAAATCATAATCATAGATGAAGAAGGAAAATTTTGTTAGGTTAAAGACCAAAACCAAAACTAAGGATTCTATCCCACCTACACAATCTTTTTAGTGATTGGCTCACAAAACTAGCATTTGTGTGTGTGTTCGCATGTGTGCGTGTGCCCGCATATGTTTTTGTTTTTAATTTCATGTTCATTATTAGTGTATGACAACTCAAGTGTAGCAAATTATAAATTTAAAAAAGGAATTTATAATGAAGACAATTAAACACACAAAATTTGATTAATAACTGCATACAATAAAAATACTTGATCCATATATGTTAATTAATAACATATATGTATGTTATGCTCTAATTTATACTGTACTAAACCAGTAATCAAAGGCCAGATCTACTAAATTGTATACATGCAATGTATAATTTATTGATCGTCCCACAGTTTGTATAAGTTGAATAATTACTTTTAATTATTCTTCCACGGTTATATATAATAAAATGATTAATTTTAATTAATAAAGCCAATTAACAGCAGACTTAGAAAATTTTCACTCAATACATCAAGAGAGACCACGTAATATAAAATCATACTATACATGTAAACATTGAACAAATTAAATTATTTTAAGGATGTGTTGAAAATGTTGGTATAAAAATAAGTTAGCATTTATATTTAACATGTATTTTTTTAACCTACTTCAAAAAAAGGAAGATATTTTCAATTTTATTGGCTTTTTCTTATTGTGTTGAAGCCTTAATCTTCACCAAATAAACATTTGACAATTCATTATTTTATTTAGTACAGGAAGTTTATCCTGCAATTTTTTTTGTAAGTACTTGAGTGGAAGACTTCCTAAATGAAAAATTAAATATTAAAAGATTATTTTAACAGATCAGCTATGAACATTCAAAATAGCAAACAAGTTAAATAAAATTTATCAATTTATGGCCTTTCAAATCCATATTTTCATCATCAGTTATAAAATACTATCAGACAATACACTATCATCATTAATATGCAAAAAGTGATAGTTGTCAATTTGAATTGAATTAAATGTTAGTTACAGTTAAGTAATCTGTTTTAACAGATATATCAATTTAAATAATTTATCATTTTAAAAATTAATTTACCTGTTCATTTATAAGTAGTTTGTTTATATATTTTTATTTGTAAATATAACTTTTTTCAAATATTCAATTTTTTTTTTCAAATTGGCTGTCTCTGGACCATACAAACAAATTTTCTTTTTCTTTTGAAGTTTTAGTATACTGCCATCTCTGTCATTTTTCTTAATGTTTCTTGTATCTTTAGCACCTTTAAATCTTTTAAACTCTTGTACTTTTTTCTTGAAAATTTCCTGTCTAAAATTTCTTCTTCTAGTCTCTTTAAGGTCCTTTCTTATCCCTAGCCCAAATTGATTTTAGTTTTGAGATTATCAAACAGGTTGAAAATCTTTTTTGGCAATATTTCTTCATCCATTCTCTTTAAATGATTGTAAAACATTATTCTCTGTTTTTTAATTTGTCGATTATGTTTTCAAATTTTCTTTAAATTTCTTCATTTGATCTTAAAACATTTTATTATTTTCACACTTTGGGCTTTACTCATATATTACTTTCTAGTGCTTTAACATAGTTATAGTAGTGGAAAGAAAAGTACTGTAATCAGTCCAATTTGGGATATGTGGTTTTCACCAAATCTTGACATTTTGACACCTAAGGAACCCAAAAAATTGGATGGAAATTTTCCAGATGTTCATATATACATGTGTCTCACACCTTATATCTCCAGAACTGCTGGACTGATTTTGACCAAACTTAGTCAGATTATTTCTGTATATGGGGCATTGATGCAGTTAAATTTTCAACTTAAACAATCAACGAGGAAAGGTTGTAGAGCAAGGTCACCCTCAGTATATCAAGATTTCACCTAATTAAGATCTTATTTTTCTTAGACACAATTGTTAATTAAGAAGTAATATTTCCAAAAAAATATTTTTTCAAAATCACACCCCCATCCCAAAAAATGCTTTTAACTAATGACTAAGTGGGTATCTGTGTAAATAGTACCCCCTGTCACCACATGGGAGTGTTAGTGTAGCACTGACATACATCTGGATAAAAAATATTATATTTAAATAAAATTATAAATATTTTAAATTAAGTTGTATGTGTAAGCCATGCATCACAAAAAAGCTGCATAAGGGAAATTCCTACAACTGTGTTGTCAGTTTTTTCCGTTTAATTCATGTTTATTATTACTATTTATATATATTATTTCTGGATTCTTCTCTGTATTTGTTATTTTACATCCATGTTTAATGAGATGATTCATAACATTTGAAAAATTCTTTCTTTAATTTTTATATGCTGTTAAATGTTATAAGGACTTTTGTTTAATGTACCTGTTGATTTTAACAAATATATATTCCCCTACAATCATTACAGTTAATTTTACAAGTGACTTATCTACTGTTAAATTTATTTTTAAATATTATTTTATTATGATTTAAATATTTTATTAAATTATTTATTGGCTTCAAGAATGAAGTATAAGTTCATATAAATACACGTTAAGAAATGCTTTGTTAGTGAGTATTGGCTGGCGAAAGATTTCACCCTGATTTCTGAGCCTTCAGTAAAATTAGGCCAGACCGTAATTTATGGGATCCAAATTAATAGGTAGATTTAATGGTTTTCTATAAAATCTGACCTGAAAAATTTAAAAAGATAGGTTCCGAAAATGTAATTTTAGTATTTTTTGAGAAATTTGGGTTTTTTTTAGAAAAGATTGGAGGATGTAAAACATTCTATTTTATTTTGGTATGAAATAATTTTATTAAATCAATAACTAAATTTAAAAATATAAAAATCTAGAAATAATAACGGAAAGAATTTCTATAAGAGTGTAGAAGGTTCAAAAAATAGATGTTTTAAACCATTACATTTGAATAAACAAGCAAATGGATCAATGCTTCTACATCATGGCAAGCACTATGTTTAGGGATATAAGTACTGCAGAGAGCCAATGAGTGGGATTTAATAATATTTGAGAGAGTGAGCAGTAGATCATAGGTAAAGAATGCTTTACAAGTATATTCCAATTTGTAACAGTGTTCTGTTCTATGATCATCATGAGATGCTGTTCAGTGAGTTGTGTTAACAAAGACAAGGTATCATTAATAATTAATAAAAGTATAAGCAAATTTTTTTCTTTGTAAATAGTTGAAGTAAATAACCTTTATATAAAGTTTATTATTGCTCTTGTAATTGTAATCTTGATGCAACAGTCACTACTTAATTTTGTATGAATTTCTATTAGGTATTGTAAATTTCATTTCATAGTAGAATCTGACCTATTATTTGTGTCAAATACATACAGTAATTTAATTAGTTTGTGAATAGAGATATATTAAATAGTGAATAAATTGTATTTGTATAAATTTGAATGTGCTTCATTTCTCAATATCCTTTGTTAAACATGTGGCAATACACACTTCAGTCTAGTTGCTTTATACTGATAATGTATTGCAGTTGTAAAGTTAAAGAAATTGAAAAAGCTATCTAAGGTTGTAAAAAAGCCTTATATGGCTTCAAATTTAATCAACTAAAACATTCATAGGTAGAATCAAAAAATTATTTTCTCCTTAGTATTGTTAAAACCTTATTCATAATTGACTTAACATTACTGTTACCAAATTTTCTATTATTAAAGTTAAATATCTTCAAATCAACCAAATTTTGTGTGCTATGTAAAGAGAAAGCAGATGAAATGATGTACATAGATTTTTATATTCAAACAAATTTTCAACAATTTTTATTGATGACTACATAATACAAAATTGTAATCAGTTGTAGGTGTTATAAAAATATCAGAAGTATCCTAATAATTTATATATTAAATTTTAAAATAAATGAAAATATAGAAAATAATATAAAATTTTGTCATATCATGTTATTTTGGTATGAATAACATTAATTTCAACATATAGATCTTTTTTAAAAATGTATGTATTATTACCTTTTTTTTCTTCTTATAAGTGCCGGAAGAGCAATGTGAATCTGAAAGCAAATTGTTTGAACTGTTTAATAATTTTAATTCAGCAGAATTTTGATTTCTCATTAAAACAGAAAGAAAATCAGAGTATAACTTAATAAAGATGCAGCAGAATGTAAGTCAAAGTAAATTTAAAAAAATGTAATAAATATTACATCATGAATGTCATCAGTAAAAATATTAATCAAATAAATGATAAAGTTGTTATACTGTTCAGATTATGTGTTATGTAATAATTAGTCATGACTTTTTTATAAACAGATTTTAGGAAATTTTTTTTAAAAATAAAGGAAATAATAAAATTTTAGTGTTGAAATAATATATATATATATATATTTATAATCTCAGACTCTAGCTTAAAGAATTAAAATCTGAAACATTTTTTATTATAAATGAGTTTTTGTGGAAATAAAAAAACTGATGGCTTAATAAATAGAAATAAAAGTTTTTTTCTCATTTTCTCAATATACATTAGTCACTGTATTTCATAACTAATTTGAATAGATCTGTTTTTTATTCTATTTATTTACATAATTCCTGTTTCATGTGTATTTTTTAATATCTTTTACAGAACTACCTTTATAAATAACTACATGACAACAAAGGAGGACTAAACATTGTTTTAAATTTCATAATTTATATTGTGATGTCATGCTTGAAAATGATAATTACAGAATTTATTTTTATTTTATTCATTGTTTCATAATCCTCTGTCTACTTTTTTTAATAGCCTACATACAATGAAGATAAATTTCACTTTATTGTTCAGTAAACTTAGTCGCCCCTAAATTACGCCACAAATGTTTCATATTCTACTGTGTATATGCTGGTAGAAGCAAGCAGTAGGAGAATTCCGTTGTATGCAGTAGCAGAAATGCAGTAATTTGAACTGGAAGCGCGAGAACGCTCTTTATGTACGCACTAGCGTGCAAAGGATTTTTTTATAAATTTCAAGTATTTAAACGTAAATGAATTCTTACCTCATTTAAATATACCATGACAGCTTCTTCTAAAAAAAAAGATAATCAATTGTATTATTTGATGACAACATCTACTTCGCTAAGTCCGTTACACTGTTTATTACCCCGTTTTTTTTTTTTTTTTTTTTTAGCAAGGGTTTATCTTTCATTATTATTACGAAAAAAAATAAAAGAAAGTAGTTTACGCCTAATTGATTATTTTAGAGTAATAAGTTTGCAATATTACTGATATTTTTTTACTTACAAATATAATATGAAAGCACTGATAATTAATGAAATTGAAATAAAGATGGCATTGGATTTTATCTGTACTCGTTTGACATGTCTGTAATCTGCAACAATTTAAACAAATCTGTAGTCATGATTTATCTACTGTTTTAAATAAGTTTAAGTATATAAGTTTTAGGTCTTTAATTCATTTAAAAATGTTACGGTAAATTTTAGTTAGTATTACCTTTTATAGGTAAAAATCAGAACATGTTTTATTTACGTAAATTAATCTGTAGAAAGTAAATTATACACAAGTTATATTGTAAATTAACAGAACCATGAAAAAATGCAAACGTTCTAGATCAACTACACTTGTAGTGTTAATTTAGTTATTTATTTATGTAGAAGTTTTTATTAATATCAAAACATTGTGAGTGCTGCATTTAAAAGAAAATGGAATGTGAGCCTGAAAAAGAAAACAAAGGAAAACTATTTGTTCGTAGAGTTCAGGTAATGAATTTCAGTATTAAGTAAATTACAGTGTTTTTTTTAAAAATAATATTAAAACTGTTATTCATTTCTATGTTATTCATCACGTTTCTTTAGAAAAATTAATTCTGTATATGACAAGTAATTACACTAAATTTATATGAGACGTTTTGAATAAAATATGCTTTAGTAATCTTGTATATTTGTTGGACAAAGAAAAAATAATTTTTTTACTTTATCGAATAATGAAATAAGAGCCTGTTTTAACTCGACTTTTTGACAATTCAAATGTTTGTGGTGCAGTTGAAAACCGTCTAAACGGTTTTCCGATTTTTATGAAATTTTGCATACAATAAACGGAGTTAATATTTACAAATTAGTCTATTTCAAGGAAGTTAACCTATTAAACACTAACAATCACGGCTGTCTCAACAGCTTTGCTGACCACCACTTAAAACAAATGTCAGTAAAGTGTACTAACTTACAGTAATATTTTATAAACAAGTTTAAAAAACACTTTGCTGTAATTGAATCATATTCAAACACATGAAGTCCCAAGTGGCTAGGTTAAAACAACACCTCATTTCATATTTTTCAGTTGATGTATTAATTATATTGTATTAAGTTTAAAATTATTTTATTTTGTTAACTGATAAAGTATATGCAAGATATTTATATCGTAAAGATTTATTTATACATGAAAATATTTCAAAATGGTAGTTTTTAGGAATTATTCTACTAGCATTCTATTTAATGATCATGATTTCATTTAAGTTATTTTATGCGCCTTAGAAAAGGCTTACTTTTTAATGACACATTTGAAAGAACATATTGCAAGTAGTGATCAGAACAGAAATTCTTCTAGTGATGGATACTAGTGATAGCAGCTATTCAGTAACACTTGATAGAATAATTGAATAGAAATGGCCTTATTAAATAATTGTTACTTTAATCATTTCATTTGTTTAAATATTCTACAAGAAAAATGCTCAAGACATGTAAATGATAAAAATCTGGAAATAGATGCACATTCAATTGTTGAACTATCATAAGCAGCAGTTAGATATGTAAAATTATATAAACAAAAAAAGCAATACTTAAAAATCATTATAAAAAATAGCTGCATTTATATAGTAAAACAAATAGTGAAAAATATATAAGTAATATAACTCTGCTGTATGTGTGTTATAGGTGTAATATATGATGACTTGAGATAAGTCCTAAATCACTTTCAACAGTGAGGTAGTGATTATCAAAAATCACAAGCATCCTGTGTCACTTCACTCCTCAGTGAAGTAGTTTCCTTTTGCTTTTTTCAATGAACTTGAAATATATGGTTAGGTATCAGTGTGCTAGGACCACAAATTTAAACCATACTTGGCGCTAGCAGACACCTTTACCCTATTCATCACAGGAACTGGTTGTGTATGGAACATCTACTTCAGAGAAAACAACTGATTGATTGCTTATGGCTCATATAAGTAAAGAACCTGAGATGCTTGGTGCTTGTATCACGTACTTCTTACAGTCAAATAAATGAATGGTTGAATAATTACTCTATTAAAGATATTACTTAAGCAATGAAATTAAATTAAAGAAAAGTAAATGGATATGAAATTGCAGATATTACAAAGTTACTATTCAATTTTTTTCATTTTTAAATATATTTAATCTTGTTAAAATTTTCATTTTTTGTAAGTAGTTACTACATGCGTCATTAAATTTGTATATAATTGTATAATATTATACATCATAAAAAAGAAATTAGTTATAATAAGTAAATCTAGATAATTAATTTTAATTTATTAATTTTATTTCATCTATTAAAAAAGTTAAGTTGTTACCATAATTTCTAGTACTATTTAATTAAAAATAAATTTGACAATATTATATCTTATTTATAATAAATAAAAGTTAAAGAAATACACATTCTCAACAAAGAATACTTGAAATCTATCTTATACATGACCAAAAGCTGTTTGCTTATATACATCACATATCAATACACCACAGGAATTTTATCATCAGCTTACATCAAATAATTTCATCTACACTTAATTTAGATGTTACCGTTACTATTATATCTAAGAATTGCATGCAATTCAAAACTTAATATTGTATTGCTAAAGTGAACATTGTTTCAATTTCATTCAGATTCCAGGTAACAACTGATTACACAGTTATTTTTGAAATGCTTCATATAGTTTTCCCCAATTTTCAGTGAAACAAGAATCACATTATAAAATTTATATCATAGAAATACAAACCATTTTGAAATACAGTACAACTAGGCTTTGATGCAGTCAGTACGCTACTAGCCATTTGTCTTGTATATAAGAATTGGTTTTCAAAGCAACCAGTCATCCCTTATTTACAACTTTTCTTTAAAAATTTCTAAGACTGTAAACATAAAAAAAAACCTTAATTGTATTGTTCTATAATGCATAAACTCTGGGAAAACCAGGAATTTCTCCCTGCTTCACTTAAGAGCCTAAAGATCTTTTTTTGGTGATGAAAACAAGTAAATCATTCAATTGATAACTGCTTCCCCAAAGTGTTATGCCATTGACTAATATGTAATATGCTATCAACAATATGTAATCAAACTTTGAGTGTTCTAGAACAAGATAAACCTGTCTAAGCAAAGATATGAGGTACATATTGATTCTCAAATAGAGTGTTTAAGGACAGTTACATTGAATTTTTTCCCACTATACCGCGAATACAATGAATAAAGCCTAAGTTAATATCATTAATCTTAAATGGTAGGTCAAAGTCATATGACTGTGAAAGAAAAACACATAAAACACATTTTTAGAAAAATCCAGTTTGAGCCTAATATAGTGAAACCATAATGAAGTCTTATTTAAATAAATTCTCTATATAGCTCTAGTCCAATAATAGATGGCATAGTATTAGCACTGTAAGATTGGCCTGTATTGTTGTTAAAACCCATAATGGGACTATAAAAATTACCATAATAAATGAAATAAGGTTGGTCTCTGTACAGAACTCTGAAGTATATCATACACCATTTCTGAGACTTCTTGTTTAAAATTGTGGATCTTAACAATTTGTCTGTAATCTTTTAAATACAAAATAAGCCATTATGAGATGAGAATGCTGGAATTGAAGGTCTATCTCATAATGGCTTAATTAATTAAGAGAGGAACTGACATACTGCCATATGCTTTACAGTTATCCACAAACAAGGCAGTTTTATTACTGATATTTGAGTTTATTATAAGAAAATTTTATAGTGATAATTCTATATTAAGATTTTGCCTGAAGCCAAGCTGTCCATTGTAGAAGATTGTAAAAAAAAAATTACAGTTTTATATTTTACTAATCATCTCAATACCTTGGATGACAAAACTTAACAAAGAAATTGACTGATAGTCACGTACTAATTTTATATTCTCTTTTAAAAATTGGGACAACTTTGATGCTTTTTTTTAGCAAATTTATAAAAAATCCATTACATACTTTTATTGTAAATATCAGTTTATACAGGAGCTAAACCATCTGTAGTACTGTCCAGGATCATAGGTGACATTAAATCATTACTACTTTTATTTAATGAAATAAAGTTTATAACTTTTATATCTTTCTCTGTAGTTATTGGAATAAAAAATACAAATTTATCATTGTGGCATGGTTTAAATATGCGTGGGAGCTGAGTTATCTCTTTAGTGGCGGAATTCATTGAGATAGAGCAAGTTCAGTGGGAACATTAGAAAAATAATCATTAAAAAATTCCAATTGTTTGTTTATAGTACATAAAAAAATTTTATTTGTGCATGTGTTGCCTATATTTTTTTTCTTAGTCCCACTAAAAATACTACTACATTTTTGCTATTTTAAAAAGCCTTTCAAAGTTTTTCACTCACTCCAAAGCATTTTTGATGCTTTTTTTGAACACCTATGCTAATTTTCAAAATTAGCTCATTCATATACTTTACACACCTCACAATATTCTGAATTTGTATAAGTAATTAAGATCCACGTTGTAAGGACATTTTGTATAAAAAATAAAATCAATTCTGCATAAATTTTCAATAAGTGTGTTTCTTTTTTTTTAGCAAGTTCTGATGACTGATGAAAATTTAACTGCTGAAGAATTAACCTACAAAGTTGATGAAATGAAAGATTTAATGATCACACTAGCAAAAATGTTAAAACACACAATAGATAAAGTACATAAACTTGATGCTGAAAACGAAAGTCTGACAACTGTAAACAACTCATTGACTTTATTGTAAGAAATTAATAAATTTTATTCAGATAAAATAAGATAACAGTATTTAATATTTATAAATGGGTTATATAACAATTAATTCTGGGTTATCTTATGTCAAAGTAACCAAACATCATGCTTCTTTACAATTACAAATTAGTTGAATTATAATATTATTTTTTGATGATTTAGCATTATCAACAGTTTTTAACAGACTTCAAAAAATGAGGAAGTTATCAATTCAACTGTATTTTTTTAATGTATATTATGCAATATCTCTGATGTTAGTAAACAGATTTTGATTTTTTTTTTTAATCAAAAGAATACATTTTTGGAATGGTCCCATATAAATTTTAACCAAATCCAATGATAATCTTAGGAAAAAACCAAAAGGCTCAATTTCCTTAGCCATTGACCAATCATACCAGTATCATGTTGCTCTGTTTCCTGTATGAGTAGAATATTAATAACAGTATATATATATCATTGTTTAGTCTGTGTGGAAATATTCATGGCATTTTTTCTCCATTTTCTTCCTTAAACAATCATTCTCCTTTTTTTCTTGGCTACTTTCCTCTAAACTCCATACAAATATTAAACCTACATTTAATATTTATATAAAATTGTGAAAAAGTATATTATCCCTAACTGAAAAAATGTAATATAAATATTTATATAAACGGTAAATAATAAATTCTAATTCTGCAATATTAAATAAATAGTTATACAACAAGCTCCCAACCAACATCACTCTATATGAAGTGAGTTAAATCTTATAATTTTGCAATAAATAATATTCTATAGTTATTAAAAACACTTTTTTTAACTGTGTACTCGCAAACCTTGTCCAAATGTCTACTCGCAATAAGTAAGTATAAATCAGTTATATAGATTGGATATATAGATCTTGATTAAGTGGTTATATAGACCTATAGAATCAATTGGATGGATTGCACAACCTCATCATTTCTGTCACAGCTTTCTCATCATGTAGTACATTTAATAACTTGTTTGGATCCAAATCAGACAAGGTAATGCCCTTTAAAGTTTTAACTCTACTAAGAGTGACATAAATCTACCCTTTGGCAAAATTTTTCTTGCCGAGGTCTATCACTGCCCTATTAAGAGTTGCACCCTGCAGTTTGTGAACAGTTACAGCCCAGCATAATATCAGAGGTAGCATTCTTCACTTGATATCTCTGTAGCCCTTTGTCGCTTGAAATGTTGTACAAACTAGTGAAATGGCTATGCAACCACCAACATCTTTCATTCTAAGACCAATAGTCTCATCATCAAATTTTATGAGTACAACTTTCGGTAATTCTCCTTCCTTGTATATCAAGCTGAGGTAGTGAGAACGTTGCTCTTCTCTAGTGAGAACGTTGTGTTAGGTTTGACAAACATTTTTATATTAAACTGGCACAATAAATATGAGTAGAGTTTCATTCTGTAAGAACCAACTGTTGTACATTCTCATTTGTGAGAGTATACATTCTCATTGTAGAGAAATCTGAGAAAATATTCATGGCATTTCTTTCTCTGTTTTTCCTTAAATGATCATTCCTTTCTTGGCAGCTTTCCTTTAAACATGGTCAGCAGCGCATTTAGTAGACATACCCATATTTTAATTATATATTATATTAATACCATCATGATGGATTTGGCAATGCGACTTCCACTTCTTCCCTCATCTCAAGAGAGATCTCAAAGGTAATGATTACACCACCAACGATGAGGTGAAGGAAGCTGTGGCCACTTGGATCCGAGAAAGACCTCCAGAATTTTTCAGTGATTCAATACAAAAACTTGTCACACATCGGGAAAATTGTATCAGTGTAAAACAGGGATTATAATGAAAATTAAATACTCCATTTTGTAGCTAACGTATTGAACTTTTATTCATTTTCTATTTCATCCAATATCTCTTTTCATTCCCATGCTATGCATACATGTGCAAAATTTGTCAGCCAAGCCCTCATATATTTTCATACATCAGTCTCAAACTACTAAACAATTGCAGAAAAAAATTGATAAAAGACTAATTTTCAAAAGATTAGAAATTATAAAAGAATTTGTTTCAATTTCTTTCAAAAGATATTTTTTCATAGTCTGATTTGATACAGGAGATTTCACTGAAAAAGTATCACTAATTAAACAAATTTTCTTTTAAGAATTCTCATTATTTTGGAGTCTGTAAACTTAATGAAGAATTTTCTGCTAATTAGTTTTGGAAGGTTCTATGGAAAATCTTACATTATTTCAAAAGTGATTTGTTAAGAGTAACCATGTCTCGTCATGCTGCTAAACATCATTTAGCTTTGTGAAAGATAATAAATAAATAGTTTAGTGAAATTAACATATAGTTAGAAAGTTTGGGGAAAAACACAATATGACTGAATATGTAACAAAGATAAGGAAATTTTATTGATAGGCCATGTAAGAGGTAATAAAAGAATAATCTAAAAAAAATAAAAATAAAAACTGACTTCAACAAATAATAATATTAAAAAGTTACAAATAATTGTATTTTTATTTATTATCTTTTTATTTTTAATAATATTTATTAACTAATGTAAAAGTATTTATTGCAAATAACATTTATTAGTGTTAACAAATAATAATAAAGTTATGTAAAATTAGTACCTCCTCAACCAACCGCTATGTGGCAAAATGGGATTCCCACATTTAAAATGGGATCTCAAAAGCATATCAGAGAGAGCGTCTCACAGTTATTGTGATCTTGAGTTCGCTAAGGCATATATTCTTGGTGATAATATTTTTACATATAATACACTTATTATATAAGTGTTCTTATATCATATTTTTGTACGTCACATTTTACTGTTATATTATAATTCTGTAGATCTTATTTTTTGTTGAACTTGTGTTGGCTGGCAGAAACTTAAAAATAGTTATGTTGTATATTCTTTTACTTTAGTAAATTGTGCAGATTCAGCAGTTATATATACACTCGTATTATTACATTTTTACTAACTATAATATTATTTAAATTTGCAATAATATTCCCATTATTGCTTCTTTTCTTTTTTTATTATTTAAAAGATATTAGTATTTTTATTTCTTAACTATGTACATTAGTTCTTAAAAATGATACTGCTCTCAAGATGTATGTTAATGAATTGGTTTTTCTCAAATCTAGATTCCTTATCATCATGCTCAGAAATAATTAAAAAGAAAAATTGCTATTAACATGCAACATGTAGAATCTTTACTTCAGTCTAAGTCAACTTGTCATATTTCAACATTACTGTTGTGATGGCATTCTTTTGGTTCTTAACAAAAATGCGATTATGACCAGAGCTTCTTTACAATCTTTATTTCTCAGTATACAGTCGCTAAATAATTTTCAGAATAATTTCATTACTTTATTTCTTTTGTTAAAAAATCATAAACTTATTTTCTGAATTTTTTTAACCCATGAGTGGTTATCTAGGTAATACTCATAAGCATTTTTTCTACCTAGTTGTACCCTCAGCAAGGTGCAGAATTTCTTTAGACACAAAATAATCATGTGCAGCCAATAACCTCTTCACCAGTACTGCTGTTTGAAATTAAACATGTCTAGTATTTCTGTTGTGCATACTACAATGTGTTCATAGTCATGTAACCTAAAAAAGTTGACAATCCTAAGTTTGTTTTTACGGGATTTCCATAAAACCAATGTTTTGCTGAAACTGTATTAGATAAGGTTAAAGTAATTTATTGATTTTTCAAATAAATTGGCTATTTTTCATTCAGTGTTTAGATTTTCTGAAACAGGAAATTTAGTGATCATCTGTTAATATTGGTTGATGACAGTTTGGCCACTATCATACTTGCTTTTACATTTTCCCAGAAAGTCACTCAGAAAATGTTTTCCAACGGACTTTGTTTGGGATGGTCATACAAGGGCTGTTTTTTTTTAATCGTGCATCTAAGTAAACAAGAGATAGGCAGGAACCAGGTCTGCACATTGTCTGCAATTGTGTTGCCCTCCCACCACAACCTCTGCCGTTGCCAGCTCCATTGCATCAGTTTGAGCCAAGCTACAGGCAATTTAACATGGCCGCTACAATCAATGATCTCGCCAAGTGTGAGTTGCGAAGTTTGATAGGTTTTTCTGCAAGCAGAAGGATGTAGCGCTGCTGAAATCCATCGCAGAATGAGCCTAGTGTATGGTGAAAACTTTATGAGTGATGGTAGTAAATGAGAATGGTGTAGGAAATTTAAAGAAGAGCAAATGGATGTCCATGACGAAGGTGAGCAAAGACGCAAGTCTGTTGCTACTGTATGTCTGGTTGGGTAGAAATCCCAGAAATTTCAAAGTCTTCTCTGTACACAATTGTGACTAAATAGCTAGAATACTGAAAACTGTGTGCATGTTAAGTCCCAAAAATGTTGAGTGTCAATGACAAAAAGCAGCAAATGGCATCAGCCTTAATAATTTCTTATGTGTTACGATAATGAGGGGGAAGAGTTTTTAAAGTCTATCGTTACTGGCAATGAGACTTGGATCCAGTATGACAATACAGAAACCAAAGAATAGTCTAAACAGTGAATGCACACTTCTCCGAACAAGCAGAAAAAGTTTAAACAGACACTGAGCAATAGGAAAACAATGGCTACAGTTTTTTGGGACCATAAATGTGTCTTGTTTGTGGACTTTATGGAGCAGAGGACAACAATAACAAAGAAAGTTTATTGTGTACCTTTACGTAATTTCCGCAGAACAATTCAGAAAAAACAAAGAGACATTCTCTCATCCGGCGTGGTTTTGATCCATGACAATGCACAACTGCACTGTGCCAACATGATGCAAGACCTTCTCAAACAATTCAAGTAGCAAGTTTTCGATCATCCACCGTGTAGTCCAGACCTAGCACCTAACGATTTTCACCTCTTTAGAGAATTGAAAGCACGGTTGAGCGGACAACACTTTGTCACCAACGAAGAACTTCAGGAGGCTGTCAAGATGTACCTTACCTCACTGGCAGAAAACTTCTTTGAAGAAGACATTGGAAAGCTGGTGTCACAATTCGACGAAATCATTTTGGCGATTATGTAGTAAAATAAATTAGATTCCACTTAGCTTTTAGTAATAAAATCATTTTATTATATCAGTGTGTCTTTTTTATAGACCATCAGAGGTTGAAAAAAAACGGCCCTGGTATTGAAAAACTAAGGTTATGCCTGTATTGAATTTGATAAACTATTTCAATACTGTAGTTAGTTCAAATATTTCATTCAAAGTGGTATGAATGTTTTGGACGATGATTTCTGTTTAGATGAAATGCGGTTTCATCTTTCTGGACAAATTAACAGTCAAAACAATAGAGTTTGAAGTTC
Source organism: Lycorma delicatula (assembly GCF_047948215.1). Taxonomy (NCBI): domain Eukaryota; kingdom Metazoa; phylum Arthropoda; class Insecta; order Hemiptera; family Fulgoridae; genus Lycorma; species Lycorma delicatula. The sequence goes on along the minus strand of NC_134456.1, from coordinate 228,428,237 downwards.
TGAAGATTCTCTTTTTTTTATCCAGCTCAGAAGGATATATAGATCCTTAAATGACATAATTAAATTTTTAAAATATCTCTAGTGCTTGTATGTTTTCTTTCTCAAATAGTATATGAAGTAAGATGTTCCTCATAATTTTTTGCTTTATTTCTTGAAGCAAGGAAAGTGGACAATGGCCTATGTAAAACAATGATTTAATTAGTTTGCATGAAGATATAGTAAAGTGCAACAGAAAATACAAAGTGTTTAATTTTCCAAAATAGTTATAATGCAGAAGAGTTGAAGAACAATTAGACTTGAGTGTATCATAAAGTAATGGAAATATTTTAAGAATGCTTCCAGGATGATGAGTTTTTAAACTTGATTTTTCATTTAAATAGGTTGAAGGAAGTGGAAAATAATTTTCAAAAAGCTGAATTAAGTCTAGGAAAGTACACATCTCAATGTGAAAATTATCAGAACCTTAAAGCCCAGTATGAAAAGCTAAAAATGAAATTTGATGTAAGTTTATAAAAAAAATTATTCTCAGTAATCATAAATAAATAAAAAATATTGTTATTTAAGAAAAGCAGAATAAATTGCATAATAATTAGCTGTGAAATTATGTATGTTTTAATGTAATATGCTGTATTAAAAAAAAAAAAAAAAAAAACAATTTTATAAAGCTTTGACATCTCACCTCAGAGTGTAAGAACAGAAAGTTTAATTTAGTAATGTTTTTCAGATATAAACCTACAATGTAATCCAGAAAATAAATGAAACAAAATTATGTATATTATAAAAGTAACATCTGCAATTAAGTTTTGTAACATATTTTTGTACAGGATGTCTGACAAAGAAACTGAAAAAATTGCAGAACATTTTAAGTGTAAATAAAGAAAAATGTTCTTATGAATATGGGTTGGGAAATGTGCTTTTTGAGATACAGCTTGTGAAAAATTTCCTCCTGATTTCTGTAAAAGGGGAAAATGTGGTAATACTGAAATATTTGGAACTAAAATTAATCGGTAAATTTAATAGTTTCATATGGTTTTTGACCTGAAAAATTATATAAGACACAGGTTTCAGACTAACAATTTTAGAGAATTATTGTAAAACAGAAAATTTATGTGGCAAAAAATTTTTTTAATTTTATTATAAAATTTCATTAAATTTACAGAAAACAAATAAAATCTTTACAACAAAATTTGTAGAGAATCTAATTCTAAGAAAATTTATGTAAGGTAATATCAGTTGGACATGAAAGACTTTTAAGAATTTATTTGAAATTTGTTGTAAAAAAATAATAGATTGAAATGTTGCAGAAAAATACTATATTAAAATTTTAAACCAAAACAAAAATCATTCAATAATGAAAACATCTAGATCCAAAATTTATTATTAAAAAATAAATATTAAATAAGACAATAGTTTAATAACATTATTATTCATTATAACGCCAAAAATGTTAAGAAACAAAAATTCATTATCTAGAAATAATTTTGAAAAAATATATTAAGAAGTTGTTTATTTTATAAGGTAACAGCTGCTGATCAATATGTGGAATTTGTGTGTGTTGCATTTGAATAGTTTTGTATGCTTTCAAAATTAAAGAATACTGCAGTGCTGGAATACCTTCTCATAATACCTTTTTAGTTTTTAAATGAAAAACTAAAGAATATGTAGATATAATTTTTTTATGTCTTTAATAATGGAAATAATACACCCGCTGCACAACATGAACATCAACAGTTTCCGTAAGAGAAGGGTTCCAAATCCAAAAACCTTTTTTCATGTTCAAAATTTAATAACTGAAGATTTTCCACTTCATCTTATTTCTGTCACTAACTTCAAGACAATCACCACAATATAAGTTCTACTTTATTTACTGATGATGGAATTTTTTCAAGAGATACAGTCAATAATTCATGAAATATTCATCACTGGAGTTTCGTACAATATGACATAGTAGAAAATAGTTTCAAACACCCAACACTTGTTTCATCTTAATATGTTGTATGTAGTATTATGAAACGCATAATAGTGAACCATTTATTTTTGAAGATTGCCATATGAAAAATTAGTATGTAAATTTGTTTGAAAAAGACTTTTCCACTATTAAAGAAAAGGAAATGGTTTTTCTACAGTCAAGATTAATAAACAATTATGAGATAAGATCTATAAACAACTGAATTAGAAGAGGCAGGCCATTTAGCAGGTACTGGCCTCCTCCTAGAACATCAAATTTAATGTCAATGGACTATTGTTTCCAGGATCACATGAAATCATTAGTGTATGAACAAAAAAGTAACTAGAAAAGAAGAATTAACAAGAATTTTTAACGTAGTTGAAATTATACGAAACGGTTCATGATACACTAAGAAGAGCCATACAAATAAGATTTAAATTGAACAGAAATTATGTTAACAGTAAAGGATATTTTGAATAATTATTATAATAGTAAGTTTATTATTTATTTGTAATAATTGAATTTGTTACTTGATATTTTTCAAAATTGAAATTATGATTGTTTTGGTTAGTATTTTTTCTACCGCTTTTCAGTCTGCTTATTTTTTTAATAAAAGTAATTTCTGAAACTCTTCGTCATTGCAGTTGATGTTACTTTAGATGTATGTTTTCTCAGAATTAAATCCTCTATAAATTTTGTTGTAAATTTTTTTTTGCTTACTTACAATTTAACAATTTTATTGTATGTAAAACCTGAAAGATTGTGATTTGCAACATCATTTTTTTCATATTTTGCAATGATTGAACAAAAATTACTTTTGGAACCTTTTGGAGATACTGTTTTGGAACCTGTTTTGCTCAATTTTTCAGGTCAAACCCACATATACCATCAAATTTACTGCTTAAATTGCAGATTTAGTTTTAAATTAAATACCTTAAATTTTTCAGGTCAAAACCCACATAATGCTATCAAATTTGCTCTTTAATTTAAGTTCCAAAAATTTCAGTAACTTCATTTTAATTTTGGTGCAGAAATCAGGAAGAAATTTTTTACAGTCTATAACTCAAAAATGAAACATTTCTAAGCCATTTCATATTAATATGAACATTTTTCTTTATTTTAACTGGTAGAGCATGTCCTGAAATTCTTTTAATTTTTTTGCAAGTTACTCCTTTTTTAATATATTGTTATAAGTAAATGTTTTTAACAGGCTATACACACTTTATTATATATAACTAAAAATGAGTGCATACCTCAAATATTCTTTTTTATTACAATAAGGTTGCATCTTCTGTAAACCTGTGATTCAATATAAATTACAGAACCTGAGACACCGTATGTTCACGCATCCTCTATTCTATCTTGGTTTTCAATGCCCCAATCTCATCATTTCTGTAGAAATATCTACATAATTTTCTTATTGTTTCTTGAATTAATGATTTGTTTTAATTAGATTATTTTGATAGTTTATCGGATCTTTTTTTAATTAAATTGTGTAGGAAATTATTATTTTTATTGAATAACAGTAGTTGATGCTGAAATCATAAGAAAGTAATTATGTAAGTGATTTACACTAAATGAATCATCCTAACTCTATTATTTTCATGAATTAACAGTGAATTTATAGAACTATATTATCTGTAAATGTAATTATGGTATTTAAATCATATTTTTCAGGCCACAAAATTAGGAAAAATTTATATTTATAAAAACTAATTAAAAATTGTATGGTTATTCGAATAGAGAAAGAGTATCAGTTACTGTAGGATAGGAAAAAATAGAAATATTTTGCTTTAATGAATATACTGAAAATGAGAAAGAAATATTCATTTCTGTTAAAATGTACTTTAATTTAATTTCATGTATTAGCTGCTCTCTTTGGAGAAAGATAGATAAATTATTTTTTGATTTGCTGTAAGGCAGGTGTTAGAAAGAAGCTACTGTTTTATATAAGCACAGTTTCCCACCCAAACTGCCACTTAGTTCAAATTGATATTACTTAGTGTAAATTTAATAAAAATTAAAACCAATTTCTGAAGGGAATAACTGTTTGTCTTACTCTATTTTATGATAAGAGTTTGACAGAAACAATTAGAGTATTCCAATTCCCTTGGAAAAAACTTATATTTTCAAAAATCCTGAAAGCGTAGTGTATTATTTTAAAAATAGTGTTGCTGAAAATTTTATACAAAAATTACTCAGAAAAATAGGCCATAATAATGTTATAATCAAGAAATTATATTTTTCTGCATCTCTGGAGCTGATAAAAGCTCTATCCTTACAGTTAAATAAGAAGAGCAAAGCTCTTTAAATCTGGTTTCTGATTCATTGACAGTTAATCATGACATAGACTGTTAATTATTTTTGGCTTCATAAAGGTTTTTTGGTCTTAATTAATGTAAACGTATTAAATTATTTACAGTTCTTTTTAGTTCAATAATTCTATTTATTTTTTTCTTATTAAACTATACTTGCGCTATAATTATTAACATAAGATGTATTTTACCACATGTTAACAAATGCATCCTTCTTTTAAAAGAAACTAGTCAAATCCTCCTGTCAAATAGTAGCTGTATAGGAAGTAACCATGCTGTCTCTTCATTACTTCATAAACACAATACTGAGTTTGATCATAGTATGTTGCTCAACACACCTAAGCTGACTCAAATTTTGCTACTGCTCCTCTGGTGCACAAAATCTCCAGTACTGGTTTGTCAAATTAATTTTTATCAGTTGTACTTGCAGTTTCCCGCTCTTCAGTTATGGATATGATTTTGCATATGTAATTTTGTGACCATGGTCATTATCACTTACTATGAATTCACTTACGTCATTCACCACTCATATCTTGGCATTCGTTTTACAAGTTTGGTAGATGAGTCATTAATTTCTTTGTGTGGATATTTGTCTATAATTTCTGGCCATAACTTCTTCCACAATCTTTAAACTATATTTCATTTTGCAATATTCCAAAATTTGGTCGCCTAGTAAATGTCATCTATTATTGCTATTTGTTTTAACTTATCAGGTAGTGCAAAATTTTCCTAACGAGTAAAATAAATTTCAGAAGTTTTTAATATTATAGATATTGTGCCATCAGTTATATTTGTGTGTGATGTTGTTAAGTTGAAAATTATGACACTCATAAAAACAAATAAATACATATATAATAAAAAATCAAAATTTACAGTCTTACATTAAACTGCTTAATTTGAACCCTTTAATATAAACAGACATTGATTTCAATTAGTTCAGTTTACTAAGGTTATACTATATTAGTTTTTTATAAAGTTAGATTGTAAATGAAAGTGGATACTGCAGAAATTTATGAAAGCATCCATGAATATCAAAAAGACGTACAATATCATGTGTATCAAAAAGAGAAAATGGCCATCCGTCAACCAAAAGATGATTTTGTACTTTTTTGATAAAAAAAGATAAGCATAATTGTTTACAAAGCAAGCTATCAAAACAAATTCAATAGACAACATATTCAATAATGAAGTGATATTAAAAATAACGAGGAAATTAGAACATTCTTTTAGTGATTACCCTTACTTTGAAATACCAAAGAAATTCAGTCAATTCCAAAATAATTACAAATTTTGCATAAAAAATTCATAGCATTAAAACTCAGCATCAAATAAATGTGTCCCTTAAAAATGTTAAACAAAGAAATTTTTAAACACATTACATTCATGCCTAGATTTTACCATGGTGGTTTAGTCCATAAACTTCTATAAAACGATATATAATTAATCTTCCACACTTAAGATTAATTTTTTTTTGTTGAAAATGAAAAACCCATCCATCAATGATTGTCGAAAATTCAACTTATTGAATTCAATAAGTTAGGATAACGCTAACTTTTATTTTTAGAGGCGGAGGAACCCCATTTACAGGCGCCAAAGCAGTGTCGGACTCACTAAAGCTGTTACAGAAAATGCATATGTATTCCAGCGCACTACTGACAAAACATCCACCCCTGGCGACCCCCACCTCCTGGGAAACTGCTAATAAAGCTTTACTTCAGGAGAGGGGGTAAGTGCCCCCCCACTCGCACACACACACACACACACTGCACACCACGAATACCTAAAGGAAGAAAAATATCCAGAAAAAATAGCACACCTAACAGGTACTAAGACGTACCACACAGATTTATACATTCATACAATCAAGCCAACACAAGACAAGCACACAAAAATCATGAATACATGGCCACAAGACATAACTTGTCCTCTGAAGCACACTTAATAGCAACAGTTAATTAAATTTTCACAATTACAACCAGAGTACACAAACACATACCCACCATCAACCACACACACAACTCAACTACTTATTACTTATTCACATGACCATCAGCCATAATCACTAAAAACGTAAGCAACATCCTCAGGCACTGGGAACAGAGTGTCCACAGCCTCACCATACCAAAGCAACCCCCGCATGCTTGAGAGAGCCCCCAAGTTACTCAGCCGCAGACCTGTCCAATCCAGCACCCTCCGACACCTCATTCCCTTGCAGGCTGCACCAATGCTCGCCATCTCCTACTAGTTTTTTCTGAGTTTATATGTTCTTCTAAAACTTTTCTATTATAATTTTCAAAAATAGTCCACTGCTTCGCACCCTGCAGCATTATCTGCTGAATACCCTCAGTTCTGAACATGTCTACACGACGCAGGGCATTTGGTTTACTTGGCATTTCTTCCGCCACTATCCCATTCAGTTACCATAAAGCATAAGACCGAATGTCTGTGCCACAGATGGCTACTGAGCCTTGAAACAGCTTAGCAACCAGTGTCCTAACTAGCTCCTAGAGCTAACCTAAAAGCATGAGTAGAATAAGCATGGTACCATACACCAGTCACTTGCATGTCCCACCTCCCATTTGTTGTTATATATCACTAAAATGGGTAGGTGCGCCCTGTCTACTGAAATATATATGACTTATCAATAATTAAATTTACCTTGACAAAGACAGCAATTTGCTGACATGCCTAGACTGCTGAATGCCAGCAAATACCTGTCCGCCATTAAAGCGCTTGGAGCCTTAATCTGGCTGGTAGCCAGCCATATCTCTCAGTTAGCTTCCTACAGCAGCGCAGTAGGAGTCTTCCGTTAAGTAAACTGCTGATGTCAATTGAATAAAGCAACTGCATCAAGGAACTCCCATATGGTTCAACAATGCAGCTCTTGCTACATTGACTTTCCGCTGGTGAGTGGCCACTCACAATTTTCCCCTTGACCTCTAAGTTCCAGAATGGTCTGAGTTCTGGCTCCCCCCCCCCCCCAAGAGCTGGGTAGTCGAACATCATGTGTCCGTTTGACTGGACTTCTCTGCAGATGCACAGCTTATCAGCTGCCAGGTAAAACCGAAACAAATATTGGTTCAAATTCGCGTAGTTGGAAAGCACTTGGAATCCCATTGCCCGTAAAAATTGAAGGAGAGGCATACCATCCCCTCAGAACCTGTATAAATCTATTCAAGGACCTTCCCTTAGTCGTGGCATGCCAATCTTGCTGCCATGCTTCCATCACGAGGCTGTAAAGCCTCCTCTGCAGGCGGGAGATGGGTAATTGTTCAAAATTTAGAACCAGTGCATTGAGATCACCGTTCCACTCTGGTTCATGTCCAGCTCGAAACCGCATCCCATACCTCGGCCTCCCCCACTTCACAATTTCCACATGGCCGCCCAAACTTTCACAACTAAATCGATTGGGAGACCCTTTCCCAATACAGTGGTACCCTCATAGGAGGTTTTTTTAGAGACAACAATGCATACAACTAAGGCTCTGTGCTGGGCTTTCCTTAAATTTTCAATAAATGCTCGACTTCTTTCCAACCTATGCGCTCAAACGGACATCGCGTAAGGGTCATACTTTCAAAGATACCTCGGTACACCATATACAGATGACGGCCCAACAGCCCATAATCCTTTCAAGCAATCCTTCTAAGCTTGTGCATCACAGAGATGGCATCTGTCACTACTTGCCTAATGTGGTTGCTAAACAGCAACTTCTCATCAAAAAAACACTGAGGTACTTATGAACTTGAACTCGGCTGATTACACAGCCTTTATACTTACTACAGAGGTTAAAACTACGATAATTTGTCTGCACGCTTGAGAAACATAAACTTCATCTTGGGCACAGAAATTTTTAAATTTTGAATGTCCATCTAGCCCTCTATAGTTGACAAAGTCGCTTGCCCTTGGTCTTCTAGCTGCAGTCGTGAGTTACCATGAACTAACAGGAGACAGTCATCAGAGAAAGCCATGACCCCATCTGGGAATGTCAGTCCCAGAAATCTGTCGAATTCCAGGTTCCACAGCAAGGAGCCAAGAACAGAGCCCTGTGGGCTTCCCCTGGTGATGGATTTTTACACAACTAGGTGCTCATCCTTAAACAGAGCCGTGCAATCAGACAAGTAGCCGCGTACTATGACCTGCAGGGCTACAGGAACATTGCGGCATTCCAGCTCATAGAGAACAGAACTCCAACACAAGGAAGGAAATGCTGCCTCTATGTCAATAAAAATTGCCAAAACATATTTATAGTCAGCGCTTTCCACTTTGGCAAGAGCATTTAAGATGCAATCCTTAGTGCCAACTCATTTCATGAAGCCATGGCCTCAATTTAGAAGTGAGTTCATATCAATGTTTTCCCAGAGCCATTCCACAACCAGCCTTTCAAGCAACTTGCTGATTACCGGCAAGAGGCTGATGGGTTGATAACTGCTGACCTCACTCGGATCCTTTCGTGATTTTAAGAGCACCCTCACCCAAGCCACCTTCCAACAAGTTGGAAAGCAACCCCAGCTTAGACACCCGAGAACATGGCATCTATCATGCACCTCCACGCATCCTGGTACCTCGTACACAATAGAAAACATGGTACAGAGTTTCCTCCACATTGCAGGCTAGACAGTGGTCGAATGGTTAAGAGTGAACCTAAAAAGATACAACCTGTAACCACCATGCCCAACCAGAAATTGTGTAAGATAATAATCAATTGATCCGTGAGCCCTACCACACAAACTCCTTATATTTCCGCTCAGAAGATAAGTCCACCGACCTTTCTCTCGCATCCCATTGTTCTTGCTAAGTATTCATCAACTCTTGTAAAGCTTCCTTCTGTGAGCAATTAACAGATCAACTAGCATAACACCCGCCAGCACCTCTGCAGCCTCTCTTGAGATCATATGATAAGCTGCCGAAATCCAGAGGCAGCATCTCCTTTGCAGCACAGCAAGTATTCCCATATATCTTTTATACCTCAGAACATCTGCCCAGATTTCTGCCCCGTATAAGAGGGAAGAGTACACCACACTTGATAATAACCTCCTCCTGAGTTCTCCAGCTTCCCTGGTGTTCGGAAGTAAGATGGCAACCACATGCATTGTCGTCTCCATTCTCTCACAACTTTCCATAACATGGACTCTGTACCTTAATCGGGCAACAATCCAGATGCCAAGGTATTATTTAATGGCCATTCTGGAATCAACCCTCCTTCTTGCCAGTTCCAAAGACAGTGTCTGACGTCTTTTCTTAGAGGTGATAAAGTACTATATCTGTCTTTTCAGAGGCCATCCCAAGGCCAACCCCAGCCATTCAAGTTCTGATCTGATCCTAGTATACAAAGCCTGAATTTTGTCCACAATCTCTCTCTTTGTGGTAACCCTGACTACAAGTACTATGTCATCCGCATAACCGACCACATAAACATCCTCCACAAGTGAAGTTCAAAGGACTCCATCTTAACCGTATTTTATAAGGTTGATGCCTGTACATCCATAGCAGTGGCTACTCTAGGTCTCACAGCATACTTAACAATAATCTTGTATGGTCTTCCCCATGGATCTTTTTCATTCTCTTCAATAAGTTTGCTCCAGCAAGCTCATAAGGGAATCCAAGGCTTTGGATTCCCTTATGAGCTTCGGTAGCTACCTCCTTTTCTGTTTGTAAAGTACCTTACAATATTCCCTAGCTGAGTGGAAATAAGTCCGTTGAATTTTCCTTCTGGCCCTTAGGCATTGGCTGCATTTCCGTGAAATCTCCTCATTCCACCAATAAACACGTGGATGACCAGCCCCGTAACCCCTTCAGGGTAGGAGACCATCACAAGCCCTCATCAATTCATCCATTAATAATTGAACCTTTCCTTCTGCCATTGTAATCTCAGTAACCTTCCTCAAATCAAGGCCCTCCACGAATAACTGGGGATCCATTCCCTTCACACTCCATCCCTGAGTCAGGGGTCACCCTATCACACAATGTCTGCCAACGTCAATCATCATAATGACAGCTTGGTGGCCGCTGTATATATGTATATATGCCTAGCCGGTAAATTCATTCCCAGTGTTAAGACCAGGTCCAAACCTGGTCCAAAATTGCTGTCGCTTCAAGAAAAACAGTCTATCCCGTGCATCAGTGTAGGCAGAGCCCCACGATACAGACAATGCATTAAAATTACCCATAAATAATGCCGGGCAATGCACAGCTACATCCTCAGTAAGTATTACCAGAGCCTCCTTATATCTATCCATGCTTATTTTCGGCGACATGTATATGCTGTAGAAGTAGGTGTCACCAATCTTCATTCTTGCAAACATATGTTTACACAGAGAGTTCCTTGTCAATAAAGATGTACATACCCAAATAGCAAAAGTTCCATCCAACAATACTACCCAGTCTGTTCGAGAGTCGGGTCGATAAGGCTTGGAGACAATTCTATATCAGCCCCATTTCCAAAACACTATGCACCTGTCCTGTGCCACATTTGTGCCAAACACATGTCCTGTGCCAAAGCCATATGGTTCAGATTCAATTGAATCAGCTTCATTGAAGGGTTGTTGATCTCCCAGTCCTCCGGGTCATGGGGTTTTCTTTTACATTGCAACTCCCTGTGGGCATGAAATAGCTCCAGTGCAATGTCCTTCCTTATGCATGCTAAACACCTTGATTTCTTTGCACACTCAACAGCATGGTGCCCCTCTTCACCACAGTTAAAGCAGGTATTTTCCCTGCTATCTCAATGGTAGGATAACGCTAACTTAAACCTAGTAAATTTTGGGAAAATTTTGTTCATCATTGAATCAACAATGTTGTTAATGAGATAATTGTATCACAGTTAGTTGAAATATTCTTTAATTTATCACCTGAAATAAACTTAAAATCAAAATCCCAACACAATTTAAATACTGAAAATCATGAAAATTGAGGCCATTATGGTCAAAATGAACTTTATTACTTTTAGTAACAGCTAATAATTTGTCTGCTATAAGTATGCCATGTTAAACATTTCAATCCTATCCAGACTTGTTGTAATAATATATTCCTTTAAGCAATTAAAGTTAACAATACTGATCGGAAATCTAATTTTTCAGGTGTTATATTGTTTGGTCAGTTTAAAATTCTTTTTTGTGTGAAGTGATGAAGTGATCTATCTGTAGTGGCTGGCAATTAAAATTATACAAAAATAATGAATTTTTAATGATTAACGTAATCAAATTATTTTTAAACAACATTTTTAACTTTACATGACACATTCACTTTTGTGGTTAACTTTATTGACTACTGGTGTTATTTTCCACTCTGGTATCTGCTGATATTATTGGTGGTAGTTTTTGAGTTAGGAACTAGGCTGTTTAATATATGGTTAAAAGATTTATTAGATTTGAATCTGCTTACTTAATACATTATTATTGTAGATGTATTTATTTCATAATATTCAGGTTTGATGAGATTGTGTATATATGTATGCATGCGTAGAGTAATGTTTTAACGTAAAATATCAAGATTGTCATAACGTTGGTGTTATGACACCCAACGTTTTATCTGTTCATTGTAACTTTGAAGCTAGATACTGTTTGTCCATTACAAAACTGTAATGTACACACATACAAAACTGTATGTTACTGGAGCAGGTAGATTATATACTCTCAACCCAGCGGCTTGGTCTAGTGGTGAACGCGTCTTCCCAAATTAGCCGATTTGGAAGTCGAGTGTTCCAGCGTTCAAGTCCTAGTAAAGTCAGTTATTTTTACACGGATTTGAATACTAGATCGTGGATGTCGCTGTTCTTTGGTGGTTGGGTTTCAATTAATAATTACACATTATAGGAATGGTCAAACTGAGACTGTACAAGACTACATTTCATTTACACTCATACATATCATCCTCATTCATCCTCTAAAGTATTATCTGAAAGGTAATTACCAGAGGCTAAACAAGAAAAAGAAAAGAAAATATTATATACTCTCGTGGTATTTGTTATCTGTGAGATGGTTAGTCTCATTGTTTGTTCTGAAGGCTACATTATACACAGCTTTCTTAATTTTGTAAGCTGTTTTCTCTTAATCTTTTTTCATATGCATTAGCATAATGTATTGTTTGTTTCTATTCTTATTTATTTAGTTATGACTGAGTAAATGAGGTGTTATTGAATGAATTTTTTATTTGAAGTATTTTATCACAACATTAATTTCTACTTGACAATGATGTGGGTGTGATTAAAGGTCAAACTTCTAAAAACTGAGAGTCCATGTAAAGTTTTGTGGTTTTAGTAGTTGTGAATCAGTGTTTCCCGTCACCATCTGTTTTCTATGTACTTTGATTCTGTTCTGTTTTTTCTTTTGATTGTGAGGTTATGAAAATTTGTTAACGTGTTAATATTTAGCTGTAAACTTGAATTTTTTATGTATTTTGTTTACATTTTAAAGAAGTGATTTTATTTTATTGTGTTGTCTTTGTACATTAAATAGCTCCACCACCATTTCTGCATTAGCATGTTACTTTATGGAAATGATTCTTTTTTTTTTACTTTAGTTTGTGTGTTTGTTCTGTCTACTGAACCTAGAAGAATCCATAAGAAGTCTAAATATGAAAAATTATATGAATAAAATAATAGATGAAAAACACCAGATTCTTACTGGGAATCAAAATCTGAGAGCTTCGATCAAAAAATCAGAAAGATAACTAACAGGCTAGCCCAATTTCATTTGATAAGTTTATTTTTTGTTAAGTGTTTTCAGATGTGTTGTGTTTCTTTAAACAAACAAGATTTTAGGTTTAGACCTAAACAAACAAGGTTTTAGATAACATTCCCCTCCTCTGTCTTATTCTTGATTTCTTGCTCCTCTTTAGTTGTCTGTGGGTTTTGGCCAAAATCATAATAATTTATGAGCCATAAAAACTAAGATGTCTTTAAGTTAATACATCCTTTGTGTTTGAGTGGTTTGGTGGGGGCAGCTCTGCCTTTGACCCAGTTTGCATACTTAGGCTGTACAAAACTCTTGACCCAGGGTTGAAATGCTTATAGATGAAAGCTGGATATTTTAAACCCTTCTAACAAACATTCTTCTATAACATTGACAAAAACATCAAAATTTAAATAATATTTTTCACCATTATACTACCAAAATTTTATCTTATTATATGTGATATTTTCTTCTATCCACTTAGCATTCTTACAGTACATGTATAATAAAATGTATCAGAACATTTTTTTAATATTGTAAAACTTAAAAGTTTTACACTAAAAATCAGTTCTCATTCTGAAAATTTAAATAAATTATCCTCTTTTTATATTTATTGTTTACAGTAATTATTTTACCTAAAATTATGTTTAACTGAGGATGTACATAAGGTGACATTTCGTCTATCTTTTATGCCAGACTGTTTTTTTAATATTTTTTTTATTACTAATGAAAAAGAATATTAAAAGTTAGTATACTTCTTACCTCATATTTATTTTAAAGCATTTATACATTATCTTTACTCAGAAATAATAATAGTAATAATAATGATTAAATATATTTTAGGAAAAAATTGATCAGTCATTATTTCAAGTTACTGATTCAGAATCAGCTGAAACAATCAGATCAAAGAGAATTATTGCAAACATTAACCCAGAGATTATTACGACGAAATGTGATACTGGAATACAAGTTACAGATGGAGATTCAATCCTTGATTCTAAGTGAGTAAACTAATTGCTTTTTTTATCAGTAATTTGTGTGCCATTTATTATTACTTAAAAGATGGATCCACAGTAATTTAAGAACCTTAGGGCCTTGGACAAGATTATAAACAACCCTTTCTAGAATATGCTGTCTTATTCTCCACCTATTTTCCTCATCCGTAATCCCTTATACTCCATTATTAGTTTTGTGAATGTGGATCTGATTCTGCTAGATCCTCCACATTGAGGATAGCAAGGTCTTGAAAATAGAACCAGTATTACATCCTTGGTTACCTGGTAGGGGGAATGCCTGTGGATGAATTTAGGAACTCCGCTTCCTATCTGGAAGCTGCTAATTAAGCCTAATGATTGATGTCTGATGAGTAACCAGACCTCCAAATCCTTTACAAAACAAAACCTATTAATAATGTTTCTAAAAATTATATTCTAATTTTTTTTCTTTAGTTAAGTTTCATATTTCCAATTTGGTCAGTTAATTGGCTTTCCTTCATACCACTCAATCTCAACTATAACCTAAAGACAAATTGTATACCTTTTTTTATTAGTTTATAAGAGAAAAAACAAATTTTACTTACTAATCATTCACTCTATTTCACATATTTTAACTAACTGCGTACGGTCAACATTTTTTCAGACTTTATGTAGACTAAGCCCAATTTGTAGGTAGATATTTAAGTTCAATTTTTCATTAATTTTTTTGATAGAAATATTTTGAAACCTACTTTCAATTTTAATTTTAGGATAAATGTTTTCATTAAATAACATTGCAACAATCTCTTCTTGCATATCCGTTGTGTAATAATTTTATTTCCAGAATATTCAACCTAATAATATAACCTTTAAGCAAGATCACTGAAATCATGATAGGATTGAAGCTCTAATTGGGCCCAGCTTGTAGAATTTTTCAGCCCTAGGTGAAATTATGTAATGCTGCCCCTTACTACCGTCTCATTCTTGATAAGTAATCCCTTTCCTACTGTTTATAGGTGATGTCATAATATCTGAATGACAAGAAATCATCATGATAGAATTAAGGTATTATTTATATAAATATATTTAATTGTAACATTATTTTCTATTGATTTCATAGGGTTTCTGAATATCCTTTTTTTTACATTAGAATTTAATTACATTTTTTTACATCCTACCTTTATACAGTGAAGTTCTAGTTTTCAAGGTTGAGACCAGAAGTATTATATTAAAAGTCAGTTCATATACAAAGAATGCCATTAATAAACTATTACTAATATGGGTTCTATGTGACATATTTATCATGATATTAAGGGAAAGTGGTACTGATTTCTACTTCACTGTACGAAGTAAAGGAAGTATTGTGATCATGAAAAATTTTGGTTGTCAATTTTTAACAAAAATATCTATTTTGACCATCCCTGAATCCACTTTAACTAGTTTCAGCATGACATCTATATGTATGTATGTATCTCGCATAACTCAAAACGATTGGCTGTAGGATGTTGAGATTTTGGATTTAAGACTGTTATAACATCTAGTTGTGCACCTTCTCTTTTGATTGCATTCGATTGAACCAAAACTGTCCAAAAAAGCTCAAAATAAAAAAAAATTGGATTTTGGACTTTTTTTTAACTGCAGTAATAAGCCTCATTGACAGCTTTTCAACAATATATATCAGAAGTGGTACTTATTTTCATTGGTTCCAGAGTTATAACCAAATAAAATTTTAATTAATGAAATATTTGGATCTTACAAGGGGAAGGCCACATCAGTTCGATCAAATCAGACTTCATCTCCTTTTCTTTTTTTTTTAATTTAAATATATTGATTTATTAATAATTATTAACCTCTGATTGTAAAAAAAAATTATGATAAATAATAATTCAATAATAATAAAAAAAAAAAAAAATCTAAAAATATCAGACATTGTTAATGAAATAAAATTTATTTATGTGCTTTTCATTTAAAAAAAATGTATATACGTAATTTAATAGGCGTACAAGGAAGTCATGTAGTGTCCACATCAATTTTTTTTTAATTTTATGAAAGATTCAAATTTTTCTTAAAAAATTATTTTTATTTACTAGTTTGTTATAGAAAATATGACTACAATTAAAATTATGTAATTAATTACCTTTTTTGCAAAAGTTAATTATAAAAAAGAAGAAATAAATTTCATGTATAAATCCGGTAGAAACACAAAATAAATTTAACAAATGCTACATGCTTTTTCATCTAGAAGGTTCTGGGTTCAAATCTCGATTAGGCTTGGCATTCTTCACATGCTGCCAAACTGTATTTCTCATCTTTATAATAGAGAGGGTGTATACCTGTTAATGGACATAAGTCTCTGTAGTTATCAGTGAACGAATAAATAAATTGAATAAATACGAGGGTTATTTTTTTAAGGTCCGATCGGTCATGAAATTAAAACCATAGTGAAAATAAAAAAATATTTTATTTATAACAAGTACTTACATAGTTATGCTATTTCTCTACATAGTTGCCACTCCGATTTAGACATTTGTCGAAAGTTGGACCAACTTTCCAATACCCTCGTCATAGAATGGAGCCGCCTGTGTTTTCAGCCATGTTTCAACGCTGGTCTGCAGCTCGATGTCTGTGCCAAAATGTTGTCCTCCTAGCCAGTTTTTCATGTGAGCAAAGAGGTGAAAATCGGATGGAGACAAGTCCGGGCTGTATGATGGGTGATCAAACACTTCCCAACGAAAAGTTGCAGGAGCTTCTTTGTTATAGCTGCAATGTGCGGCCGAGCGTTGTCATGGAGAAAGACAATGCCTGATAACAATATTCCTCTCTGCTTATTCTTAATTGCCCTTCATAGATATTGAATAGTCACGCAGTATGAGGCTGCAGGTGATGGTCATGCCACTTTCCATGAATTCCACCAAGAGAACTCCATTCCGGTCCCAGAACACAGTAGCCATACACTTTCTGTTGGAGAAGGTTCTCTTGAACTTCTTCGGTTTACTGGGAGAATGAGAATGTATCCGCTGTTTGGATTGTTTTTTGTTTGTTAGGGAGGCGTCCATTCTCATTGTTTTGTGACGGTCGGACAACATCTTGGGAACCCATCTCACACACAGTTTGCGGTACTGAAGTCTCTCACTCACAGTTTGCGGTACTGAAGTCTCTCACTCACAATGGTGTAGAGAGCTGACCTTGAAATTTCAGGAAACGAATCACTCGATACAGAAATTGTGAACAGACAATTTTCTTGAATTGCCTCATCCACTCGCTCAACGAAATCATTGGTTGACACTCACTTCCTTCCCTGACCACCTGCATCATAAACATCTGTACGTCCTGCTTTAAAGTTCCTGCACCATTGTTGCACTTTGCTGTCAGTCATTGTAGTTTCACCGTACACATTACTTATTCGTCGAAGAATTTCAGCTGCATTACACTCCTCAGCCTGAAGAAATCGAATTACCAAACGCACTTCACACTTGGCGGGAGATGCTATTGTTGTAGACATGTTTACATGCTAACTGCATGTTCAGAATTAAACGAAGTGACATGGTGTGATTGAAGGCCATCTAGAGATGCTGCACAACACTTACGTGCAAAGGTTCATCCGATTTTTGCATGGGTTTTTATTTGGAGACTGATCGGACCTTGAAAAAAAATAACCCTCATATTAACTATATGATAGTTTTGGACCATAGGCAAGACTAAACTACTGCAAGGTGAAATCAGAACATCAGAGACACTGAGGGGGAATGTGAATATTAGCAGTATCATTGCTCTTCATGACAAATGGTGTAACTTTTTTTTTATAAAATCAAAAATAATTTATTATATCCTACTTCAGAATTCATGTACCTTTATTTATTCACTAAACCGAATAAGTCAGGTTGAGACATGCAGTTATAATTGCTATGATTTATTTTTTGTAATTACAACATTAATTTATAGCAGGGATAATTTGCCAACATGATAGGGTTTCTCAATAAAAGGCACACTACTACTTCCCTGAAACAGAAGTCAAATTCTATTGAATATAGCATCTACCATAGGTGATATTAAGGTAATATTAGAACAGCTAACCTCTATGGTAGAATTTTCTTTTGTCACATGAGTAAAAAATTGTTACTACTGCAAAATCTAATTGAAATTCTTACAAGTTAAAATTTTTATTCATTTATTGTTTCTAACCCAAGATTCCTTGAATTAATGAGATTCTTAAAAATTCTTTTGTCAAGTTTAGTTTATAAAAGCTTCATTCTGTGATGACTAATAAAATTGGTAGCATTAATTGCATTCTTAAAGATATACTACAATCTGTAAAGTGATCCTACAATTTGTTTTTTGTTAGTAAAATTAAGAATTCCCCTACTGGTTTGACCGGACACCATAGTGATCTTGTATTATGTTTTTTACTATTCTTGTACTTATATTACTTTTCCTTATTGCAAAATATTTTTTTAGATGTTTGCAGTATTTGAAATAATTTTCTTACTAATTTGTCATATTTACTTTTAATTAAATATTGCAATTCAGAGGTATCATTAACTATATCCATTCATCCAAATCTTAATTTAGTACAACTTTATTGCAATGTGTATCATAAACAAAAAATTTTATTCCAATTTTTTCTTTCAAATTGACAGAAAGTTCATTTTCATCTGAACACGTTTAACAAGTACTACGTTTATGTTCATTTAATTTTATTTTTCACATTCTGGTTACTCAAAAATTCAACTCATTCGTTCAACTCACTTGAATCTACCAAATTCTATCCAAAATTCTATATTATTTTGATAAATAGCACAAAATCTATTAACAATTCTCTGGAGTTTTTGAATTGTATTTACTATGTTGTAATGTACAAATGTTGCAGAAATAATTAACTGGTCGCTTGTATTTGAACCTGTAGTACTATGAACAGTAGACCTCATTTATTTTGTATTGAATTTAACAAATTGAGTTCCACAGAAAAATTGAATTTTCAATTGCAATTGTCAGTGAAAGGTTTAGCCAATACAAAAATAATTTTACTTTATTAATGGTATCATAAGTACTATTTCAAGAAACATAGTTGTTATTAGCATTCTTTTTTTATATTTTTAAAACTTTTAACAGTGTTTACAATGAATATACCACAAATTAATTTATACAAAGAGAACAGAGTACAAAAGGCAGTGAATTAGTAAATGAAGACAAAGATTAAGTCATTTCTCTTTCCAGCAGATGTACCAGCAACTTCTTGAAATAGAAAATTTTATGAAAAATTGTTACACATGTGTCATTTTTATGTATTCTAAAGAATCTTACTATAAAATATAATAAAATTCAGAAAACACAGTTAGCTGTAAAACACACAAAAAATGAAATGCAAATGGATCTAGTTACAAATACACATCCTTGTTTTACTTTTTCAGCTTTTTTTTTATTCTAGCACTTTGACTCAAGGATGCACCTTTTAGCAGATGCACCTGTCAAGAGCAGTTGGCCTATGTAAAATGTGCTCATAAATACTGTGTAATTAAAATCTAAAAGGATTAAGAAAATGAATTCTACTTGACCACCATGATTGTGAAGAAAGATTTTCTCTAAAGTTTCCCATTGTTTTTTTTAGTGCATATTTAAAAAATATATGTTCATGTTTCCTCCTAAATTGAGAAATTGCTGTTAAAAAGAAGTTACAATATTTATAAATAGCTTTTAGGAATGTACATCTCGTAGTTAAATGAAAGCATAAGGATTAATTTCCAGTATTTGTTTTTGCAGTACTAAAAATTCAACTTTCACATTAGTTCCTTTTTACATATTCTTGTCTTAAAGCCGTTTAATATGTTTTACTCTGCACAGAACAGACTGTCCTATCAGAAATATAGTAGTATTAACTACTGCTGTAGTTTTATCTACAGCAAACATTCTGTACCAACCTATTTGTCTTTAAAATCCTTGTATTTATATCCTTTGCAGCACTCTAAAGTAAATGTTTAAATTTGTTTGTAGCAATTGAAAAATATGTATATTTTGTACTGTGAAGAGATATTTCCATTACACTAACTTTGCCAGTAAAGAAGGATGAACTTTTTCTTATAAGGGATACATGAAAGGGCACCTTAGCTCAACTTGTCACATAATACAACATATTACCCAAAATATTTTTATTTTTAAAATACAACCTTATGTAAAACAAAATTTTTTTTCTTATATTAATTTCAATATTTTCATCAAATTCCTATTCAAATTAACTCAAGATTTTTCTGCTCCCAAATTTTATTGTCTTAAATTGTCATCAGATTCACTGGAATACTCAAACCTGCACTTAATTTATTATTAGAAAAAACTTATTTATTAAGTTATTACACAGATGAATTTTTAAAATAGAAATTAATGTTCAATCGACAGAAAAGCATCATAAAAGATGTTCCTACTAATTTTCTAGAAGTAGTACTTAACAATTATCTATAAAGTAAAAGTATCACAAAAATGTATGCAGAAAGGTTAGTTTTATACTTTGTTACCTCTACAATTTATATTATAAAGAATTATAATTTTAATTTCTAGATAAGGAGTTAATTTATTACAAGTATTTCTAGAATATACATAGAGTTTGATTATGTGTGTACTTGTAGTGGGGACTGAACAGTACAAGTCAGTCAGCTACTGTAACAGTACAAGTATGCATGCAACTGCAGTGTTCAGTTGATGCATGTTAACAATTTATATTTTTACACTTTATGCATTTTATTATACAATGGACAGAAATTAGTATACAAATATATAATAGACAGGATTATAGTATATACAGTACAATTACTATTATTCATATAAGTCTTTTTTATATCATAAAAATAAAACATTATTTCATAAATTCAATAGAACTTTGGGAGTAGTTCATTCCCTAACAAGTTAGTTTTTCTCCCATCTTTCGTATGAATTAGAACTTTGGTGAAAAAGTAGAAGCAGCAAAATACATACCAATAACTGTATTTTAACATAGAAAAAAGCAGGAAGAATACTGCATAAATTATAGGAATATATTTATATTATTTACTGACTCTTTATTCTAATTACATATATAAAACTACAATACTGATAAAGAACTTCATAAGTTGCCAAACATGCCAGGAATTAAAAAACAAATCAATAAAATATATTAATTTTAAAATATTTTGTTTAAAATCTATTTGTAAACTATAGGATATATTTGTAAGAAGCAGCATGTAGCAACAAATTAATAGTTAATAGATTCTATTACAAAATAAAAATACTTTTAATTATTCATTGTTATTGATTGTTACATGTTTAATTAGATTTATAGATATATCTCACCTTTTCTTGAGGAGAACATACTTAGATGCCCAGTTGATGGAAATTTCCTTCTACCATGGAAACTCACCATATTCCCCTAGATAAAAATAGCAGCCAGCACAGCCTACATAAAACCAGCAGCATAGAAGAAATAGCAGCCACTATTTTGCAACAGAAAATATCATGGAAAATTGTTATTCTTCACCTTTCTACTTTATAGTTAGGAACATTACTGAAAAATTTCATAAAAATTGAACATTTAATTGATTTTTATTGCATACATGAGCAGACAAAATGCCAAAAGATTGAGTTAAATTAAAAAGGATTTGACAGAAGTGTTTACTATATAAAAGTTTAGTTTTTTTTGTTTTTTTAATTCATGATGCTTTTTTAGAAAAATGTATCTGCAAAGGTAATTAAACAAATAACAAAAGACTATTGTTATTAAGTTATTAGTTTTTATAGTAAAATGTATTAACAGTAATGCATTAACCAATTTAATTCATTAATAAAAATAATTCAGAACTTAATTTAAAATCTCACATCATAATACTTTAGATTCATTTTTATAACCTTCTGTAGCTAATACAGAAATAATACTTTTACTGAGACAACAGACCACGTTATTTTTGGTGGTTTTTATGAGTTACGTCCAATTTCTAGAATTATATTTGAATTGTGACCGTTCTTTTTTAATATTAGTTAATATAATCTTAGCATGGGTTTTCCTCCTTTTTTTTGTGTGTAAAATTTCATACCATAAAAATAATACTACAGAAAATATTTTCAAATAGCACCCCCTACCCCAAAAAATATAATTAGTTTTATATCTTCTAAATAAGATATCATCATGGTTGGGGTTTACTTTTATCTGTCATAGGCAAAGAGTATAAATTTTTGAAAAATTACTTTTAACGGGTAATATTTTGATTTAGTTGTTTCTACATTGGATTTGTCTAATCCCTTAATGTAGCTAGAATAGCGTTTATCAACTTTGGGAGTCACGGGGATCACAGTGATGTGAAAGGGAGGTCATAAAAATAGTTTATAACTTTACACATAAACAATATGAAATCATTTTATGAGAAAAAAGTAATTTATTATGAACATTTTACTTACGTTTATAAGTACAAATGTAAAAAAATTAATGAGTTTGTTGTGTTTGTTCTTCATTTAAAAGTCTCCCTATACTTGGATCTATATTAGAAACACAAAAAAGCAAATCTTTTTCAAATGATAAAGGACGATTCCTATTAATTAATTTTTAGCACAACCACAGATGAAAAACTCTTTTCACAGAAGTAAAACATGCCGAAAGGGATTAATATTTTCAATGCTTCTGTGGCTAAATTTCCATGTTCACTATGACTATGACGAGCAAACCTAAACTTAAATAAATATTCTTATGTGAATTGTAGTAGTAATGTTTTATCGGCAGACATTTCGATGAGCTGGTTGTAAATCGCAACCGAAAACTTAGCAGCTGCAACGTTTTCACTAAATTGATTCAGTACCCATCTCTTTAAGGAATTATTTTTATCTTCTGGAAATTACTTTGCCAATTGAATTTTTAGCTCATGCAAATGCCTCTTCATGCTAACCAAACTGTGGTAAATAATAGTGTCTTCATCAAATCTCCTAATAGTACGTAAGAAAAATACAGTATTTGAAATCAGAATCAAAATTAACGAGACAGCAACTCGTTGTATTAGATTGTATTATCTACTACAGTAGTAGATAATACAAAAAAATTTAAAGTCTACTTATAGCTATATCAAAGAAAAATTTTATTTTAATTCTTATTATTCACTGCTGTATTAATTTTATGTGTAATTTAAATGCTTTTTTTTGACATCCAGTTAAAAAAGATGCATTGAAATAGAAAAAGTGTTCAAGGAAGAAGATTATAAACAATTCTTATACCATTTTATTATTTTATTTACCTTATAATAATTATATCTATATACTTTATTATTTCTTTTTTTTTTCAGATTAAAACATTCTAAATATGACTGGAATATTCAAAAAATTCAGTCATTTCTTTCGCAAAAAGAACAAGCATGGCTTCAGATTTCAGGCAGAGAACGTGAACAAAGAATTAAATTAAGTCGTTTGGTCAAAGAAATGAAAGTTCTACGGAATCAGTTAGAGTGGAAGAGTAACCAGTTATCTTTTAAGGAAGCTGAAGTCATGGTGAATATTATAATTATTACAATGATCCATGTTCATTTATTTGCGTACCTCAAATTCCTGATCGTATTTCTTCACCATTAAAAAGAGGGAAGTATTATTCCTCTTGTTAAATTCCTCTTTACATAAATTCATTTTGTAGAAAATAAATTTTTTTTATCGTAACATTTGTTCCATGTAGTATTTATATATAATAGTTTTTAAAGGTGGGATTTATCATTTTTTAAATTACCTAATATCAACAATAAATTAACTTCATTTTTCAACGTAGCGATTTAGTAAATTTACTCTATTACTCTTATTGTACGTTAAATGAGTTATTTCAATGGATAAACATTGCAACTAACAAAGTAAATTTTACAGGAAATAAAAAAAATCATCTTAATCTTAACTGATGTATGAAAAATCATGTTTTATGACAGATAAATTACATTTTCCTATAAGACTATTTTTTTTTTTACATTAAAATAAAGGCATTTTATGCAGATATTGTAATTTAAAAAGAAAAATCAGTGGAAAACACATTTGTGTACTTCCAGTGTTTTTCCACTGTAACCGATTCAGAAAAAATGTTATACTTGCAACGTTTTTGAATTTCTTAAATAATAAATGGTTCTGGAAAAAAAAGTACACCATTTTGTATATTAAAAATGTAACAAATTTATTTCAATAAAAATACAAATAATAATCATGAGTAAATAATACAATTTCTGATTTCATGATGTAACATTTTTTCAGTTATTCACATTTTAATTGTTATAAAATTAATGGCAGTGAAAAATTCACAGAAAATTGTGTGATAATTTACAGTCAATTATTCCACCATTTTAAACAGGTCGTTCCTTTTTGGAATATAATCAACATACAATTTATTTAAGTCACTAGTGGTATGATAGACAATAACCTTCTAGTCTTGCATTTCTACCTCTAGGTTTTCTAATTAAATAAAATACTGCCCAATTTTGTAATATGTTGTGGATTTTTCTTAATTGTAAAGCAGTTGAATTATCTACAGTTATTTGCTGCCACCTGGCTTAGTAACTTTACAATTAGGGTTTTTAAAAACTTGATTTTTCTATTTGTGTGAAATCAAAAAATTCATTCTCCATAAGCATAACTTCATGATTTGACTGCTTAGAATTTGCTAACATTTCAATTGCATCTCTTGGTTTATATAGAATGCTGGTTTTTTCAATCTTTCAATAAGTATAAACACCCTAACACACGGTAGGAAACTGTACTCAGTAGTTACAAATTTTTGATTTACTTCATTAAATAACTGAATGAAATGAGACAGTGGCACAGACAAACCATTTTCCAGTTGTTTTGGCGTGTGCAACAATCTGACCATATAATTAACTTTCTTGTTTCATAAAAACTTTGTGGTTTAAACATTGATGAATTTCAAAATACAAGAAACTATCTCAGCAGTTCCTCTTTTACACATGCTTTCATGCCAGTAACACATTGTAGCATTAGAAGTACCCATATTACATATTGCTAAATTATAATTTGAATACTGCCTCAGGTAATACACATCAGACTGACTCAAATTTAGTGTGAAAATCAATACATAAAAGCAAAACTTTATTACTTTAGCAGCTTTAATGTTATATTCTAAAGAATAATAAGCTTTCTCAGCTTTGCGTTGATGCAATTCTGATTCTTGCTGTAGTTTCATTCGTTGCTCTTCTGTTTCTGCAGCAAATATTTGGGTGAATAATCTGTCATATATCTTGCATGTTAGAATGTGGTAAACCAAATTGCAGGGTGAACTTTTCATTGAATGTATTTCGATATGTGTGATGTTTTATTCTTGTTTGAGGATACTTATCCAAAAATAAATAATTTTTTTTTTTAAATTCAAATCGGAATTAAGACAAAGCTTTTTATTAGAATTTCTGGAATAATGACTTTTCCTGGGAAGAGAAGGACCTAATGTGTTCTTCCACTTCTTGTTTCTCTAAATCTGCCATTTTGTGCGGTTTATTGTTGTGTTTTCCTCTTAAATTATCTACAGGGCTACTGTTTTTTAGTTTTTCAATAATAACTTGTAATCTTCAGTAAGTAATCCTTAATGTAGAAGTAAGAAATTTTTGACATACTTGAACCCTACCAGATATATTCACTGGAAGTTTCCAAACAGTGGCATTAAGAAACGGCTTCATCAACCGTTTTCCTTTTTGGTTCAGAAATTTGAATACACCCAACTAGAAATCTTGACTGCACATCATATGACATATCATAAAACTCTGTGAATAACTTTACTTTTTATTATCTATTAATTTCCTTACAACCATCATAACAGCAGCTACAACCTTTGCCCTAAAACAAAATGGAAAAGAACAGTCTTAAGATGAAGCTTAAAGGATCATTCTTATATTACTAACTTTGTAATGAAATTTAATCATATTGAAACGAAAACTTAAAAGTAAGGCACCAGACTTCAATATGGATTACATTATAGTGTAACTGAAATTTTAACCTCAGCTTTACCAAAACGAGAAGCTAAAAAAATTAAGTTGATTAAAACAGTATTAATGATTTGTTATATTATTTCTTTTTTTAAGGTATTGAACCATTTTCCTGTGTTTAGCACCTTGATTAATGAACACTGTATACACAGATTGTTTCATGGATAAATGGATCGAATTTAAGAAAATGTTGTACTAATGAAAATAAAAAAAAATTTATATGAGTTTAGAAGTCTTTGTTTGTTTTTTGTTTTCCCTGATTTCTCCTTCAAGAGGAAAATGAAGCCATACTGCAATTTTTGGAACCAGAAAATTTAATTCTGAGAAAATCTTTTTAAGATCAATAGAACATAAAGATGAGTTTTAAAAAAGCTGTCTTATTTAAAACAAAACAGAGCAAATTATGATAGAAGAATACTGTATTATAATTTTAAACCAAAAAAAAGAATAATTTCAGTACTGGAAAATATTTAGAAACAAAATTAGTTATTAAAAATAAATGAGTAAAAATTATTACAAACTTATTGCAATAACTGTTCAAAACGTCCTCCTTGACCATACCAAATGTTAACATAAAAACTGTTTTAGAAATTACTTTCTACTGTGCCATGTGGATTTTTTAAAATCTATGATTAACTCCCAACTCTTGAGAAAATTGTCTATCAGTAAATAAAATAGAACTTACTTTATAAAAAACACAAATCTAAGATAAAAGAGAACGAAAAACAAATTAAATCAATTTAAATCATTTAAAAACAGTTAAATTTATTTATAACAGTTTGGACCAGAGATGTTGGAACAAATACAAGTGAAAAACAAAAATCGTACATTTTTAACAAATAGAAATCTTCTTTTAAATCTTCCAGCCTCTTCAGACATTCTTGATATTTTCATTTTGGTTTCTTCCATTTTAAATCTTCTTCATCCTCTGATTCTCAAGTTTTTGATTTCCAGCCTGTGGTCAAAACAAAAACCTCCAGAAAAGTATTTCCATTTAATATTTCATTTTTTATCGTTTTTATCTCTAAACAGTATTCAATGAACTCGTAATTAAATATTTTTCTCATAGTCTTTACTTTTGTATGTTAAAGTTACAACTTTTATTATTTTCATCTTCCATTTGTACTTTGATACCACCTTGGAATCTAACGTAAATACCAATGTGAGGGTATTTACCAACATCATTAACAGCAAATCCCAAAATATCCATCTTTGTTTCTAAAGGCAATTTGGACCAAACAGTTATAAATCTGGATTTAATTGTTTCTTCTAATTATTTTAATTTTTGTTCTCTCTTAATTTGTTTTGAACTCTTTTATCCTAGATCACATGTTTTTAATAAATACTTTCTTTCTCTGCATATTATTTTTCTTCTTCAATTTCTTTTCTCCTCTTTAAACATAATAGATTTAGTGGCAAAACAGATGCTATTTCTTTAATATTGAAATTATTTAAAGAGCTAGTTATTTCTATAAACCAAAGGTTTGCATTTTTCCATGTTTACTAAACCATTCCTTCTACATTTATACTTTTTAGAATTGTAGTGAACAGTTTTTGTAGCTTGAAGAAATTAGTTTCACCTTGTTCAGATAGCATTTTGTGTGTACAAGTTTATCTTAGTTTAAATTAACTAAATTGATAGGAACAAGATTAAAAAAGAAAGAATAGGAGATAAAATGGATTAACTCCTGAATATGCTGTTTCTCTTCTGAAAGTTTAATATTCTAACTGATTTTTATTATAACTCTAGCAAGCATAGTTTAAAATGGTTTTATAAGTTATATAACAGGCGGCCTTTTTTAAATAAAACCAAAAAAATAACTCTGTTAATGACATACAGGTATGGTGCAGAGTTTGGCCTTTACAAGAGGTATGCAATTTATTTAATTATAGATTTCAACAATAACTAAATTGACTGTTATCAAGACAGTAGAGCAATTTGAAGAAACCGGTACTGTAAAGAATCTTCCTCGCACTGGTAGACCAAGAACTGTCACAACTGATGCAAAGTCATGTAAGATCATGCAGATTTTAGTTGAAGACCCTCGATCATCAATTCAGAAAGTTGTTTTCCAACATGACATCAGTAATTTTTCAGTTCAAAAAATTCTTAAAACAAACAAAATTCATCCTTATAAGCTAAGCTACACCTGTTGCAAGAACTTTCAGAAGTTGATTTTGACTCTCAAGTTGAGTATTGTGATACTATAACGCAAAAGTTAGACAGATGCAAATTTTTCTAATTCAATAATATTTACTGATAAAGCGACTTTTATGTTCAATGGCCATATGAATAAGCAAAACACTGATGCCCCTGGATTGGACTTCATCTGGAGGAGACCCTGGGGGGTCGTGACTCCCATGGGGGTTGCAGTGATATGAAGGGCAAAGCGAAATTAGCCTACAACTTTACACTTAAACAATAATGAAATCATTATATGAGAAAAAATGATTTATTAACATTTTATGTACAATTATAAGTATACATGTAAAGAAAATAAATTAATGAGATTTGTTACTTTCATTTAAAAGTTTCTCCGTATTTGGATCTGTGTTAGAAATACACAAAAGCAAATTGTTTTGAAGTGATAAAAGACAATTCTTATATTTAGTTTTTAGAGCAACCACAGACAAAAAAAATTTTCGTAGAGATAAAGCGCAGCGAAAGGGATTAACATTTTCAGTGCTTCTGTGACTTCCATATTCACTTCGACAAAAACATATCTAAATCTTCAGATGTGAATTGTAGTTGTAATTTTATTGGCAGACATTTCTATGAGCTGGTCATAAATTTCAACCGGTAACTTAGCAGCGGCAAGTATGTTTTCACTAAATGGATTCAGTACCCATCTCTTCAAGTAATCATTTTTATCTCCCGAGAAATACTCAGCCAACTGAATTTTTATCTTGCGCAAATGCATCTTAATGGTAACCATTCTGTGGTGAATAATAGTGTCTTCACCCAAATTTTTCTCAATATATTCGGAAGTGAGTGAAAAACGTATCAAATTTTTGCTCTGAAGGTGAAAAATCCACATATCAAGCTTCTTAATGAAATCATGAACTCAGTTTGTCATTAACAAAATGTATTTATTATGTCCTTGTAAATTCACATTCAAGTTGTTTAAATGTGAAAATACATCAGCTAAATAAGCCAACAGCAACATACATTCATTATTCTTTAGAAACATTGAGAATGGCATTTGTTTATCCAGGAAAAATATTATTAATTCATTTCATAATTTCAAAAACCAGGTTAACATTTTTCCCTTGCAATAACCACTTGACTACCGATTTTATCACAGAGCTAAGCAAGTAGCTGATTCTCTAATTGTTGTAGAATATACATATATTTTTGGTTGTGTGTGTGCTTGTAGTAGAGGATTGAACGGTACAGGTCGGTCAACTTCAAGTCACTGCCGTATAGAAGTGTACGTGCAACTGCAGTCTTCAGTTAATACGTGATTAGACAGGATTATAATTTATACAGTACTGTTACCATTATTCATATGTTTTTTTTATACTGTAAAAATAAAACATTATTTCTTAAATTCACTTGAAGTTTATTTGGGAATAGTTCATTTCCTAACAGTAGTCATAGACTTTTAATAAAATTAACCATTTTTTGTTTTAGATTTTTAAGGTTATATTTTTTGTGGCAGGACCGAACAAAGTGTGTCTGTGCTTCCTTCACAGACATTGTGAAGGAAGCATCCATTCTATCCTTGGTATGAGACAATCTTATAATTTTTTTCAGAAGTCTACTTTTCTTTCCTGTTATTGCCTTTGTACCATCACTGCATACTACAATACAGTTTGTCTAATCTTGTTATAATTTTTAGTAGCTTCATAAAAAACATCAAAAAGACATTGTCCTGTTGCATGAGCACGTATAGATTTGCAAAACAACATATTTTCTTTGATTGGTCTGTCCCTATGAATTCATATCTAACAAAACATAAGAACTGAGAAATGTTTGCCACATCTGTTGAATCTAAAAAATTCACTTGAGCTTGCTTGCTGAATTATCTGATCGGCAACCATGTCATCAATTCACCTTGATACTGTGTCGTTACAACATGTAATTTTTTTTGCTTCTTCCTTACCTAATAAAACGCTGACCATATCATTTATGGCAGGCAATATGAGGTTTTCTGCGATTATGTGACATTTGAACATCATAGCCGCTCTTAATGCTAGCAGATAAGATGCTTCAAGTGTACTTTTATCAATATGGCTTGACTTACAAATAGAAGATTGTTGATTTCTCAAAATTTTCTTTCGAAAAATTCCAACGGTTTGGTTCTATGATCCAGATGTTTAGTTTCCAAGTGTCTAATTAATTTGAATGGTTTCATGCTTTCATCGGAGAGGACTTGAAAGCAAACAATGCACTGTGGCTTTCCATCCAATGAGATAAAACTATAATTTAAATTACCATAATTTGCCTTTGTACAATCTTGTCTTTTTACCATTCAGTTCACTGGATGTAGATGGTTTTTTCTCAAATATATCCATTTTGCATAAGAATCTAATTGTAAAAAAACAGTTACACTATTTGACTGCACACTAAAAAACCGAAACCTCAATCATTATTATTTTTAATGAAACAATGCTTTTTAAAACTTAAATAAAACACCAGATGTACACTTTACATTTGAAACTAAAGTGGCATTCTGCAATCCCTTATGCCTCTTTTATACTGATGAGAGCTTGACATATGCATGAACATGATGCTTTCATAGCAAATATTATGCTAGCAGACCAAATTACAAGGAGCATGTACATATCAAGTTGGACCTGTAAATTACTCATGTTTGTACACTTCATACATGCATGTTCATACCCATCGTTACCAATGCAACTAAATAGGTTTAACTAAGTTTTTGTGGTTGGGGAGGTCACAAAATATTCATTATATTTTTTTTTACTTTTTGGAGGTCATGGAGCTAAAAAGGTTGTGAATCACTGCCATAAATAATAAATAAAAATTAAATAATGCATAAATAAGCCAATCGTTTAAATTGAATTTAGTTTATATATATAAATTATAATTTCCTACTAAAGTATCAGTATATAGGTTATTTATTAAGAGAGAATATTTTAAAGCTATTGTTTTTCTAGTATTGATAAAAATAAATATTTTTTAATTCTTTTTGTTTCAGGAGAAGTCAAAACAGCTGAGTGATGCAGAAAGAAGAATTACTGATCTTAAAAAATTTATAAGGAAGAATAAGAGGTAACTTTGTAATGTGTTTATACGCATGAAGTTATGTGTATATGCATGTAGAAAACTAATTGTGCCGTTCTGTTATACTATGTTTAAATATTGAAATCATTCTTTAATGAGGACCATCGTAACCATTTTGAAGCATTATTGTCTTTATAAAAAATCACAAATTATTTGATTTAAAAATTGTAATAGTAATAATTTATTATTTTTATTTTATTAAACAACTGCACTAATAACAGTCTTAAGAATTTTGTTAAATATTTCTTAACTCTTTAACAATATCCAGTTATTTATAATAGCTGACTGTTTTATTTGTTGTTATTGATATAGAGTTCTAAAGTTCAATTTTTTTTCAATTGTGGAATATATTTTCCAGTTTTTTTATCATCCTATTTTGATAGTCTTCAACATGCTGGGAGCTGTTGTGAATTGCATAAATTATCTTTTTATAGCTTCCACATTTTTGTTGGAGATTAATTTTCTACTTTAATCGTGAATCATTTTATTGAGGATAATTAAAAGGTTTCACAAATGAACCAAGACTTAACTTCTGCAAAATGGTTTAGGTGAAATAGTGGAAATTTGAATAAAACTACTAAATGTCTTTAAATCTTTAACTGTTATCTAATTTATTTGATGTAAATAATAATTAAATATTTGATTAATATTAATGTAGAAGAATGCAGTTGTTGGTTCATTTCTATACTTCATTGTAAATTGTAAAAGCTTTCCAGAATTGATTTTGGAAAACTTTGTTTTCATATCTTAACCAAGATAGTCTTTTTCTAAAGTTTTATTAGGAAAAATATCTTCTTTCTTATATAAAATTAGGGGCATTTCACCAGTTCCAATATCAAGATTCCATTTTATTAATATATATATATATATATAGCATATATATAGCATACAAGACTACCCAAAAATTGTATTCATAACACAATTTAAATAAACATTGAAAACTTGAATGATTGCAGATTATTGATGATGCTAAAGAGGGATGTTCCACATGCCGAACACAAAAGAAAAACAAGTACCATATTTTAGGTAAGCTGAAACCCTGAATACATGTAAATTCTAAATTTCTTTTAAAGTTTATATCAATGGTTGAATGGAGAAAACCTATTAACTTATTTTAATTCAGTGTGAAAAGTTCTATTAGTATCACATATTTTGTTCCTTGTGCCAAAATAAGTTCAATTTTGTTCCTAGAGTAATTAGGATTCATAATTACAACTTCTGATTTTACTAATGAAGACTGTATTTATTCAAGTTTATAGTGCTCTATAACTATAAACACTTCCCAATGTTACACTTTATAGTGTAACATTGACTATTTTTCATATAACTTTAAAAATTTTTTCTATTTTTTTTAATGCAATGATTTACATTAAAAAATATAGATTTAATTTACTTCTAAGAAAGAAGAGAGAAGATAAACAAATAAAATAAAAACCATAATTGTACTAAATTTATCAGTTTACAATTAATGAAGAATTTTATCCAAAAACGATGAGATAATTTGATTGATCATCCTAAAATCAAAAGAAACTAGCCTCACATATCTAGCCCCAAAACGTTCAGAATATTGTAACCTAAACTACTGAGACTGTCACATAGTAAATGTAAATCTTTGTTGTGTAGATTATAAATTCAAGGGATTGCACTAATTGGGATTAAATAATGAACTGTTGAAATAGAATAAGAAATGAGAAATTTTACATCAGAATGTTGAGCAGCCTACTTTTAAGTCAACCACGAAAAAATGTAAGAAACTTAATTTCCCCTTAAGCGTTAATTTAACTACACTTCTTTTTTCACCCTTAGTGAATCCAATTCAAACAATAATCCTTAATTCAGTAACTGGAAATCCAGTGGACAAAATTGTTAAAAAACAACTGTATAATAATTATTGAAAACTGTATGTACTAAAGGAATTTATTTTGAATCTACTCAATGGAATGGAATAGAATGGATTATTATGATAAGATACCTAACTTCCATTGCATATTAAAGACTACTATAAATTTGAATAAATACAGTGGTACATCTTCATTAATAAAATCAGAAAAAGTTGTAATTATGAATCCTAATTACCCTGAGGAACAAAGTTAGACTTATTTTGGCACAAGGAAAAAAGTAAGTGATACTAATAGAACTTTTCACACTAAATTGAAATATGTTAACAGATTTTCTCCATTCACCCACTGATATAAACTTTAAAAGAAATTTAGAATTTACATTTATACAGGGTTTCAGCTTACCTAAAATATGGTAGTTGTTTTTCTTTTGAATTCAGCATATTTAGCATCCCTGTTTAGCATCATCAATAATCTGTGTCAATTCTTGCAGTCCATCATTAGTACCTATTTCCATGACTGAATTTTGCTGACAGAAGCATTCCCCATGCTTGTCACAGACTGTTCTGAGATTGTTCGGAAAGCTATAAAGGTGTGAGTCCAAGAAAGGAATTTTTAGGGACATATTACACCCCACATGTTTGTATATGACTAATAATTCACAATGTCATGGTAGTTGGGTATTTATGATTCCTAAAACATTTTGCCTGCCACTTTTAAATTACTTCCAGGCTGACTTCGACTCTGCTTAACAGTTCTTCAAATTGTCTATCTCTATCAAAGTTCTTATTTAAAGACCCCCAAAAATTCCTTCCCTGAATTTAGCCACAGTACCTTTTATCACTAACACAAGGAAATTTTTCATTGAAATAATGAAATAACCATCTTTTATATGAATGGAGGTAGAAGAATACATTTCCAAATTAACTAGTGGAGATGTGTAACATTTTTCTGACCAGGCTTAAGTGCTTTATGCTTTCCTCCTTCTTTCCTGATATAATGATCTGTCATGTCCCTGCTCTTCCATTCATGCAAAAAGCAATAAAATTTAGTGCAGTTGAGCTGCAATTAATCCATAACAGAATAACTTTAAATTGCAACGTATAGTCCAATGGTATTTGTCACGCTGAATTTTTTTGTTAGTTGCATAACCTAACAGCACAGAAGGAGATTTGTTGCCATTGTGCAAAAAAACAGCCTTTAAACTACTTTTTGAAGAATCAGTGAACAGTAGAGTTATGTTCATGATGAAGTGCATCAATGACATCACAAATAATGTTACATTCATTAAACTATTTTCTTCAGAATATAAATCTTGGAAATCTTCTTGACGATTTTGAAACAAGTTACACAATTTAGTGTCAGTATGGAGAAGATTCCAGCCTTTCACCCTACATCCTAAAAACTCAACTTTTTTCTTTGACAAGTTCAATCCTGAACAAAGATGTTTAATTTTCTTCATCTTATATGATGAGGTTCATGAGATTTTGATTCAAAAGTAGGACATTTTTTGCTCCTCTGGCTGAACTTTAGTCCTCATATTCTGATTTAACTTTTAAAATTAGATGTGTCCTTATAGCAGCACCTCTGGTAAATTCAGGTACTGCACTATATGTTAGTATATACTACTTTTCCTCTTTTTTTATCTTTGTACACAGAAATAACAAACTGTTTTAAAGTTCATGCCACGCATCAGTATGGCAAAACTCATGTACCAATTACCTCTAGCTCAGTCTGTCAGATGTTTCATACAGGTTAATAGCACATGTGAGGATCCCAGTTCTTATCTCAATCCCCAACTTTACAGCCAAAATATAATTTATAATTTTTTTAACTAGTGGAGTCAAACTTTGTTGTTCTTTAAATGTCAAATCCCCAGACTTGTAACAGATGTTATCTGGATCATTTACTTATTCCTTTGCATAACTGTTCACTAACACAACACGCTTAACACAGTAACTATAAATCACAAAACAGAATGAAATCACAATATGTGCGTACACAGTTAACATTTGAAATGGTACCAGTTTGTCAATTGAATGACTCAGAAAACTGCTCTGAGCTGATATTTCAGAACCTAAAGTAAATGAACCATCATGTATATACACAACTGTTGCCTTAATAATTTTATGTTTGTTAGAAACAAACCACCGTTAGAAATCATTTAAAATTTTTTTTTTCTACATAAGTATCCCTAAACAGTACATAAATTTGACAGAAGCAATACTTTAAAAATGTTATCTCACAAAAAAATTGTAGGGGAAAATTCTGATTGTATTTTTTCTGATAAAACTTCCATGCACCAAAAACTGTGGTATAAGTATGCTTTATATGCTTTATCCTCATATGCTTTATACTTACTTCCAAATGTTTAACTTTAAATATGAATCAATGCTTTCAACTACAACTCTCACTGAATTATGTTATTTTAGAAAAGCAATCCATAAAGCCTTCAGATATATTTACTTTAGAATTTTCAGGATATAAGTATATCAGTTATGGTTGGTTTTTGCTCCACCACTGAATCCTTCTTTATGACCCAGATC
The DNA here is from genome assembly GCF_047948215.1 of Lycorma delicatula. Taxonomy (NCBI): domain Eukaryota; kingdom Metazoa; phylum Arthropoda; class Insecta; order Hemiptera; family Fulgoridae; genus Lycorma; species Lycorma delicatula. Next base: position 228,392,739 of record NC_134456.1, on the reverse strand, counting down.
AAAAATATATACAGTTAATAAAATTAAGTTTGCTTTTTAGAGCATATTCACATGCGCACAAGCATCCAAAGAAACATAAAAACAGGATGAAAAAATTGAAGTATTTGACTCTAAATCAGATTACTTTGTACAGTTGGCCAACAACATAGATCTTTCAAAGCAAGGTTCAAATAACAATGCTACATTCAGCAGCAAGAACTTCATTAAATCAAAATATCATCACATCCTTATCTGTAGTGATTTATACAGCGCACTCCAAGCTTTAGAGGATTTGTTTTCCAGACATCCTTTTGTCACCAAAATACATAATACAATTGGTGAATTAAATCGTCATAAACACACAAGTGAATTTCTACTGAATCCATAGCCACGTGAGAATCCTTGGTATTGAACATGCATATTCTGCTGCTAAAGTTGCATGTACCCAACTGTTTTCCTCCATTCGAGTTGCAACTACCGATTTTATTAATTCCATTAAACATACACTTTGAAGAAGGTGGCAAGATGACTGGACTGCTACAGCAGGTAATAAACTCTTGACACATAAAAGACACGGTGTTACCATGAACTCTTCATGCAGGAAAATTCATTGAGCAGAAGCGGTCCTATGTCGATTGCGATTAGGACATACTCACAGACACCTGATGCCAGTGGAGAGTGCTCTACTGTATGTCTGATTTGACTGCCACTTGACTGTGCACCATATCCTTGTAGACTGCATATGCTATGAGGCCTTACATCGCAAATTTAAATTGCCGAGGGACTTACAACGCATCCTTGGAAATTACAAGAATGTACTGGACTGGGTATTGTTACTTATAAAAAGAATTAATATACTTAATAAGATTTAACCCATCAAAAATTTGATAGTATTTTGTTATTCACGTTTCATGTATTATCCTGATTGTTACGTTTCTTTTATTTTCAATTTTATTCCTATTATCCTAATTTTCATCATAGTTTTAATCCTATTTTACTAATATTTTAATATCCAAGAAGTTATTATTTTGCCTCTTGTTTTTATTTTGACACAGGCGATGATAACGCAAAAGTATTTTCCGTACAAAAAAAAACAAATATGAAGAAATGCACAGGGCTCACACTCAGGGAAAGTTATTATAATCATTATTTTAAATAAGAGTGATATATTCTATAGTTGATTTTTAAAAACTTTGTAATATTTCAGTTAACTTTATTAATATTTTATTTGTAATATTTCCATAATTTTAAAGCTTGTTTTATTGATTTTAAATGTTTTTCTAACTTCAATTAGACTATGCAGTCTGATTATTACTTGACTGAGTCTCGGAACAACAAAAATACTATCCTCATACCAGCAAAACAAGCGTTCATCGCAGCAATGTTAAATTTGATGACAATTTTGTCCTACAATTCAGTTTACTCAAAGGGTCTCTTGATGTACTTAAAAAACAAGAAACAGATTCACAAATTTAATAAGCCTCTAATGAAAACATACTCGATCTGTCTCTGCTCTGATCCGCTTTCAAGAGCAAGGTCAATGCCTACACCATCCCACACTGCAACTCCATCACAAAGTTCTCCACACATCCATTCTTATCCTAACAGCAAATATCTCAGCTAACCAGAGCTGGATGACAAAACACTTATCTTTGTGAAGTAAGCACCCAGGTAGGCGGGCCCCTTGCCAGTTGGGTTGCTATTCTATCTATAACAAAATCAGACCCCCCCCTCCAGCCAACCTCCACAGGATTAAGAATCTAAGGAAGCTAGCAACTATGTTCCATTTTCTTTTGGTTTTCCAATTAACTTTCAGATCAAAACCAGAATTGATTTTTGCAAACTCTGTAACTAGTCTGGTATGTTCAGTTTCATACCTGTGGCAGACATATAAGACTTGGCGCATATCATCAATGCCCCTACACTCTAGAACCTGGCCAACCTATCTCAAAAAGCATCAGGTCCAGAAAGAAACTGTGTGATATATTGATTGGGGGGAAAAATACCATGCATATAACAGCTATGAAGAGTGCCTCCTTCTGATTACAGGTCAAAATATTTTACCTACATTAAAAGAAGAGTGATTTATTTCTCCTTTTCATTTTAAGAATTCCTTTTCAGACCGATTCATAGGACTGATATCATTGTAAAACTCAATATACTTCTGAAAAAAAGTCTTGATTAGTACAGCAAGAAAACTGGATTTCCAGGGTATTTTTTCAATAAAAATCATGTATAAAATATTACTACTATCAAACATGTGCAATGAAAACTGGTTTATAAAAAAGACAATTTTTCTCTAATAAAATATATTATGTAGTATTACAAAAATATATATTAAACATAAATTAATTTTAAAATGTTTTTCCTTAAAAGAAAAGACGCAGTCATTTAAAAGAGATACTCTGACAACAATCAAAAACTGTTTATTAAAGATTTTCATAATAAATTTTAATCATTTTATATTTAATTCTGGGATAATCTATGCTAAAAAAGAGATGAATACATAAATGTAGATGAATGAAAACGAAGTATTAATATAGTGATTGACAAAGAGTAGAAAGATGCTTTAATGTATCATTTAGTCCTTCACAGAGCTGAAATTGTGGCTTTCTAAAAAAATTAACTGCAATCCAGATTTCTTGTTGTGATACATAGATAAAAAGTTTTTACATTACTATAATATCTATAATGTTTAAGTCATCAAAACATAATTTTTTTAAGTAATATTATTAGGAGACATACACTTTTCTTTTAATGTTACCTCAGTATCTGTAAGTATTTAAAGTAGTAAAACAAAATATTTTTTTTAAAATCAGTTGCATATATTTCTTAGGCCAATCGAACTGAACCTTTTTTTATCAGGGATCCTTTTTAAGTATCTTTTGTTGATTCAGACCTTCTCCCATGGCTACTTATCCATAACTTTCTTCAATAGTTAGATTACAATTTTTTTTTTTCAACTTTATTAATAACTAACCTAGTAAAATTACTCAAAACTTTAAGACAAGTTACTCATTATTATTTTGAGATAAAATAATTCCTTTTATACAATCAGTTTATAAGTAAAAACTGAGTTCAATTATAAATTTAAAACACAAGAAAAATATCTGATGATTATTTAGGAATATGTTAGTTTTGACCAATTTATTTTTTAAAAGAGTTCAATTGTTGTATTCCATTCACCAGTTATCTGATTTTTGATCTCAGAATATGTAAATATTATTACATGTAGAGAAAATATGGATATATATCTAATAAAAACAGAATCTTTATGAGGTAATGTGCATTGCCTGCTTGGTGACAATTAACTGAGGATTTAAATGTTTTAATATTTAGGCACAAAAATTTTAATTTTAGAAAGGACAATATATGTTCATATGGTTTTGTTTACTGTTATGTTGTTTATTATAAAGGAATAGTTACAGGTGATTCAAACAAAAAATCATAAAAATTTGCAGTTTCTTTCATCATTCTTCATTTTACAATTCACTATTAATTTCAATTTTGAGTAAAAACTTATAAAAGTCCTCAAAATTTACACCAACTCTCTGTAACAGCATGACCCTGTGTATGTTCACAGACCTGTGGTTTCTACATCTATTAATAAAATTTTTTTATAAGCTGTAGGATCAATCCATTTGAAGTGTTACAAAAAAACATAAGCTGATTGCTTGACCAATTCAAAAAAAATTGAAACTTACCCACTTGTTTCCAACATGTTTCATGATCTTAAAACTATTTTTTTTTTTTTTTTATGGTTTATTTTAACTATCTCTCCTTTCTATGAGAAAATTACGAATAGATTTGAACATGAAAAACGGTGAAATTTCACTTTTGGTCATTTTTTTCAAGAGACAAGGATGGCATACGCAGTTTGAATTATTTTTTTATATGTAGGTATATGATTGCAGTTTTACTATAAATAATGTTAATGATGATATACTTACCCCTAAACTTTTATGAATTTTTGAAACTAATTTTTTTTTTAATTCAAATTTTGACTTCAAATAACTCTGATGGGGCTGGTGATAAAAATCTCAAATTTGCACAACTTGCAGTGTTTTGGAAATGTTTATGGCAAATAAAAAGGTTTCTTGTGTATTGTACTAATAAAAAAGTAATAACATCTTAAAAATCATAAAAAACTTGTTAAAAGCGATACCATTTTTGACTTGCTAAATAAATAAATGTTCCTAGGGGGTTTCTTGTATTCTTTGCACTTTAAATTTTTATATATTTTTTTATATTAGCCCCTATGTTGCTGAAGTCTGTGTTTTCAATATTTTTAAAATTGTTCTTTTTAAATTATTAATGATAGGTTGTAATTTAATGATAACTTAACAAATTCCAGTAACCTAATACAATTTTGATTCAAAAATGCTTGTAAAACTTACCCAACCTGAGATTTCAATGAGTAATTGAAAAAAGGTGCCTACATCTTTTTTCAAGAATTTGTTTTTATTTTTATATTGGTTTATTTTGTTGAAGAAAAAATAAACTGGAGCAAAATTTTAATGATTCTTCAACAAAATAGCCTGATTTTGTAACAATGAAAGTTTATTATTTAGTGTGGTTAACCAACAGCTGTGATATCTCTTATGATAATTCTCTTGAATTTATATGAGAACAACCCATCACTTTAGTTAATTCAAGTGATGTCAACTTTTTCAATTTTGATGGAGGTGACACCCAAAATGCTACAAACAGCATCCAATTTTTCAGTATTGTGATATGGGGCAATACTCTTGGTCTTCACATTCATATAGTTCTTTGTTCTGCTGAGAAAAAATGCTTTTGAAACAGTTAATACAAAGAAACTTTCCAGGAACTAAATTTAAATTTGGAAAAATGTGTTCTTTCAGAGCTTGATCTAATGCTATTTGTCCTACGTTTTTCTTAACATTTTTTTATAAGTTCTCAAAGGGTCACAACAGAACTGTCTATACAGGTGACTGAATTTTGGCAAAAACCTTTTTTCATGATATTTACAATTACTAGTGATATCTGAATTAATATATAAAGAAATAAGTTATTGGTTTTCATCACTAGATTCACAAATTTTAATGAGTTCTTTTGGCACTGTACCATACACTGTTTTATGTTACTCTTCATTCACATAAATTCCTATGGAATATTGCTCTTCCATTGTTTTATGTGAAATTACTTGAAAATAATTTAAAAATTTAACCGATTTAAAAATTTAAAAATATAATATTATTAAGTAAAACTTATTTATTTAATAAACATTTCCAAACACAGGATGAAATTTGAGACACTGTGTAAAGATGTGAACAGGTCACTGACTAATGTCAGACTGACCAGTCTGTAACTGCAAAGCTAAATGAATGATGCAACAAAGCATAAATGAGCATGTTACAGCATGAATTTTCCTTACCGCTGGAAATGACTTCAAGCACCTGTTATAACATGAACACTGCAGTTGAATGGTTCAAACAAGTCTATTTCAACTATAGTAATAAGTATAAAAATATTAAAGGCCAAGAAGACAAGAAACCCCCTTGAAGCACTTATTTAGTGAATCAAAATGGTATCACTTTTAACGGGTTTTTCATGATTTTTGAGAGGTTATAACTCTTTATTAGTACAATACACAAGAAACCTTTCTATTTGCCAACAAACATCTACAAAAACACTGCAAGTTGTGCAAATCAGTTATCAAAAATTCATAAAAGTTTCAAGGTAAGGTATATCACAGTTAATATTATTTATGGTAAAACTACAAACATTACCTACATATAAAAAATAATTCAAATTGTGTATGCCATCCCTGTCTGTTGAAAAAAATTACCAAAAGTGAAATTTTACTGCTTTTCATGTTCAACATTATTCGTAATTTTCTCATAGAAAGAAGAGAGATAGGCAAATAAACAATGAACCAATCTTTTACCTTGAGAAAATATGATTAAATTGCTTTTTATTCCATCCTTCCAGGACAAATAGTTTCATAGTTATGATTTTTTCTGCAAACTCTTACAATCACAAACATAGGTGTGCTGAAACAAAATGGCCACCACAGGTAAATTGCTTAAATAAAAAATTTTTAAGGTCCTGAAACATGTAGGAAACAATTGGGTAAGTTCAATTTTTTTTTTAATTGGTCAAGCTTGTGTTTTTTTGGATACTTCAAACAGATTGACCCTATAGTTAAAGATTTTACAATATCTCTATACTTTATAATTAGAACAAGGTAAATCATAAACTTCTTGAAAATAACTAACATTGCAATAAAAGTTTTAATGATTTTTTTTACAGAAAGTATATTTTGTTCTTGAAATTTTTGAAAATGTAATTTTCAAGATTACATGTTTTAATGATTTTTTTCAGATTTAAAAAACCCAGTGAAAGATACAAAAATAAGTTTTCCCAATGTTCTCTGTCATGTAATGATGTACCAACTCCAGTGCATACCAGATTTTTTTTCATATTTTTACCACAAACGTTTGATGAAAATGAAGGTGAAAATTTATTTCTTTATATAAAGCAATTGGATTCACAAAAAAAAATAGATAATTTTTAATCAAAGTTGTATTTAAGCATATTTCTTGTGCTCTACAGAGTTAATTTAAGAATTCTCACAGTTACAGAAAATTTTATGTCTTCTGGTTAAACCAAAGTTAAAATACCATTTCTGTTTTAAAGTAATTTCACATTTGTTAAAGGATCTCATGATCAGCAAGATATTGTATGTTGACAACAGATATTAATAAATTACTTTTACATTCTTGATGGGTAGTATGTTTGTACATTAAGGAGTCAGATTTAGTGTTATTGTTACAAAAAAAATAGATTATTTTATGTTCTGAATGGTTAAAATTTTGAATTCAGGAATTCACATTTTAAACACATTTTACCAACATATTATGACATACATTTTTTTTTTGCATGTATACGTACATATATATTATATATGGCACAATACACAGAACCACTTCCTTATGCATGTTACAACACGATTGTGGTGTTGATAGTTACCATATACGCAAAAAAGTTTTATTTGATTAAACTGAATCCCCTAAAAAAATAATATAATTTTTTTCTTGCTAACAGGTTGGTGAAGGGACAAGTGATTTTTTTGTAAATATTTAAAAAAATTTCTTAAAAAGTCATCTATTTTTTACTAAGCTTTATTATTAAGTTTCCCTTTTAATTAAAAGAGTATTACAAATATTTTATTTTGCAAAACTAATGAAATAAGCTTTAGTTTTATTAATTTATTTTAAATATTGTATGGTGAAAATTGATTAAAAACTACATTTTTTAAACAAAGGCTAAGTTTTTTTTGCCTTAAGATACTCTATGAATATCTCTATGATTGCCAAGAAACCAGATTTTAAAGCTCAATAAATAAGCTTTTAAATAGTAGCTGTTTTATTTATCATACTGTAGCCTTTAGAAATAGTAAAGTAAAAGTCAGTACACATAAAAAAACAAATTAACTCTTTGTATAGTATATACAAAATTTTAATTTTTGTCAATTTTTTGTATAATATATTTTTATATGAATGGTGTTAATATAGAACAGGAAAAGTATATATAACATTTTCCTCAAATAATATTTTTTTTAGATGTTTACAAAAAAACCTCTGTCTTTCCTCTTGTTTTCCTTTATCAATAAAAAAAGAACAAATTTTTTTATAAACTTGGAAATTATTTTCATCATGTTGAATATTTGGTTATCTTTTCCAGTACCACAAAAATAAATAACAATTATGCAGTATAATCTATAGTCTAAAAATTTTATGTAGACTATTATTTCATGTGGCAATAAATCTTTTCAATGGTGAAAGTTGGATTTTTTTATTATCATTATTGTTTTTAAGTGTTAAAGTAACAATCATGCAGGTAGGTATGATTGGTAGATTGATACCTACCACTATTTAATATAGGTAGGTTTTATTACTTATGTAATAAAACTGTGATCCATTTGAGAATCCAAAAATCATCCCTATATAAAAGAGATCCTTAAAAAATCTAAAATGCTTACTTAATAATTATCTAAACAACAAAAAAAAATTCATTTTTATAGTACTTTATAAATTTTGGATATTCCAATCCTACTGCAAAATCATTTGATCATAATGAACGGATATAAATAGCTGATTGTTTTTGAATTGCAGTAGATTGCCCCATTGTTGCACAGCTTTAATATTATAGTAATTTTGGATTGCACAGTTTAGAATTATCTACTATGGATTATTGGTCTGTACAAGAACGTGTCTTTGCTACAAATTTCCTTCTTTTTTTTTTGTCTTCAGTCATTTGACTGGTTTGATGCAGCTCTCCAAGATTCCCTATCTAGTGCTAGTCGTTTCCACACAGATTTCCTAGTTAAAACTAACTCTGTCACAGCTACTCAGCAAGAATTTCAGGCCACTTTAATAAATAAGATATATGCCCTTTAAAAACTCTTTTGTTATTGTTAACAAATAACAAGTTGCAGGTTAAAAAAGCATAAAGAGGTGTCAGTGCAAGATTTAAAACCACCTGGTTGTCTTGTATTGATCTGCACACATGAAAATATACACTGTGTGCAAGCTGTCATTACCTAGTTCATCAAGGTCAGGTTGATGTCACACCATGAAACTTGGCATTATCTCCTTGAAATCTTTGACATATTCTGCATGGTGACTAAAACCTTCATCCATAAAGATTTCAAATTTCTCACAAGTTAAGAAGGAGAGTCATCTTTTGCCAAGAATTTTTAACACTGATGAATAGAAATCCCAACGTGCTTGATTACCTTGTGTAATGTCTGATGAAACCCGTTTAACAATTTACTAAACAAGCATAAATGTTGCTGTTGGAGCAGAGAACAATCTACAACCCTCAAGAATTACACAAAAAACCACTACTCAGTAGGAAAGTGACTGTATGATATGACTTCATATGGTGAATGCTGCTGTGAAATGCTAGAAATTTTTTTATTGAACCGATTTCATTTCACTTGGTGAAAGGCATACACTTTGGTTTCAAGAGGGTGAAGCTACTGCTCATATGGTTTTGTGAACAAAACTTTTGTTTGCATTAAAAAGAATGTTCTCCAAATGCTTTACTTGGCATTAAGGTAATGGCTGTTTATGCATCGAATTTTTCCTGATGTGAAAGGAAGTATACAGGTAGTTAAATAGATTTCCCCTAATTAGCATATTGCACAATTCCTTTTTTGATATGATGCTTTTCAAGATAGATTGGCCAGATTTGGTTTGATTAATTCAGGCTATATAATAACCCACTGGGTTGATCTAGTATTGGACACATCTTTCCAAATCAGCTGATTTGAAGGTTGAAAGTTCCAGCGTTCAAGTCCTAGTAAAGTCAGTTATTTTAAAACAGATTTGAATACTAGATCATGGATACCAGTCTTCTTTGGTAGTTTGGTTTCATTCAATTAACCACACATCTCAGGAATGATCGAACTGGGACTGTACAAGACTACACTTCATTTACACTCACACATATCATCCTCTAAAGTATTACCTGAATGATAATTACCAGAGGCTAAACAGGAAAAAAGAAAGAAAAGGCTTATGTCGAAAGTGTAGGACCATTGATGATGTGCACCATGTCTTATAGGTCTGCCCCAGGTACAAAGCTGAACAAACAAACTAATTGGAGAGCTTGTGAGGATCAGTTGTGGTTTTTATCTGCAAATTAATTAGAAAACCAAAAGGTCATGGAACATAGTTGCTGGCTTCCTTAGATTCTTAGCGTGTGGAGGATGGCTGAGGGTGTCTGATGCTGCTATAGATGTATAGATATAATAACTTCCCCTGGACCTGACAACATTCTCCTCTGTATGCTGTCATATCTTCCTAATTTGGCTTTCAGGTAGCATCATTTTCGAAAATGGAGTGTCTCAAGGTAGTGTATTAAATGCCACCTTATTTTCTGTAGCCATAAACATTATTACCAAACATGTGAAACCACCTGTCTCATGTTGATTATTTATTGACGATTTTGCTATTAAATTGCGACCCATTCAACACCCACAGCAGAGAGAAGACTACTACAGAACACTTATCTCACCTTAAAGCTTAGTCCAGGGTTACTGGCTTCACGTTTTCACCTGAAAAAACAAAATGTGTAGTCTTTTCTCAGCTTCAGAACCCTTCCATTCTGCAAATTTTTCTGAATGGAGAGCTTATTGTTATCTCTACCCACGTCAAGTGTTTAGGTTTATTTTTTGATAGCCGTCTTACTTGGTCAAACATATCAAAGAATTAAAAACAAAATGTTCCAAACTTTTAGATATGATGTGAGTTCTTAGCAACACCAGTTGTGGAGCCAAACGGTCATGTATGATACGTTTTTATTATTCCTTAGTTTGTTGCCATTTAGATTATGGTTATGTCACCTATTCTTCAGCTCATCATACCGTGCTTAAAATTCTGGATGCTGTACATCATGCTCTCCTTCGACTTGGCACAGGTGCATTTAGATCAAGCTCTGTTGCAAGCTTGTTGACTGGTGAGCCATCACTTTGGGATAGGCGGGACTAGCTTTTAGCATCTTATTTTGCCCGTCTCAAAGGACAGCTAAATCAACTGGCTTTTGACTCAGTCCTTAGAAAGTTATTAGTGAGGACCATCCACATTGTACTGCACCTGTAGGTGTTCGTACCCAACGTATACTGCACCATATAAATGTTGACACACCTTTATTTTTTCCAACGTATCCGTGCTCATATCCTCTGTGGGGAATAATCCTTATAAATTTTACGTTTGACCTTACAATAAACAAACAACACCACCTACTGTCTTCCAGTAAATGTTTCAGTGTGTTCTCTCCAAGATGAACCCAGACGCAGTGGTATACACTGATGGATTGAAACAGAACGATACCGTTGGTTGCATGTTTGTTGTCAATGATAGAACTTATATGTTTGGTCTACCTGGTATTAGGAGTGTGTTTACTGCTGAACTACGCTATAAATATCATTAACCCTAAGTACCGAAATATCCTTATTTGCAGTGACTTGTGCAGTGCTCTCCAAGCCTTAGAAAACTTTTATTCCAGACATCCTGTCATCATTCACAACACCCAAGTAAATTTCTGCTGGATCCCTAGCCACGTAGGGATTCCAGGTAATGAACATACAGATTCCCAAAACCAAAGATTCATGTAGTTGACCAAAGACACATGAATTCAACCTCCTTTCACCAATCGTGTTGATAATTCTGATTTTATTAATTAGATAAAACAGTTTCTTCGTGCAAAGTGTCAAGGTGATTGGACGGCTACCGTTGATAATAAATTCCAACAGATTAAAGATTCTGTGTCGCCATGGACTCTTCATGCAGAAAAACTTGTCGTGAGGAAGTTGTCCTCTGTCGATTGCAATTAGAACACACGAGTAACTGATATCAGCAGCACATGCACCCCTATGTGCACGATGCAACTGTCGCATGACTGTGCGCCACACTTGTAGATTGCATATGTTATGCAGCGTTGCGTCACAAATTTAAACTGCCCAGAAACATCCGTGGAGTTTTGGGCAATGATAATGAAGTTATAGACCAGATGTTTCTATTTTTCCATAGTGCTGATTTTATATAAAAAATTTGATAGTGTTGCATATATATTTGGTATTGGAAAGGTTTTTTAATTAGTTTGTTTTTGTTATAAATCTTTGTGGTATTGTGTTAGCTTTTGATTCTGTTAAACGAGAAGGGAGTCTTTTACAATCCCTGTTGGACTTTGTTAAATTTTATATAGGTTTTGTTATTATTTTTACTTTTATGTTTCTTTTAAATAAATTTATTATATTTTTAAGACTCGAACTGTGATATTAGTTATAAAAGGTTTTAGAGATATTAGTTTTAGTCTTTATTTTAAGTTTTATTTCATTTTTTAATTTTTGTTTTTAACTTAGTTTTAGTTTTTTGTAGTTTTATGTTAGTTTTTTTTAGTCTTTCTGTTATCCTAGAATGGGCCCTTTACACCCATCTCAGACTTTGTTAAATTCTATTACGTTTTGTTTTATTTTAGATTTTAGCTGTGATATAACTTTTTTTAATTTTTTTGACTAGTCTTTATTTCCTTTATTTTTTATTAAAAAAGAATTTCCGGGCGATGATAACTTGTAGGTTGTTTTTCACCCTCCAAAAAAATAAAAAGAAAAAAAGAGAAATGTTAAGTGTTTTTAATTAGATGCTTAATTTAAAAAGCTTTAAAAGAGTTGTGAAAGTAATATTTTTTAAATTTTAGTGTGTTTTTGAAGTTGCTTTATTATGTATTTTTCTGACTTTTGATATCTCAAAGTATGAACTTTATTTCATAAGGAATGTATCAAAAAAGGTTTGTTGACTTTAACTCAAATGAAAAAATATAACCCTACTTCAAGTACACAATTTTTTCCACTACATTAATAACTTTTTTTTTTTGTTTTTTAAATATCTAACTCTGGTAGGAAATTTTGTTGCATTGACTCATAAGTGTTAATAAATAAAAAGTAATTGCTGAAACCTCAAACCACATATTTGCATGTTAAAAAATTATCAAGATTTTTTAAAAGATTAAAATCTATGTGCTTTTTTGTTTGGTGAAACTAAAGATAAATGTATAAATAAATAAAGAAGAAACTGAGTAATTATTATAAAACTTTTTTAAATAAATAAATCGTTTAATTTTAATTTATCAGATATCCTCTGGTCAGGTTTACTATGTAAAAGTATGCTAATCGACTTAGTCATATAAACTTGAAAAGAAGGAAGTAAAAGTGCAACTGAATTAACCACAAATAGAGAAAGAAAAATTTATATAAATTTGGTCATGACAGCTATCTGATATAACATATAACTTGCATATTAGTGTTTTATGGTGGATAAATCCAGGGATTCAAAAGGCGTATTACATAAGTTTATATACCTTTTGTATTAAGCTTGCTATTCTGGAGATTTGCTATTCATTCAAAAGATTTTTTCCTATTGGGCGGAAGCAGTGTGTGTAATCCGTAACCCTCCCCAGAAGTGATGCACCTGTTTGTTACTGAACATTGTCTACCGTCGTCTTTGTTATTATTGTAATGTGCATAAACCACTTATAGTAAAGCCAAAGTTGGTATTTATGAGAATAAAATTTTTTACTAAACTACAAGTTAGTTCCCATGGTGAACAGTAAGAAGGTGTTTTATTATTAAATATCACCTGCATATCAACAATTTAGCAAACTGTTGTAGAACAGTATAGATTTAGGTAAATAAGTCATTTTATATTCAGAATGATTATTAAGAATAGAACGTTTGTTATTCTTGAAAATGACTATGACATTTAAACGAATGAAGTGTTTTATCAGGTTGCTTACGACTATTTGTTTGCAGTATCTAACTGACAAAGAATTAAAAATTAGTTTTTCATGTAGGCTATATTTTTACCCCAAAAACGGCAAGCCTAAATCAGTTTACTGTAACTAAATTTAGGAACAAAAACTTCAGTTTACTGTAAAAACTAAAATTTACCTTTTAGGTATATTTTTAAATTTTATTTTAGGTAAATTTATATATATATATATATTTTATCTTTAAATTCAAGTTATGTTGCTAACAGTTTTTACTGATTGTGATTGATCATTCTGTTTTATTTAAGCTGCTTTTAATTTATTGGAAATATATTCATTTTAACATAAACATTTAATTACAAAAAAAAAATAAATGCTTGAACCAGTAAATAAAATCAAAAAAGGTTTTCAGAACAGTTTTTTTTTTAAAATAAATTTATGACCGTCTATTTTGATAACATGCTGAAATTGAATAAATAGTTTCATTAAATGAACTTTAATATAAAAGTATGATTGTAACAAAGTTTTGAAAAACAATCAATCGGTTTTGTGAGCCGGAGTAATTCTGGTGGAGCGAATGGGGAATCATAAGTAAGAACATGCGCGGATATAATGAACTGATCCCTAGGGAGCGGTTGGAAGGGGGTCGTGGATTGCAGATCGACCCCGGGATACAAAAATAGGGTAGGTACGGGCAGGCAAGTAACAGAAGGGATAAGCCGATGGCATACCAGGTCGGCTTAACAGGACGCCTGTTACCAGACAAACATAACTCGGCAAGAGGCTTACATTTTGAATCAGGACTAGGACTTAGCGTTTGAAGGGTTCTTTAAACGGAATAAAATAAAACTTTAGATTTTTTGCTATTTTAAATTATAACATTTTATATGTTATTTTTATTTTAAAAAAATAATTGGCCGGTAACGATATTGTTCAGTTTCCTGGCATTTGCATAGAGCCTAAAATTTAATTTTTTTCTCAGTAATACAAGTTGAAAATTAAATACTCCCATACGGAGGGAAGACTACATAATATCACAATTATCGCATCATTCTCTGATATCCATAAATATTATGAACCATGTGGACTAATATTTTTAAAATTAAAAATTGTAATTTATCCATTTATTTATATTCATAGGCGTGCAACTCTGCTAAAAAAAAAAATGATTTCATTTATTCGCAAAAAGATGTCACTTCATCAATCCTGACGAGAACGATTTCCTATAATTCAAAAGAATACTACGTTTTCGAGAAGGGGTCTTGTTATTCTTCCGTTGTCATTTTTATTAAATTACTGAACTTTTTATATGATTTATCCAGCAGTTATTTAAAATTACAAGATATTAAACAAAAAAAGATTATCTGACGAGTTTTAAAATGATAGTAATTAAAATATTTTTTTTAAATCCTTTATTATCTTCATTTCATTAGGACGTACATTGTTCTTAAATAATTTTCAAAACGCCTCCTGAATTGTGAGTTATTTTTTATGTAATACACTTAAATTAACTATTTAGTTTAAGAATTAATTAAATTTAGTCATTCCATTTTTTATTTTATAATAAATTAGCATTTCCCGTCGCGGCTTCGCTTGTAAACTACATAAATAGAACTACAAATATAAATTACCATCACTATGTTACCAAATCTCATAAATATTGATTCAATAGCTGTAGCATAAAACGGTTAAAATATAAAAAATAATTTAGATTTCTTTACCCCTTAAAGTATTAAAATACAAAAAAAAATTAAAATGGTTTTTAGATATTTATCTAAAGTGTATTATTTATTAGAGTGTACTTGCAAGCCCCAGTCTAGTGAATGTGTCGTTTAATTAATCGAAAATGGGGAAAATTTGCAATTACCGTTTGAATTTTTTTTTACTTTTCTTCACCCCTTTCAAGGTCGAATATCAGAAAATCTTGATATTCGCTAGAAAAATCTAGATATTCGCATAAAGATTACACACACCAAAATTCAAGTTGATTACTTCATTTGTTACTGAGAAATTAAAAAAAAAGAAATAGTAAAATTTAATTTTAACCCTTTAAACTCAGAATTTGAAGAAAAAGCCTTTTTTAGTGTGCATTTATATTATTAGAAGAACATTTATACACATTATCATTAATTTTTCTTCACTAGCTTTTGCTGGGAGTTGATTTTATCAGTCAGTCAGAACATGTTGTTTTATATATATTAGCACCCGCGTCGCTGCTTCGCCAGCACTATATGGTTTCTTGCGTTTCCTGTCGCGGTCATAGAATATTTAGCCGATCATGGCTCGCTTCGCTCGCCCTTCCTCTATTCGGGGGGCTCTGCCCCTTGAACCCCGCTATGTTCATTTAAACTCATGCTTGTGAGAATAATATTGATAAATAAAAATTAAAGCCTGTTCGTTTATAAAAATATTACTGTATTATAATTTTCTCAGAGCAACGGTTTGGTCAGTACAGGTCTCGAAAACTTTGAGAGATTTGAGAATGTGGGTTTCAAAACGGTCAGCCTCCATCTTAAAAATATTAGTTATAACTGGTTACCTTACAAAGTACGGGTAAAAATTGTATTTTGCCCGGTTCTTAGCGTTACCCCATAAACATCACTAGGAGATAACTGCACTTAGTTTCTCTTTTTTTTTAATTTTTAATTACTTTTATTCTATGTTTTTTAATCAAGTAACCGGACGCAGGTGCAGCCAGCCTCGTCGCACGTACAGTAACAGTGGCCGTGTTGGTTTAGCCGCCGCGCCGTACACCGTTGTACCCCTTAAAAAATAGAAATTTAGAAAAAACCCGAAAAGTGGTTTGTAGATATTTATCTGAAAAGTATTTGCAAAACTCAATCTACTGAATGTCTCATTTATTATAGTCGGAAATTGCGAAAATTTTCAATCTATGTTCAAAATCAATTTTACCATTCTTCATGTCTTTCAATGTCGAATTTCAAAAACTCTGGAAATTGGTTTTTAGATAATTACATGAACATTGCACAGACCAAAAATCAAGTTTATATCTTCATTTGTTACTGCGAAATTAAAAAAAATAGCCGGGTTTAAACAAATTCAAAACCCATCTTAACCCTTTAAACACGGAATTTCAAAAATCTAGGAATTGTTTGTAGATATTCACACGAAGATTGTACACACCAAATGTCAACTTGATATCTTCATTTGTTACCAAGAAATAAAAAAAAAAACAGTAAATCTCATTGTTATTTCATTTAACCCTTTAAACTTAGAATTTAAAAAACCTTTCTTAGTGTGCACTTGTACCATTAGAAGAACAAAATACAATCTTTTAACAACATATGTCTGATAACTTCAGTAGTTTTTGCTGGTCATTGATGAATAAGTCTGTCAGTACAAGTTGTTTTATAAATACAGAATTGGATTATGTGTTTTTTATGCTGTTTCTGATGAAGGTTTTACCTGGAATCTACTTGATCCATCCAGGTAAATCCCAAGGCAGTCCCTTTTCCCCTATAAAATAGATGTGTAAGGAATATCCATTCCTTATGTGATTTATATAATGTATTATTACGTACAGGACAGAATAGAAGATATATTAATTTCTTTACTTACTGGGTCTGGAGTTCACGGCAGAGGCCTGTAAAATTTTATATAGGAAGTTGTAGTAACAGTAAATAATTATGTTAACATTTGTAATTTCAAATAACAACAACTGGTTATGCTGGAAGTACGTGTATTACATCTTAAAAAAATGTTTGAAACCTAACTATTGGCTTCATAATAAGAAATAGAGGATGGTTTAATTTAGTCTTCTGTATCACAACTTCACAATTGTGATTCAGTTGTGATCACTTTTCTGTTGACCTATGCAATTTAATTTTATTACTGAAATTTTTGTTTAAAAAAAAAAATAAAGAAAACGTAATTAAGAATACCCTTTTTGACTTTTTAACTTAAATTCGTTTCTACTCCAAAGTGAAACTTAAAAAAAAAATGTATTGCATTAATTAAGTTTATGACTAGTCTCTTCTCTTTGTGTATAATCAATTTGGATGTTTTTAAAACAATGGTTTTCCAATTATCTTTTATTTTTTTTACAAATAATAATATTTCAGTTGGAAACGATTACTTTTTAAATTAAAAACTATCATGCTTTGATACATTGAGTGATCAAAAATAAAATGCGCAACGTTTGTTGATGGTTTGGTAATTCCTGCTGAAAGCGTGCACGCTCTTCAGAGATTATAAATGGCTTTGGAGAAAGGAATGAAAGAATATGTAATGAAAATAGATAAAGGAGAACTAAAATAAATAATAAAGTGGATTTAGTTAATAAGTGAAGGAAGAATAGAAAAAGTAAAAATTACAGATATTTGAGTATTATGGTGATAAGAGGACTGGAACATGGCAAAGGAAACCTTCAGTAAGAAGAGAGAATTACTGTATAATAAAATTCTGGATTTAGAGTTAAGGAGGAGGTTTGCCAAATATGGAGCATCTTGTTGTATGGGAGTGAAACATAGATGATAACAGAGAGGGACTGAATTGATGCTTTTGAGATTCAGATACGGAGAAGGATGGAGAAAATAAGATGGACAAATAAAATGAGAAATGAAGAAATAATGAACAGATTAAAGGAGAAAGAACACTTATGCAATAAATACACAAAAGAAAACGAAACCGGTTAGGACATGTGGTTAGAAAAAGTGGAATAACGTTAGAAGGGTCAATAGAAGGAGAAAGGAAGCGAGGAAGAAAAAGGACGAAGTTAATAGAAGCGGTGAACATCAGGAACTGCAAGAGAATGAAGGAGAAGGCTTGGGACAGAAATGGATGAAGACAGAGCTGGCATAAGGGTCCTGCCACCTGATAGAACACCAGATTATAATAATAATGAAACTTATTATGATATGGATGAATTAATATTTATGAATAAAAATGTAGTTAACAGTTTTGCTGTAGAGCAGTCAAAGACTATATTAAGATCATCCTAATTTCTAGAGATGTATCAGGCCTATTTTAAGTATTTTTATGTTCAAAATTTTCTTGCATACATCTTTCAAAAATACTTGAAACCATCTAACTCAAAAAAAAAAAAATTAATTCCTTTACTGTTAAAAATAGCAAATTAGGTCTTTTTGAATCAATTCCCCAATCCATAAAATCATTAAAACGTAAAATCCGTGGGTTTTTACAGACTTTTAAAGAAAAAGTGTCTTAAATTGTTAATGGCTGACACTCTGTTTCCATTAATAAAATTAAAAACCCATAGTAAATTTTATGCATCTTCTTGTTACATTAATCAGTCACTACCATTTCAGTCAAGCCAATGCTAACTCAGAAGAAGTTATACAGTTGTTTGTTCATTTACTTTTCACACAGAAATATTATTTTCAGTACAGAGATAATACAAAAGAAATTTATTCTTTTCAGAATGTTACTTTACTTTATCTTTTCCTTTAATATTATTTTCCAAACATAATAAATTTTTCTTTTCAGAACTACCCTATTAAAAAAAAATTAACCTTTGTATATAAAGATAATGTCTTTATATTATCTTGGTTTTGCTGACAACTTGGCGCTGCTAGCAAATGACATCAACAAAACTAAATTACAGGTATTAGAACTTCAAAACATTGCAAAACAAAATTGACCTCAAAATATCATTCAAAAAGACAGAAATTATGCCCCAAAAGCCAACGTGATTAAAAGTAAATACTAACAGTAATAAAATCAAAATAGTAATGCAACTTAAATAAATCAGAGAAATAATAACAAACAACCTAAATAAAAAATCTCAATCCAAATTTTAAAAAAAACAAACTAACTAAAGCTCAAAAATTAACTTGGTACACTTATAATAAAAAATGCCTATCAATAAACGCAAAAATAAAACACTACAACACAGTTATAAAACCAGAAGCCACTTATGCAGCAGAAACACTCTTCCACTTGAATGATCAATGAAAGAGAGACAGATTCCAGAAAATCAAAATAAGAATTGGAAGATGGCTCAATAAAAAGAGCAGAAAAACAGGCAGTGGTAGACTGTGCCCAACAAAGTTATGTATAAAGAGTTAGAACCCATCCCCGATACCATGCGTTAGAGGAGACTAGGATTCTTTGGACATACCATGAGGTTGCAAGATTCAAGACTTCTGAAACAGCTAGTACAGCACAATCTTGACTCGAAAAACTCCAGCACAAGATGCTGACAGATCAGAAAAATAAGAGAGGATCATTAGGAAATTGGCCTTACAAGAAGACACCACAGATGATAAAATTAAACAAGAAAATCAAGTACAAAAACACTCGCTTCACACTCACAAGAAAAAGATTCACAACACGAAACATTTTCAACACTAGAAAGGCACAAAGATTGAAACATATGTGAAAGTACTGGGAGCACTGTAAGGCCCAAACAGTCCCATCAAAGAGACTTGAAAAATGGACTGACCAAAGTGGACCTACGCTGTCATAAAAGATAATAATAATAATAAAATAAAGATATCATTGAGCATATGGTAGCTGATTTGTAAACAATTGTATAATATAAATTATGCATACGAGAGAAAAAAATTAAAACCCATAAAAAAAACTCTTAAACCACAAAAATCAAAGTAGAACTATACCAGTAAAAAAATTAAAAATGTAAAAATACATGAAAGAGAAACATTCTTTTCTTGGGAGGATTATCAAATTAGAATTGTTTCCCCGTACATTTTAATAAAAGAAATAACCAACAACAGTTTTCTAAAATCACATTATTTAGTACTTTATTTTTTCCAGTGGGTTTTATTGCTAGTATAAACATAATGTTTTGTTTTTTATTTATGGCTAGCAAAAAATTTCTATATGAATCTGAGCAAGATTCAGATACGTAGCTTTATACGGGTTTGAATCTTGGGCGGTCTTACAAAGCAAAGGAATTTTCTGTTTTTTGGTATTGTAAAACATTGAAGATAAAGTGGATAGATAAAATTAAAAATGAAGAAGTGCTGATCAGGATGGTTGGTGAAGTGTGTTAATGGAAAATTAGTTAGGCAGAAGGGCTGAATTTGTTGGGCACACTTTGCATCACAAAGAATTGCCTAAATTAGTGTAGATTTAATATTGAAAAATTACTTTTTTTGTAATTATTAATTTCTAATACAAAAGTAATGTTAAATAAGCCACGCATCATGTAAAGAATCATCAAAGAAACAGAGTTACAATTTTTTAAATGTAAAGGTAGATGAAAACAGTAAGATTCGAAATGTTGTAATTAAAAGCAATAGTAAATTTCATCCACAAGAAATAAAGTCTTTTTCTGAAAGGCATGAAAGATGTTATTTTATAATCAAACATGTATTAACATACTCGTAACTTAAAATTTTGTATTGTTAAATTACTTTTATTTACAAAATAAAGACAAAAAAGAATTATCCCGGAAGAATTAGATAATTATTTTATTTGCTCGAATATTAAAAACAAAAGTAACCCATCGGGTTGATCATCATCGTAAATCAGCTGATTTCGAAGTCTAGAGTTCTTAGGTTCAAATTCTAGTAAAGCTAGTTATTTTTATTCGGATTTTAATACCGTTGTTCTTTGTGGTTGGAGTTCAATAAACCACACGTTTCAGGAATGGTTGGCCTGAGTCTGTTCTAAACTACACGTTTACAGTTACATTCGAGTTGCTAACGTAGTGAATTGTTGATACAAATATAAATAAAAAGGTATTAAAAAAAAATCTAAAGTCTTTTATACGCAGTCATGTCACTTACAAAGAACATTTTCTTTTTCTGTAGCTAAATTTCCTTAAAAAGGTCTGAGTGACATGAAAGTAAAACAAATAAGGTCAGCCGCCATTGCGTCAAACTTGCATGAATTCTTCTCATTGTGCGTACCGTAGTTCCTTTCTGAATTTCTCATTTGATCGGCCCCCGTCACTCATTAGCTCTCATTCTTTACCTCGAGTGAATTCCTCCTCCTACTCGCTCTTTGGCATCGATCACTTCGTACAAACACATCCTTAGTAGTTTGTTATCCTGGTAGACCGAAATCCCGCTCCGTTGTTTCCTTGCAACGCCGCATACCTATTTCCACATACGTACGTACTTCTTTCTCTCATTGCATTCAGTTTCCTTTTGACACTTTCCATTATTACGCTCCAGATAGGGAAGGGGGAATTTGAATTACACGCGACTGCTTTGTATACAAAACGTTTACGTATTCCTTCTGTTCTTCAATTCCTTACTATATTATTAATTAGACAATTCTTTTTTTTAACTTCTCATGGAATCCATCGTAGTTATAAAAAATAATATGTAAAAAACAAACGCAAACAAAAAAAAACACATTATTTACAATTTTAATTATCTTTACTAAGTTACAAAAAAACGAATGCAATTTTGTATTATAAAGATAATTAATTTCGTAATTGAATTATGTTTTATAATTATAAAATTACATATTATATCGATGACGAAAATGGTAAATATAGCTACTTCTCTAATAATTGTAATATTTTAAATTAGGTTTTCAATTTAATTCCATTATAAAGTGTTCTGATAATTCAGAAATTTTTACAAAAATACGAAATATGGAGAAAAATAAAACCTTAAGTGCAAAATTAGTTTTATAAATAATTATATTCCACTGAGAAACTGTAAACTTGCTAAACTGGTTACATTATATAGACAACGAATTTTAATATTCTGTAAGAACTGTATATAATATGAATATTTTTAACCCGCTTCTCAAGCACTTTTATTTGAAAACCCAATTGATGAATCTAAAAAAAAAAAATATTCTGTTTTTCCCCGCAATGGTTTAGGTATTAGTAATTGCTTAAGTTATAATTATAGCTTTATAAATATAATCTAGTTAACTTACCTACGCTCACTTCGTTCGTTAACCTTGACTAGCGAGCGTAGGTTAAGTTTGATTAGATTGCATTTATAATTTCTCCGCAAATACTTTCAAATACTATTTAATTATACTATGAACAATTAATAAAACGTAACGTAAAAAAAAAACATTTTGGGTAAAACAGAAAAGACCCAAAAATAATTTATGAAATGAATCTACCGTATTTTCTTCAGATCATCTTCATTTAACCATCATCACTTTCATGTTGGTACATTCACATCATGAAAATTGATCGACTTATCCATTCTGGAATTTGTGGTAGATAAACAAACATAGCTATCTAAATTGTTCACCCTCCTACTCTAGTAACATTACCACGGTTATGTTGAAGACCGTTTTTAATTATAAATTTTACTATTGAGCATCGTAGATTATTAAATTTCATTATTCCATCAATGACTTTTCAGCATGGTGTAGAAAAAAGACATTTTCACTGGAACGGATAATCTTACATTGGAATGAATATCATTTGTTGAAAATCCATTATTCGTTCTGGCAAAAAATGAAAATATTAATTGTGGATACTAATTATTATTACATGCTTTTCATTAATTTACAATGGTTCAACCATGTCCTCAAATCATTCAAACTTAATTAAACTTATTACCCAACGTCATACAATGGTGATTTTACACAGCGATTAAGTCGGGGGAGAATACAATATTCTTTTGTTACTATCATATATTTCTGTATTTTATATATAGAACATTTATTTATAAGTTATCGGAGATATAAGAAGGTTTACCTTTAAGAAGTCGATAAGACTTATCGATCCGATTGATTTTGACTGCCGATTCAGTATGGAGTAGATCGGGTGATTATTGAAGCGGATTTTAATTTAACTTATATAGATTTATCTTCTAAAATTTATGACGCTAATCATGTGATTTAGTTATAAATAGCTAAGTTTGTTTTCTCCAACCAGTTTTCTAGCTACTGCCGGATCTGGATGTGTGTATAGATAAATAAATAAATCCAATCACCGCTAACAACTTTTTTTTTTGTTTGTCCTCCGGAACCACCGTAAGGTGTAAATAAAATGTAATCTTCTACAGTCTCAGGTCGACCATTCCTGAAACGTGTGGTTTATTGAACTCCAACCACCAAAGAACACCTGTATCCACCATCTAGTACTTAAATCCGTATAAAAGTAAGTGGTGTTACTAAGATTTGAACCTAAGAACTCTTGACTTCAAAATCAGCTGATTTGCGATGAACAAGTGAACTCGATGACAAGTTCACTTCTAGAACAAACCCGGTGGGTTACCGCTACCGACTTACCAGGCCTAACGTAGTGCGATGTAAGTTATAAATGTACCGATAAATATATAGTCTGGAACAGACTCAGGTCGACCACTCCTAAGAGGTGTGGTTAATTGAAACCCAACCAGCAAAGAACACCGGTATCGTCTAGCATTCAAATCCGTTTAAAAACAACTGCCTTTATAAGGACGTACCTTAGAACTCTCGATTTAGAAAATCAGCTGATTTCGCGATGACGAATAATTGCTATCATGTATAATAATGGAAGCTAATTGTCAAGGTTATAATATAGAATAAAACTGCATATATTTTTTTGTTTGCTAAAGAATTAAAACAGCTAAAGGTAAAAACTAACTTATATAATTTTTAAAAAGTGGAAAAATTAACACTTTACGAAGAGATTTTAAAACTTAAGAGAATTTAATCTGTTCAAATATAATTTCAAATAACTCAGTTCTGTAGAGAAAATGAAATAATTCCTTAAAAGTTACTTTCAAGAAAATTACTTTAAAAAGAATTTCTTTTTAATAACCAAACAGAATATCATGGGACGCGCTCTAATTATAAAGAGGTTCTATATTAGAGCACGCCCCTCGCTTTTCTTTTTAATCATGCATAAATAAAGCATTTTTTTAAAAGTAATTTTCTTGAAAAAAAATCTTTTTTTCTTTTTAATACGAATTTGTTTGTTTTGTTTGCTTTTTTTATTTATTTTTTATGTTATATATTTTTTAATTTATTCCAACGTGAAATTCTCAGTGTTATTAATTTCAAAATATTTATTCCTGAACGTATTCCATTTTAATTCGAATAGTAATACTAAGAGTATTTAGTATTTCCATTACATTCAAGTCCTAATAAAGTCAGTTACTTTTACCACGGATTTGAATATTAGATCGTGGATACGTGGATCTCTCTTGCAGAAAATCCACGGTTTCTCAAGACGTGTGGCATGTAGTGCCGTCTTGCTGAAATCAGCAATACCGTTGTTGAGGTTCCCGGAGGGACACAAATTGGCGCACAATATTCCTGTATACTTCACCATTTACTGTCTGCTCGAAGAATACGGGTCCGACTATACGATGACGAGATATCGCACACCGCACACCAATTTTTTTAGGATGCAAAGATTTGTCTTGTAAAACGTTAGGTTTTTCAACCGCCCAAATTCAACAGTTTTGACTGATCACATAACCACCGAGATGGATCCAAGCTTCATCACTAAAGAACATTGTTTAAAGATTCGATTCCGTTATCATTTACAAGAGACCTAAACCGACGGCAATATTGCAATCGCTTGTTTAAATCTGGAGGCTGAAGCTCTTGGACTAATCGTACGCGATACGGATACAATTTCAATTTTTTAGCGGCTTTCTGAACACTCGAATATGACAAACCGACTTGCGTGGAAAGTTTTCGTAAACTTTTCCGTGGAGAATTGACCGATCTTGTTTTCACATTCTCTAAAACGTCATCTGTCAAGCGAGTTGGTCGACCGCTACGTTTTCTGTCGCAAACACTTTCTGTCTCTTGAAATCGGTTTGCTAGTCTAGAAATTTACATTTTTTTTGACGGAGGAACACCAACAAATTTAATTTGAAATGATTCTTTTACATTCGCGTACGATTTCGTAGCAAAAATATTGTTCAAGAATGAAAACTTGTTGTTCTATGGTAAAAGACATTCTGTTCGTAACACGACCGGAAACGGTACAAAAGTTTACACAGCTCAAGGAGAATCAACTCACACAGCCGTATCTATACCGGTTGACTAGCGCTACCAACTTCGTGTCACAAAACATAATTTCCCTTTCTTAGAAAAAAATTGCCAGATATTAACAACTGGGTAACAGGACTAAAAAATCACCCTATTAAAAATTAAAAAACATGACTGCCAAAAAAACATTACTCTTTAATATAGGATAATTACAGAGCGAGCGGGTGATAATTTTGTATATAGTACTATTGGTGTATAGTATATTTTTTTTTTTTTTTACCGGGATTCCAACCCCGCGTTGGAATCCCGGTAACGTAAGGATTCCAACGCGGGGTCACACATATAAATCGGTTCAGTCGTTGAATTGTTGGAACAAACATACATACATTCTAAATATATAAATTAATTAATAAGGTCCATTTCTGAGTATATCAGTTAATGTTTATTCTGGTTTGGTTCCATCGTGAACTTGTACTATACTAGCAAATACCCTGACTGAATTTTGAAAATCGGAAGATCGGTTGTGAAGATACATCTCCGAATAACTGTAATCTGCTGTTATATCGAGAGTGTACCTGATGAATGCAAAAGTTAGCCTTCAACCTATTAACAAATACCCCGTTTGGATTTTGAAAATCGGACGATTGTTTGCAGAGATATTATGAAATGGAATTTTGTAGCGTACAAGAAATGCCATGCCTGACACCGGGATTCGAACCCGGGACCTCCAGTCGTGGTCAATCTTGAGATTTAAGGCCAAAAGAAGTGCGACACACATATGTACATATGTACGCACATTCATATATACATATGATTTTTGATCTCGATGAACTAATTGGGTCCTAAAACGTAAATATTTGAAAAAACCTGAAATCCTATTTTTTGACATGATCACCATACTTTTCCCTTTAATATATATATATATATGTCTGTGTGTGTATTTTTTTTTGTCTTCAGTCATTTGACTGGTTTGATGCAGCTCTCCAAGATTCCCTATCTAGTGCTAGTCGTTTCATTTCAGTATACCCTCTACATCCTACATCCCTAACAATTTTTTTTTACGTATTCCAAACGTGGCCTGCCTACACAATTTTTCCCTTCTACCTGTCCTTCCAATATTAAAGCGACTATTCCAGGATGCCTCAGTATGTGGCCTATAAGTCTGTCTCTTCTTTTAACTATATTTTTCCAAATGCTTCTTTCTTCATCTATTTGCCGCAATACCTCTTCATTTGTCACTTTATCCACCCGTCTGATTTTTAACATTCTCCTATAGCACCGCATTTCAAAAGCTTCTAATTTTTTTCTTCTCAGATACTCCGATCGTCCAAGTTTCACTTCCATATAAAGCGACGCTCCAAACATACACTTTCAAAAATCTTTTCCTGACAATTCAATTAATTTTTTATGTAAACAAATTATATTTCTTACTGAAGGCTCGTTTCGCTTGTGCTATTCGGCATTTTATATCGCTCCTGCTTCGTTCATCTTTAGTAATTCTACTTCCCAAATAACAAAATTCTTCTCCCTCCATAATCTTTTCTCCTCCTATTTTCACATTCAGCGGTCCATCTTTGTTATTTCTACTACATTTCATTACTTTTGTTTTGTTCTTTTTTATTTTCAAGCGATAGTTCTTGGGTAGGACTTCATCCATGCCGTTCATTGTTCCTTCTAAATCCTTTTTACTCTCGGCTAGAATTACTATATCATCAGCAAATCGTAGCATCTTTATCTTTTCACCTTGTACTGTTACTCCGAATCTAAATTGTTCTTTAACATCATTAACTGCTAGTTCCATGTAAAGATTAAAAAGTAACGGAGACAGGGAACATCCTTGTCGGACTCCCTTTCTTATTAGGGCTTCTTTCTTATGTTCTTCAATTGTTACTGTTGCTGTTTGGTTCCTGTATATGTTAGCAATTGTTCTTCTATCTCTGTATTTGAACCCTAACTTTTTTTAAAATGCTGAACATTTTATACTATAAAATGTGTGTATTTTATACTATAAATAATAATTAATATAATAAAATATCTTATTTTATACTCAAACAAGAATTTTTTTTCTTTGACTGGTTTGGCGGTTCTCCAATTTTTTTCTGTTCCGTACTAATAGATCTCACAGAATACTTAGTTGTCTTTTCTTTTCTTTTTAATCTTTGTTTTTCTCTTCAGATTTCACCTTCTACATATTCTTGTGTGATCAAATTAACTAAGTTTGGATGCTTAACATGTAGGTTACCAATCTAGTTTATCTGTTTGTAAGATCCGACGTATTTATCTCTAGAATGACCTCTTCAATTCGTACTTTATAAACCCACCTAATTTTTTAAAATTTCCTGAAATGAAAAAAAATTATTTTTCTTTTCTTCTTTTCCCTATTTGATTACCTTAGCTAAATTCCTGTGTAAATATTTTTACGAATTTATTCCTCATTCCTAGATACAAATTTGGAGTATGTCGTATTTTTTTCATGAAAGCTGCCCTTGTTTGTGTCATTCGGCTTTATATTTCATCCGTTATACGTATTATTGCCTAAGACACAAAAGTCTTCAACTTTTGGTGTATATTACGATTTTTAATTTTAACGCCTAATTCTTTAATGTAGCATTCATAACCTTTTTTTTTCTTAAATGAAATATTAGTTTTGTTTTTTTTTTTAAATTCGTTAAAATTAATAAAATTTAAATCGGCTTTACTTTTTAATTTGTGCGATAAAAAATAGTTTAATCACGTTTCATACATATTGATCAATGAATTAATTAATTGATAAAATTAATTAAAAAAGTACGTTTTGGTCGCTGATATAAATAAACTACGTAAAATAATAGATTAAAGTAGTATGAACGTTTCTTTCTCACGCCATCCAGTCGTGGTTAATTTATTTATTTATTTATTGCACTGGGTTGAGAGAGCCGCGGCCTTGTGTGCTCAATAGTGAACCTGAAATGGAATATCAGCTACCAGGCGAACAGTAAGTAGATAGAGGCAAATTTTACTCAGGTGTTAAACGTACCTCGTTCGCATATATAACATTCCTTTCAAGTTCTTTAGTTACTTAACTGTATGATTTGATGATGAAATTATTTTTATTCGTTTACTTATTTGGTTAATTTATTTTTTAAGTTTCTTATCAGTGTCAGCCAAAAGATAAAACATAAGTAATCGCTAAAATAAAAAATAACAGCAAATCTAATAGTAATATTTATAACAAAGTCTATATAATATAATTGTAAAAACATGTGTATAGAAATGACAAATTTAAAACTTAAAACTCTCTCTCCTTGACATTTATGAGGATATAAATAGAAAAAAAATTTAACTGATTCATTAGAGACAAAAATCACATAATTTCTAGTATAGAAAATGTGTCGGTATTAAAAATCAATAGCATGAAATCTGAAACCCTAACTTAAAGAACACATGTAACAAAAATTTTATATGGAAATCACATGACTTCCTTGTACGCCTATTAAATTACATACACATTTTTTTAAATGAAAAGTACATAAAATTTTATTTCACTAATAACTTCTGATTTTTTCATTTTTTTTTTAATGTTATTGAATTATAGTCGAATTCGAACCGATGTGCCTTCCCCTTGTAAGATCAAAGTATTTTATTAATTAAGCTTTTATTTGGTTATAACTCTGGAACCAATAAAAATAAGTAACACTTATGATATATCGTTGAAAAGCTATCAATGAGGACTTACTGCAGTTACGCAAAAGTTCAAAATCCAACTTTTTTTTTATTTTTGGTTTTATCGGACATTTTTGGTTCAGTCTATTGCAATAAAAAGGGAAGGTGCACAACTAGATGTTACAACAGTACTAAATCCAACATTTCAACATACTACGGCTCATCGTTTTTGAGTTATTCGAAATACGTATACATACGTACGTAAAAACGTCACCCCGAAACTAGTCAAAATGGATTCAGGATGGTCAGAATGGATATTTCCGTTGAAATCTGAAAACCGAAATTTTTCCCGATCACAATACTTCCTGTACTTCGTACAAGGAAGTAAAAAAGAAACTTGTAGCCTATGCTAAAATTATAATTAAAATACAAAGATATATCACCCTATACATCTAATTAAGAAAATAAAATTACCACCTGTTTTACGACAAATGGCATAAGTAGCTGAAACACAGTAGATACAAATATTTGAATATAAACGTATGGCCCTAAGGAATAGTAAAAAATATGATAACTTCGTTTCATCATATCCTAGAAGAGTTCGAATGTCAGCCTCCAACTTAAACTTGTGACATAATGACGCATAGCAGACACAATCCATAAGGATGTGGTGCACTGTCAGACGGCAGTCGCAGTGAGCACAAACTGTGCATTTGTTTGAGTCATCAGATGTACATGCGTGAGCCTAGTGTGGTCTATTTACATTAGGTAAAAAAGTTACCCACCGGGTTGGTCTAGTGGTGAACGCTTCTTCCCAAATCAGCTGACTTGGAAGTCGAGAGTTCCAGCGTTCAAGTCCTAGTAAAGCCAGCTATTTTTACACGGACTTGAATACTAGATCGTGGATACCGATGTTCTTTGGTGGTTGGGTTTCAAATAACCACACATCTCAGGTATGGTCGAACTGAGAATGTACAAGACTACACTTCATTTACACTCATACATATCATCCTCATTCATCCTCTGAAGAATTATCTAAACGGTAGTTACCGGAGGCTAAACAGGAAAGAAAAAAAGTATTGACTTCTTATGAAGGGGACGCATTGCTCCCTCCAAACAACTAGGGCCCCGTTGTGGCGTATTCCTGCTAGCCTATGAAGCGCTAGCACCGAAAGGACTTCAGCGGACGGTCTGAAGGGGAATTACGTCGGGAGCACCAAAACGGATATGGAACGCTAATCAGAAATCCGTCCATAAAATATAAGAAACATAAAACGTATAACCGACATTAAAACAAACCCTTGAAACACGCCCGATTATAGAATCATACAGCAGCAAGGGACACTGTCCAGGCTCTGCGATTCGAAGGGAGAATTTGTGATACTCCCGCCACTTTTGCGTTCCGTTCCGTTCCGTGACTTCTTAGCTGTGTGAATTGTGGCGCCATCTTCTTGGAACCAACGGTGATTGATTTCCACTTTCGTTAATCGACTAATGAAGTTTGTTAAAACAGCACAATAACGATCGCTATTAACTGTATTTTCAAAAAAAAAATTGGACCAACAATGCGCGTTCAACTCAGACTCCAATTTTCACTTCGTGTAAAGATTCTTCGTGTAATTCAAGGGGATTAGTTGCCAACCAGAGTCGTGAATTTTGTGAATTAATACACCCTTCCAGATGAAATCACGCTTCATCTGTAAAAACGTAATCTCGAGGATACCTACAGAATTTTGTCCAATAAAACTATTAAACTGTTGATAATAATTTAATCTTTCGGCACGATCTGTAAGTTTCAGCTCTTGAACACACATTACTTTGTAAGGGAAAAGTTTCAGTTCTTTTCTTACAGCTTTATATGCGGTAGCAAGTCCCGATACCTTGCTATTATAACGAACCCACAGGGTAACCAATCTAACGCCGAAAGAACAGAATGTACCGCATAATTGTAATGCATACTGCATATCGACTTCCCGAACGCATTGTATTACGTAGATCACATCAGGAACGAATAAGAATCCTACCTCACGGATAAAGAAAAAGTAACTCACCCATAATTTTACCTGGATGGATCAAAGAAAACCGTGCTAAAACCTGATTCAGAACAGTATCATAAAAAAGGCACAATTAATTATAAAATAAAACAGTCGATGTGATGTAATTAAAGTATCTATTGATTATTAAAAACGTAATCCCATTAAACAATGTACATTAAAAAAATTAACTAAAAATAATTCACAATTCAGAAGGCGTTTTGAATATTATTTGAGCGAAAATAAATGCACCCAATGAACGAAATGCAGAAGGTACAAGTGAGTGTATTTTCTGCATTCGTTCAACAGAATACCTATAAGTTCACAGAATACTTATAAAGAAAAGGATTTTTAAACGAGTAAAATTCTCTTTAAAATTGAATTATTTTGAATTCTAAATTTCAAATTTTAAACCTGGATAGATTTTCATTTTTTATACTGGAAAAACATTTTAGCAAGCTGAAAAAATAATTCATCAATAAATCCACTAGGATTTGTTGATGGATATAGCTATTAAGCTATACTGGCCACCAATTTGAAATGAAAAATTTGACAAAATAATCATTGAACATATATTTAAATCTATTTAAACATTCCGTCTTCTTCTTTTTTTTCTGTTTAAATGAGGCTAAATAAGGTCCTTCAGAGGTTGAATGAGGATGATATGTATGGATGTAAAAGAAGTGTAATCTTGTACACTCTCAGGTCGACCGTTCCTGACATGTGTGATTAATTGAAATCCAACCAACAAAGAACACCGGTATCCACGATCTAGTATTCAACTCCGTATAAAAGTAACCGTCTTTACTAGAATTTGAACCTTAGAACTCTCGACTTCAAAATCAGCTGATTTGATGTGACGAGTTCGCCACTAGACCAACCCGGTGGATTTAAACATTCCGTCTATTATTTTATTATTTATTTATTTTTTTTAACCTCCGGGACCACCATTAGGTATTGTTTCAGAGGATGAGATGAATGACAATCTTTGTAGCGTATGAAAATGTCATGTTTGACCGGGATTCGAACCCGGGACCTCCTGTCATCCGGAGGTCCGGGTTGGAATCCCGCTCAGGGATAGCATTTTCACACGCTACAAAAATTATCATTCATCTCATCCTCTAAAGCAATACCTTATGGTGGTCCCGGAGGTTAAGAAAAATCTGTCTAATATCAAGGAACCGTAAGGCTAAATTTTACAAAAATCTAATTTCGCATAAGGCTAACACTAGATTTAAAACACACAAACAGACTAAATATCAGAAGTTGAACTCAGAGAGATTAATATTTTGAGAAAAAAATCATCTTTAAGTTTATTTAAAAACATATCAAATGACATTATCACACGACTATATACATAGGAAGAGCGGTAATGTGTTTAACTCTTATGTACGTTTTTTTCCCTTCTGTAGCTTCACAGATCCAACCAATTATCATCTACTTTTGGATAGTAACAGATGTTCTTCGGTCTGGAAGTAACAGAATATCTTAAATTGTCTTATCTAGAAGGGGAGGTGGCTCTACAGGAGGCGTGGCCAACGGTTTTTGCCGGAAAGAAAACGTTTTTCACGGACCAAACGAAATATTAAAATTAAAAATAGTTTTTTAGTAAATAACATTTTATTGTGGAATTTGTTGTACTTTTATTTAGATTCATTAAAGAAAAAGTTTGTTCTTCAAAATATAAGTTGAGCTGAAGATTACTAAATATTTCTTGGCAAGTTTTTTAAATTTCTGTATTTTCAATCGCGTATAAAAAAAACTAATATTGAAAAACTTTTTGCGGGCCGTATGTCGGCCATGCCTGCTCACATTTTAATGATGGTATTCGATAAAATGATCAACAAGAAACACTTTTTGCCTCTTATGAATTTTTCGAAAAATTCATCGTTCTCCAGATATAAGTGAAAAACTTAGTAGAATGAAGCAGGAATGCACCGCGGCTAGCACATACGTGCATTTAACGCATATATTAGCCGGCCTCCGAGGCGCGAGTGGTAGCGTCTCTGCCTTTCACCCGGAGGTCCCGGGTTCGAATCCCGGTCAGGCATGGCATTTTTCACACACGCTACAAATCATTCATCTCATCCTCTGTACAGTAATGCTTAACTGCGGCCCCGGTTTAAAAAAGAAAAAAAAAACAAAAAAAAACGCATATATTATCATTCATTAGCATTGAAATATTTATTTAAGTAGCAGCACAGTATTTCTAAAAAACAAATAAATTATACCGTTATCATATATAGAGGATTAGTATATGGAACGGTATAGTTATGGAAACAACAAAAAAGCGTTAAATAAAATAATTAAAAATAAAAATCAATAAAATAAAAATTTTAAAAAAAAACCGACTACTAATTGTACACATCTGCCTAGATTACAAACAAAAAATAGTTAAACAAGTTTTTCTTTCTTTTCTTGTTACAGGCTTTAAAGCCTGTATTTTGTAAGCTTTAATTTTTTAAAGCTTACAGGCTTTTCTTGTTTAATTCGGAGGTTCCAGCTTCGAATCCCGATCGGGCATGGCATTTTCACACCCTAAAAAATTGTCATTTTATCTCATCCTTTGAAAAAATACGTAAACGTATCCTGGAGGCTAAAAAAAAAGTTAGTCGGCTATGTAAAATTTACTTCTACAAACATTTTGTGTTGTAGTCTAGACGAGATTAGACGGAAGTTTTATTACTACAACACTCCAGATTTTAAAATCTGTTCACACTCTGATTAGGGCTCATTTAAAGAGAATTAATTGTGAAGCATTTCGTTTCGTTAATTACTTTCCCGTCTAGCGTTATAGCAGAGCTATAACTAGCTTTAAAAGGGAAAGTATTGTAATCGGTCCAATTTAGGCATATGCGGTATTCACCGGATCTTGACGTTTTGACTTCTAAGGAACCCAAAAAACCGAATGGAAATTTTCCGGATATTCGTATGTACGGGTACGTGTGTGTTCGGTTTCGCACTCCTTATATCTTCAGAACTACCGGATCGATTTTGACCAAACTTGGTCAGATTACTTCTATATATGGGTCATTGATGCCATTAAATTTCAACTTAAAAGATCAAAGGGGTGAGGCTGTACAGCAAGGTCACCGTACAACAAGGTCATCATCGAGAGATTCCACCAAATTAAGGTCTTATTTTTGTTAGGCACATTTGTTAACAATTAAAAAATAATAATATTTGCAAAAAAAAGTTTTGCGAAATTGCACTCTCACTTCAAAAAAAATGCTCTAAATAAACTAGTGGCTAAGTGGGTATACTGCGCCGGCCTCCGTGGCGCGAGTGGTAGCATCTCGGCCTTTCATCAGGAGGTGCCGGGTTCGAATCCCTGTCAAGCTTGCCATTTTCACATACTCTACAAATCATTCGTTTCGACCTGTGAAGCAATACCTAACTGTGGTCCCGGAAGTTAAAAAAAGTGGGTATACTGCGTCAATAATAACCCCTCTCGCTACAAGAAGCGTTACTGTAGCACTGATGTACCGCTGTTGTAGTCGCCTGCTATGTTGTGACGTCACAGATGAGCGGTAAAATTAAATAAATATTTAAAATGTAAAAAAGTATTTAAATTGTCCGCTAGTACCGCAACACCCGCGCGAATGAAATAGGGTATGCGAGCGCGTTTTAGTAGAATCATTGAAATAAATAAACAAAAAATATTATATTTAAATAAAATGATACATTTTTTAAATTAAGTTATGAGTAATTAGCCGTGCATCAGAAAAAAGCCGCGTGACGAGAAAGTCCTACAATTGTGTTGTCAGCTTTTTTAATATTAACAAGTCGATAGATGATTTTTTGGGGATAAGGGTGTACTACCTCCTAACCCTCTCATAATATTAAAAACTTCTTGCCGTAATAACATCATATTTATAAAAAAATTATTACTCTCGAAATTCTCAAATAATTGACAAATATAAATAATAAAGATTTAATTTTATTGTTGGGGGGGGGGGGTTATGAAATATTCTTCCGAAATTTTTTAGTGTAATTACCAATAATATTATTTATTGAAAAACTAAAAAATACGCAGGAATAAGTTTTCATGAAGCATAAAGCCTTTCGAAATGCAGCCCTCTCTATAACTCCTCATTTGTTTTATTTTCAAATATTTTAATAAAATCATTTTTGAAATTACACAAGCTATTTCCCAAAATTTTATAGTTTGTTAAATATTCCTGCATATGAAGTCAACTACAGGTATACATACGTACACTCACATACACGGTCGTACAGACATGCTCACATCCATACGCGTATAACTTAAAATTAAATAAGCTTTTTTTAAAACCTTTTCAGATCAGGAAGCCAGTAAAGTGGCTCTGTGCGGTGATAGTTTTAAAACGCTGTTACAAAATCATTTTATATGGGATCTAAGTCGGTTATATTTTTTTATATTCACAAAGAAATCAGTTTTATTATACAATTTGAACTATGGTTATACGAATTAAAATGTTTTATTTGGACAAGAAAGAATATGACCATTTTTTTCTCAGAAATGTGCTTGTGTGTGTGTGACTGGTGTATTATAATTGCTATGAGGGTTACGGATTTATTTATTATTTACAAAACTAGCTTATTATATTAGCAACATAACGATGTATTGAAACACATAATAAGTTATGTTATACGGCACACACAAAAAAAAAGGAATTTGTGGTCATAAATGTGTCACTTTTATTTGAGACCTAATAAATCTTTTCTGACAAAAGATATCGGCATCAATGAAACACATACCGATTCGTAATGAATAACAGTATACAGTAAAAATAGTTTTTTGTCAATCTGAATAGCCTTTTAAGTGGAGGGGATTTTTAAAACGTAGTTTTTACTGAATCTCTTTCTTTATACTAACATATGTTACTTTATTGTGTGAGTGAGTACGAGTGAAATGCAGTAAGTAACTTACTATCGCAAACCGGCGTTCCGTTGGAAATATATTATTTCATTATTTTTTTCAAAATTACATCGGTTTTTTTTTTATTCAGTGCGATTTTTTTCACATATTGGGCGTTTTTTTAAATTTGTGATTTTTTTTTATTTGCCGTAACTTTTTTTTTTTATCGAGACAATGAATGACGAACAGATTAGGTTTGCTCTTGACGAAGGACTTTCAGATTATGACGAAAATGACAGTGACGACCTTGAGGGCTTGGACGACATCAAAAATACTGAAATTAGGAGTAACGATTTTTGATGATCCAGGTCATTCGATTAGTGATACTGACACGGAACAGAAAATAAATGTAGCCGGTTCAGTTCTACATCCACATGCTGAAGGAAACGGTAATATATTTCATGAAATCCATTATCGTTCTCCAGTGCAGTTGGATGTTGAAATGCAACCAGCTGTTGATTTTCCTCTCCAAGATGAGGAACTTGACACGGCGGAGTTACAAGAAAATCCAACTGACCGGGCCCAAAATGACGAAACAGTTACAGATGACGAAGGTTACGAGTTGGAAGGTCGTCTGCCGGTTCTTGGAAATCCCTGGTTAGTTTGTACTGATAAGTGTAAATATGACACACTAAACAGTTTGCCTTTTACGGGTCCGGAACCAGGTGCATTTGTAAAGAATCCCGACCTTTTGGCTAAATCCGCTCCTCATAAGAGAGGTCGGCCTAAGAAGCGTCGTAGGAATTTACAGAATGTGCCTGAATATATTCCTGATCCCCGTATTCATGGGCAGACGCCGTTTGCCGTATCTATGTTGTTTTTTGGGGCTATCCT
Organism: Lycorma delicatula; assembly: GCF_047948215.1. Taxonomy (NCBI): domain Eukaryota; kingdom Metazoa; phylum Arthropoda; class Insecta; order Hemiptera; family Fulgoridae; genus Lycorma; species Lycorma delicatula. The sequence goes on along the minus strand of NC_134456.1, from coordinate 228,356,193 downwards.
TGAAAAAGTAACATCACAAACTAATTTGTATTTTCAAAGCCGTAGACCTGATAGACCATTACCTAAGGACAGAATTCAAGGTGACGTTAGTCTTGACCAGATGAAACGTTTCTTTGCAATCATCCTGGAAATGGGTCATACTGTAAGACACACTTTACAAGAATACTGGTCGACTGACGAGGTTTCCCATTTCACTTGGTTTGGGAATACATTACCGAGAACTGTCTTTCTTCATATTTTGAAGTATTTACACTTCACTAACCAGGATCCACCGATAGAATCAGAAATGCAAACTGGTAACTATGACCGTCTCTGGAGAGTACGCGAAATATTTTAAATTGCTCGTCAGAAATCTCGTGAACTCTGTAATCCACGACAACAAATTGTAGTTGATGAGGTTTTATGCGCCTACAAGGGTAGAGTCTTGTTTCGGCAGTATATACCTAGTAAACGAAAGCGCTTTGGGATAAAGGTTTACAGACTTTTCGATAATTCTGGGTACTCATTCGATATGAATGTATATCTCGGGAGACAACGAGAGGAACAAAATGTAAACGAAACGATTACTGAACGTACAGTTATCAATCTAATTGCAGGTTATGAAAATTGTGGATATCATTTGTATATGGAAAATTTTTTTCATCCCTGCAATTATATCGACGACTGAAAGATGTGGGAATTCTAGCTTGTGGAACAGCTCGATCCAATCGTGCTGGAATGCCAGCTGAATTCACACGAAACAGACGTAAACAATTAGGTTTGACCAGACACCGGTTAGCCTGTCGTACAACACTGGATGGAATATCTTGTATTCTATTCAATGACAAGCGAATGGTAACACTTCTGTCTTCTATTCATGGGCCTGCTTAAGAGGGTAAATACAGTGTAACAATTCACGGTACAGAAAATGTCGTGAGACCTGTAATGATTGTAGATTACAATAATTATATGGGGGCTGTTGATCAATCTGATCTTCTGTCTTCAAGCTATTACTTACATAGGCGCATGACAAAATGGACGAAAAAACTTTTTTCCACATTTTTGATATGCTCTTTTTCCACATTTTTGATATGCTCCTTGTCAATGCTTATACGGCTTACAATAAATAATAAATAATACGGCAATAAGATGGAGAAGAACCAATCCTTCTGATGGTTTCGAAATGAGGTTTTGAAAGGGCTTGTTTCATCATCTCCTACGAGATTTTCTGCACGAGGATCTTATGTAAGAAATCGTGAATTTTTACGTCTTGAAAGTTGTGAAGCAAGACATTTTCCTAAACGTGAGGGAACAAACAGTTTTAGACAATGCGTTGTGTGCTCGGCAAACGGCATTCGCGTAAGATCAGTCTGGAGGTGTGTGGCTTGTGAGGTACCACTCTGTATAGACGGATGCTTTCTCGTGTATCACACACGCCAAAATATCACCAACTAGGGGTAAGAGCTTTTTATTTATAAATTTATTACTTCATTTTATTTGTTTAGGTTATTTATTATTTGTCATCTATTTCATTCTTTTGTTTTTTTTGGGAATCTCCCATATTGCGATTTATATGTTGGTGTAAAAACTAGTGCGCGCTCGTAATTTCTTATTTTATATATATATAATATATATTACGATTTTATATACATAGTAACATAAAAAATACCTGTTGTTTGTACCGAATAGCTTGTAATTACTGGGGTAATTATTATGCGTTTCATGAACTCTATTCCCCCCCCCCCCGTGGCGTGTAACAGCAATACTCTGTTGTAAAAAAAGTTTTTTTACGTAATAAATGCTCTAAGGAAGTCTTATAATTTTTAAAATAAATTTTACATTATATGTAACGCTAAGAAAAAATAAATAACTATAAAAATTTCTCGAAACTGATATGCTAATTAATCTGTAATTTATGACACGGGTTTTTCATCATATTTTGCCCAACTTTCAACCGATTTGCTTGAAAGTATTTTTTTTTTAATCAGCAAACTATGTTTCATAAACACAAATCAAAAAAAAAAAATTTCGCTAATAAAAAACGCGGTAGAAATGCGCAAAAAAAATTCTGCAATTAAATTATCGTAATTTTTGTAAGGTTTCAATTTTTTTGTTGTTACAGGCATAAAAAATATCCAATCGTAAGGTTTTTTTTTTGTCAGAATCTGTTAAATCTCGTTAATATACTGTAATTTTTTGAAAATTTTTTCACAAGAGGGTAGCATAAGACTATGAAGAGAGGCAATCAGATACCAACTATTTTTGCGGAGCGCTAAGAAGCGCGGAGCATTGTGATGGGAAAAGGTTAAAGCCTCCTGGAACACCGTTAGCTATTGCTTCAAGGGATGAGATGAAATGACAATTTTGTGGCGTGTGAAAATGCCATGCCTGACTGGAATTCGAACCCGCGACCTCCGGATGAAAGACCGAGACGCCATCACTCGCGCCACGAAAGCCTGAGATTTTAATAATCTATATTAAAATCAGCGAATCTAAACAGAAAAGTCAGAGAACTAAACGACAAGAAATATAATAATAATATTAGTGGAAGGTATTGTTTTTTTGCCTATATAAAAGTACTTTTTACTCTTTGTTAAAACAAAATCTAGATATTCACTTTTGTTTAAACTCCGTGTGTAATTAATACATAGTTTTTTATTGGTGAATTGATTTAAAAAAATGTTTTTTATTTTATAAAAAAACATTACATTCATTCGTCTACCTTCTTCACAAGCTTGTTATCCTGTTAAAAATTATAATGTTTTTTTAAGCAATCTTTTTACATTGAATAAAAGAAAAAACAAATAAAAAACTCCGTGCCATGTGTAAAGTAAATAAATTATTTTTATATTTAAAAAACTTTTGGATTCATATGACGCGACTGAAAACAAAGTATTATCCAAAAATATAAAATTAAAAAGTATGAATTAAGACAATATTTTTTTCATTTTCATTTTCTCTTATTAATTGTTAGGAAGAACTACTCCAAAAAAGTAATAAATAAAAAAATAAGTTTTTAAAATAACAATAATAATTCCTGCTAATTAAATCGAATAGTCAAACGATTTCTAATTGTTCTACTTGCAGTTGTATACCGCAAACATTTTTTAAAAAATTATTATTAAAACCGTAATAGTGCTTCATACATAACATGACAAAATGAATTATAGATATATCCAGAAATTATCTTAAATGATTTCTATATTTAACGCAATGTATCCGTTTTTTTTTTTTAAATTAAAAATAAACTATAAAAACAATTTTTTACGACTTATGTTGTAAAATGTAAATCTTTACAAATTAAAAAGTAAATTTTCGAAGATCCTGTCCATGCCAAAATTTTATATCATAACTTAATTTTGAAAAAAAGAAGCAATCTAACCAAAGCGAAAAATTGAATTTAGAATTTATTTATATTTTATATTAATACAATTGTTTAATATGGAACCACCATCTTTATCTTTCTTTTCGTATAATAATGATAAACATATTAAACAAATTTGCATTTTTTTCATTTTGAGATTAAAATGACAAAATTTAAGTTCAATCTTGGTTTGTTTTTTTTTTATGACTGGGAGTCAGGCAAGTGAATACCACTAAAAAGAAGTAAGACCGCCTACAGACAAGGAATTCAACAACTCCTATAAAATTTCGTTTTCCTGGTATGAAACAGCGCGGAATTGATAGCAAAACGTGTTTGAAATTCCCCAGCTAGAAATTCATTGTTTGTTTACAGTAAAACTACATCAGATAGCAGCACTTAACAAAGGCAAAAAATATTTTTGAAACATCTTTAAAAAAAATACATAAGACAACAGTAAAAACGTAATAAAACTAAGTTGAAATGTTTAAACATGTTACAGCTATTTTATCTGTCAAAAACTAATTAAAAGTTAAAACTTTTAATTTGGATCCATTCAAAATAATGAATAAAGAAATTTATTTCAGTGGTTCTACAGAAAATAATTTCCAATTCAAATAAAATCTAGAAGTAACATTCTGAAAAATGATTTTCTAAATTCATCATCTGTCTAAGATACTTTCATAGTTAATATCTTTAAGACATACTGTATCTTTCAACAGTAACCCATTCTTTTCTTTACAAATAATCGTATTTACTGAATTGTAATTTTCTTACAAATAATTCAGTTACAGGAATAAATTGAATAAATTCATACAACTGTGAAAAGTAGGTCAGTGACCTTGATTTTAAAAGTGATAAATAAAATTTTAAAAAATGATAAAATTTATTTTTTATATGATGTTACATACCAGATGTTACATCTGGTTATATTTGTGTACATATTCTCAATATTAGTTATCTTTGACATACCGTAATTTTTCAGTCACAACCATTATATATGTTGACTTGAAAAGTGATTTTTGTATTTATATATTATTTATTTTTATTAAAAAATAAATTAAGATTTCCTTCCTCAGATAATCACCCCAGTTAAATAGTTTAATAATGTATAATTGTTTAATAATTGTCAGTCTCGAATTATTATTTGTAAGACATTGATATTAACTGAACCCGTCTTGACATGTTATATTAATAACATAGTCATTAAAATCTGGTAAAAATGAATAATATGAAAGTGATCAGGACAAATTTAATTTGAAGAGTTTTCAAAATAATTCTGTAGTTTTTTTTGTTTACAAAATATTTTCAGCAGTACAGTTGAGACAGCTGGGTAAAATATGGAGGAAATGTATTCTAATTTAAAAGAGTTGATATTTATATTATACTGGAATTTGAAGACAAAATAGAAAAGGCCATCATAAATATAAATTTAAATTATTTTAATAATGGACTTTTCAGTGAAGGAAACAAAAAGATTCTGTGAGAGATGGTTAACCTGTAATAATGCAGAAGATAGAAAGGTATATTACAGAGGCTGAATTCCCAAATTAATTAATTATGAAGGAGGAATTTTAAGAGAAAAATATGTTAAATAAGTAAAATTATTGCTGAGATGAAATAAAAAAAATTTGGCATACACAAAGATATACCATACCATTCAAGTATGGTTAATAGTAATAAAAATGAGCAGGGTATTGTAAGGAAGGCATGAAATATCAGTTATGAGTTAGAGAAGGAAAATGACTAGCACTAGGAAGAAATGACAGTGCAAGAATTCTTCCTTTAACTTCAAAAGAAGTGAGTACAATGCAGATTGGTATTAAAGAAAAAATTATAGTTCAAATAGAAGTAATCGGTTTGAGAGTGACCATTCATGAATTGATAACCTAATTTACATCAAAAAATTAAAAAAATTATTGCAATAGGAAGAACCCAGCTGCTGCTTGGGAATTTAGCTAGGCCTATGATAATTTTCCAGACAAGAAGTAGTGGAAAGATTTATGCAAACCAAAGTGAATTACATTGTAATAAACTATGTAAAATGTCATTAACACAGTATCAACAAAGCAATAAAAAGCATCAACACAGTAATAAAAATGGTAAGAGAATTTTCTGAGTCATTCACTGTCAATAAAAAATGCTTGTACCTGTGGGCCAAAAGTCACTACCCATCATAAAAGTTATTATTTGAATATAAAACAAAACAAAAATTGAATTAATAACTATTATTTTATTGATGCTACATGATTATTTATTACATTGTTTCTCGAATTGTTTTTCATCTTTGTCGATACATTTTTACAGACGACGCTTAAGCATAATTGTTTGCACATTCGTGTATTGGAATCTAGTTCTTCAGTAGCGTTTTGAATAGCATCTTTCAAGTCCTCAATTATTTGTGGTTTTGTAGCATAGACTTTATCTTTAACAATTCCCCTAAAGAAAGAAACCATGGGTGTTAGGTCTGGAGATCGGGGTGGCATTTCTATTGCCCTTCGCCATCCAATAACTTTCCCACCAAATAACTCAACATAGTTTTGCACAGCTGTTGCATAATGGGCTAGGGCTCCATCATGTTGAAAGTAAAGTAAGTTGAAGTTGTAGTTAATCTGTAGCCCCAGAATGGCATAGGTTGCCAACATTTTCAGGCACTTCAGTTACTATTCCATCAAAAAACCAAGGCCTAATTACTGAGATACTACCCCAATTTGAAAGTTGACTCATCACTCCAAATTACCTTAGAAAATAACTTATCACCTTCTCTTACTTCATTTAACATTATCTCACAAAACTGAAGCCTATGATCAGGATCATGTTCTAATAGAACATGTATGAGTCAAGGTATGTAATGTTTGAATTTAGCCTTACATAAAATTCTCCAAACAGAAGTTCTAAAAATATTCTGTTTGAAAGATAGCATATGGGTAGAATTTTTAGGGCTCTGGATAACCTCTTGTAAAACTTTAAGGTTAATTTTATCATTTAATGATGGCCTACCTGACCTGGGAAAGTCTGCTGTAGATGCATTTCTCTCAAAACGTTTTCATAAATTGTAGCCTTCCATGTTGGTAGAACAGTATTGTAATGATTATTCCACTCATTTATTATTAAATTATTATCACCTTTATACCAGGTTTTTAAAGCAAAAGTCCTTTCTTCATTAGTAAATATTATCACAAAAAGTTAGAATCAACATGTCCAATGAATACAACAGTTGTATACAACTAATTGTTTGATTGAATAGCAGTGCATTCTGGTGTTTTCGTCAATAACTATCTGATGAAAACAAAAGGTGGTAAATTAAAATCAATGGGAAGATCACAAACAAGATTATCTTAATGATTACAGTGGGTAGCAACTTCTGGCCCTCCTGGTATATTGTATTTCCTTCCAACTTGTTTGTCAGTTATTTAAGCAAAATCTTGAAGAAACGGGTGGGGGGTGCAGTTGTGCCATGTTAAATCGTAAGATGAGCCGGCCTCCATGGCATGAGTGGTAGCGTTTCAGCCTTTCATCCGGAGGTCCTGGGTTCGAATCCCAGTCAGGCAGGGCATTTTCACACACGCTACAAATCATACATCTCATCCTCTGAATCAATACCTAACGGTGGTCCTTGAGGTTAAACCAAAAAAAAAAAAATCGTAAGATGCGTTTGTGTGTAATGCTTTTTGCCTATAACAAAAGACTGAAAATACCGGATGATAATGTATACAACAATTATATCAATCCATCAAAATAATAAGGAAAGTTTTCAATATAGAAAGTCACAAACATAGCATAATTGCTAAACCAATATTGGAGAACAATATCCATTTATGATCAAATCACATGCAGAGTTCAAGTCTGGAAGGTAGGAAAGAAATTAAGAACAGCAGATATCAATTATGATGGAATTTTTGCATCATACAACAGTACAGAAAAATTAAGAAATTATAATTCAGTACAGAATGATGTTACCAGCTAATATGGTTTTTTAATTTGATGCAGATTGTAAAAAATTAGTTGCAAAGTGATGCTTTTGAATAGTACGATTAAAGTATAGAAAGTGATGAAGATAAAGAGTTGTTAGAAACAAAAGAAAGGAGATATGTTTTTAAAAAGATAAAAGAAGTTGATCATTCATGGAAAAACAGAAATGAGCTTTACTACTGGTCTATCTTTGCTCTGATTAAAAAAAATAAATTATTATCTTTAAATGGATTTGGACTTAGTTATACATTTACTTTTAATGTGGCATCAACTATCAACTGCTAAGGTTATTAGCCTAAAAATGCTGACAGTATGATGTCTCCTCAGAAAGATGTGTTCATAATATTGCTTAACTTCCAAGATATATGAGAACCTGTTTATCACATGTCTTTAGCATTTTATTGTTACTTTATTTCCTTTAATTAATCAAAATGTTATTCCCTAATAAATTGCAGTTGGTGAACCATCAGGTTGCAGAGATGCTGAATACTCTCTTGTCAAGGAATGAAATGATAATTCTTGACTTATGTTGTATTCATTTAATTGTTTTAAATAAAGACAAAATACAATTATTTTGATATATCTTTCTTTCTAAGTGATTATAAACAAGTTATTTAACTTAGGTAAAAAATATTCCCTTATACTCAAGTGAGAGTTGAGTTTTTATGAGAAATTTTATTACTTATACTGATATGATTGGGGCAAAATCTTCCAGATAAGAATCTACATTTAAAGGAAAATAATGCCATTAAGGAAAACTCAACCTGGAGTGCGTTACAATCCTTCTTTGAAATAATATAACTGCTACAAAAGATAAAACTAGCTTTTCTTCTACAGGGATATACTAGTAGAGTTTCTCAGGTTTAAAAAAACTCTACTAGTAGATAACAAAAATAGCCCATTCACTGAGGAAATCTTTTCAAATTAGATCAAGAAAACTGATAGAGAAATGATTTTAAGAAGTAAGGAAACTTAATTTTATTGAGAAAAGTATAGCTTAAACAAATTTGCTGGACCTAAACTCTTTATGTTTGTTTTTTATATTCTAATACAAAGTAAGTTACTGAGTAAATTATAACTTTTAGACGAAGGTAATATATACAATTTTAAAACTCATTAAAGTAAAAAATTGTTCATTATAATCTTATGCATTGAAAAGAATACACAAACTTGAAAAACTGTAGACAACAAGATTTGCAAGGAAAACTTAAGAAAAGTCTGGTTTTTACCCAGTTTACTATGCAGCACAGACAAAAAAATCTATATACACATTATATAATATGCACATTATAATACGCACGAGTATGTATATATTACAATAAAATATGTATACATACATTATAGTATATATTATGCACCAGAACACACACACACATATCCACTTTCAATAATGGAACAGTATATATCCAATAATGGAACACAATATAGTTATTTTATTTTTCCTTAGAAATCTCATTTTATTAAATGGTTTTTTAAAAACCAAAAAGTAATGTTAGATTATACCACTACAAACCATTATAGTTTTCTAATGCATCCACTGTATTTGAATAATGAAGAAAAATAACTACTAGCAACATACACAATAAATATGACAAATTATTTTACAGTAATGAATAATATAATGTAATACTTTTCCAAGGGACAGTCAAGTTGATCTCCTTACAATCTGATTAATTAATTGTCTCTGGAACAATCTCTGAAAATATTTAAGGATATGAATCAACTGGAAGGTTGGAAATGGTTATTTAAAAAATCATTTTATTTGGTTTGCAGAGTTAGACAACGCTTCGTATGACTTTCCTTTCAGTGGATGATGCTTACTATCAGCAAATTACTGGCTAACGACAGTAGCAATGGCTGCTACAATAATGAGTGATTAATAAAAAAAAAAGTAATTCTGTGTAATCATTCAGCTTCATTAATACAAAAATTTATGAAGAACTGAACTTTCAGCAACTGAAAAGATTTTCTGATAGATTGATGAAATAAAAATAATAATTTAACACTGCAATGCTATGAACAACAAATTGACTCCATAATTTATGTTATAATTAAATTCTTTTCAAGTTTTTGTGTTATATCTATGTTAAATTTGAAATAAGAAAAACATTGATTAGGTAAGTTAAACAAATTTTGTTATATTTACAAAAGCCATTAACCAATACATATTTCAATAATACAAAATAGAATAACAAAAAATAATAATTATGGTAATAGAACCTCTAAGAATTCATAAAATTCAGTAGAATACTGAGAAATCAATACTATATTTACAGTGTCTAATCTATGTTAATAAAAATATTCATAAGTGTAAAAAATATTTTTATATAATAAAATACTTGACTGAGTCTGAATACAAAGACTGAATGATAGTAAAAAATACGTAACTTAAACATTTAAACTTATTTCATTTTATTTCTTGGTTTTGTTAAAATACTTGAACTCCAGGGATTGGACTAATATTTCTTCCAGACTGATGACCATTTGTTTGTACAGCAAACCAGATTTTTTTACCAGCAGCAATTGCAATATTTGATACTATTAATCCTTTGCTATTGATTTCTCCTGTAAAAAAAAATTCATATTACTTTTTTTTAATCAATCTAATACAGAGTAACAATTATTTTTTTATTTATCTACATAGTAACAACATGCTTAAGCCTGTTACAATTATTAGATGAATGATAAATGAATTTTTTAGTATGTGAAAAATGTCATGGCTGACCATGATTCAAATCTGGGACCTTCAGATGAAAGGCTGAGATGCTACTACTTAGAGGCAGAGTTATTATTACTATTATTATTATTTGTTTATAACTAATAAAACAATTTCATTTCAACACAAAAAGTGAACTACCATTACCAGACTTCATACAGAGTGCTACACATCAAGAGAAAATTAACAAAACAATAATTATACAACCATAATGCTTCAATAGAAAGATTCTAAAAGCAAACAATTTTTATTTTAAAATTTTATAATTACCTAATATTTCTTGGGGTTTGTAATATTAGGGATGAGTGACTAGACCCATCCAATACTATCCCATTAAGATCTATCCCATTTATATTAATGAATGAAAAGAGTTTGTTATTGTGTAAAAATATTACACAAATAAAAATTGCCCATTACTGTGATTTAGAATAAGACTTCCTATTTCCATTAGTTAATATTTCACAAATTTACTATTAGGAAATGTATTTTGTTAAAAACTCACTTCCCACAAATGGTAAATGTTCTCTTTGAATCATTATTTGATTAATTAATCCCAAGCCAAATTTCAATACATCTAGATGAATGTCTTTAATGATTATCCCGTACAAGGATTAAATGCGTACACAGTAGCATTTAATTTCTTGTTCTTATTAAAACACTTATCTTCTGCCAAAACAGAGTAATATTCAAATATAGATACAACTAAATTAGTTTTTAGGGTTAAAATAAAAACATAAGAAGTTCTGGGATAATGTTATACCTCTTACAACAATCTGATAGTTCTACAACTCATGGAACATCTCAAGAAGCATTCTTTAAACTGAAGAATGTGAAGTAAGACTAATAGTTCTTATAGACCATCAAAGTTAATAGATGCAGTTTCAAGTCTATTTGTAGTTTCAGCCAATATAAAATTATTTGGGAATTTTAGTGGCTAATAACCATAGCAGGCAGTGCCACTATAATGTTTATTTTTTTTTAAATGAACTAAATAAAATAAATGTAACAGTCTTTTAATTAAGCATATGCAAGTAAAATGTGATTAACCTTTAATAACTCACTCTCCAAATGAATTGAAATGCATTTCCAGAAGATATTTTAGGAATTATAATGCAACTCTCATTTTAGTGGTAGTATAACGGTACTATAAAATCCACTTTGAAGTTGTTAGGAAACTCTTCCTTTTGGTACATGAACAAGCAGTTTATTTGATCTGTTTCATTAGTTCATTTTATATGTTGTTTATAAAAATATTAAATTTATTTAATTTGTTATTTAGTGTTCAACAGTAGATATTTAAACAAATGCTCAACTTAAACTCAAACTTTTCAGCTGTCTCAGATCATTAACCCAAGTTTCCTCACAATTATTATTTACTGATAATTTTTAATATTTTGATAACCATTCCTTATTAATTTAAATTGAGCCATTTACATTAGTACTTTCATACTGTGATCTTTCTTCTACTGTTAATACCTATGTCTGATCGAGTGATTCTACTATTAACCTATGTCTGATCGAATCAATGAGTTATGCTTCTATTTCCATAAATAGTTCATCATTTAATTCTTTTAACATGTGCGTACCTTTGAGTTAACTTATCTAGATCATTCTGTTAGAATTTGTATTGGATGTTAGTCAGTAAATATTTATTTTATTATGTTAATTTTCATACAGTCTCTATTTTTATTTTGTACATCTATTAAAATAATATCTTTATAGTATTTATGTTTTTTATAAGAAGAAAGATTATTTTGTACTGTAGATGAAATGAGTACATTACTAATGAGTAATTATACTTTTAAGAGTTATTCTGATATTAAAAATGGAAATTTGGTGAAAATATTAAGATTGTTTATGATTGTATAAACTAACTTAATTTATTAATGTAAAGAAATTCTGTAGAATACCTTTCTTTAACTTAAAACTAAAAAATGTATTAATATATTATTATACTTTTTGCTCTTATAGAAGAAAAGAAATTAGAAATAGAAAATATGATTTTTTTTTGTTTACTAAGTCAAATAGTTAATATTTTGCATATAATAATGGCTTTCACACTTAATAACATGAATATTACAAATGTTATTTTATAAAATGCATTATATAGTGTTGTAACTGTTATCAGATAAAATTTTCATACCAATAATTTTTGGAAAATCTGAGTTGGCATCAGTTCCTTGGAAAATAAGAATATTTGTGGTAAGAGGGACTCCTGGTGAAAATTGTGCATCATCTATTCTTGTAAGATATACATTTCCATCAGCTTGCACTGTACCTATAAAAGAACAAAATAAATAAAAAACAAAAGAAAAAATATTGTTTGCTAAGTATTAATATTTGATACCCTTATTCATATCTACTTGGTAATTAGTGATCTGTCATTCTGGGAAATTCAAAAAGAGTTATCACACATTCAATTTATAAGAGACAAAATTTTTAAATAATTTTTCTTGACCTCATTTTTTTTAATTTGAAAAATGTATATATTATAAATAGTTTCTGAAAAATCATATTAATTCACAATTTAGAATGGTTTTTAATGAAAGTTTTAAATCTATAAGATTTCTGTTTGTTTCATATTGAAGTTTATTTTTCTGAAATATTCTTTCTTTTCTTACCACATAGAATATTAATATTTCTCACAATATGGTACTTTACAGTTGCTATTCAATCCTTTTTTTCTACAAATTTTAAAAATATACTGCAAAGAAAGTTATTTTTATATACGATCTATAAAATCCTCTTTTTTTAATCTGAAATGCATATATGACTCAAACAATGCTTTAGTGGCTCAGTGGTAATTGACTTTGTGTCAGTAGCTCAGTCTATACCATTGATTCCCAAAGTGGTCCAGGTGGATCCCCAGGGGTCCACGGGAGGCTCGACGGGGGTCTACGTTGGCGTGACAAAAAAATGGAGGTTCACAATTCGTAAGCGGGGGTCCACGAAAATTCATCTGGTTTCGATAGTGAAGAACTAAAATGTTGGCTTGACTTTGCGTATCAATCTAGGCAGATAATCTTTTGAGAAGCTCAGCGACTGTTACTTGTAAAAACTTGCATATTCCATATTCAGTACAACGAACATGTCAAGACTTGCAAAGCGCCGCCGCCGCCATCCGCAACGCTTGTTCAGACGTGCAAAGGGACGAAATACGACTTGTGGTGTGTGTGCTAGCAATCTTGCATGAACTTGTTTGATTCTTCACTAATATAAATACGATTGCCAAGGATATACGTTACTTATTTGTTTCTGGAATTTCGAAAAGAAAAGTAAAGTGAATAGATGTTAGCGTTTGTCAGTGTCGGAAAAAGTAGTAAGTACTTATCTGCAGGGAGTCCACCAGAGCTAGTACACTATCTGCAGGGGGTCAACCAGAACCAGCAAAATTTTGAAAGTGGTCTATGAGAAAAATAAGTTTGGGAACCTCTGGTCTATACCATCTCTAATTGCTGAACTGATGTTCTGAGCTTGACTACCAAACTGTATCTGAGTAAAAAAAAATGTATTGCTCATAAAACTAATTTTCTTTACCTTACCTTTGATTTACACTGGATAAGAAAATAGTATAATCGTAAAAAGCAGGTGACACTTGATTCAGTTTTTGCATAAGTGTCTTTTATTCTATTCTGCTAAGTTACATTGTGCCATTTGTACAGTGATATTTTGAAATACAATTTATTGACAGACATGAAAGAGTTAGATACTGATTACAAGAAACTAGTATATTTCTCACTTATTCTTAGTGGTCATTATTATTAAATAAAGTCAAAATTTTTGCATTCATACATTATTTGTTATATAATTCATAAAATATTTACTTTCAAAATGGAAACTTCATTTGCAGTATTACATCCAAAGATTTTCTACACACACCTCTTTACTTCATGTACAACATATACAAGTGTTTGATGCTAGGCCCAAATAAGTTGAATGAATTATTATTTAATCACCAACAGTTATTAAAGATGACAAAAGCTATTAATAGTTCACATCACTGAGAAAATTTGACTTATTATATTATAAACTTTTATTTAACTTGTTTTAGTTATAATCAAATCTTACAACTGCTATATCTTTTGATCTATCATATGAAAATCAAAGAAATTTGTTACACATATGTAACTTTGATGTGTAAAAATAAATATTTTTAGTTTTTAGTCTTAATAAACAAACAAACTTGAACAAACAATAATATTCAGATATAAATATTATTAAGAATATTTATTTTTGATGTAAAAAAATACAAAAAACCAAAAAAAATTATAAAAATTTATTTGATAACATATAAAAAATTATTTTTTAAAAAAGCTTTTATTTAACTAATATTAATATTAACATTAATAAAAAAAAGGATTTAAACAAAAAAATATAATATATTAACAAATATAAAAATGTACTGAAAAGTAAAAAATAAATTATATAAATATCTAATAAATAACCAATAAATAAAAAATAAATAAATGTAATAATTATTAAATTTTTAAATTAAAAGTAATGAAAATATTTAGTTAAATAAAAGCATGGCACAGTTTTTATTACAATCTTTTCGAATAAATATTTATAGACATTTGCTGTATTTTAAAATATATTTTTTGTTTAATGGGGTTGTTTAGTATATTTATATATTTTATTTATCTGTAATAAAATAACTCAAGTTTTAATTCTTTGATGGTCAAATTTTCACTGAGATGACCTTTAAGGATTAATAAGATTAAAAATAAAAATTAAATTTAGAAATCTTGCACAAAGTTATTACATTTTGATGGTAATCTGAAAAATTATTAATTATTATCATTATTATAATTGTAATCGTAATTATGAATTTATTAAATAAAAATTAATAATTAATTAAAATTAAAGTTTTAGTGGAAAGAGTGAGTTCAATTTGGCTTAGATTACAAGTAGAATTCGAAGATGAACTTCAGCTATGAGAGAACATGCATTTTTTTTGTTAATATATTATATTTTTTGTTTAAATCCTTTTTTTATTAATGTTAATATTAATATTAGTTAAATAAAAGTTTTTTTTAAAATAATTTTTTATATGTAATCAAATATATTTTTGTAATTTTTTTTGTTTTTTTTTTATTCAGTAATGTTACTTGTGTAAAATTTGCAAAGTATAAACTCTTACCTTGAACTGAATGCTGAAAGTTATTTGCTTTTACTGTTATAATAACGCTCTTATCTTCTCCAGGAAGATGTGTCTGATTTACTTTTAAACCAGATTCTCTTGCTAATGTTGGTGCATTAATCAAATTTAAACCATTCTTTGTACGTCCAGTTAACATTCCTACTAAAGCAGCAGTACTTAAGAAGTTCATATGTTCTAAACCATTACCTGAAATGAGATATATTTAACTAATCATTTTCAAAATGTTACTGAAAAATATTATTATGTATACAATTCATTCATAATATTGCTCAAAAATTAAAAACAATCATTTATAATATTACTCAAAATTCACTGTAACAATATCAGATATTAGTCTGATATTGTTACAGTGAATTTTGAGTGATAATATTAAGCATTTTTCTTTAAAAGGTAGAGAGTGGAGAAAATTTTTAAATAAAAAACATACTAAAATCTTCCTAGAAATCTAGAAATAAATTAATGTAAAAAAAATAGTAAGTAGGTCAGTAGTTCTAGATCTTACCACATTGTAAGATAAAGATGTAGTTAGTGGCTGGGTTGGTATAAAAAACTCATGTAACCATTACTTCTTGAACTTAGCCACAGCAATACATAAAGATTAGAGATTATAGGCCACACTATACATCTACCTGTGCCTTTATTTTAACAGAAATAAATTCTTAAATTCATGTTTGAAGAACATATTTTTACACTGACAAAAAATTTTACCTGAACTTGTGACAGTAACATTGACACTTGATAAATCTTCTGTAGCTGCAATCTTTGCAGCAAGTCTGCCAAGCGATCCTGCTAAATCTATCCATGGAGCATTTGCAGGATTCTGTGAAGCAGTTAATATTGGTGCATTCACTACTCCTGTCAAATTAAATCTGTCGGAATAAAAAAAATATATGTTTTAAACAAGGTTATTCTTTATTTTAGGAATCCATAAACACAATTGAAAGCAATCATAATTATAATTTTATATATATATATTTTTTTTTATACAGTTTAGTAATATAGGTATTTGTCGAAAAAAATCTACATTACTTAAAAAAACCCACAGAAGTTTTAGAAAATAAATAAGTCTGTTATTGTTTATTTTTTTTCCTATCATATATTTTATTTTGTATGATCTATTGATATTCTAAATAACTAGCCTCACTAATCATGTTGACTGACATTAGTATATCAGTTCAGATTTTACAGCTTGTTCTAATAAGCCCATAAACTTTTGCTAGAGTACAAGTCTTAGCCTTGCAAAGTAAAAAATTCATTCTGTTCACCTAATGGACTGGCTGTATAATGGATATAATTACTTTCAGAGTAAGCAAGTCTAATGTTAATACAATAAAGTTGAAAATACAGAAATACCAAAAATTGAATAGCTGTGTATTATTTCAATAAATTAATATTGAACCTGAGATTTTATAACAATAAAATTCATTCCTTACATTGAAGTACATAATTTATTAATTAAGGAAAGAAAATACATAAATAAATTAATATAATAAATTTCAAACAATATCGGTGAGTAAATATTTAAGGTATGAGTAGTCACCTGAATTATTTAAAAATTATAAAAATTAACGAACAAACTAAATTATTTATAATAATTATAACAACAACTTCTACATCTACATAAAAGAAAACTAAATGCTGATTTTTTTTTTTTTTTATTTATTAAAAGTTTATTTATTAAGGTTCAAGAACCTTTAAAAGTCAAAAGAACTTCAGCAGTCAGAGAATTAGTTTTTTTTCTATAAACTAATCAGAAATTAATTAAATTACAAATAGAAAAATGCCAATCCAAAGCAACTAGGAATAAATCCTTGGACTTAATGTAAAATATCAACAGATAACAAGTAACTATTGATTATTTACTTTTTGTAAGAGATTTGGTAGAAACTGTTTTTTAAGCTATAAAAGTTACAGCATTTATTGAGTTGAAATTTCATTTTCATTTATTGCGAGCTCATTAACTACATATATTTATTTAAATACAGTAAAATTGTACTTTAAACTACTAAATATTTAAACAAAGTTTGTATTTTCAACATTTTGAAAGTTTAATTTAATAAATATACAATATTTGCATTTTTAATCAAGATGTCTGGAATTCTTTGGCTAAAAATAAAAACATTAGATTATCAAGTCTGCTGCACTTCACGATATAGCATGACAAATCTTGTACTTTGTGATCAATGATCTGTTTTAAAGTTATTTTAAACCACTTAGGTCACTGATATTTTTAATTAAATAAAATTGTCTGCATTTTTTCTTTTTAATAAGTGCAAAAATGAATAAACAATAGTGATGTATAAAGATAAAATTAAAGGGTTATCGGAGCTTACATAAAAAAGAAATGTTTTTTTTTTTATTATATTACAAAAAGCTATCATGAAATACTCTTATCATCATTATTTTTAATCATTATTGATAGTATATGTATTAAGAAATCCATATGCCGCAATTTTAATATCACCATAAATAATTAAAAATTAATAGTTTTTTAGTACTTTTTTTTTTAAATCTTAATGATTCTTTCACTTTACAACATCTTGGCAATAACTATTTTTTATTCACATCTAAGTAGAAACATTTTTCAAAGAGCAGGGAAATCCTTTTTTAAATATTTATAGTGAATAAATATGAAAAAAAATATTCAGTTAAATTAACTTTTATTTACTAATGTTTATACTGATATACGTTACACCTTTATATGTTATAAATAAGGAAATATGAAGCATCTAGGCAATCTTTTAAAAATTTACAATCAACAACAGTTCCTTACAGACTATATTAATATATGTTTTGGGAAGAAATAAATTTCTTTATAATTTCTTGTATTAATTTTTTGTATTGTAATTTCTTGTATTTCTTATGGAGAAGAAGACAGACAGATTTTTAAAAGAAATTTAGATGGTCATAAATGAAAGTAAGTTTTTGGAAATCCATAGAATGACAATATTCAGATGAAAACGATATAATTTTATGGAGAAATAAAAATATAAATGTAGTACCTTCATCAGCAGAAAAATAACTACAAAAAAAGTTACAGCAATTTTAATAAAAAATATTTTTGCCCCACTAATAATTCTTTTCCTTCCTCAAAAATATGTTAACATAAAATACACAGAAATATTTGGTTCTGCTATAGAAATACTCATAACAATCACCAGTTTTCTTTTTGTTATGAAGCCAAGATGCATAAATATGTTCATCAACAAAGAGCTTTGTAAACTTAACCGGCTTACCTTGACTGGGGATTTTTCAAAGAAATGAATTGTTCAGCTACTTCAACTGCAACTCTTGTCTGTGCTTCATTTGTACTGGCTCCAAGATGAGGAGTAACAATAATTTTTGGGTGGGCAATAAGTTCTAGAGTTACTGGATTTTTTGGTGGTTCTTCAGAAAATACATCAAGTGCTGCACCTCCGCATTGTCCACTCTGTTACAGAATAAATAGATTCATGAGAATTACATTTTGTATTGGAAAACTGTATCTCAATTATAATACAGAAGAGTGAGATTTTATTATTTCATATATATATATATATATTTTTTATTTAATTTTAAAGTAAACTAAAAAGATTTTTTTATTATGTAAGTTTTTCCTTATAAAATTAAATTATTACCTTTAAAGCTTCAAGAAGTGCAGCTTCATCAATTATACCTCCTCTTGCAACATTCACAACTTTTACACCCTTTTTGCATTTACTTAATGTTGTTGCATTTATAAGATCTAAAACAAAAAAAAATCTCATTATAAATAAATTTTATAACCTGAATAAACAGAATTTCTTCTCAGTCACATATTAAAAGAACTCTCATCAGATGATATTTGGTACTCCCATCAGGTGAAAGGTGGAACTGCAAAAATTAATTTTTTTTGCAATTTACTTTTTCTGTACAAAAAAACAAAAAGTTTATTCGACATTGAAGTCAACAAGTTGACTTCAATGTAATGTTCAATTTACATTTTCATGAAGCTAAATTACATTCAAAATTTCTATAGTTTAAGGTTTTTAATTCTAACATTTGCAACACATACAATATAATGATTAGCAAAACATACAACATAAGTCTAATTAACAAATTGAACTAAATTTATTTTTGTATGTAGACACAAAAAATGAAGTTGCTCTCTTAAACAAGTGGCTGCTTTACACATGTGGTTACTCAGTCTGGTATTTATTAATATTATCCTCATAATTATTAAAAAAAAGTCTCTATAATTGTATATATATATATACTTATATATATATATATATATGTGTGTGTGTGTATATATATATATATCTGTACCTATAAAGCAACTTGTCTTGACTGACTGACTGACTAGCTGATTCATCAGAGCCCAGGAAAAAATACTGAAGATAAGTTGCTGAAAATTTTTATATATGTTCTTCTTTTGGTGTAAGTGCATACTACAAAACGATTTTTAGAAATTCTTAATTTAAAGGGTTAAAATGGAATAACAATGAAATTTACTATTTTTTTTTTTTTTTTTTTTTTTTTTGATTTCTTGGTAACAAATAAAGATATCAACTTGATTTTTTGTGTATATAATCTTCATGTATGTAGAGGGTATACTGAAATGAAACGGCTAGCACTAGATAGGGAATCTTGGAGAGCTGCATCAAACCAGTCAAATGACTGAAGACAAAAAAAAAATCTTCATATGAATATCTAAAAAATTATTATCTCGATTTTAGGAAATTAAAGGTTAAAATGGATTTTGAATTGTTTTTTAAATCCAGCTTTTTTTTAATGTCTTTATAAAATTTATGTTATCAACTTGATTTTTGGTGCGTATAATTTTCCTGTAGATAACTAAAAAACCAATTTCTAGATTTCTTGAAATTCGACCTTGAAAGGGGTGAAGAAAGATAAAGAATTTCGAACAATGACTGCAAATTTTCCCCCTTTCTGACTATACTAAACTAGATATTCACTCAATTTGGGCTTGCAAATAATTTTCAGATTAATATTTAAAAACCATATTCAGGTTTTTTCAATTTTTATTTCTTAAGGGACGAGATAGCGTACACCGTGGTGGCTCAATCAATTTTTTTTTTTTTAACCTCCGGATCCACCATTAGGCATTCTTCAGAGGATGAGATGAATGATTTATAGCGTATGTGAAAATGCCATGCCTGACCGGGATTTGAACCCGGGAACTTCAGATGAAAGGCTGAGACCCTACCACTCAGAGGCCGGCCAAGGTTCAACCAATATTACCACTGCCTCTGTTACTGTAAGTACAACATGGTTGGCTGCACCTCCTGCAGTTACTTAAAAAAACATAAAATTAGAAAATTAAAAGATTAAAAAAATAAGAAACAAGTACAGTCACCTCCTACTGGTGTTTCTCAGATAATGCTAAGTACCACATAAAATATATTTTTACCAATACGAAGGACAGGTAACCAGCTATAAGTAATTTTTTTAAGATGAAGGTCGACGATTTTGAAACCCGCATTTTTTAGATCACTCAAAGTTTCAGGTCTTGTACTGACCAAACTGTTGTTCTGAAGAAATTACAATATTATATTTTATATTATATTATTAATATTATTAATTATTTATATTATTTTATATTATATTTCTTTATAAACTGAATATGCTTTAATTTTTATTTATCATTATTATTATTATTCTCACAAGCATGAGTTAATGAGCACAGAAGGGTCCAGGGGGTAGGACCCCTGGCTAGTTGGGAAGGGCAAGCGAACGGTGCCCTGACCTGCTTAATATCTTCTGACCACGATGGAAAATGCAATTAACCATGTAGAGTGGATGAAGCTTCAACGGGGGATCCTAGCACTCATATGTGAAATAAATAAGTTTGCTATTAAAAAAATATTGTGGGTGAAAATGCATTGACATTGCAGGTGGAGCTGCGATGAGGGTACAAAATAAAAATTAAATTATATATTCATCATATATTATGTAATTATTTGGAGAATCACAACTCCATTTTTTATTGAGAGAATTTCACTTGTAGTAATAATTTTAAAGAGGTTAGACGCTGTATAATTTGTATTTATTTCTTGTGAAATAAAAGTCATAAGTATCAAAAATTATACTTATTAGTCCTGAGAATTTATTGTTTATCACTACAACTGTATTTTTAGTTGTACGTACCAAATGGAAAAGATATATAAAATTAAAACTATCTGAAAATTACCAGTAGTTCTGTGAACAACAGACTTCACTAATTTCGTAATGAGTTTATCAAATTTAGCTCAATAATGAAACTGAATTAATAAAGTAAAGATTGAAGTATAGTTCCCAGGAACAGTAGCCATCACTAACTGACAACTGTTAAGGTACTTCCAACAACTGAGAAAGGAAAGATGTTTTACAATAGCAGGAAAAGATCCAAGAGACAGAAATTAGGTTTAAATATAGAGTAAAATGTAAAGAGTGAAGTATCTAATACATAACCACTGGAAAACAGACTGGAAATGGTGGATTGATGTCAGCAATAATTGCATCAACAGTAGAGGCACGACCACTTATGATGGTTTGGCAATGAAAAGTCTCCTCCACCGCATCTCTCCTTCTAAGTACTTACTTAAAATAATTACCACAATTTTAAAATGGAGAATTTTATGAACGAATTTTACACATTATTGTTCCATCAAATAGTAAGTTACCTTATTTCAAAATTGCATTAAAATCAGAAAATGTATGAATTTCATGATATATAGATGAAATATCAAAAGATTAATTTAAAAGAGGATCTCATTTCCTTCTATTAATTATAATAATAAAACAAAAGTTTTATAAATTCTTATATACTCTTGTACAAGATTACTTATTTAGCATGCAAAATGAAATAGTTTTTTTTTAATGAAATAAATAAAATATTATGTATTAGCTCTTCATTTTTTTTACATTTTACTCCATCTTTAAACCTAATTTTTGTCTCTCAGAACTTCTCCCTCTTCTGTACAACATCTTGCCTTTCTCAGATGGTGGGAATACCTTAACAGTTGTCATTTAGTGATGGCCACTGTTGCTGGGAACTAGATTTTAATTTTTACTTTATTATTGAGCTCAATTTGATAATAAATTCATTACAAATTCAGTGAAGTCTATTGTTTCCAGAACTAATAGTTCTACTACTTACTCTTTGTCTGAGGTATAAGTGGAGTGTGGATTGTGATATAATCTGCTCGTGGATATAAATCATTAAGGTCCAACAGTTCTACATCAAATTCTTGAGCACCAGCTGGTGTTAGAAATGGGTCAAAACCTACAGTCTGCAAAAATAACAAAGATCAAGGTCAAATCAAGAAAAGCAGTGTCATTTTATAAACAAATTATTTTTCAATCTATTAATTAATCTGTAGACCACTTTTAAATTGATTATATATATAATTAATCTGTAGATGCATTTTAATTATTTACTTTTTATAAATCAGGATAATTCAAAAAGTTACTGTTTTAATTGCTTAATTATTACTAGTGTAAAAACCAATCTTCTATTTTATTATCAATATTAGTCATACATAGCAGATGTTGAACTATGCTTTACTAGAAGTTTGTTGCATTAGTTCTAATGGTCACAAAAATTAAAATCATTTATTTCTATTAATTAGTTGCATAATTTTGTTACTTTACTGTAGATATCATTTAATATTTATAGTAAAGCACGTTTAATTCCAAAATATGTTTTTAAAGAGTAATCATAAATCTGAAAGCATCACCATTTTTCACTGTTTCCATTTTTAATACTTTAAATTATAAAAATTAGTCTATCTTAAAAAGTCATAAGAGATCTTTTCTTGTACTATACATAGATGAAAAAAAAATGTAGTGATGTAAAAATTTGTAGACTCTTTTTTCTTGATGAAATTATATTGCCATTTTATTATCTCAAACAATATTTCTCCTCAGAATAATAATTTAAACATTGCTCATACAGTAAATACTCCACCTTAATGCAATAAATGAACACGATCTTCAATTTTACTTTTTAACTTATTTATTTATTTATTTCATAATGTATTTATAAATTCTTATTTACAAAGGTGTCAGATTGCATAAAGGAAAAAATAATTTTTCTTAAATATTAAAGAAAGTGTAGAGACTCTGTAAAAGGAATCATTAAAATAAAGGCTAATCAACTGTAAGTTACTATTAATATGAATACAGGATATGTGTAAATAAAAAAAAAATAGATTTAACATAGATTAACTATAAGTTAGTTATAATGATTAATTTAGTAAGTCTAAATATTAAATTAGACAAGGTGTTATTTTGTAACATTAAGTAATACAAAGTAGTTTGTGTTGATAAATTTATTTCCTACTATTCTACTTTATTCTATTTATTTTAAAAATTTTGTAAGATTTTCAATCTTCAATGATTTCAGATTTTCAGTCTGAGTTGAAATTTTTTCACATATTAAAAATTCATCTTCTATCACAATAAAAGTATAGTATGGTAGGTGAAATTGGTTTTAAGACTGTAGTTAGCAGAGAGCGATAAAGAATAGATAAATAAATTATCCAGCACTATACAGTTCTTCAAGATAGTTTTCATACTGAACAGATTTTGATCAGTTCTTGTAAATAGTTAAAATTAGTATATAAATGATCCTCAGACCATTTCAGGATTGAAAAATATCTCTCAGTTGATGATTACTAATCAGTTAATATATATCTGATGATTTAATTATTATTCAAAATGATAATCGGTTTCATTAGTATCACAGTTTTATGTCCCTTATAATATAATTAATTTGAAAAATAAATGTGTTGTTAAAAAATGACTAAAACGTGGAATCAACAAAACTAATCTTATATAATTTGGTCTATGGAATAGGTATATTTATATTCAATTGAGATAGGGAATCATAGGCATTATAGCAGCTTAGTATTACAATAATAAAAACAGAAGATTATGAAATCATCCTCATAAAAAAATAGTTTAATACAAGATTTTTACTCTTTTAAGATGAACTAATCTAGATTTAATATAACTCTCTTTTTTCTGTTTAGCCTCTGGAACCACCATAAGGTATTACTTTAGAGGATGAATGAGGATATGTAAGAATGTAAATGAAGTGTAGATTTAATATAACTGAAACAAAACATCTGCACCTAATCATGGAAAGTAGTTCTTTGTAAATAGCAATATTATTATATTACATTTCTATTTCAGGTTACTGCTAAAGAATTTTCCAAAATGAGAAGACTTATCTAACTCATGATCAAAAACAGTTAGGATATAGCTGAACTTTCATTTAGGATCAGAAGTTTTTGTTTATTATATATGCAAACATAAACATAACTACATATAAATTATAACTTTTATTTATACATGTGGAGTTTCATAAAGAAATGAAAATAATTTCAGGATAAATAAATTATTCAAAAGTATGAAAATTTAAATAAAACACCAGTTTAATAACAGACTTTAAAGTTGATTAAGAAAAGCTAATTCATATTCAAAATCAGTATTTTTTGGTTTTACAATTTTCTTTTAGCAGTATCAGAAAAATTTGGTTTAAATTAAAATTATAAACTTTTCTGCTTCATTTTGGTCTGTTTTGTTTTAAAAAAAATGTCAAATTTCTTAAACGTTGGTTTTCAGTTGACTACTAACAAAAACTTTCACAGAATTAATTCAGAAAAAAAATTAGTTTTATTTGCTTACAGGCAATTTAATGAAGTAGATTTACATCAATACAAGAAAAGTATTTTTTTCAGCTTTAATATTTTGGGTTTTACAAAAATATTTCAAGAAATTACTGGTAATGCAGTTCTGGGATCCATTTCTTTTTTCAAATCAAAATCATATAAGACCAATTATTCATGCACATTATTCCATTAATTTCAAATCTTACTGAATACCAATAATGCTCCATAATTTACGTTTGAAGAATATTAAATCCTCTCATTTTGCCACAGAAGCAGAAATTAGGGTGAATTTTTTCATTAGTTATAACTTGAAAACAAACCATTTCCAGACTTATGATTATATGAAATTTTTTCTTTGCGTTTATGAAAAACTGTACCCTCAACCCTGAAACTATTTCAATTTCTTCACGAGGGATTTTGATATTTGAACTACAGTAAAAAAAAAAAAAAAATACCACAAGTTTTTGAAGGAGTTTTGTTTATAGTGTCAATCATCATTTCATTCAAAATAGTTAACTTTTAAAATGATATCAAAGTTTTTCAAAATATCATAAGTTTAAAATTTAAAGAAGCTGTGTTATTTTAGCAACTATTTACTCATATTATAAATAGATAGAAATTTAAAGTTGTACTATTATTTCAACTCTCCTAACATGTGAATTTTTAAATTGGTGAATTCAACAATTGTTGCCTTGTTTTATATTATATGTTTTAATTGTAACATAAAACAATCATATCATGGAAGTACCTTCAAAAATATATTATTCAGTACAAAATAGGAGTGTAACATTAGTGTAAGAACATCTTTGTTAAATCTTTACTGATTGGATGAAATGTAAATATATTTCTTCTTTTTTGAGAATTCAAATAATTCATTAACATACTGACCACTTTGCTAATAAAATTTAACATTAAATAAAATTTAAACCACCAAAACACAGTAAATATTTAATATGGTAAGTTTACCTTTCTATTTACTGTGTTTTTGGTGGTTTAAAATTTCATTTAATATATATATTTATACACACACACACACAAACACCAATATTTACATAACTAAACACAATCTAGATACTTTTCTATTTTATTTAATAACATATTTATAGTGTAATTTTTTGATTCTCTTTCTTTTTTTGTTACTTATCAATTTATATCCATGAAATTCTCAGTTTAATAACTATGCATCAATCTTATATTAACTTATTAAAGAAGGATGTCATACTGCAATAATCAAAATGCATTGCTTTTTTCCTTACCTAAAATACCATTAATTAACTTAATATAAAGACATAAAAATAAATTAATGGCATAGTTTACATTTTAAATCCAAAAACATTAATATAAGTTTTGATTGGTTTTGCATATAATAAAGTGCCTGTTGTATAAAAATGTTTAGTTTTTTGTAATTTTTTAATAAGAATGTAAATTCATAAATTTACAATTTCCTCTTTTAAAAACTTTCATTTCATTAAATAAAAGAGCTAGGAAAATTAATTACAGGAAATGTGAACTTAAGATAATTAATTTAATTTTCAAAATATTTTATATGAATTATATAATGACGTAGAAACTCTTACTGTCATTCCAAATGCTTGCATTCGTTTTGCTACTTCACGTCCAATTCTACCAAGCCCAATTATTCCAAGTGTTTTTCCTGAAAGTTCACTTCCTGTGTATAATTTTCTATCCCACCGACCTTCTTTCAAAGACTGGCAACCTTGTGCTATATTTCTGAAATAGATCGGTTTATTTTAATTAATATAAATTGAAGTAAGATTAAAATAGTTTATTTATATATATATAATATTAAAAAAAAAATATATATATATATATAAATTTTTTTTTTTGTAAATTAATTATAAAGTAACCAAACAAAAAATAAAAAAAGAAGTTAGACACAATTCATGTGAAATATCATTTTAAATCTAATTTTTGGAAATTCTGGAAACAATTTTACTGTACAACCATACATACTTTTTTTATTTTTTAAAAAGCGATAAATTGTTAACAAAAATCACATTTAATATTTACAAACCCTTAGATATTTAACTTGGCAGATTTGTTAATAAGCTGCAGAATTGTTTTTTATGTACTTTGATGAAAAAAAATTCTATAATTTATTTATGTGAAATGTATGCATCACTCATGAACATGATGTAAACAAAGAGTTTATTTCATAATATTCATCTCACACTGTATATTTCTTTATTATTTCACATTATTTATTTATTTAATTATTATTTTTATTTCAGTTGCATTTCATAACATTTATTACATATTTTTTAGTGTTAAATGTAATTGGTTAATTTATTTTTATCTTTTAAGTTATTATAAAATAATATGACAATTAATAACACTATTTGTCTATAACATAATTATAAAATTATTTTAAAATTTCACAATTTGCTGATTAAATAACATTAATAAGACAATGTAAACAACTGACAAGAGTCAAATCAAAGGTTGTACATCAGCAGATTAACTGCTATAATCACATTAATCATGAATTTAATGAGATAGCCCCAAATCTAGAATAACAATAACCGATCAACAGTTACTGTAAGAAATAAACTTTAAATATTACATTAAATTAAAAATCTCTTACTTTCATTAGTAGATATATTTTTTATAGATTTTTCAACAACAAAATGTACAGTATTACTTAAAGTCGCATGGTGGGAGTATCTGGTGAAAACAAATTCTCTTTACATCTTGAAGCATGAGTATGAAAATACCATTTACTTAAAATGTGATTTCCTTTTATAACATTATATTTATATATATAAAATTACTCAAAATTACAATTACAATTTTTATGTAACTATTTTTTATCAACCAGAGTTTTTTTTTATAAAATTTTAGATTAGAATGAGTTGATACTTTTTTTAAAGGAAACAAAATAAAATTACTAAAAGTCAGTCTTTATGCTTAGAACTGTACAAGAATCTTTTTTAATTAACCAATTATTTAAGGAAAGAATTTATTAAAGCGTGTTCATCAATCAGTTTTAATATTTCTAGAGGGAATACAAAACTAAAAAAAAAAAACAGTATGGATTAATTTTATTTTATAGAACATTTTTTTTTTATCAATTATTTACTAAAACTATTAACATAATTTTTAACTTGTTCCAATTATTCACTACAGTTAAACAATGCAAGTCTAGTTTTGCTGCTTGCTTTTAGCATTTATGAGTAGCTAACAGATAAACCACTTGATACGACTAACTGCCATCCTCTGTATAGTTCCTTTAAAGAAGTAAGATGATAGTTTCTTTTAGTAAGATATATATTCATGTAGTAAGATAGTTCCTTTTAAAGAAGATTTCATAATCAATAAGGAAATTATTTTCTAGTAACATATGTGTGGTTAAATATTCATGTCATTATTGATCAACTGTCATATCCATACTATGAAAGTATTATGGATCAAACTTTAGATCCACATAAAGAAATAATTTTTCTTGATTGAAGTAGAATGCAACAGTTTAGTAATTATAGCTTAATTAATCTCATGAATCAGAAGTAGTCATTCTGAGTATATAGACAAGAAACGAATTGGAAAAATCCAACTACAAAACAGCTTACTTTCTAAGAAAGTAAAATAGAAGCTTAAAATATTAGTAACCATTAATATTCTTTTTTTAATTACGCAAAACTATCTGAAAGAAAATACAACTTGGGATTTTCTTTTGTTTGTAGTACCATTGGTCAATTTTTAATTCAAATGTTTTTGATTACTTATTTCATCACTTTAAAGCAGCACAAAAACTTCTTTTTTTAAGTAACATTAGCTGTTGTAATCATTCACATTAATAAATACCAGTAACCTACAAGAAAATTGCACCCAGCATCATTTAAGTTCATGTAAAATGATTATAAAGAATGAAATCTGATCTCAAGATCATCAAAATACAGTTATTTCTAAATGGAAAAAAAACTAAGATACTTCATTTAAACAGATTTATGTCCTGAGATAAAGAGACATTCTTGTTCTACTCTATAGACATCGGTTACATTGCAGGGACAGTCACATTGAATGCAAGTAAAAAGATTTATTATGACTATTATTTCTGTGATAAATATTTATCACAACAAATAAAACAAATAAATATTTATCTATAATGAAAAAAACTACCTCAATAAGATATTTTTCAATCAGAGAGCTTACACTGTTATGTTAATCAAAAATAATTTAATATTTAGTAAATATAATATAACCTTTGGTTTTATGTCAACCAGTACATTTTTGAATGTAGTACGTTGTAAAATTACTTTGTAATTTTGAAACGTCTAATTAAAAAATACAATGTATTGCACTATATGGTTTAAATTTGAATTTTATGAACCATTAAGACAGGAAATGTACTCAATATTTAATATCAGATAAGATGGACATTTTAGAAAACTAACTAGTTCAATGATATTTGTTAGTTGTTATTAAATTTTATTTTGTGCAGTCTGAGTTAAATCAGGCATTCAACCATATAGTTTATTAACATAAGGCTTTTAAAAAATGAATTAAAGGTTAAAATGCATAACTAACTTTTTTATTTTTATCAGTGTAATGATACACTGAAATGATATCATTGTAGGTCTGTATGTTCTCAGTAATCAATTTTTTTTTAAGAGTCTATTGTATAAATTATTATTTTTAAGTCTGAAAATGTTTTTCATATTCAAGGGGCAGTATGTCAGTGTACGATACATGAACCGACACAGTTATCAGTATCAAAGTAATTTTTTTATAATCAGATATTCAAAGGTCACCTCATACTAACAAGAAATAACTGGTTAAATCTGGATTTAGGGTCAAGGGGTCAACTGATTTGAAAAGTTATAAATCACATAATCATTTATGGTACATAATTTCAAGTTGAGTACATAATTACCCTAATTAAAAAATAAACATTAAAGGCTTATTATTATTTCACTTATGTAAATGGAAATACAGTTATAATATAAAGTTTATGATGGTATTAAATTTGATCAACCTTTAGAAATACAGCCATTAGCTATATGCCAACAGCATTTTAAAAAATCAAAAATTTCAAAATATCTAATAAAACAATTCGAAGATATGAAAGATTGTTCACTCTTTGACAGTTTGCGCATATGAGTAAATACTAAATTTAAAAAAATTTTTAAATCCTTTGCATGATTTTGAAACCCTTTTTATTAATTCAACAAAAAATAATTTTTAAAATTCCCATTTTTTAGCACCACTAAGTTTTTTTAGATTCCTTTCCTAAATTAAATATGATATTATTGATTTTCTAATTCAATATATCACACGAGGAATAACAAATCTTTATTTATTTATTAATGCTTATTATGCTCTTTAACAGAATATTAGTGGAGCCACAAGCATCTCGTTTAAACATGACAATCAGAACTTCTATGGCATAAATTCATGCTTTTAATGCAGATCTGATGTCATACTACATTTTATTAAATAGAAGCTGCTTTAATTTAAGAAAAAAGAAACAAATAAAAATGTTTTTTTTTTGTTTTTTCCTTAAATTAGATATGACAAACCATGTTCTTTTACAGGAGTTATTTAAATAAATCAGCTTGCTAGAAGATTGAATCGAAAAACTAATCTTTAAAGAAAGATTCAGTATTTGAAATACATTCATGTTTTTAATAATAATAATAATTATATTGACCAATAATTTAATTTACAATAAAATTATTTGATTTAATAATAAATAATGATATATATTTACCTGGCTAAGCACATTATTAGTGTACATGTTAATTCACAAGCACTTATAGAGTTTCCTCCAGGAGTGCTGAAACAAATATTTGTAATTTATATTAATAGGTATTTCATAAAATATGTTGTTTTTTTAATGCTGATTATATACTAAATTTCATGCTTATGGTATTAAAACACCGCACATGCTTAATAATGCTAATATATATTATATATATATATACACATATTACTGGATAGTACATGGATAACCATCTTATGGTGGTTCTAGATACTAAACAGAAAAAGGAAAAGGATAGTACATGGATGGTATTAACATTCCATAGACTTGCATTTTTCACTTAATTACATAGTCTTCACATCAACATTTGAATTATAAATTAAAAAAATTAACCTCTATTACTGTAGTACAAATTTATTTTTGATGTGTTATTTTGGTGTTGAGTATTCTTTACAATCTTAGAACATAAGTATTTTTATTAAGTTTTTAAAATTTTTCATCTGTTCATAATCTCCAAAGAATTTTTTTTTAATTTTTTATTTTTGAGTACACAATTACAAAATTCTATTTTATATTAAGTTAATACAGAATGTTTTAAATGCTAAATTTCAAATTTATAGGTTTACAGTTCAGGTGTCACAAATATACAACTGAAAGATATTTGGGTTTTACCATAAGGGTTTAAAAATGAACCTTAAAGTAGTAAATTAAAGCAAAAAAATAGGGAAACTATAAAGATTTCTTTTAAGTAAAGTAGTCTATTCTTTCACACTAAGAATAAAAGCAATTAAATTAATATCTTTATTCTATCATATGACACATAAAAGCAGAAAAATAGTTTTATT
Organism: Lycorma delicatula; assembly: GCF_047948215.1. Lineage (NCBI taxonomy): Eukaryota > Metazoa > Arthropoda > Insecta > Hemiptera > Fulgoridae > Lycorma > Lycorma delicatula. The sequence goes on along the minus strand of NC_134456.1, from coordinate 228,324,802 downwards.
CGAATTATTCTTTTGGATTTATTCAAATCTAGATTCCTTGAAATTATACGTATTAAGCAATTCCATTAAGTTTTTATAATCGATGGTAGAAGGTAGACTTAAAAAGATTAATCGTTTTACATTAATTACATAAGTGCAAAAGGTTTTGCAAGATATTTAGTTACATTCTATTTTTCAAGCTTAGTTTGTTTGAAAAGAATTATATTTAATATTTCATCAGAGGCTTGAAAATGTACCATACATATTTTTAAAATCATTAGGAATCATTCATTGATACCTTCTAAAATAATCTTTTTTTTTAGATATTATCTTTGATTTTAATGTCTAGATTTATTCAGTGTTCCTAAACAATGTAACACAGTACACCACACGCTGAATAAAACCAAGACAAGAATTCCACTGTAACACTAAAGTCAGAAGATAAGTTCAGTTTATTCTAGAGATGCATATCATACTGAACAGTTGTATATAACAGTAAAAAAGTAAAAAAAAAGCTATGAAAAGAGTAGAAAAACTTGTGATTTTTATATGCCTTTGAAACTTCATTTACATGAGATAAAAAATTATGTTACATCATTAAGAACTTACTTTAATACAATGACTCCTTTCCGTGTTGCAGCATTAATATCAATATTATCAACACCAGTTCCAGCTCGACCGACTACTCTTAGTGAAGATCCAGCATTTATTACATCAGCAGTAACTTTAGTATCTGATCTGACTATCAAACCATCATAACTCTGAAGAAAAAATTTACATCAGTGAGTAAATATTTAATTATATTAATTACAAGTGCTGTTCATACTAAGATATATTCAACTGAAAGGAAAAATTATTACATTTTTTGATTTGACTGAACTATAAATAACATCTGGTCATAATTTATATATCTACACCGATCAAACAAGACTGTGTAAGTTTTTATATTGCATTATACAAAGAGCATTATCTATACATATAAAAGTCAATGTTTGTTTGTCTGCCTGTTCCAACTTAACTCGAGATCTACCAGACAGATTTGTCTAAAGTTTTGCACACCCAACTTTGAAGTCCTGCAGTGAACATAGGCTAATTTTTTTGGACCTCCAACATAACGGTTGCGAGTTATCGGCGTTAAATTTCCTTTTTTTTTAATTTTGACGACATTGGATTCATTTGTTTGCATACTTTAAAAGTTAAATTTCATGTGATTTTAGTACAGACTTTCTTCTTTATATATAAAGAAGATAGAAAATTACCCGTGCGGACAAGATACATATTACAAAATTGTACATTTTTTAAATTCGGAAGATCTCACAGGCAAAGAAGTACCTGAGCAAAAAGAAAGAACCTGAAAATCTCGCAGGCAAAATTATCTAATCTCTAACACTTTTTCATAAGCGATCAGAAAAAGGACTGTGAAAAAGTGCATCGGTGAATAAAGTGTAAAAGATAAAAATAAATAAAAAAAGTGTTTAACAAACTTGCATATGGTTGCATAACTAAGACAATAAGATTTTATTAAAAGTTTTTGAGAGTCGTACGCACGCCCGCAAAGGCTTCTGAAACAGTTCGGACCCGCTCGGTGGCGCCGGAATCGAGATATTTAAAAAAATTGTATTTATGGTCCGATTTGGCTCATATTTGTCGAAAACGACAAAATTTTGGTCGACATACAATTAATTCATATGTAACCATATAGTGCGGGCGATGCCGCGACTGGGATGCTAGTTTTTGATAAAAATGAAAACACACATAAATATTATTCATATTATTGATTACTTTTTTGTTTTATTGATTTTATATTATTTTAAATAAATTAATTAGAACTTCATTTTACTCCTTTTTTAAGTAGAAATGTCAGAGAAATAAATTATTTTATTTAAATGGCAAAGAAATAAAAAATAATTATACTCTTATCTTTAAATGAATGATTCTGAACCTGCCTCAAACATTTTGCTTATCACTAATAGATGTATTGTTTTAAATAAAATATTTTACAAGATTTATGAGTTTATAATTATGGAAATATGGCATATATACTTATATAAGTATATATACTTACAAATAAACCTTTTTAACTCTTACAAAATGAGTTAGTTAATTTTATTGATACATTACATTTAATTATTAGCATACTGTGGGACTTTATTTCCAATTTCTAATTCCTTATCATAATAAGGAATTAATTTATTTCTAATTTGAAAACTTAATAAAATCTATTTTTAAAAACATCATTATGACACCACTGTGAGAACAGCAGCACCAGTCAATGAGGATCACTGATAAGTGTTGACTGAAAACATTATGAAGTAAGTAAAAATTTTATGTATGAATATAAAAATTAGTTTAGTTTCTTATTGCTTAAAAGTTTATATTTTTAAATTAATATTATTGCTGAACATCATGGAAGAAACACAGAAAAAAAAATAGAAATATGGTTATTTTTTCTTAATTTTTTAAACAAAATTTTTCCGAGATAAAATTTTTAAAGATCAATAGAAAAGAGATTGGGGAATAAAATAAGAATATCTTCTGTTTTTTTACCATCATTATGAAGCATTAATAAAGCTTTGCTTCACTGATAAAGATATATCATGACACGTTCACTCAAGAGAACCTATCTATAAATCACACTGCTAATCATTTTATGCCTCAAACATTTTGAACATTCTAGATGTTTCCTATTTTTGATTTTATAGAATATTTGGGTTGTAGATAAAGACCCACACCTACAAAAAATGGCAACACAAGCAAATATTCTTCATTTGATTAGGTATTAACTAATGCAAATGGTACTTTAAGATTTTGTTTGCTTAACATATACAAAATTTTAAAGAAATAATTGTGCATGAATGTGTGTGTTTGTTCATTGTGGATATCTACGTAGGGACAGCAGGACTAGTTGTTGGAAGATCAATGAGGCTGTCACTCTTAAAAGTTTGGAAAATACTGGAAAACGACTCACATCAATGTAGTTTATTTTTTGTCATTGTATAATACTTTAGAGTGAAACTTGAATATCTAGAGGCTGTAAGATGATTTCTACTTCATGTAATATGATAAATGTAAGAAAATGTACAACAGTAGTTAAATAGAAATCATCTAGAATTCTTTTCTTACTCACAGAAATAATAAAATTTAATACAGAGATATAAATTTGTAATATTTCATCTGTGTTACTATTATGATAAATAATACTAACAATGATTGGTGTATAATACTAACTATTAGTAACAACCTCTATTTCTGCAATTTAGTTCAATGACTGTTAATCCTTTTAAATGAACTATTTATTTTGTCACAATATTTAAACTTTAATGAATTCATTAAACTCCAAGTACATATCTAATCCCATATAAACGATTATTAAACATTATCAGTTACTATTATTATCATTTTTGTCTGATAACAGCAAATAGAAAATTAAACAAGATTAAAATAATACTTAGATCAAATAATCTTTTTTTATACTAGTAGATGTTTATTTATATTAATATGTTTTTTTTTTATCAAAAAAGATTTAGTTAATTTAACTACTACTTTTGTGGCATGTGTAGTCTAAAAAGAAAACCATATAAGTATTTATTAAACATAGATTATGTCATAGCATAGACTTTTATAAGATATATGGATTAACAGTTTGATTCCTATCAGCTCAAACAGTATCTTATTCATAAATTTAACATTAACATTTTATTATTAATTCATTTATTAACATCCACCAATACTCAAACTTCCTCAAAGAAGGGGGAAGTACTCGATAAAAATGAAAACACAACATTAAACATTGATTTTTAAACTATATAGTGTATGAAAATGAAAAACTAAGATAATAACTATATAATTATTTTTAGTAACAGCTGATTTTCTTACAGCTTCATAGTTTTAAAAGTTACGTTAGTGTTAAAAGTTACTTACATAGTTTTAAAATATTTATCTTTTGTTAACAATGTTATTTAAAATAAAAATTTTATGTTATCATTAAAATTAAAAATAATTTATTAATGTAAACTAACATTAATAAATAATACAATACAGTAATTAAATTTAATTTAATTACTGATGTGTTTAGCAACTTTGTTAACATAATTATTGCATAATCTACAATTATGCAACAAGAACATTCAGCATCCTTGAAAAATCTATGTAATATGTAATGGTATAAAATTTAAAAACTGCCTACTTTCTAAGAAACATGGAAATGAACTGTAAAAAGATAAATGTATTTTTAATTTGCCTATTCATGCAATTGCATTGTTTTATGTTGTAATAATTTGAGTATCTTATTATTGTTAAAATTTAAACTAAGATAAAGCTGTCTAAATAATTCATACTTTCATTAACTTTCAAATTTATTAATCATTTCTAAATTTTTGTAAATTATAAAATTATAGTGTGCTTGAATTAATAATTTTTTCTTCATTATGAAAATATTGAGACAGGTAACCAGAATATCGCTATTTGCATCTGTTTCTAAAATCACTAATTAATTAAATAAGCTCAAGGAGTCTGCATGAGAATATGATATGAAAATTCTACAACAATAATAATAATAAGTCCATAATGAAGTATTCATTTAACATCTCTGCCACTGGTCTACATTAATTGAACAATCAGATGGTTAAGAAATGAAAATTAAATTGAGTATCAGTAATATAACAGATATAAAAGGAAGAAACAAAAATGTGAAGTTTTTTGAAACATTAAATTTCTGTTAATTCACAATTATTAAATATGGTAAGACTACATGATTTTTTTTAGTAGTCCACCAGACAGGATACAGCAACCATAGACAGTTGAGTACTATATTGCCCATGTAATTCTGGATTGACTTATATGTTATTAATTTATGCTACAAACTGTAGTTCAGCAACAGGATGGTAAATAGAAGACAGTACCAAAGAATTAATAATGTTAAAAAATTACTATTTTTGCTAGGCCATCATGGTCTAGTTTCCAAACTGGGCTAGTGTCAGGGCAGCACAAACCTGATTACTACTCTGACTTTTAACTATTATAATAGTAACAAAATCTAACTTATAGAAAACATGTTACATAAAATAAAGAACAAAATCAAACATCACTATCAACAGAAAATGATAACGCTAACAAACATTAACCAGCAGTTAAGCAAAATTATAAACATATTCACTATGCTCCTTTCAATTCATCAAACAATGTACAGACGATCATATAACAGCATCCTAACAAACATAACAACGCAGGAGTATATAAGTCAGTGACTACTAAATACTACAAGCAGTTGTCTGCGCAATTCTCAAAATGTATGTAAAAGTATGTCTAAGGTTAAATTAAAACAGAATAAAACATTCTAAAACAATATTTTACTTCATTTTACAAACAAGAATGGAAGGATTCATACTTTCTTTAATTAAGCTTATCACTAGAAAAAAACCTCAAATCTCAATTTTTCTGAAAAAAAAATATACACAGAAGAAATCAATAATGGAACAGTTGGTTTAAAATAACTTGTGTTAAATTAAAACATTAATCACTGTGGTGATGATCACTTACTGGTTACTATTCAGTGACATATAAATTGATTTTTTTTTTCAAATCATACTTATATAATAGAAATATTCTAATTTAATCAAATTATTCATAATATTACATAATATCATTATATATGTAATTCTTCTAAAAATTTAATTCTTTATTTAAAAAAGATGTATACATTAGGATTTATTTGCATTTTTTTCTGATAATGAAAGAAAAATTACTGAATATCAAACATAACTTCAGATATATTATTTCAAATGTTTTTTTTAAGATAAAAAAATATTGCGTATTAATTTAGTAAACACACTAGAGTTTGTCATTAAACAAAATAGTATTAATATAACAAACATAATAGTTTTTAAATAATAGATATATGTAGATAACTAATAATTATTATTATAATTGTTATTAATAATAAAGATAATATTTCTTTTTTTAATGCAATAAATTAAAATACACTGCAGCTTCTTCAAACAAAAACTTAGCTTATTAGAAGGTATTTTGAAACATTTTCAAAAAGGCCTCAAAGGTTGTTTATTAATAATAAATAATTATATTATTAATTTGATATTTTAAAATAATTCTGAAATTAATAATGTAACCAAAACTCATTTTACTCATTAATGTTTTTTTTATACAATTTATCATTACTAATATCAATTTATAAAATTAGAGTAAATTATAATTTATTTACAGTGTCACATAATTAAAAAAAGTTAATAATGATTTAACCAACTAATGTTTAATTACTTAATAACTCATCAGTAAATCAAACAAAAATTATGATTGTAGTATAAATAACCAGGAAGATAATATGCCTGAATAAAATGAAAAAAAAATTCACAGTTTACAAGAAGACAAAAGATAAAAGTTAAAATAGCAAAATAAAACAAAGACTCATATTTTTAATATGCATATCAAATAACTAAAAAAATAATTGTTCAAAGTTGAAAGAAAGAGAAACAAAACTAAATAAAAAGTTTTGGAAATACATAATCTACATTGGAGACATTAGTACTTAAAGAGAAAAAGTTATAGATAAACAGTTCTGATACGCATGTTTACATAAAAGTTAATTACAACCAGAAACAGAAGAATTTACAGAAACTGAAGACCAATTAATAGCAACATAAACTTATACCTAAAAATCCAAAAATAAAGATAGTTAAAAACAGAAAACTCCAGCAAGAAATGATAAGATCTCATTATAAACAAATGATGCATAAATTAATATTAGAAAACAAATCACATCATATATAGTAACAGCAATCACAATCTTAAAAAATGAATCAATTAGAATCTAATACATCATAACAATATTCACAGACATAATGATAATATAAAACTGACAAGACAAACACTGATAGATAAAAGAAAAGTATCACATACTTCATAGAAATAAATAAACCAAATAATAAATAGTAATATATCATCAAGAAAAAATTTATTAAAAGTTTCAATGGATCAAGAAGACAAAATGAAATTACCTTTTATAATCTCAGATACTGGAATCACAATTAAGATTTCAATAACAACCTTAAAGCAACATTTAATCACCAACATTTAAACTATTTAACTTAGTATATAAAAATCAGTTGTATAAAAAATATTTAGCACTGTTAGAACTTTCTTAAATCAATAGCTACATAATTAAATCTAACTACACCTGCCAATAACCCATCTAATGGGATAAACCCATCAGCCAAATGAAATGGATATTTAAACATTTAATAATAATAGATAGGTAGATAGATAGGATATTAATAATATTAACTGATAAGATTATAATAATTTCTTACAGTAAAATAGATTATTTTTATAGAAAAATAAGTAAGTAATAAAATCATACTTAGCAGGAAATGTGTCTATAACATTCTTAATTACTTTTGTATTGCTGGTGGAATTGTATTAACTCAAATTAGTTCAGCCTCTTAAATTTATTAGCAATACACTGTCCCTGAAAACAGCCAGAATTATTTCCAGTCTGCTGTTATTACAACTGTTCTGGAATATTGTATGAGACAGGATTAAGTCCAAATAATGGTGCAGTTAATTTTAATTATTGTGCTATCAATGAATAGTATAGCTGGTTCAGTAAAGTTCCGTTTTTAAGATTGCTTATCCTCAAAATAAAGTGCTGAATCTATAAATGAAGAACTTCTTTTAGATAGGTAATGAGGCCAAGCTTTACACAATAGGCATTTCAACCTGTAGGGTTACTGTGCAGTCACCAGATAAAAAAATATATCTAGATCAGTCTGTAGGGAATCCCCGCACTAGATACCAAGGATGACTTCAGGTCCTGGCATTCTCAAGCTTTGCTGGATCAGACCTATACCCACATAGCCATTGGGGAAGAAGGGATCTAGGATTAACAGAAAGGGCATGGTGAGATAGAGGATAATCTATCCATCAAGAAAAATTGAATAGTTTACCATCTTTCCTCATCTAATGAAGGGTTCACTAAACCATTGATTAACTACGCCTAGGCAAATTTTATACAAAGTACCCCCTGTTTGCAACTAAAATGTGCTAATAAAACAATATATTTAACTATAAAAAAAGCCTAACCATGGATTTCAATGATACGTTATAGTTGGTCTTTGGTTATTGAGATTAAATTAACAGAACTTTTTCAGAAATGTCTGTCCACCTGAGATTAGACAAGAATAAATGCAAAAATATTATTAAGTTTCTAATCTGTTGTGTATTTTTCTGTCACCTAATCTTCACAATTACAATTACTTTACTCCAACGTTACTTGATAATTATGATTTCCTACTCATGATTCAAAATTAAAACAATACAAACAGCAATTTTTTCTGGAAAGATGTTTTATATTATGAAAGATTTGATACTTTTAATAAATTTAAATGCATTTTGATATTACACGTTTCAAAGAAACATTCAGATTTACTATGTATCACAATGAAGTTATATAAAGAAATATAATTAAGATAAAATATTTTATAATTAAATTTAAAAAACAATAAAAATATCATAGAGGTAATACATAAATAAAAGAAATTTCTGCAGAAATTTATTTACAGTTATTTATTTATTTAATTTTTACGTACTTATTTTTACTTTAGTTAAAAAGAATCTGTTATTTAATTATTCTTAGTATGAAAGATAAAATTTGATGTGCGTAAGTAATTATAGCCTAACCAAGATTTCAACCCAGAACCTTAGAAGGCTCAAGTCAATCATGAAAACCAGAATTAAATAGGAATCAATAAATAGAAACTAATTAAAATTATATTTAATAATAAACTTTAATGCATATTAATTTAAACATACAAGTAAATCTCTAATTCACAAGATAACACAAAACCAATTTAATTATACACACACTCTCTCTCTCTCTCTCTCTCGCTCTCTTTCTCTCTCTCACACACATGCAAACACACATGTGCATGCGTGTGCACACACACACACACACACACATTGTAAGTACCTGTATCTATCTAAATATTTTACACCTATTAACCCAGTTAGAGTATAACTACTTTATCAAATATTTGCAAGAATAGATCTATGAAGAACAGTGTCTAATCATCTAATCAGTAAATCGGTATGCTTATAAAGTTATTAAACAAACCTTGTCATGTAATAAATTCTAAAATTTTTTAAAATTATTATTTATATTTATTTAAATTCACTTAAATGGATATAATATTATAAAATAAGATAATGCAGCTATAATAAAAAGTTAAAAATATATGTACAATAAATCATTTCTAATATTAAACAGCAAGCATGTTCTCAAAAGTAAGTACTTGAGCTGACAGCAAGAATAATGACAAACAATGAGTAATCCAACAAAAAATCTATCAAAAAAAATTTTTAAACTATTATCCCTACAAAACGCTTGCACATACATAACGGGATGAAATTGTGACTGATGGAGAATATTCAGTCAATCTACGGATCAAACCTACGACTTCTATTATATCACCTGAACTACTAAGATGACTCTGACTCTTAAAATGAGTTATAATAAAATTCAAAGTAAGAAATAAGAATCCAATATCATAAAAAAAGCAAAAGGTTAGGTAAGACAATGTAAGGCTTGAGTATCACATGAAAAAGAATGAAATTTTGTAATAAGTGTATATATAATTATCATAACCCAAAGAGTGGTATATTGAGCTTTGACAAAAAGGAGAACAGGTGAAATGTTGCAGATAAAATAAGTAGGCAAACTTATTATAAAACTGTATCCAAATAGTAAAAATAAAAAATAAATTTTAGCAATATCATCATTATTTATATCGTCATCATTATATGTACTCATATTAAATATGAGGTCTGTAAATAAAGTAATGAGACTGGTTGAGAAAAACTTTTTATTTACAATTCAATTATACAAGAACTCTATCACCTTCGAAATAGTTCCCTTGGGAAGCTATGCAACATTTCAAACGGATTTTCCACTCTTCATAGCAGTATTGGAACTCAGAAACCGGAATATCCTTCACATGGTCAGTTACATTTTTTTTAATGTTTTCTACCGTTTCAAAATGATCTCCTTTGATAGTCGGGAACAGGAAAAAATCGGAGCGACTCAAGTCAATAAATAAGGTTCTAAGGAACTACAGCAATGTCTTTCTTTGCCAAAAAATCGTTAATTGAGTGTGCAATGTGACATTGTCGTGATACTGCATCCAGTTGTCTTTGATGGCTGGTCTCACGCGGGCAACTCTTTTCCGCAGCTTTTCAAGAATTTTTCGGTAAACATATCGATTTACACTCTGTCCTGTTGATAAAACCTCCTAATGGACAATGCCATTACTATCGAAGAAACAAATTAGCGTGGTTTTGATTTCATCATTTTTCTTTTCTGGGACGTGGTGAGTTTGAAGTGTGCCACTCTTTGTTCTGGCGTTTTGTTTCTGGGATGTACTCAAATACCCAAGATTCATCACCAGTAATAACATTTTTTTAGAAAATCAGGATCAGTTTTAATTCGCCCTAGAAGATCGCGGCAAACTTCTACCCTGTTGTTTTTCTGTTCAACGGTGAGCTTTTTTTGGACCAATTTTGCACAAACTTTTTTCATGTTCAATTCGTTTGGCAAAATTTGATGGACTGTGATATGGTTCAAATTCAATTTTTCTGGAATCATTCTGCCAGTTAAACGCCGGTCGTACCGTATCAAGTCTCTGATTCGATCAACATTATCGTCACTTTTTGACGTTAACGGTCTTCCAGAGCGTGGATCGTCCGCAGGAGATTCCCGGCCATCTGAAAATGCTTTAAACCACCTAAAAACTTGGCTCGTGACAGAGCGTCATCTCCAAACGCCCTTTTTAATTTTAAAAAAGTTTCAGTAGCATTCTCACAGAGTTTAACACAAAACTTGATTGCACAAAGTTACTCATAATTAGTATCATTCATTTTTGTAAGGCACAACAAAAACTCGTTTCACGATAAGTTTGTTTACGTCTCACGTGGTAACAATAGACTAAAAATATTAATACCTAATATAAATCAGCTGTTCGTGTAACCATATGTTTACTAGTAACTTTACAGTGTTACTACTTTGGTTGCCAAAAAAAAAAACTAGTCTCATTACTTTATTCACAGACCTCGTATACCGTCAGATTTCAATTCTACATTTCGAGTAGTATTTTTTATATTACTCTAAAGTGTGAAGCAATATTAGGTCTGAATGTTTTGAAATTTATTTCCCGCTTGATTGATTTGATTATTTCTTTCTGTTCTGTGCTAATATTTTAACTTCATAAATTTGAGTCTTCTGTTTTACTTTTTCCAGTCTTAGCACTGCTTTACAGTTTTTTCTTCTACATACACCCCTCTATTATCAAATTAACTAAACCTGTATGTCTTAATACATGGCTCTCTAACCTAGTTCATCTTTTATAAGGTTCTGCCATAAATTTCCCTCCTTTCGTATTCATATTAAGACCCTCCCGCCAAACAAACATCAAGCTTATGTAGTGAATTAATCATTGATTGTTTGTTTTATAGATACAATAAAATGTTAATAAATGTAAAAAATATATATAATTACATATGAGTGTGTGTGTGTGTGTGTGTGTGTGTGTTTGTGTTTGTGTGTGTGATAAAGTAAAAATTGTTTTACAAATACAAATGTTGCATTAAGGAAAAGATCACTTTATTGAAACAATAAAATTATCAAAATTACTGAAGTATTTCTTTTGTTAGAAAAGACATTAAATTTTTTATGAAAAAAGTAAGAGGAAGAAAAGTACGGTATTACTTTCGAATTCATGGTTTAAGTGGTGAGAGGGGGGGTGAAAAAAGTTTTCTTTTATGTTTTGAGGTATCAGGAGTACGAAAATACTATTCAATTAAATATATATACACTATTACATAAAATTTTATTTCTCAAAAATATCTAAAACTAATTAATCAATTTCATTGAAATTTAAGTATGCTGTAGCAATGTATTTGAAGTTGTAAAGTTGAAAGTTTGATGAAGATTGGTTGGGTGTTTCTTGAGTTACTCTCAATCTAAGGTCGAAAACATCTGAGTAAGGCAAGTTATAAACATGTGATTCGTTATGATGCTGCAAGTTGAAACGTTGACGTTTCTTTATCTGCGGTATATACTGTTAGTAATATTAAACCATATTTTTAAAAAAAGTCGATCTTCTTGACTGCGACAGAACTGCGTAAGATTCTTTTTTTATAATTTTTAATGATTCATAACATATTTAATTATTTACTATATATTAAATGATAAACTGATGATACATTTTATACAAATTATAATGATCGAAGGATAAAGTCATTTAAAGTTTTTATAATGTATATAAAATGAAAAACGAAAACGAATCCACGGTTAAAGCAAAATTTGTTTGAAAATCTTTTTTTTTATTGTACAAAAATAAGTATGAAAATAAACGTGAAATACAAGACTGAAAGTCAAAAAGCCAAACTCCAACTGTAATTTTTTTTTTTTTTTGTAATCTGATGTTTAAAGAAGCTACACTATGTATGAAAAGTTACATAAATACCCACAAAAAATCTGAATTTTTTTTAGTTTTTCACTTCATCCATACATTAATAAAAAAAAAAAAAAAACACATGTAAATTTTCCTCTTTCGCCCTATGATTTCAGTTTAATATATTTATTTTATTTTTAAAGATGTATATGAAACTCCCCCAAAAAGAAGCAATTTTTTGTTAAACGCAACATTGGGAATAGCGAAAATATTTTTATATTAATCTACACAGAAAATATTAATATATAATCAAATTATTCTGGCGATTCACAATTTATCTTAAGATTAATACTAGTTTACAGATGAATTAAAAAATAATATTACCTTAATTTCTTGTAGTAACTGATCCTTCGGTAATTTATATTTACAATCGACTGTTACACCGTTATCTCTTAAAAGAGTAACGCAAGCGTCATCAACAGCGTCACTGATAAGCACCCTGTTCAAATGAAGGGCCATTGTCGTGGTAAAATAAAGAGGAAAAATTAATGAACAGATATTGATGCATTATTCTTTATATACTCTTTAATTCATCCCCTCCACTACAACTAAACTCGCGTAATCATAGAAGAACCGTCACTGTTAATCAAGTTTTCAAATTAACGTTCTATGCAATCAAAGTAGTGTTTGCACATAATCATATTCAAATATAAATGTACATTTAGGTTCACGGTATAATATAATTAACAGTCAATTTCATTTTTATCATTTAATCGAATTACGTGAGTATTAGATCGTTAGGTTGTTTTACGTTAATAGCAATATTAAAATTTGTATTTTTTTTTTAATTCTTTTAAAATTATAATATTTTAATCACGCGATAAAAGTCAGTAAAATCATAACAAAAGTGATGATCGGTAATAACCTTTAAAGTTTAATATTATATATAAATTTATTTTTTGTATTAACATTTTATATTGCATCTTTAAATATCGTTATATAATTGCTAGAAAAAAAACAGATTTAGAAAAAACATGTTATCAGTTAATTTAACAAAAATATAAAAATAATACTTCTCGTATTTTTCTGATGTAATTATTTTGTTTAGTTAGATAAGAAAAAACTGTTCCTTAAAACATTTTTAATTCTGTGCTGTCCGTGGGTAATTGGAAAAATATTGGGTGTAGGATTTTTTGAAATCGCTAATAAAAGAAAATGACTGTATATCCACTAATGTATAAATTTCTTAAAAACCTGCCTTCAAACAAACGTCACTAGAAGGTAAAAAAATAATAATATTTTTTTTTATTCGGTTTTTGTCTAAATTTAAAGTTTTAAAGTAGGTATCAAATTAAAAATAATTTTACATTTTATTACGCTTTTCGAAATCGGTTTTACCTTTTATTTTATTGTTTTTACTTTGTAATTGCTTTTTTTTATTTAAAAATTGGATAAGAAGCCAAAAATACTGATGTAATAGACGTATGAAAGAAACGCAAAAGTCGTTTAAACCAAAGTTTTGTTTAAATAAATAAAATAATTTAAACAAACAACATAAAATAACACTACTGAAAATGAAATAAGGCTGTTTAGGCCTTTGATTTACATAGAAGAAACTTATTAAACCAAAAAAAAACAAATAGTTTTTTTAATTACTTTTCACATTTACAGAATATAAAATAAATTTTCAAAACTATTTCCTTGCAGTTAGACGTAAAAATACTTTGAATATTATAATAAAATCAGGTTATTTGTTACTACGCTATAATAATTATGTTGGCTCCACGGCGGAATAATAGCGGCCCTGCTTTTCAACCGAAGGTTCCTGGATCGAGTCCTATAAAACTCGAGTTCATAAATTCTTTCATTTATTTATACACATTTATTATGTAATCTTATATGCAATATATAACAGTAAATCTTTCGCAGATTATTTGGATTCTCTTTTTGGCAACAATCGAGCATCTTTTTTCACCTATTATTTCATAATAATACTTATTATACATAATCTTCCGCGTTAAAATACGTTATAACATATATCTAAATCATAATATAGAATATATATAATTATTTAAAAATTCGTCGATCCAAATCAGTTGAAAATAAGAAAAAACTGATGTGGACAGCACGTGACGTAAAATTATTTTTTCATTAATAATTTCTGATTTTTTCATATGTATATATATTTTTTTTACTTTCTTGTACGAAGTAAAGGCAATATTGTGATCGCGAAAAATTTCGGTTTTCAGATTTTAAGGAAATATCCATTTTGATCATTCTGAATCTTTTTCCTGTTTAGTCTCCGGTAACTACCGTTTAGATAATATTTCAGAGGATGAATGAGGATGATATGTATGAGTGTGAATGAAGTGTAGTCTTGTACTTATTCAGGTCGACCATACCTGAGATGTGTGGTTAATTGAAACCCAACCACTAAAGAACACCGGTATCCACGATCTAGTATGCAAGTCCGTGTAAAAATAGCTGGCTTTACTAGGACTTGAACGCTGGAACTCTTGACTTCCAAATCAGCTGATTTGGGAAGAGGCGTTCACCACTAGACCAACCCGGTGGGTATGATCATTCTGAATCTATTTTGACTAGTTTCGGCGTGACATCTGTACGTACGTATGTATCTCGCATAACTCAAAAACGAATAGCCGTAGGATGTTGAAATTTTGAATTTAGGACCGTTGTAATGTCTAGTTGTGCATCTTTCCTTTTTATTCCAATCGACTGAACCAAAAGTGTCCAAAAAAACCTTTTTCTTAACTGTAGAAATAAGTCCTCATTGAGAGCGTTTCAACGATATAAGTGGTACTTATTTTGAACGGTTCCAAAGTTATAGCCAAATAAAATTTTAATTAATGAAATATTTGCAAGTTACAAGGGGAAGGCACATCGGTTCAAATCAGACTTCATCTGTTTTTTCTTTTTTAATTTAAATATATTGATTTATTAATAATTATTAACCTCTGATTGTAAAAAAAAAAATGTTTACGACAAATAATAATTCAATAAAAATATAAAAAGTTATTAATGAAATAAAATTTTATGTACTTTTCATTTCAGAAAAATGTGTACATGTAATTTAATAGGCGTACAAGGAAGTCATGTGGTGTCCAAATCAGATATTTTATTGATATATATATATATATATATAAATTTCAACATTCTATGGATAATCGTTTTTAGTTATGCGAGATACATACGTACGTACAGACGTCACACCGAAACTAGTCAAAATGGATTCAGGGGTAGTCAAAACGGACATTTCCATTGAAATCCATTGAAAACCGAAATTTTTCGCGATTGCAATACCTCCTTTACTTCGTACAAGGAAATAAAAATAGGTCGATTAAATATAATACCATAATGTGTTTTAAATTTGTTTTTAGAAATTTTAAATTTCATTAATAATTATTTTACAAATTAAATTTTCCAAAAGCAAATTTGGCTTAAATATTTAATTTACTTTTTTTATGGATATTTTGGAAGTCTCTAGATATCCCATGCATTTTTCTGGATTCGGGGCTCGTAGACAGCCACGTCCCTTATTTGTGACGGCTGAGTGAAGTGTAGTCTTGTACAGACTCAGACCGACCATACCTGAGACATGTCGTTAATTGAAACCCAATCAACAATGATCTAAAATTTATATCCCAATAAAAGCAACTTTGAATATTATTATGTCACTGTGCAAAAGTATGCTTCATAAGTTTAAACAACTTTCTTTACACCTCAAAAGCCTATATAATCTTACAATTTCACACGTAGATCAAATATATTATTACTTTATTTTTATAATTATTAAATATAGCCTATATGATATTAAAAATATATCTGTTTGCGTGGTAGAATATTTCCTCGATTTATTTCAAGTCTCCTGTTTGAAACGGAAGGAAAAATGTTATTCTTTAATGTTAGAGCAAACATATTTTTTGAGATAATCTCTTGTAGATTAATTTGTAGAAAAACGAACAAAAAGTTGATATTGCTATAATATTTTTTTCTTATTATATAATAAATTTTATACAAACATTTTAAAGGATATCCAGTGACATTTGAACCTAACGACAAGTAGCTAATTACTTTATTGAGCTTATGGTACAATCGGGAACCTTGATTCACTACGCTACTGTGTCAAGTTTTTCTTAATATAGAAACAGGTATTTTTTTCATGTATTTGAGCTATATTTTTTGTTCTGTCATTGTAAATTATTCTAATCAAATATTAGTCGCGATTTTCATAAAAAAATACATAAATTTAAATACATAAAAAAATAGGATAAAGAAAATCTGTATTTCGTTTCGTCTAAATTGACGACTATTATACGTAATTTTTTTTCTTTATCGCCTCGTAAGCTTGAAGCTTATTCGTGGGAAATGGAAATGTAATTTTGTAGCGTATGAAAAATTCCATGACTGACCGGGATTCGAACCCGGGACCTCTGGATGAAAGGCCGAGAAAGTTAAAGTACATTAATGTACTTCAAAAATTAAATACATTTATGTTTTAATGGAGATACCTAATTTCCAGTAAGAGGAAATTATACTTTTTATAATATTTATATATTACATCATTTATCGTTTATTTACATTTATTTTGTTTATTACATTGTTTATTTATATTGAGTTTATTTGAACTGTAACATATTAATCTAGCAATTTATTTTAATTATTATGCGGTATTGATATATTTTATTTTACTGAGTAGCTTTATATTTATTTATACAAGTCAGTTATTTATACAACTAATAACTTAATTATAATAATCGGAATAAATATTTGCCGATCTCCGTGGCGGACTGGTAGCGTCTCCTTTCATCAAGAGGTCACGAGTTCGAATCCCGATCGGGCTTGGAATTTTCCACATTCTATAAAATTCCATTTCCATTCCTCACGTACAAGGTTCAAGCTTATGTGACGAAATCATCAAGCCAAAAAAAAAATTAATACTATCGAAGCGCAAGATTTAAATTAGGTGTTGAATAAATTCCTAAAATTAAATAAAAATAAAGTTTTTTAAACGATTTCTAGGACTAGTTTATCAGTGACTGCGACTACTGATTCAGTGTTATTTAATATTTTTATTAACAGTAAGCAATCATATATAATCATAAGTTATAATCGTAAACAGAGCCAGCGATCTTCCAGTCAGTGATGCGCTGTGTGATCTCGAAAAGATGGACCGTTTCGTATATTTAGCATCCATAATAGATAAAGAAGGAACTCGTCGATCGAAATACGAAGAAGAATTATATTGGCGAAATAGACGCTTACGAAACTGACTGCTGTTTGGAAGGATAGGACGATCACGAGAAATACAAAGCTGAGACTGCTTCAGGTACTAGTCTTCCCAGTAGTCATGTTCGGCGTTGAGAACTGGACCATCAAGGTGGAAGACCGGAGGAGAATTGATCGATGCATTCGAAATGTAAGCCTACAGAAGAATGCTCCGCGTTGCACGGACGGGAAAGAGGACAAACAACTCGATTAATAACGAACTGGGTATGAGGAGGTTGTCCGCAATATGTTTCCAGCGCATCCTCCACTGTTTTGGCCATATAGTCCGTAGGCCCGGCGAAAATCTTGAGAAGCTTCGTACAGGAAAAAATCGGGGACAGCAGGTCACTATGTTTTTTTAAGATTTTAAACGTTTTTAAAAATCAAAAATAATTTAAGAAACTAAAAAAAAATTTAAGCTTTTAATAATATATCGTTGTCGGTGGAAGACCGTCGAAAAGATGACTGGACCAAATGGAAGAGACGACTGGAGAAATGCTAGGCACATTGATTCGAATTGTAGACGGCCATGAGCTATGGTAGGAAATTGTCTGCGGGATATGAATCGAATCATCAGCTCCCAGACATGAGAGGAAGAAAGATCACTGTTGAATCATAATGTGAACAATTGTATCTAAAACGATCTATCTTAGGAGTCAGGAGGGGGTGGAATGTAGGTAGAGAGATTAGATTTTATCAAGTCCAGATTTAAAACTAAAAATATAAATCCCTTATAACGCAGAAATTAAAAACTAAATTAACGTTTCTTAAAATCTGAAATAAACGTGTCTACGTAATAGTTATATTTTAAACTACTTATTACAGTTCTATTATACCCTGTTTAATAGATAAATCGAAGTTAATGATAAATACTGAATTAATTTTATTGAATTTACTTCATTTACACACGCGCGCACGCACATACACATACACACCTTCACTATCACACCCAAGAAAGAAGTCAGCAACATGAAGACATAAAGGCGTTCGAAGATAAGTATATTGTTTTTTCGATAGAATTTCTGCCTGTATAATTAACAGTTTATTTGTAATCTCATTGGTAGTCACAGAATTTTATTACTTTGAAAGTTTCTTGACTTTGATTGTAAGTACTGTTAATGCTTACAATTTTACCAGATTTAATTACCGAGTAAACTAATTACCGATTTAATTAAATTGTACGAGTAAAATATATTTTTAAAATTGTAAAAATTATTTTTCTCAGTTTCTTAATTTTTTTTTATTTTTAAAGACGTTTAAAATCTTTGTGATATAGTACTGTGTAAGATCGTTTTTACACAATAGTGAGTTTTGTAATAAGTTACATCGCAACATATAAATTAAATTATAATAAGGCACATTTATTACAATTTATATATTCCAGTATCGATTGAATTAATGGATAAATGTTTCATAAGCATTTCATTTTAACATTAACATCAACTTCTCGAAAATTAGATAAATAAATGTTTAATACTGAACGGTATATAATAATAAATTAAACAAATCACGTCAAGAATCTGTTGATATGCTAATCCACCAATAACAAAGAAGCTGCCTCAGCATTTACCTTCTTCTCTTTCCTGTTTAATAGATAAATCGAAGTTAATGATAAATACTGAATTAATTTTATTGAATTTACTTCATTTGCACACCCGCGCACGCACATACACATACACACCTTCACTATTTTTTTTTTTCATTTTCCTGTTAAGCCTCCGGGAATTACCGTTCATATAATACTTCAGAGGATGATATGTATGAGTGTAAATGAAGTGTGTAGTCTTGTACAGTCTCACTTCGATCATTCCTGAGATTTGTGGTTAATTGAAACCCAACTATCAAAGAAGACCGGTATCCACGCACGACCTAGTATTCAAATCCGTATAATAGTAACTGCCTTTACTAGGCCTTGAACGCTAGAACTCTCGACTTCCAAATCAGCTGATTTGGAAAGACGCGTTCACCACTGGACCAACCCGGTGGGTAACTCATCATTTACCTGGGTAGATCAAGATAAACCATAATTAATTTCTTTCCCGTCTTTTCCCATAAAAAAGAATGGACAAACTCTTTAATAAAATTTATAGGAAATTTAATTATAAGCAGAATATTATAAATTAAATAGAAAGTGAATAACAACAGTTAAATAAAATGGATCATTATTTACATCTATTTCATAGCTCTAACTCTTAATTTTTATTATTAATAAACAGGAAAGTCATGCAATACTTTTCTAGCTTTCTTTTATAACTTTTAATAACTTTTTAAATCAATTCTAATGCTTTTATTTAATAATTTATATAAATATTATTATAAATTTAAAACATTTATGAAACATTTTTATAGGTTAGGTCTCTATAAGTATTTCTTATAGATGAGAAGTATTTGTAATTCAAGGTCACGTCAGAATAGCTTCTGAGTAATGATATTACGTTTAATTTTACTATTTTCTCCGGTGGTGAAGATAGTGAACAAATCACTTGCAGAACTGAATAATGAGACCTAAATTTCTGGGAGTTTGGTATGTTGACGTACATCAAATGTTGGACTATACTCGACTTATTAAGAAAGAGAAGCAGAAAATTACTTGATTGCTCATTTTATTTTGTATGATTGGTACGGGATACTTTTTTTTCTTGAGGATGGCTATTAATTTTCAATTATAATTGTTTCATGATTGGTATCTTAACCGTTACTGTTATGATACTTAATACCTGTGGCGGCACGCAACTAAAATTGTGGGCGTGCTCCGCTCCAGAAATTTTTTTCTGGACCTTTTCAAGAACATGGTTAAAGTTATCTGTAAAATAAAAGAACCGAAAAAATGATTCAAATAGAATAGCTGGAAGCAGGAAAATAATCTAATTCTATACTTTAAGAATATGGTACACGGTTTTTAAGCACGTTGTGCTTAAAAACCGTATTTGGTTTAACCGAATAAATAACAAGATGTCAATACAGCTAATATTTTTTTAGTATTGTTAGATAATAACTTAATAAAATGTCCGCTTAAAAACATTGTAGTCCAACGGTGCTTAATTAAAATTTCTATGTACACAGAAACAAATACATAATTAGTTTTTACTTATTACCTTATCTTTCGCCCTTCCAGCGAGTTTTTGGACAGATTTGGCGATCAAATAGTACTTACTTTCCGCCATTTTCTGATCACTACTGAAAAAACAACTAAACCGCTTTCATATTCCTTCCACCGACTAAACTAGAAAAGAGAACGAACAAGGAACGTTCCATACGCACGCGGAATAAATAAACTACCTTCCACCAGCACGCCAGGGTCGGCACTGCGAGAACGATAGTGCTGTTTCTCCCTCGCATCCTCGCGTGCACATTCTTATGTGCGCATTCGCACAACAGCCAATACACCACGCCGCTGGAACTGTGAAGCGCACAGTTCCGTACAAGATTTTTGTATCTTTTTCATAAACTGGGGGATGGATTAATATCATCAAGCTGAAGGATTATATATTGTACAAGTGTAAAGAAAGAATTAAAGAAAAAAGGATTCGTTATATTAAATGTTATATCAAGTGGAAATAGGGGGTACTGTAGTTCCATAGTGCCTGTACGCGAGCCGCCACTGGTTAATACAAACCGGTTTTATGCTGTTTACAAGCGCCTTCTTTCCTTTGTATGTTATACGAGTATAAAACATTCTTTTACATTTAGTTTAGATTTACTTATTTCTTATTTAAATATATTTTCTGGAGATTTATATTTAATTAACTGTCGAAAAAGTACGCACATAGAAATTAAAAAACAAAATAATAAGAACAACGTAAGCTGTAAAACATTATTTTGGATTGAAAAATAAAAATTAACGTCACAGTATTGTCAATATTTTGAACGCGATCGTTAGAAAGTCACTTTTTTTGTTCAACTTGTTTTACTTCCACTGTTATTCGATTAATGATTTCTTAATAATTCCGAACATCATATTAATTTTAATTTTTTTCACGTCATGTCTGAAAATAATAAAAAAAAATATTATTAATAGAAAGGAAAAAGATTACACGGCTTTGTATTTAATTGTCATAATGTAAACATGTTTACTTGTATTTTTATTGTGCTCCTATTTATTTACATCTATTTATCGTATGTGTGTGTTTGATGTGAAATTAACTAAGAACATTATGAAATATAAATTCTGTTTAGTAAACTCCATGTAATAAATATATTTATCTAATTAATAAATACTTTTATTTGTTTGTTAAAAGATAATTATGATGATGATATAGCCTACATTAAATTTTATGAACAAAATGTTTGTTTGTCATAACATTTAGTGTAAAAAACTATCATTATTTTCTTTATGGATTTAAGCCGACAACTTAACCCACAATTTTAATGAACAAGTCATAACAACAATAGATAATTCGATAATTGGCTCTTTTTTTTACTTTTAAGACCATAATGGATCACTTTAGTTCATTTTTTTTTGGCAAGTTCTTTCTTTTCTTGCCGATTTGTTGTTTTTCACCTTTCTTTTTTGCCAATAATTTCTAAGGGTTTCAGATCTTGCCCTTTCTTGTTCAGAGTACACCCGGCTTATTGTTTTCTTGGGTTTTGATAGGAATCTTGTTTCTTTATTTTTTAATTTCTCATAGTTTCCGGTTTTCGTTTTTAGGTTTTCACGGGTTATGTCTAATTCCTCCACGTCTTTCTGTATTTCGTATAACCGGTTCGGTCTGCTTTTCTTGTTCCAGAAAAGTTCGATTATCCGTCTGATAAGTCTGGTCTCTTCCGTTCTGAAAATATGTCCTAGAAAGGAAATTCTCTTCTTTCTAAATTTATTAGTTATCGGGATGATCGTTTTGTAAATCTCTTCTTTTGGAATATTCTCCAAATCCCGTCTTTTTTAATGTTTTTCCCGATGCATCGTCGTAGAATCTGTCTTTCAATCTTTTCCAGTTTGTCGGTAAACCTTATCTGGTACGGTCCAAATATGGTTTCGCATCCGTAAAGTATTTCTGGTCGGATAACCGAGTTATAATGTCTTATTTTTGTGTTTATGGACATGCATTTTTTGTTATAGATGTTTTGTGTTTTTATTGCGGCTTTGATGAGTTTATTTCTTCTTTCATTCCAGTTTGGATTTTCTTGGAGGTCGTGTGTGATGTTTTCCCCCAAATATTTAAAGTTTTCTACTAGTTCTGTATCATTATTGTTTATTTTTACTTTGCTTATGCATAGTGTATGCATAGCTCACCATAATTTTGTTTTTTTCGTATGAAATTTTTAGACCGATTTTTCCTGCAATCTCTTCCAGTGTTGACAGTTGGTATCCGCCCCTTCTATATTTTGGGATAGTAGGGCTAAATCGTCCGCAAAGCCTAGGCGATTTACTGAGATACCTTTTC
Organism: Lycorma delicatula; assembly: GCF_047948215.1. Taxonomy (NCBI): domain Eukaryota; kingdom Metazoa; phylum Arthropoda; class Insecta; order Hemiptera; family Fulgoridae; genus Lycorma; species Lycorma delicatula. The sequence continues at coordinate 228,301,698 of NC_134456.1, read as the reverse complement.
CTATTTTAACGTTGTCTTTATTTAATTTTTTCCAATCCCGTATTATAAATTCAAGGGCACAGTTGAATAAAAGCGGTGACAGTCCATCTCTTTGTCTCAGTCCTGTTTTAATGTCGAATGGATCAGATATTTCTCCTCTGAATTTAACCTTGGATTTGGTATCGGTTAGTGTTAGTCCGATGATTTTGACTACTTTTGGGTGAAGCCCTAAATTTCTCAGGATTTTTAGCAGGGATTCTCGATGTACACAATCATATGCTTTCTTGAAATCAATAAAAGTCACTACCAGTTGTTTATTCCCTAGTTTATGATACCCATAATTAATTTTAAATTTAGAATTTGTTCTGGGCAGCCTCGCAATGGTCTAAATCCCCCTTGGTATTCCCCTAGTTCTTGTTCCAGTCGGTCTTTGATTCTGTTGTAAATTATTCTCGATACAATTTTGTAAGCACAATCTAGTAAGGAAATTCCCCTATAGTTGTAAGGGTTGGTTTTATCACCTTTTTTATGTAAAGGGTGGATTATTGCGGTTTCCCATTCTTCCGGAAATTCCTCTTTGTGCCATATTTTTACCATTTCTTTTTGGAGATTTCTGTGTATTTTTTCTGACACGTTCTTCCATAATTCTGCAGTCAGGAAATTTTCTCCACTTGCTTTGTTGTTTTTCATTTGCTTCAGAGCTATCTTTACTTCTGCTAATGTCGGTGGAAGGATGTTTTCTCTTGATGTTTTAATCTGGGTATTTGTGTTTATTTCCAGAAGTTCTTTTGGTTCTTCACAATTCAAAAGTTTTCTAAAGCTTTCTCTCATGATGTTGGCATTTTCTTTATCAGTGTGTGCCAGATTTCCTTCTGAATTTCTTAACATTAGTGTCGGGGCATTAAATGTAGTGTTCTTCAGTTTAAAGTTTTTGTAATATTGTCTTGTATTATTTTTATGGAAGTCTTCCTCAATCTAGTAATTTCTTGTGATACTCTCTCTTTTGATTTCGTATTATTTTTTTGTGCGAGTTTTCTTTGTATTCTTAGTTTTTGTTCGTTCTCTTCTGTCTTTCTTGATCAGAAGATCAACCAAGCTTTGTGTCTGTTTGCCAGTGCTTGATCACAGGTAACGTTCCACCACTGGTGTTTCCTTTTTTTATCTGGCGGTGCAATTTCTGATGCTATTTCTATTAGTTTTTCCACCAGTGCTTCTAGTTTGTTTTCAGTCCCTAGTTGGTCTGTTTTTTCGGTGTATGTGACATTTCCTGTAATTTTATTCGGGTCATATTGCTTTTTAAATCTTTCGTCCCTTGCAGATTTTCTCCGTGGTGTCAATTTGCTCTTTATTTCATAATACCTTACATTTTACTGCCTTGTACTTCGTACATCGAAGTATTGTAATTGCGAAAAATTTCGGTTTTTAGATTTCAACGGAATATCCATTTTGACCAGTTTCGGCGTGATGTCTGTACGTACACATGTATCTCGCATAACTCAAAAACGATTAGTCGTAGAACGTTGAAATTTTGAATTCAGGACTGTAACATCTAATTGTGCACCTCCCCTTTTGATTGCAATCGACTGGATCATAAGTGTCCAAAAAGCCAAAAATAAAAAAAAAAATGGATTTTGGACTTTTTGTTAACTGCAGTAATAAGCTCTCATTGAGAGTTTATCAACGATATATCATAATGATACTTATTTTCATTGGTTCCAGAGTAATAAGCAAATAAAATTTTAATGAAATATTTGGATATTCCTCGTACAAGGGGAAGGCACATAGGTTCGAATCCGACTTCATATATATATATATATATATTTTTTTTTTAATTTAAATATATTGATTTATTAATGATTATTAAACCTCTGATTGTAAAAAGACTTTTACAATAAATAATCAATAATAGCAATAAATTTTTTTTAAAAATCAGAAATTGTTAGTAAAGTAAAATTTTATGTACTTTTCATTTTAATTCAAATATTTTTACAAAGGTTAATAATTATTAATGAATCAATACATTTAAATTTAAAAAAACATGTAAATGAAGTCGGATTCGAACCGATGTGAGCATGTTGACGGATCTGACACGTTCTCACTTTCACCACATAACGACATGAGTGACGTGAAACAAAATTAATATATTATAAACTAATTTAAATTGCTGATACGGACACCACAAAAAAAAAATGTGATGCAATATGGTGTCCACCACGATGCAATTGTGTAACCGTCCACTTTATTAAAGAATTGGAGGATCGTATCTCACGTTCAAATGAAATAAGTTTAAGTGAGGTGCAGCAAAAAATGTGTATATATAATTTAATAGGCGTACAAGGAAAGCAAGTGGTGTCCATATCAGATTTTTATTCTATGTTTTTTAATCAAATAGCCTGAGGCATATGCAGCCAGTCGCTTTGCACAGACAGTAACAGTGGCAATGGCTGTATTGGTTGAGTCGCCACGCTGTACATCATTGAACCCGGTAAAAAATCGTAACTCAAAAATGGTCTTTAAATATATATCGGTAGAATATTTGCAAGCCCAAAAAATATAGAATCCCCGTCGCGGCTTCGCCCGCGATATGTTTACTTCGTTTCCCGTCACGATCAAGGGATATTTAGCCAGTCATGGCTCGTTTCGATCACCCTTCCTATCTAGTAAGAGGGCTCTGCTTCCTGGAGCCCGGTCAGTTCATTAAACTCATTCTTGTGAAAATAATAATGATAGATAAAAATTAAAGCAAGAATTTGGTTAGTACAGGATCCGAAACTTTGAGTGATCTAAGAATGTCGGTTTCTAAATTGTCGGCCTTCATCTTAAAAATATTAAATCTTCATAAAGATAAAAATGTATTTTGCCTGGTTCTAAGCGTTACCCGACAAACACTACTAGGCGGTGACCGCAGTTCTTTTCTTATGTTTTTTTCAGATTTTTTAATTACTTTTATTCTATGTTTTTTAGTCAATTAACTAGAGGCAGGTGCAGCTGTCATATCTCACATAGAGTAACAGTGAGAGTAGCTGTGTTGATTGAGCCGCCGGGGCCGTACGTCATTGCGCCCCTTAAAAAATTGAAATTAAAAAAAACCCGAAACTGGTTTTTAGATATTTATCTGAAGAGTATTTTCAAGCCCATATCGAATGAATATCTCGTTTGATATAATCGAAATTAGTTTGCAATCATTGTTCAAATTTTTTTTTTACTTTTTTTCCCCCTTACAAATTTGAAATTAAAAAATTCTGTAAATTAGAAATTTCAAAATAATTCCAAATAATGTAGTTTTTCACACAGAAGCTACACTGTTTTAGCCTTGAAATAAGGTGTGTTGCGAAGGAAACACACGTCAAATGTGTTTACTGAATCATATCGCAATGAAAGAACAGTCCTTTCAGAACAATTTCTTTAAAACATGGTCAGTTCTGCGATTCCTCATCATCTTTAATTATCCTTATAATATCCTCTTCACGGGTAGACTGTGTAGCTTTTTCCGGCACCCATTTTTTTAGAGGTCTTCCTCTATCTTCTTTCATCTGGTCTATTTTTCAGAATTTTAGCTGGTAGATGTTCTTTACACATTCTATCAATGTGAGCATACTAGATGGATTTATACCACTAATGTTTTGTTAGAGAGGGGATATCCGTAACTTATTCTTCAGTTCTTCGTTCCTTTTCCTACCAACCTAGTGTATCCAGTTATCAAGCAGCTTATCAACTAACTCTTTGGATAATTCTTTTGGTAGAAAATTGACGTATCTCTGTTCTTTTCTGTAACGATCAGGTTTTGCATTGACCATTTAAGTTTACATTATCAACCTTATTAGTTTATACTACTATAAAAGAAAATCTTTGCCCTGTTACTAATACCACAATTATACATCCTAGCAAATAGTTGTTTTTTTTCTGGTTCTAAATAAAGATTTTCTGTCTACGTTTAATTAGATGAAATTAAAGATCTTTTTAAATCTTTTGTGTAGTATTTAACACTTTAATGAGTTTCAAGAAATATTATAAAAACTAATAGATAAAAAAATATAAATTAATTCTTATTCATTTCATTCAGTAAGTTAAAAATGTTTAATAAAATAGATTTTTTTAATGAAAAAAAAATATTTTTAGATACAGTTGATGGCCAGTAAAATACTGATAATTACAATTTTAATCGTGTACTTATTTATCTGAATTCTTCATACATTATTTCATTTGATAAAACTAAGATTTTAAAATGTAAAGTTTATTTAATGAGTGCTGTTATGACGTAGTCATATGTCAATTTTATGTTAAAAGTTTGTCAAAACAAATCATAAAATAATTATTGTAATCATAAAAATTTATGATATACGATGAAAACGTAAACCTCATTTACCGTAGATATTATTTGTTAGTGTGCATACGTTGACAAAAGTATAATGACGTAAATTGTGATAAATAAAATCTTTTGATTGAAAATAGAATCTCGGGAAGCGATTATTTTTTTTTTTTTATATAACTGCAGCAAACTTCTAATCTGTACAATTCAGAAAAAAATACTTTAATTTATTGGTTTTTTTTTAATAATTTACTTTTTAAGTACCGATGTAGCCTAAATAACTTTTTTTGACATCCAGTGATTTTTATTCATAAAAGAATTGACTGAAAACTTAATATTTTTTTATTTTTATTTCGTTCACAATTTTAATCGCTTATATTTTAATTAATTCCTAGGTATTGTTATTACTTATCTTTATTTCCTTATTTGCAAAAAAAAAAAAAAATGAATAAATTAATAAAAATCTTTTTATAAGTAAAAATTGTAATATTATGAAACATTTTACTACAAACAATTAAAACTTAAAGCAGCATTATGCCAAAGTAAAATTGTAGTTGCTTGCAGGAAAAAATTCGCCAAAAAATCATATTTAAAAAAACTAATATTTAACAACGTTCTGTAAAAGACAATTTTATACCATCAAAGACTATAGAAAACCAGATAAGTTTAAGAATTTCGAGAATTAATTAATGAATAATCATCACGTTTCTCTAAAATTGTTCATCTGAATCTTTAAAAACTTCTTCAAAGAAGTTTTACCATACGCAAAAATATTACTTTATAACGGAACGGAAGGCAAAAGTGGCGGGAGTATCACAAATTTTCCCTTCGAATCGCAGATCCTGGACAGTGTTCCTTGCTGCTGTATGATTATGTAATCGGGCGTGTTTAAGGGTTTATTTTAATGTCGGTTATAAGTTTTAAGTTTTGTTATATTTTATGGACGGATTTCTGATTAGCGTTCCATATCCGTTTTGGACCAGCGTTCTCAAACCCATCACTGGGTCCGACCGCGGGAGACTAGACTTTTAAAACCTGTGCTTCCGACGTAATTCCCCTTCAGACCGTCCGCTGAAGTCCTTTCGGTGCTAGCGCTTCATAGGCGCCACAACGGGACCCTAGTTGTTTGGAGGGAGCAATGCGCCCCCTTCTCCGGAGGGAGTCGCAATTGCTCTTTTAATTATAAGTATTAAAAAATTTATTTTATAATACGAGTACGTGTTAATACGGTTAAAAGAAATGTATTCATTTTATTGACACTACACGTATGAACGCATTCAAGCCCGATATTTAAATGCGATACTGTTTTATTGTTGCAATGTTTTAAAGGAAGGTTTATTATTTCATTAACGTATTAAGAAGTAATTTAACAATTTTACTTTTCAAGTATGTTTTTTATCCTCAGTTTTAGAGGTTTTGAAAAAATTTGCCAATCGTATTCTTGGAATTTTTTCCCAAAAAATTTAAAAACGCAAACCCAGGTTACTTGAGACTGCTTACCGGAGAGAACTTCTTACATAACCTCAAAGTTTTCCTAAATTTTAACTCGCGTTAAACAATTTTAAAGTTATTTATTTTTTTCGCTTTAAAATCAATTTTTTATTAAATCTTTTAATATTTTCAGAAGTTAAGGGTTAAAACAAAAAATGTCTCTTTTAAGCCTCATGCGACGATACATTACTTTAACGATCTCTTAAATTTATTCAAAAACAATTTTCTTGTTCCTACAGTTTTTAATAAAACATAATATCAATTTCTTTAATGCTTGTATAAAAATTCAAACTCCTTATTAAAAAGATCGTAAAAGATCTTTTATTAATTACTTAAGTAACTTTTACACAATCAGAATTCAGAGAAATTTTAGACAATAAAATAGTTTTATTTGATTTTGTATTGTAAAAATATGTTTTTTGTGTTTAAGTCCAAGAATCGATAACTGTGGCATTGACGACATGAAGATTGGATAGCATTGTTTTTATTTTTTGGGTTTATTTGAGTATTTTTGAAAATTAATTCTCAAATTAATAAAAACTTACATTATCCTTTGTCCGTGAACCAAAGACCTGCAAAATTAATTATGTCCCAGAATGGTATAATTCGAGCTGGTGTCTCTTTCGTGAAAGCTAATTTTTTAACTTTATTTGTTTTATATTTTCTTTATTACGACAAACATAAATTCTTTGATTTTATTTTTAAATTTATTGACAATTTAACAAATTTTAAAAAATATAAAAGTCTTTTGACAGTTTTTATTGAGTTTTATATTGTTGAATAATTATAAAATTACAGCTGACCAAATTTTTTTAATAATATTTAAGTCAAATTATAATATTCAACATCTAAAATAAAATAGAAACCCATAATTGCCATCCGTAGATCAGATATGATACCGATTTACATTTGTAGAAATGTGGTAAAGTCTTTAGGCTGTCATAACGAAGTTTCAGTGCGTGCTTTCGTTAACGGAGTTTCAATCAGTTACGCGTGTTCAGCGGCGAATGTGAACTGAATGGAATATCGATCCTCCTACATTGAAGTCTATTCGTCAGTGGGATACGACTTTAAGAGAAACTGGACGCTTGGTTTTACAAATTTGAAATCATCCAAAAGTTTCAGTTAGTGATAAGACTGTGGATAGTGATGCACTCACTCCTAGTCCTAGGAAGTCAATTAGACGGACTAGTTACTAACTCCAAATTCCTCGTTACACTGTTTACGACATTTCATAAGCAGCTCCGTTTGCGAGTGTACTAGTTATAACTCCTTTATCACATTAAACCAAAATAATCGTCGTCTACGATATCAGTTTGCTGCAAAGGTAACATACCGTGTCGAAAACAATCCTAATTATGATGATACGATGATTTTTAAACAATCTTTCATACGTTTGGGAAAGTTAGCAGACACAGTTTGACATATTGACTCTGTAATCGAAGAATTACAGTTGATGACATTGCAGGTGAGTTGAATATAAGCCAGGCTCAGCATTTTCAATCATCCATGATTCTTTAAACTTTCAAAAAGTCTGTGCTTGCTGGGTTTCATGTCATTTGGTCAGCATCCACGAAGAGAATCGTTTGAAAATTTCTTAGAAGCTTTTGAAACGTTATAAAGATGAAGGACACTCAATTCTTAAGTGAATAATAACCGTTGATGAGACATAGGTTCATCACTTTGAACTGAAGAGTAAGCGACAAATTTTAGTGTGGAAATATCTTTCATCTTCCACAGCAAAAAAGTTCAAAATTCAGATGTCTGCAGGAGAGATGATAATGATATTCTCTCTTTTTTTCCTGTTTAGCTTCCAGGAATTACCATTCAGGTATTACTTCAGAGAATGAATGAGGATGATATGTATGAATGTAAATGAAGCGTAGTCTTGTACAATCTCAGTTTGACCATTCCTGAGATGTGTGGTTAATTGAAACCCAGCCACTAAAGAACACCGGTATCCACAATCTAGTATTCAAAACCGTATGATGTGGTAAACTTTCTAAAGGCATGATTTTGCTTCAGCATAGCACTTGACCTAATATAGCCATAAAAAACAGTCCTTTGCCTTCAAGATCTCGGTTTTGAGCTGCCAGACTACCCTCCATGCAGTCTGGACCGTGGTTCCAAGCGATTACATCTTTCTTACATCCACACACTGGAGAATCTAATTTTTCATGTCCAGGAAGTTTATCATTGTTAAATTCAAACTGCTGTAATCTCCCTCTCTACCAATTAACTTGAGAAAAATTGAAAGATGAGAACATTTGAACCATTTTTATTCATTTTTTAACACACTTTCAAAATTCTGCACTTTTAGAACTTTTTGTTTCAAAGGAACTTTTAGATCTAATTAATTACATCTTGTTTAATCAACTTATCAGCATAACTGTTGTTAATGGTGTTAATTTTAAAAAGGTTACAAAACCCCTAAGTATATAATCTAATGATATAAATTCAAATATCAATATAATATATTCAGTTTATTTGTGTTCATACATATCACCCTCATTCATTCTCTGAAGTAATACCTTACAGTGGTTCCGAATGCTAAACAGAAAAAGTGTGTTGTTTTTTTTTTTTTGTTAATTTTATTGTTTTAGTTTAATTTTCTGGGTTTATAAATTTTATATTGTTTTAAGTACATTGAACTATTGGTGCTACTTGTAAAATCTAGATTTTATAGTTAATGTCTTTGTATATGTCACATTTCTATTAAGTGTTTTTCCAAATTTTATTCTGTTGTTTTGTGTTCGGTTTGCATGTGTTTCATGTATCTGAGAATGAATATTTTTCTAGTCTGTCCAACATAGTGCTTAGACTAACTGCTGCAGTTAATTTGTATGCAGGAGTATACAAAAAAAATATATTTTCCCATAGTGTGACTTATGTCTATGACTATGTACATGATTTATGTACGTGATTTGTGTGACTATGTACATGATCTTAAACCTTTATGTTCAAAAGTGGCACAATAGCCTTCTTTAATGAAAATCCTGAAAGTTTTGTAAGATGTTTTGTGTAACATGTTAATATTATATAAATTTTTCCCTCTAGATGTGTTTTTGATTTTATTCTGTTCTTTATAGTGCGTGTTACTACTTATAAGTGTTGATTTACACCTATTTATCTGAACCAGATATTTTATTGTTTAGTTTTCCAAGTACACATATTAAGTGATGTAAAAAAGCTGCATATTTATACTCTCTGGGATTGTTAAGTATGTTGTGGATAAAAGTCTACTGTCAGTTGTATTGCATTTCTGTTGATTTAAAGGTGTATCTGTTGTCTGATTAAGGCATTGTGAAGTTAAGAAATTTGTATTTATACTGTAAATGTAAATTGGAATGTAATTTGTTGATGACTGTGAAGAATTTTTGATATTGTCTTGTGCTTCCTGTGTTAAGTAATTTCAGTTTAATAGTTTACCTGCATATCTCTTATTGTATTATATATTATGTTAAAATTACATTTTACGTTAAAAGCTCTTTCCAACCTATGGAAAAATGAGTTATTTCATGCTGTTAAATTTTTTTTTCACAATTCAGTCTGCTTTGTTTTTTAATAAAGTTAAATTTTAATACCTTGTATTCAATTTTTTCTTAAGAAATTTACAAGAATCTTTTCAGATTTAAATTCCCTATATTTCTAATTTAAAAAAATACATCTTAATTAACCATTTAACAAAGTTCTTACATTAAACCCAAAAAGTGTTATTTTTTACCCCCAATTTTTGTGTCTTACATCAGAAATCTTTAAAACTAATGGAGGTACAGTTTAAAAGCACTAAAAGTACTGTCCATGATGTTTGCAAACAGTTGAAACTGTGTGCTTACAAACTGCAGCTACTCCGTGAAATTAAACCTAACAATAAGCTACAAATAGTTTGTAACAACCATGTTAGACTTCATTTTTGCTGATGAAAACTACCTGCTGCGCATTTTATTTTCAGATGAAGCAACATTTCATCTTCATAGAGTTGTGAATCGCCCAAATTATCAAGTATGGTGCTCAGAAGATCTACACAAATCAGTGGAATTCATTCATAACTATCCAAAAGTGAATGACTGATGTAGTATCATGCATAATTAAATTTTTGGGCTATTTTTTTCCCATGAGAAGACTATTACGGGTATAGTGTATTCGAACATGTTAGAGAACTTTGTGTTTCCACAATTGAAATTATGGAGGGGCTAGTTTTTAACTGGATGGAGCCCCTCCACAACATGCAGAAGTTGTACGAACTGCACTTAAAGATAGGTTCCCAGAAGATCGGATAGGGAGAGAAGCTCCCATGGCTTGGTTACCATGGACTTCTGATTTGACGTATTGATTTCTTCTTTTGGGTTTACATAAAAGACATCGTATAGCATGGAAGAATCCAGTCTCTTAACCAGCTGCACCAAAGAATAACAGCAACCGTGGAAGCAATTCCTGCAGATATGCTCACCTGAGTGTGGAACGAGGTGAATTATAGGTTTGATGTCTGCAAAGTTGTAAACAGTGCTCATATTGAGTTATATTTGAAGTTAAAAAAATTTTAGGCCTTGTACTTTCATATAATAGAATAAATTTAATTTAAACCACAGAGTTCTTTTTCAGACACTCAGTATTTCAGTTCTACATAATTTAATATGGTGAAGGTTAAATCCATTATTAAATAAACTTAATTATGAGCTAATCATGAGAGAGAGAGAGAGTAAACAATTAAAAATTAAGCTTAGGCAGTTCAATTGGTTATTTTAAGAAGTTCATTAAGTAAAAATCTATTTTTGTATAAGGTGTTTTTAAAGCCAATATGGGCCCTATGGGATACAACTTTGGGTATGGCAATACCGACCAACATAATAGTAGTAGTATCAACATCATCCAAAGGTCCAGAACAAGGTGCTGAGAAACAATTATGTTTTATTTATTGTATTTTTAACGTATTATGCTTTGCTCAGATTTTTATTGTTATCTTGGAAGGTATCACTGGATACCTCTCTTTCACATCATTATTACTTTATACCATTTACTTATAGTTTATTTGGGAAACAGATTGTAAATAAAACAGAATAAAAATATATGAGCTAATGGTACCATGGTGACTTAGTGTGAAGATCAAATTTAATACAAATTTATTTTTCATTAATGAAATTGACATTAACTGATTTATCATATCAATAATGAATAATCCCTTTGTTAAATCTCCTCGAACTTGATCTTCAAATATTATATAAAAGATAATTTTTAATAATTTAATATTTTCTTACAAATGCAAACATAAAATGGCTTAAATATTTACATAATTTTTTTACAGTATTTATCAGTCCCCACCTTGATGCTTGTAGCCTATTAAATCAAGGAAGGTTGTGGAGATCATTTTTAATTGGCATATACTGATATAGAACATTGAATTATACTGTTGCGCCAATATTATCATCTCTTGCAAAGATATTTTTTAAACTCCTTTTGTTACTTATGTTTTTCCTTGACTGCTTGAATTATTAATTACTCAGACTTATTCAAAATGTCAAAAAATAATACTTATTAACTTCTCTTAGCTATTTTGTGAAGATTGCTCATTTTCTAAGACTTTCACTTACATCATTTGTGCTAACAAATAAAATTAAAAAAACTTTGCACACACTTTTTCAACATAAAGTGACCCATGAGATTACTTTCAATAATAACAGCTAACATATGCAGAATTATTTAAACTTACTTTATTATGTAGTAAGCTCAGTTAAATAATATATAATACGCACAAATTGGATAAACATTAATAACAAAAGAGGCTATACTAAAAATTTAACAATTCCACTTTTATCAGTATTTATAGAAAAAATTGTATTATTAAGAAGGTAGCTAAAGTATTTATTATTGCAAAGGAAAATACTAAATTGTAAATTCCACCTTTTACATTTCTGTACATTTTTATGTTCAAGAAAAAGTCCTGCATTTGCAAATCAGTATGTAGTTTGTACTGCTGATTCAATTCGAAATTCATTTTATAAATGTAACATATAAATGGATCTCAGAATGAAATTAAGAATTAATAATGTGACAGAGTGGTAGTCTTTCATCCGGAAGTCCTGGGTTTGAATCCCGATTAGACATGGCATATTTCACATATGCTAGAGCTTATGTGGCAATATCATCAAACAAAAAAAAAAATAAAAAATCTAATGATGTCTTTTTTAAAGTTTCCAGCACTTTCAGAACATTTACTGTAAAAACAAATACAAATTTTTTTTCATTCAGTTTTATCCTGTCAAGGATGAGTTAAAAAAAGATCACATAATGTTTTCATTAAATTTGTAGTTAACTGTGTCAATTTTTTTATTGAATATCTTAAAAAGTAATAAAAAATTAGGGAACACCAATTTTTTCACAGATGTTATTGGAGTTATTTACAACTAAAACTAACTTTTTCCAGAATTACAAAATATATGAGATCAATGAGATCCACCTCTGTAGTAGCTTCCCTTTTTAGACAGTTCAGAGGGATAATGTGGGACCTATTTCATGGAATGTTAAAGTAATAAATTCATTTTGAATATCATGTTTCTACTTTTCTATCTTTTTCATAATTGTTATGCACCTATCTTCACACTTAGGGATGTGCTGAGGAAAAAATGTCATTGTCAAAATGTTCATAACTTACAATTTTAGTGAATCATTGAAATCAGTATTCAAATTTCTAGAAAAGTTAACCATTTTGGTCTTGATACCATTTTTTCCATAACTTTTTTATTTCTTAGGGGTTATTAAAATATTTTTTTAATTTTTTAAAATTATGTTAGTTTCATTGTAAGCAATGGTTTCACACAGTTTATGGACTTACTATTAAAAAATATAAAAAAAACCATACTTTCAGTTGTATAAGTAAATTACTCTTGTACTGGGTATATATATATATATGTATATAAAAAGAATGTATTACGAAGTTCTGGAAGTTTCATAACCTATTCTACTTGTGAAAATAATGTTAAAACTTCATATAAACATATATCCCAAAATGCTTCATTTACGAGTTACGGGTAGTGAAACATTTCGCTCAGATTTCAGCTACTCCGGTGAAATGAGGTAGTACTGAAATTTTTAAGACATTAATTAGTGACTTCTTGTGGTATTTGACCTAAAAATCGAATAAAATAAATCCCAGAATCGTATGTGTAATAGTTTTAAAGAAATCTGGGATGAAAACCAATAAATTGGGATAAAAAAATCCTGTTTTTTATATTTGATGTACAGTAACTTTGTTAAGTGGGTAATAAACAAATAAAGTTTTTAAAGAAAACTTGTAGAGAAATTAATTTTGAATAAAATGGTATATAATAAAATGGTAAGATCAGATGAATAAAACAAAGAAAGGTTAGAAAAATTCAAATTTTATTTAGAAACAGTACATAAGAACACTAGTCATAAAAGTACTTATTAAATGTAAATAAAAACCAAATTCTTTGTTGGTGATGTGAAAAATTTGTAAAAACAGTTGTGCTATTAAAAATTTTTGTTAAAAAACTTAAATAACTGAAAATTACACAGCAACTGCAAAACAAAAATAGTAAATAAATAAAAATTACTTAGATACTTAATTGTTTTTTATTAATGACAGAAATACAATAAATTATTTGAAAAATTATTATTTCAAAGTCAGTGATAAAATAACAACAGCTAATCAACAATGTGCGATACTGTATTACTGTTTAAATCATTCTGTAAGGTATGTTATGTACCTTACATTACATGGTACTGAGAACTGGTGTTAGCAAAGGTTTTCTGTGAATTTTAGTTTGAACATGATTAAGTTGCCACTGAATTTTACCGTATTTATTTTACAGAGGAATACACTGATATGGTATTCAATTTGGGTATGTGTAATAGTAATTCTACAGCTGCTGCAGTAGAATATGAACTATGTTTTCCGAACTGCAGGATTCCAGATCCCAAAACAGTGCAACTTTTCGCAGTCTTTGGGGAACAGGTTCACTACCTAGCATTCACACCAGCTACTAGCAATCTGTCCACCATGACACTGTTATTGATGAAATTATTATTGATGCATTTTAGCGCTGTCCAGGCATCAGTACACAATGTCTTTCTAACCAGATTGCGGTTTTTCTTTATTGGATGTACATTGGTAACTGTGGTACACTGGTAAAAATCAGGTCCCAGGATATGGTAGTATCACAGTGGAGCTCCATCCAAGTGCTTCTAGTAGTTCTTGGATCTCTAACTAGAATATATAATACATTGCTCTTCGCTAGCCACTTTCCGGCGTGTTGGAGGCGTGGAGACTTGGCATTGATGTTCAAAGGTGGCGACCAAAATCCTTCTGTTAGTTCTTCTTACCATCCACTAACGCTCTTGCCTGTATTGGTATGGTTTTTAAGAAGGTTCTATATTTGCGTATTAATGTTAGATTGGTCACTGATCATTTGCTAATGGACAACCAGTATAGTTTCCGACTGGGCAAGAGCACTGAGGATGCCATACTAAAGGTGATAGCTTCCTCTAGTTCATGCAAATATCTATTAGGGATTTTTCTGGACATATCCGGAGCATTTAATAACTTATGGTGGCCCTCTGACCTGCTTCAGATGCAGAAGCGAAAATGTACACGAAATGAATTAGAAGTACTCTCAAGTTATTTCAGCCATCGGACTGTTTCCTTGCGTGATAGCGGCTCGGAGGTTCGTATGACCTTAATTAAAAGATGCTCTCAGGGTAGTGTTCTGAATCCCCTTCTTTGCATTATAGAATTTTATTCCATGTTGCGTTTGAGATTGACATATGGTTGTTGTGTCATCGCTTATGCTGACGACGCGCTGCTACTGATTGAAGGGGATTCGCGTAACGAAGTATAGTTCCGAGCTGCTCATGCTTGTGAGACACTCCGATTGTAGCATCTCCAAAATAAGATGATGTTCAGCCCAGAAAAAACCACAATGATGTTGCTTAAGGACCGATTAGCTACTTCCCGGCGAATCCAGGTTCGGATGGCTGGTCTCGCCATTTGGTACGTTACGGGTCAAAAATATCTGGCTGTTATCCTTGATAAGAATTTTCTGTACAAGGAACATCTACAAAATGTAGCAAAAAAGGCCGCTGATACTCTTTATGGAATACATAGAGTCACTTCATCCCGATTGGGGGTTGAATTACCGTACCATGCGTATCCTTTACAAAGGTGTCAGTGAGGCTATTATGCTGTATGCTGCACCTGTCTGGGCTCACCGCTTGGCTTTTAGGTGTTACGCGGACATTTTGCTGCGGGCCCAACGACTCCTCTTGCTGGCTGTTGTAGGCGGTTATCGAAGTTTCGCGGGAGGTAATCTGTGTTATAGCCGGAGTCAAACCAATAGATATCTTGGCTAATGAGCGTAAGGAATGCTACATTTTCAAGGTAAATAACCTATTGACGTCAGAACGAAAGAGAAGACCGGGGCCTTGCGTCTTGGCAGGTCAGGTGGGACGAATCCCCCCACAGGTCGCTACATGCATGGTATATTTCCTGTAGTGTATGATTTAGGTGCGATTAGTTGGGTTTACCCAATCGGTATATAACATAGTTTCTCTCTGGACATGGTGCCTTTCGGGCGAGTTTGGCTAGGTTTCGTTTGGTGGTTTCGACAATGGACCACATCCTCTAGGTATGTCCCCGAGATGACTTCAAACGTTCACGAGCTATTAGGGAACTTGAAAGAATACATTCCTTTCTCGATTTCCGTATTAACTGGATGATTTCTCGAGCTCCATATTAGCGAGGAGTGTTCTAGAGTGGCTGGTTTTCTTCGCGCCCTTGCGTTGTGTAGGTCTGAATCGAGGTACTCGATCGTGGTAGGATCTCGGGTGGCTAGATTTCCGGCCTAGGCATTGGATTGGTTGGAGGCAGGCGCATTGACATCGTGCCACTATATATATAATTATACTACTATATTATATAGTTATATTGGTATTGTTTATGATTCGATTTGGGGCTACCGCCGACAGGGTGAACACGCTGCCGGGGTATGGTAGCCCGTGCGACCGGTGACGTGGATTCGTTCCGCCGGTGGCGGTCCTGATTGCGACTTGATAATGCTGCGCGAGACCCCATGATGAGAACGAGTGGTGGTGCGGAGTTTGTCTCCGGCTCCTGCGCGAACCGGAATGAGGTTACGTTCCCCTCGTCAGGTGACCTAAAATTTGATTTGTATTTTACTGATGCAAATGTATGCTGAGGCATTTACATCGGTGGCGTCCAGACCGAGGCCTGGCTGATGACTGTGAGATGTAATCTGTTAGAGGGTCTAAAGACGACCTCCGATAAAGCCCCTCAGGGCTTGGAACAGAGGGAGTGGTGTTGCGACCGGTAACGTCACAAGGTGGTTGGTTGTCATTCCCTACAGGGTTGGGATGTTTCTAAATAAAATTCAAATTTTTCTAACCTTTCTTTGACTTATTCAACTTATCTTACACTGTTTTGTTCAAAATTAATTTCTCTACAAGTTTTGTTTATAGTTTTATGTGTTTATTACCATTTAAAACATTTGTTGTATGTCAAACATAAAAATCAGGGTTTTTTACCACAATTTATTGGTTTTCATCCTAGATTTCTCAAAGCTACTGCAGATACGGTTCTAGGACCTATTTTATTCAAGTTTTCATGTCAAAACCACAAGAAGTCAATTAACATACTAAAAAATTTCAAAACAATCTCATTTCACCGAAATAGCTGAAATGCGAGCGAAATCTTTCATTAGCTGCAACTTGCAAACGAAGCATTTTAAGACATGTTTATATGAACATTTTCCATTATTTTCACGAGTAGAATAGGTTATGAAAGTCCCAGGAGAACTTCTTGATACACTTTTTATATTTAAAAGGTAATTTAATGGTGTAATTAATTTATGCTAATATTTGATTACTTTATAATATGACACTAAGCTGTTATTAACTCTTTTAAATCTAAAATACACACACAACGAATATTTTCCCAATATATAATAATTATTCTAATATTAAAAGAACAAATAAGTG
Organism: Lycorma delicatula; assembly: GCF_047948215.1. NCBI lineage: Eukaryota > Metazoa > Arthropoda > Insecta > Hemiptera > Fulgoridae > Lycorma > Lycorma delicatula. The sequence continues at coordinate 228,284,909 of NC_134456.1, read as the reverse complement.
ACATTGCATAAATAAGAGAGAGGGACACCTATCATTAAATATTTAATAACCCAGTGTTGCTATTATTATTAGTATTAAATTTATTGATTAATAACAGAGATAAGAACTAGTTTCCGAAAAAATTCTATCAACTGCGTAATATGTCTGAAATGAAAATGTTGAATTCTTAAAAGTTTTAACTTTTAAAGATTGAGATTTTATTAAGTGAATTTATAGTAAGTAAATACTTTTGAGGAAAACATATTATTTATCTTATGTTACATAAAAATATTTTACTGATCATCTCAAATTACTAGTTTTTTTTAACAATTACATAATTGACTGCAATCATTATTTGTTTACCAGAAACTTTCAAAATGTTGATTACTTAAAGAATATTATTGTTTCATGTTTTATTTTACCACAATTAAACACTTACAGTGGCATTTAATGAGTTGGTCATTGACTACTACCCATTAAGTCAATGAACACACAGAAAGTAGTCAGAATTCTATACAATATACCGAATCTATGGATTAACATGTTATCTATCATGTTAATCTACAGTTTAACATGCATTCTGTTTATATGGCTTCTGACAATTATTTCTTATTCTTATCAGTTTTTCTAACATTTAATCAATGATTTGTTGGCAGAAGATAATACTCATACGTATTAATTAATATCAAGTAAATCATACACTTCATTAATTAATACTCAGTTTTTCTATTCTCTTCTTCTCTTAAAAGTTTAAGTTCATCTTTTTATTACAGTTTTATAAAAATCAAAAAATATGACCCACAAGGTTTTTTTCTTTTGAGTAACTAAACTATAGATAAAATAAATTTTTTATGCCTTTCAAGTACAACGAGATTAAAATGTACAATGAAATTTTTTTATGAAAAGTTGTTTTCACACAAAACTATCTGTAATAATTTGAAATTAAAAATTGTTTTACAGCATACCAACTAAAATTGTATTAGTTTTAAAAGACTTCAGTACATTTTCAGTCATCTTGACAACAACTTCATTGATAGATGCTATGTTTTCATATTTGATCAACTATTATTACTGCTGATAGTTTTTTTTGTTTTTCTTTTAAGTAGTCTGACCATATATTAAGAAGTGGTCAAAAAGTATATTATCTGAATTGTCAATTTATTTAAAATACTGGGTTTTTTATAATTGTTTTTTTTTTTTTTTAATATAACACATATAATTATCTAAAGATAAGGTGAGTCAAGGGTGAGTAAGGGATCTCTTGCAATAAGGGCGGGGATAAAATGTTGTTATCTAGGATGGGTAGAACAGGTAATTTCTTAGTATGCAAGAGAATTCTGTATGATGTGTGTTTGAATATGTATTGCCACCTGAGGAAGCTTAGAGATTTTTTCTTTTTTTGCGTAGGAGGAGGGAAAATCTATAACCAGACGCCCAGCAGTCCGTACTGCTGTTGTGTGTGGTTGTCTGCCAAAGCAGGAACTCACTAAAAATCCTTCCCCTTCCATGACACTGTGATGGATACTGCTAGGTAGGCATAACTTCATCACCACTCGTGCAATGGGTATTCCAGAAGATTCAATTCTTCTGGGAAACACTTATTGGCTTCCTAACAAATGACAATAAGTTTGTCTGTTTTCTAACTAGGCTACTATCAGAATCAAATTGAGAAGAGCGATTGTTCCAGCAATCAGTATTGCTTACTTCGGTTTCATCTTGTTGTTGCCCTTGATCGCTATTGCTACTAGACTGACGAAGATTTGACATTGACGATCTAGATGTTAGTGTTGTAGTTGTTGATATTATTTCTGATGGGAATATGCTATTATACGTAGGAGGATGTGTTTTTTAAATTTGTTGTTGAACCACCTTTTACAGAAGAGAGGCATAAATCGTACTTCCCGTTATTTTCAGATTTTTCATTAAAAAAGTTTAGAGTTTAGTCCTTTTCTTTTCCATGATGACAGAAAAAAACGACAAAATATAATTTTTTGTAATCAAATAAAACTAATTAGAAATGAGACGGTAGACGACAAAACAGATCAAATAAAAGAATGAACCTACTGTAACGTAATTAATAACATCTATGTAAAGTTACAACTACGGTACATTAAAAAAAAATATATAGTAACAAATACAGACTTAAGAATTAGACAATCGTAAATATAAAGACTCGTGGCGCGTTGCCACGAATTGGTCATTAACATAATAAAATGCAAACTAACTACTATTTATTATTTTATGCAAATATTGTAACGCATGGTAAATAAATGAGTCGATGGTGGGTGGGCCTAAACGCATACTGCTGGTATGTAATAATATTATGTTCATACTTAATTATTATCAATATTGTGTTCTTGCTGCATATATTCAGCTTCTGTTTCGGTAACCTTATCACTTTACACCTTCCAACTTATTTCATTCATGTCAGCCACTTTATTTTCACATAGCCTTCGAACATATAAAAAGTTTCAATATGATTTGTTATGTATCCTTTAACTTCTGACTAAACCATCTTGATAAGATTTAATTCTGGGTGGTATGCAGGTAGTTGCAGAACGTCTTGCCCTTTTTTTTTTTTGTAAAAGTTCATCAAACACGTAGACAGTAAACTTTTCCCTGATTGCTTTTATCAATTCATATAACTGTGATTTCAGCATCAAGGAAGAATGACGAACAGAATGCTTCTGTAACCACTTTATCATATATTCTTTTCTTGAAGTGGAGAGTGGTGGTTTTTCTAACATGGCATTGTAATAGGATGCGTTGTCAGAAATTATCACAAAAATTTGGGGAAATTTGGAATTAATATCTCTTCTGTCCATTTAAAGTAATTTTCTGCTGTCATCTGACCTCTGTAATTGCCACTTTTTAATCTTGCTTGTGAAGTTAGTAAGGTGTTTGGTATTAAACCCATTTCTTTTTCTACCCGTACTTTGAAATAGGCTGCCTTTTAAAAAAGGAACTTTCAGCCCATCACCTAAATCATTACACCACCACCTATTTATAGTGTGAGAAGATAATATATATGACTCGTCAAGGTACACCATCAACCTATTTTCAGTTCTACATTTTTTTATGTCAGTGAGATATTGACTGCTTAAACCTTATGTTGCTCTGTAAGAATCTTTCTGTTATTTTCAGATTTTCTCCATGTAAAGCCCAATTCTTTTAATATTTTTCAAACTTGTCTTTTTTCTTGAATAACCAATGTCATCTTGAGGCGCTAAGATTATTTTTTTCATGGTTTACAAATTTTGCGAAATTCATGTATAATCCATCTCAACACAGACTTGTCGATCATATAGTCCCACTGCAGGAATTTCATGGGGTTTGTAGGTTTTTGGAGTAGAGAAAGAAGTCTCTGCCGGATTTTTGGCTAATTTTTTTAGCAACTACTTTTTCTTGCTCTTTGGACTTTTTTTTCCTGTTTTAGCCTCTGGTAATTACAGTTCAGGTATTACTTCAGAGGATGATATGTATGAGTGTAAATGAAATGTAGTCTTGCACAGTCTCAGTTTGACCATTCCTGAGAAGTGTGGTTAATTGAAATGCAACCACCAAAGAACACTGGTATCCATGATCTAGTATTCAAATCTGTATAAAAGTAACTGCCTTTACTAGGACTTCAATACTGGAACTCTCGACTGAAAGAACTCTCTGATTTGGGAAGATACATTCACCGCTAGACCAACCTGTTGGGTTTGCTCTTAGAACTTGGGATTGTGATACCCCATACACAGCTGCTGTTTTTTTCTTCACATTTCTGATTGTGAATCAGGAGTTTATCTTCTTTTTTCGGAAAATGATCACCTTCTTGTTTCATAAACTCATATACACTATTTATTATTTCCCAGGCCTGCCGCTTTAGTTTTTTGTAGTTTATGGTAGACTTAAGTTCACTCATAATTATAAAACACTAAAAATGTATAACAGATTAAAAAATATGATTACTCTCAATCAAAACTCGAATAAAAAGATGCAGAATTTGCACAAATGTTCTTACAGGATCAATAAATACATGACGCTTAGTAATTGAATTATATTCAAGCATTAAATAACATAGGCTTATGGGTAATTATTTATTTTTATACTGGCCTGGCTGTATTTGAAAACTATGAAACCATAGCAAACAATACAGCTACATTGTTTCTCGATATTATTCTAAGAAAGGTGACTCATTTGCTGAGTTATAATACTTGGCTTGTCCATGTTTATTTTTACGATAAATAAAATGATGATCCATTATAAACTATGTTTATATATGTCAGACAATTATAATGTTAGTTAATTATCATTTAGCTTTTGTCTGCTGATGTAATAATATTTGTTGAGAATAGGCCTACATTATTATAATATTTAAAAGTTATAATATTTCTTTTTATGGCAAAATACTTAATCATTTATAAATAATTAACAGCAGAATTAGAAAGTATTTAAAAGTAATACATAATACCATCCAGTAACATAAAATAAGAAGTTGTGTTTACAAGAAAAGCAATTTAAAATTTCTGCAGTTTAAAACTAAACTGAATGTTTTCAGTTTGAATTACAGGCACTGTACTAGCCGTCATAATCCAAGCTTCAAGATTAATTGCGGGTATATCTTAATGACTTGCTTAAATTTAAATATGTAAAACGCAGTTAAGCAGGTCAAAAAACAACAGACTGTTTATCTATTATACAAGGGTTTAGTAACCCACAAGACAGACATGAATTTCTTTTTTATTTATTTTTATTGCAGATTTATTCAGTCACTGAATATTTTGAAAATAATGTCATCATTTATAAAAATGAAAATTCTTAAAATATTAGATTGCTGAGCAGATGTTCTGATTACCAGAAGACTGACATTATTTTGCAGAATTTACATGTAGAATAATGATTCACGAGGTTTCTATTAAAAGTTTTTTTTTTTTAATTAATTTAATACTTCAGTTTATAAATATTAGCTGTTATATACAAAAAAACTTCACTAAATATAGCTCCAATTTTCTATTACTTCACTAATAAAAATTCGTCATGCTAATAAAAGCATATATAAACAAACCATTTGTTTTGTTTCAAGCTAATCATTACACACAGAAAAATATAACATGCACACACACATCCATTAGCACACGCACACCAACACCCACACACACACACACACATACACACACACACACATTCTCACTGCCTCGATTTGATATATGAGGAAGGAGAGTTACTGGAAGCTGTACTCATAAAATTTATGACGAGACTATTGGTCTTAGAATGAAAGATGTTGATGGTTGTGTAGCCATTTCACTAGTTTGTACAACATTCCAAGTGACAAAGGGATACGGAGATGTTGAGTGCAGAATGCTACCTCTAAAATTAATCTGGATTGTAACTTTTCACCAACTGCAAGCTACAACTCTTGACAGTGGAGTGATAGATTTAAAAAAGAAAACTTTTTTACCAAGGAGCAGATTTATGTCACTCTTAGTCAAGTTAAAACTTTAGAGGACATCGCCTTGTCTGATTTGGACCCAAATATGTTTTTTAAATAGACCACATAATGAGAAAGCTGTAACAGAAATGGTGAGGTTGTGTATCTATCCAATTTATAGGTTTCATTATTGCAATTAGACATTTGGACAATGTTTGTGAGTACCCAGTTAAAAAACGTGTTTACAATAATTATAGAATATTATTTATTGCAAAATTTTAATATTTAACTCGATTCATACACGGTAATGTCAGCTGGGAGCTTGTTGTATGACTACTTAATAATATTACAAAATTGGAATTTATTATTGCATGCATAATATAAATATTTATATTGTAATTTTGCTATTAAGGATAATATACTTGTTTATGTAAATATTAATTATAGGTTTAATATTTTATATGGAGTTTAGAGGAAAGTATCCAAGAAAAAAATGAATGATTGTTTAAGGAAGAAAAATAAAGAAAGAAATGCAATGAATATCTCCCCAGAGACTAAACAACAATAATATAGACTGTTATTAATATCCTAGTCATACAGAGAACAGAGGAACATGGTACTGGTGCGAGTGATCAGCAGCTAAAGGTGTTGAGTCATTCAGGATTTTTTTGTATTTTTCCTAAGATGATCATTGGATTTGATTAAAATTTATATGGGACTGTAATAAAAGTATCTCTTGATTAAAAAAAAAATTGTCAAAATCAGTTAACTAATCTTGGAGATATTATGTGACATAAATAAAGATTCAAATTGATAATCTCCTTTCTTGAAGTTGGTTAAAAAATTTATCAAAAAAATCAAGGATGTAACCATGAATCCACCTAACGAGTCTATCAATTAACATTAATTTTTGTACTATTTTTTAAATATAACCTAACCATAAAAAATCCACAATCAATAATAAAACTATCTGATGCCCAAGTGAGAACAGCAGCAAGAATCACAGAAGATGTCTACAGTAGTAATTGAATATATTAAGAAGCAAACTTTTCAAAATTCAGTTTGGTTTTTAAATAAATTTAAAAATGTCACTTTTAAATAAATTTAGTTTGGTTCAAAATCTTAAAAATTAACAATTTAAACAAAAAAAAAATGATTTTGTGCCATTTCTGACAAAAAAAAGGTTTTTTGTAAATGTTAATATTTATTTACGTATATATATGGTTTTTTTTATTTTTATTGGTCACTATAGGACTACGTTCAATAGTTAATTACAGTCTAATTTCCTATTCTTCCAACTTTCCTTTATTTTCAATCTGGTATTGTTTCTTTCTCTTTTCTAACTATGTCTGGATTCCACTCTCTGTTTCCTTCCTGAATTTCTTCATAGTCTTGTACCTTCTTTCCTAAGCAATCTTTGTACAAATACTCTTATATAACCTAGTTTAACTTTTAAGTATATTTTGCTTGAAAATTTTTCTCCAATCTCTAATGAACTTTTTTAAGACTGCATCAAAAAGAGGTAGAAATATACCATCTTATATATATTTTATATTACTAAAATAGCTTTATTGATATTTTTGCATTTTTTTGGTTACTCTCAATATAATTTGATAAATAAAATTTGAAACTTTGTATGTCATAGTCATGTATTTGGCCAAATTAAATTACTTTTATATTCAATTTTATAGTAAATAAATAGCCAACTATATTAAATGGTGTATTAAAATAAAATCTCACCAAAATGATCTAACTCGCTATTTCATGCATGTAATCTAATATAATTTATATGGAAAAATATTATACTTATATATTAAACATTTCTCTTTTTATCTTTACATCTCTCTAATATACAGAAAAAAAATTGGACCACCTTTTTCTTATTTGTTAAAGATCCTACTTTTTTCTTTTTTTAGCCTCCAGGAATTACTGTTCAGGTATAACTTCAGAGGATGATATGTATGAGAGTAAATGAATTGTAGTCTTGTACAGTCTCAGATCGAGAATTTCTGAGATGTGTGGTTAATTGAAACCCAACCACCAAATGACACAGCTTCTGAATGAAGTGGTGGCAAATACTGTGTACACATTAGCTTACAACTTCATCAACAACGACCTTTAAGGGGATAAATTTACTGAGCGGTGTAGAAACAACAGTATTGAAAAAAGCTATAAGCCTACTATTTCAATGCAGTTCAATCTCTTGACAAAATTTACACCAAAATTTAATGTTGAAATATAGCAATACAAAAACCTTACTCATGATAAAACAGATGATCTCATTTCTGATCGTTATAGGTGGAGACATCAAAATTTTGCCTGTTGATTCGATTAAAAAGGCATTACATTTAGACTGTACTAAATGTAAAACAGGTTTTGTACAGAAAATGAATATTTGGTTATTCTGCTTTGTGGTCCATTCTCGACGCCAGGCGCAGATTTGTAGCGGACCTACAAATTCGAGGACGGATTTGTAGGTCAAATCCGTCCTCTTTGGCAGCAATTGCTGTTTTGATAGGTGGCTTTCTAGACCGAAGGCGACCACGATTGGCATCCTCAATGTCTTCATGTATTGGCAGGTGTCGATTGTCCATAATCTTCTTGTACTCTCTTACAAGAACGTTCATACGGCGCAGGTTCGGGGGTGGTACGTGGCTCAATACCGGGAGCCATTCCACGGGAGTAGACCTGATAACCCCGGCAATGATTCTCATAGTGTCGTTAAGTTGAGATCAATTCTATGAACATAAGGGCTGTTAAGCCACACTGGCGCACAATATTCAGCGTCGAGAAGACCAGGCTCAGAGCCGATGTGCGCAAAGTGGAAGCCGATGCTCCCCACGTCGTTCCACAGAGTATGATGTTGTTTCTCGCTCTCAATTTCCCTGTAGTTTTCATTAGCTGCTCCTTAAATGAAAGCGTTCTATCAAGTGTCACGCCTAGGTATTTCGGTGTCTTATTTTTTTTTTTGGACGGCGAAAAACGCTGTACGTTATCATCGCCCGGATTTTTTTATTTTTTTATTATAAAAATAAATAAATAAAAGTAATTAAAACTAAGACTTAAAATAATAAAAATAAAAGCAAAACAATTAAACAAAGTCCGAGATGGGTGTAAAAGGCCCATTCTCGGACAACAAAAGCACAAAAATGATACATAAAAGCTAAAAGAAATAAAACACAAACATAAAACCTTAAACTAGGTTAAAACTAAAATAAAGAAATTAAATAAAACTTAAAACTAATATCACAGACCGAGTCATTAAAACATAAAAGCTAAAATAATAAATTTAAAAAACTATATAAAAAATAAAATTTAACAGATTCGGATAGGAAGTGTAAAAGGCTCCCTACCCGGATAACAAAATCAAACCTATTAAAAACTTTTCTAGAATAAGAAATATACCCGACAATATTATTTTTTTTGGGTTAACCCTTTTCTACGCAGAAAAAGAAACATCCGGTTTAATACTTCAAATAATACATCTGATGTCAATTACACAAACTACTTCTAATTATTAAGTCAGTGTTATTTTAGACCATTTTTAATTTTTCATTGAATCTTTTAACTTACAAACTTTCTAAAGTTGAGTAATTTTATTGTAAAGGACCTTTTATTAATGCACGAATGAATTTTAACTTTTTTAATTAATTATTTATCCTAATTTTTTTGACTTCATAAGTGTTTTTTCTTCTGAACTTTGTTTATTGTTATTTAATGTATCTATCTATTAATTTTTAAAGTAGGATAATGTCTGAAGATCCATAAATCACAGTTCTAAAATCTAAAGAGTGTCGTCATTGGTTTCCCTTATTTCTTCTGCGTAAAACAAAAAAGTACTGGATAAAAATTGTATTGCTATAACTTCAGCTGAAACTCCAGTGAATAACAACAATATGCTGTCACTGATAAAATCTAACCGTGCCTAACGGTTTAAAAGGTTATTTATTTGAATTAAAATCTTCTGTTACATTTTAATTCAATTCAGTTCACAAAAATAAAAATTTAGACAATATATTTACATTATAATTTTATTTTCGTTTTCACGCATAGTTTATAAATTCAATAATACATTATTTTATTATACTTGTTATTTTATTTTATACGTAGATAAGCACTTATTGCTTATATTAAAAAAAATCATTGAATCTTGAACGGTAATTGTATAGTATTTAGTAACCATGTTCAATTTTTTCATACTTATATATATATATATATATATATCGGAGAGGCGAGGAGATCTGTCAGGGATTCAACGTTTTGTGCTTCACTCATTCCCACCATTACAAGTGGAGAATATATAAGATTACAATAAAGTTCAATTAATAAAAATGAGTAGATAACTCGTACAATGAAATAATTACAAATGATAATTATCACTTATCAATAACTCAGTAGCACACGAATTACAATATAAGATTAATTCAATTTAGAATTCAAATAATATTAAAACAACTTGCGATAGACCGAGGCTCAGGGAAATAACGAATTCGCGATCACCAGGACGTCTGTTCGATCTGGGTTCCAAAGCAAGACTACCCTTTCTCCATATTCCCAAATAATATACCTACTGCATATTTCCTTTTCCTTATTAATTTTATGATACCCCTATCGTCCTGGGATCCCGACTACGTTGACAACCATGTGCCTACCTAGGCCTAAGCCTACCGCAATAAAACAATTTAAACCTTATTTTACAATATTACTAGTAATAGTACATTTCTTAAAACTACTAAAAATACAGATATTCTAAAGAATATTCTCATCGTTTTGTCGGAAGATACTCCACTGTACTTTATTCTCCGACATATATATATATATATATATATAACGTATACATATAAAGGCGGGGGTATACATATAACGTTTAAAGGCGAGGTCTCAATATCTATTGGAATTGCTCGAGAAAGAAAAATGAAGAGTTGCGAATGCCGTTTAGAATTTGGGAACTTTCTCGAAAATCCAACAATTCCTCAAACAAAATCTGTGGCGTGGAACGTGAAAACATCATCACAATTAGACAAACCGCGATACGTTACTGTGGATTTTCAAACCGGTAGGATAAATAAAGCTACAAGGGACGCGTCAGAATTTGATTCGTGTAATGTAAAAAATATTGAAGTATTCATAAATTCAAATCATTATCCGTACGAGGATTTAGAAAGGAATCGAACGATGATGTATAAGATGTTTATAGACTTTCAAAAATCATATTATAAAAAGATCGATTCGCCGTACACGTTTTCAGATAATAAAAACAAATATCCGTTGTACGCGATTGATTGTTCGAGACAAGATGAATCGGCTAAAATAAATGTTATTGATTTGAAAATTAAAACTGAAACAGAAAGATAACTTTACACCTAATACAATAGCGTATTGTTTATTAATTTATGAAAATATTGTTTCTTACTCACCATTAACAGTGAAATAGTAGTAAAATACGAGACAAACGAAGAGTTATAGGCTGCAACCAGAGTAGCTGATAGATAATTTTAACATATTTTTTTGCGTTTGCAGTTAAATTTCACGACGAAAGAGTGGATTCAATGAAAATATAATAGTAAAACACATTTGATTTTTTTGATGAGAAATTATTATTTAATATATCGAAAATCCCTGAAAAAATACGTCCGCATACGGCATCACTTTGACCTTTGATCCCTTGACAAAATTTATTGATCTTTGTTGTAATTTTTGGGGTAATTTCAAACCCGTGTTTTACTATGTATTTTACAGCGAATGCACTCTTTCAGCGTAAAAATTTAACGAAAAACAGGAAGTAATTGTGGAGGGGTGGTCTCCCTTTAATTTTCCAGCTTTCTGATGAGGGGGTCAAGGTCGAATTGATGCCGTATGTGGACATCTTATACTACTGCTACAATCTTCGCTGATGCAGCTTTGAAACCCCGGGTCAAAGAAATATTTTCATCTTCTGATAAGAATTTAATCCTTCACCCTTTTCTTTATTTACATCAGGCAGAAAACCGATTACATAAATATTTAAATGATTTTGTTGAAAAAATTAAGTTTTTTATACGCAGCGCTGATAGACCTATGCTCTACATAATTTTTGTGATTACGCATATTCATTAACTCAGCCATTTTACAACGCGCACCACCTGATTCTACTTTTCAGGTTGATCTGAGGTAGCATTACGATTTCTGTAGTAATTATTAGAAGAAAAAAGAAGCTTTTTATTCACTTCATTTAAGTATTTACAGATACTAAAAAATATTTATGTATATTTTATAGAAAATACTCTTCAATCTGATAAATACACCGAACGTTGTAAACACCAAAAAATGTTAATATTTTTTCACAAGAAGCGAATTTTTTTACTAAAAAACGGAAGAGAAAAAGTAAATATTTTTTTTTATTCACTTCACCCATTAAGCGTAATAAATTCCAACATACACACTTATGTAAGGGATTTTCCCGGAATCTATATTCTGTTGAGTCAGAAAAATAAATGTGTCTAACGGGTCACTTTTAGAACGATAGTAATTCTTTTCCAGTTATTATGCTTTTCATTGCAATTTTCATCTCAACCACTTCTTTTGCAACCAATTTAACTAAAATTCAAGATCACAACTACATAACCCACAACCAGATTTTTTTTTAAATTTAATTTTGAATTTTTATTTAAATTTTTCTCAGAAATTTTGTTTTTATCACGAATATTAAAAGCATGGAGCGCCCTTCATTGTATGACATAGAAAATTATGAATGAAATGACTATAAAATATAATGTAATACAATAAAGGGCGCCCCATGCACCCTTTTATTATTCGTGATATAAATCGTAAAGAAATTCACATTTAAAGATCATCATTATCAATATAAAACGTTATTTGAATTTATTCAAAGAGTTTGTTATAAATATTTATTCTTGATTTAATATGAAAGTAAAATTATTTTTATTTTTTCATGCGTCTTTAAACAGAAGCGTATTTAAACATTTTTTTAAATATTTTTTTTTTATTTTTTGAGAACGCTATTTGAGATTTACTGTAGATGTATTATAACTAATTGTGAAAATATTTAATGGCCACCATTTTGACAGGGTTGTCGTAGTCTGAAATTTTTTACCCCAAAATTCTTGTTTTTTTTTAAAGCATGGGTGTTTGGTAATCTAATATCGAAATATAAATCGTTTTGAGGTTGGAGCATTTGCTAAATTTTATTTTACATATTTATTTTTTAGTTTTGATTGTTGGAACAGTTATGCAAGAGGCACTGTTGATTATTTCTTTAATTATCTCTAAAAAAAGCATTAAATGACCGCCATTTTAATTAGACTTCACGTAGCCTGATTGCTTTACATCAACATTTTTGTTTTTCAATCGTCTTTAAAATTATGTGTCATAATCCTATTGCTGAATTTAACTTTTCTATGTTTAACTGTTGAAAATTTATTTCAGGATTGCCGTATTTTGTTAAGATTATGTATAATAGTCCCCATAGAATTAACAGTATATTTTATGGAAAAGTTACTTTTATACGAATGTGACTGCTGCAGCGATTTTTTAATTTCTTAAATGAGTAAAGATTTTAAATTTTATAATTAATCGATTTCATATAATTTGTTTTATAAAAACACAAATGTTAAAAGACAGACTCGATAGAAGCATGCTCGGCTATTAAATCGAAAGGTCTTTGGTTTGATTCCCGGCTAGGTTTTAAAGAAAATTTTAAATAAATCAACTTCAACGTAGTCAATAATATAATGCTGACGATTAAAAAAAATTTGTCTATTAAAACAAGATATCTAATTCTATTTATTAACTAACCGTGCGAAGCCGAGTAAAAATTCTTTTTTATGAATATTTAGTAAAATTTATCAATATATAAAGACATGTATATGTAAACGAAAAATAAAACTTTATTTTGATTGAAATATAGTACATTATATAGATCACGTCAGTATAAGTAACAAATATAAAAATAAATTTTATATATATATATATATATATATATATATACATTGGAAATTGTTTTGAGCACATATTTACGTACACGTTGAACGGGATGCAGAAAACTCATATTTTTTATTAGTATTACCAAAAATTCATCAACAGAATAATATTTTTCCTGTAAAAGAAAGATAACAAAGTTAATGATCAGAGCCCGTGCGAAGCCGGGTAGAAATTCTAATATATACTTTTTGTCAACATTTAGTACAATCTACTAAATTTACTGTTTAAATTTACAATCTACTTAAATTTCATTACTGTTTTTATATTATCTATTTCTATTAAAACACACAGTAAAACTGAAAATAAAACTGTTAAAAACGAACGTGAACGTAGGCTAACCTTTCAATCTTAAAATTCAATAATAATTTGGTTAAATTATAATAGACGTATTTAATTATTAGTAACCAAAAAACCATTAAACAAGATTTTCTTAAAATATTGCTACAACCATTGTTTTTTAAACGTTCTCTCAATTTTTTTACTCACTTTTAGGTGATAGGTTAGTTAACCTATATTTGCCCGAACATATGATAAAAACAAATCTGCTACATATAAACATACGGCTGCATTGATCACAGTTATTTTTATTGATGACTATTTTTATTGTTTTATAAAAATAAAAATTACATTATTTTTATAAATTATAATAAAATAGTATTATACATAAAAATTCAATTCACTTATAATTATAAAAAAAATTCAGAAATAAATAAAAATTATTCACTCATTAAAATTAAAGGTTATAAATTCAACTAAGGAGAAGAAGATACTATAGAAGACTAAGGAGAAGGGAAGATAACGAGACGATCTTGTTTTCGACGTTAGTCGGTTAACGTATCTCTTCGTCGTCGCGATTACGGAGCAGTTAACTTCAAATCCGTCGTTATTTTAAAATAAAATGTAAAACTGACCAGGATTTTAAGTTAAAATTAAGGTAAGCTTATTTAATACAACATATTAATGCTAGGAAAAATGTTATTTTATAGTTTTAAGTATTTTAAATTGAATTATTTAATTAAAATTTTAACGTAAATGTTTACTGCGCTTTAGTACATAACGTGGCACATGCCTTTGTTCAAAATTATAAAATGCAATGAAGTATAATAATTCATTTAATATTTTATCTATTTTTAATATAAATATGCATCGATTGAATTATATGATGATATATTTTGTATTATATTTTTAATTAATATATATTTGATAAAAAATAGTTTTTTCTAGAATGTTCCATGCTTTCATGATGACACATTCTTTCTTTTTTCTATTACAGTAATGTAATTAAACATTTTTATGTATCAACATTTTCAGTTTTTTCGCTATATTTACTATTTATTTCTATAACATTTTTTTCTATATTTTGATTGAATTTTAAAAAAAGATGATGAAATTAAATGGCTGCTACCTTACATAATGTAAGATTATTCACTGTAAGCTGTTGAAATTTTTCCTGTAATTTTATTTGATGCTAAACTGAATGTTTCATATCATATTTACAGTAGAATTGTTAAAGTTGTTGCAACAACTTGAATGAAATTGGGTGTTACCTTAAATAAACCAAGATTAAAATTTCAACTGCCTACAATGAATAGTAGGCAGTTGAAATTTTCTCTACAATATTATTTGATATGAAACTGAATGTTTCATTTTGTTATATTTACAGTTGAATTGTTAAACTAGTAATAGCAGTATGAAATTACTACTTATATCAGAGACTTATTTTACCAATTATTGAGAAAGACTGGTAGAATTTATGCTGTTTTAAAGCAATTATTTGAATCGCTTTATTTGAGATTACATGATCACTTGTCATTCTTAAATAAACAAAATAGATTAATATTATTTATTGTTATTTCAGTATTTTTTATTTGGCCATAACATAAACCATTGTTTTCTGTTATTTCTTTTTTTCCTGAAACTCTTGAATTTCTTTTATTTCTAAAAGTATATCAGTATAAAATTTTTCTTCTTTAATATTTAATTACTTTATATCTTTCTTATTTTCTTGAAACCAGCTATTTTTAATTTTCAATTTTAGAAAGCTAATTATTATTATTATTTTTTTTAATCGGTTGTCTTCCATTCTTTTATTTTTGTTTCTATAAAAGCCCTGAACTTCTTCATAAGATCTTAAGATATTTTATTTATTTTTATATTTATATCCTCAAATCTTTCTTAATTTTTCCTTTATTTTTTCCAGTCTCAGATTCTTTAACCATCATCATTTTTGCAGCTTATAAGAATCTATCCTGTTTATCGATCGATATTTTTCATTTTTTCCCGGCAACACAAATTTTCAATCATCTTTTCAAGGATGACCAACCCATGTCCTTGAGAATCGTGAAATAATTTTTCAATTGTCGTTTATATACACAACTTTACAATTTAATTGTTTATTTATCCTTAATAAAATTTTAAATAATCATTTTTATATGTTCATAATTTTACGTTTTACGTTTGCGTTGATTTTTTCATGACGAAATATAACGGCTCCTTTTATTTTCACAATATTTTATATTTTTAATTTCCTATGTTTTTCTAGACAAATTTTTATATATCTTTCTATACATTGAATTTTTAAAAATTTTATAATTTTTTTTTCGTCTTCATATTGTCACGTGGTTCCGCGGCTCGATCTGGATATTGCGAGCTTGATAATTTAGAATGTTTATATAATTACAGTTTCTCTGTTTAAAATGTTCATAATTAAAACCAGACAAATTAATAATAATAATAATAAGTGACAATGATAAAACAATTAATGAACACATAATAATTACAACTACAATAATAGTCAGAATAATAGTAGTGATCGTTCGGTAGAATGACGCCGACGAGAGTTTTTCCACACCGAAAAACTTATTTACTCTGACCAACTCGCAAATCGAGATTTTTAAAATATAAAAAAAATAATAATTTAGATAAATTAAAACTACATATAATCACAGAAGTAGATGTTTTTAATGAATATAGGTTTTTTTCGATAAATATGTGATCATCTTTGTAATTTCCCTTTTTTTAATTTGAAAATGTGAAATTTTTGTTCTTCTAACCCTGAGTTTTTTCCCTAACCCGTTTACGAATCGCGCCGGTAGATAGCTGTATGGATGATATTAGGTAGCGTACAAAAACTTGATAATGTATACTTAAATAATAAAATTTAAAAGAAAATATACTACAGCTTGTTTTAATAGTAAATACTCTTATGTAAATGAAAGTATCGAAGATGAAACAATTTTTTAAGTCCCATAACTTCATTAAAAATAAATAAAATGATTAATTTACAAGTTATTATACCAATATTATTATAAAAGGAAAAAATAAAACTGAAATAAATTGGTAAAATTTTTGTTCTACCATTGGAACTACTTGGTGGTGCTGGGATTGTGTAATATTTCGAAAAATTGTATTTATGGTCCGATTTAGCTCATATTCAGAATATATATTAGTTAAGTTAAACGAAATATTTTTGTAAAAAATAGACCCGGTAGGTGACGCTGGGATCGTGAAATTTCGAAAAATTATATTTATGGTCCGTTTTGCCTCATATTCAGAATATATATTAAAGTTAAACGAAATAGTTTTGTAAAAAAAGGATCTGCTAGGTGGCGCTGGGATCTTGATATTTCGAAAAATTGTATTTATGGTCCGTTTTGGCTTATATTCAAAATATATATTAATTACGTTCTAATATATATTATTAGATCTAACAAATACGGTATAAATACTGTCATATATAGCTCATTTTATCAGTGCAAGATTTAAATCTGCAGTTCTATTAGATAGTATATTTTTAATTGAATTCTGCATTTGTAGATTTTGAGCAATACGGTGTAATTTTTGCTTATATATTTAATAGTTATGTAATATTTATTGTTGACAAATAGTAATTTTCTTTTTATTTGATTAATAGATAGTGTTTTTTTTATTTTTTCTCATGATTATAATTTGTAGTGATTGATTAAACCATTATGTTTTGAATGGTGCTGCAGAAGTGTTGTTTTTATTGAACTATTTAAAAAATTACAAAAAATATTTTTTTAACATAATTCTTTTGTTCTATTGTTACAGGTAATTTACTTCATAGGTTACAGACTGTGGATTATTTGAACAGCGTTAATGTTATTTAAATATTTATCTCTGTTAATGTAATACTAACGACTGCAAGGAGGAATATTTATTTTGTAGCAGGTGGTCCTTTTTCCAGTATGGTAAACTAATTATTTTACTGTTTCATCAACAAACTTGTTTTTTATTTATTTTGTAAATATGTGAATATTCCGATTATAAATATATGCATTTTATTTTAAGAAAAATATTGTGTTCGCCCAGGTAAGTCCCTCTGTAGGTTGTGTTTATTTTTTATTTATATATTTTTATATATTGTGTTTTTTAGGTTTAGTATGCATTTAAGTTATTCGGTTATGTTTCAGTTTTAAGTTGTGTTCGTATCCCACCCAGTACACTTTGGTAAAAGTTATTAGAAGCTGGATTTTAATTTTTTTATTGATTATTATGCTGTAGAATTAGCTGTACTAAAGGTATGTAAAACATGACTATATCTTGAAAAGAAGTGGAAAAACAAAAATTTTTCATACGTGTATTTTTTGAAAAATTCCAATTCCGGATCATACAATTTACTTCTCGCATTAAATAATGTTTAGAGGGATTTTCTTTAATTCTGATATTTTTGTAATATCATATTTGCTTTTTTTAACTGTTTGTAGAACTCTATTCATTAATAAATGTTTATCTTACTGTATTGCCTTGGTTTTGTTGTTCGGTTAGCTTTAGAAGAGCGAGTTGTGGAGTTGTTTGGTTTTTGCATATGTATTGCGCATGTTCTGTGTGTGTTTAGTTGAAGCGCCTAGAAAAGTATGTGTTGTTAAAAAGAACGTTGCTAGGATGCAAATATACGATCAGCCCTTCTAAAGTACAGCCTGATTCTAATGCAGATCATAAAATTCACGAAAATGTTTGTGATACCTATTCGCTATCATCACCATATTTTCTAACAGGTAATAATAATTTTTTTATGATTATTATTAGATAATATAACTAACTATTGTTTCATGAATATCATCAAGATAATTTTTTCTGAAGAATATTTTTTTTTTTGTTTTCAGGTACATGTGTTACATATAAAAATGTTTGCTTAATATTAAATTCATCTTATGTCAAAGAGCTGTTCGGTGTGAACAATGCATGATGTTCAGTATTAATTCAATAACGGTAGTAAATATTTTTCTCGGTAAGTTAGTGCTACATTTTTGAATGGTTTATACATGTTGATTTATAATTATAAGATTTTATTGGAAAACATCCATGTAGTTAATTAATATTATAATTGATTAGTGGTTGAGATTTAAAAAATATGTTTAGTTGTGTTTTAGATGCACGAGTTGTCATTGAAGTACTGTACTTATTTCACAATTAATTCACTTTCAAGTCTTTCGAGCTGATTAATGTATCATGTTCAGTATAATTTAAATAGCGGTAATGTACAGTTTTGTTAGCATCATCATATTATCAACAGTTTTTTCTTTTTATACGATTATTAGATTTTATTGGTTAATAAGCACATAGATTAATAATATAAAAATCCATTTTGGTTTAAGACTATTAAAATACTTTTAAAATTATTATTTTTTTTTTTTTTGTTTCAGATGTAATTGTTATCATTTAACACCCTACTCATTTTAAATATGGATGCTTTCGAGACTGCTTGACCGTGAGTAAAATAAGAGGGACCATCAGAAGGTAAGTTACACCCGGGTTTATGAAACAAAAATATTTGTATAAGGCAAACCTACATGTTTATATATATATTTTTTGACTGCCTGTATTTTTGTGTCTCCATTTATGTGTTTCTCATTCAGTTTAAATAGTGTAATGTAGCACCCAGCTCTCATCCCCTATGCGGATTTCTTTCAAAACATGTGGACCAGTCGTGGAATAATGCTGATGAAAATAAAAGAGCTGATGCAAAAAGTTGACGTTTGTGGTTGTCGGTCAACAGATGTGGCACAATTTGTACACACATTTTGGGGTAACCAAGCTGATCGTGAATAATATCGCATACACAATACTTTCACAGACGTTATCTTCACTTGCAATTTCTCTAATTTTGCTGCGCCGGTTACTCGTTATGATTTCATTCACGGTTTCTGATGAACCCATCGTGTTTTCAGTTACGTGATCCCAAAAAAAGTGAGCTTGGGATGAAAGTTGGCACTGTGTAAGTCGTGGGGGTTCACCCTATGGCTATCTTGTTCTCTCCACCCATACGCATCAGTGGGGAATAAGGGCTCACTGATGGTGGCAATGGTGACCCTCGACATATGATGAACCTGTGGGGAGTGCGGGAAGGGCATGTGCTAAGCGAGTCTGGTTCTGATAGGCTGTCCCCGGGAAGGTTAACCATTCAACAGATTAACACGCCGGTAATGTGGAAAAGGAGGTCAGCGTGTTTCAGTGTAGCGGGACAGATAAGCTCCTTAGATAGGAGCAAGAAAGGGTGGGCAAAGACTTTATTCATAGCACTTCAAGGTTATAGTGTTATCCTAAAACACGAAGAACACTCTCCTTGTGGGTGCTATAAATATTCATGGAGGTTGGCAATGGCTATGAGGGGGAGAGGAGGCCATAAGTAAAAAAAAAAAATTATGTACGCCTATCAACCAGCTCATCACTCACATTTGTTCTCCCGTTTCCGAACATTTTGCAGGTTTTTACGATCGTGTGGTATGCTATTCATTCTCATCATATATCTCAACAGTTTGCTAAGGAATTTCACAACAAGTGTAATTATTTGCTTACAAAAATCGGACTACCGAACGCAGTTCTGTAATCGACGAAACCTCTAGAGGAAACGGCGTGTTAAACGCGATTATGCATATATACTGAATGATGTACAGAACTGCTGCTGGGGGACGGTGAAAACAACAACAAAGCCAGTGCTTCATCAGAACACATTAATGTATTCCTTTCAGTTTAAAAGACGGCAAAGGTGTAAGTCATTTTTTGATGCACTTGTTGAATCATGGTAGTGATTACAATGCGGTAACGTACACATTTTTCAGCATCATTATATATTCTAACACATTATACTTATTATATGATTATTACATTTTATTGGATGATACCCTTATACCCGTATATTAATGTAATTTATTAATTTTTGTTTTAGAAAATTAAAAATATTTTTTTGTTTCAGATGTATGTATTATCATTTATACTATCTATTTTTGTATAATTATCTCACTTTCCAAACGTCTGGACGCTCGGTAATGTATCATGTATATTATTAATTACATAGTCGTAACGTACAGTTTTTTCAGCATCGTCTGTATTCTAACAGTTTGTAGTTGTATGATTACTAGATAGATTTTATTGGATAATAACCATATGTTAAATTATTTTGAAAAAATTTTAAAAACACATAAAGGAATGTGGAATAGCGTCAAACCAATTAAATAAATAAAATAACCTATAGTAAATACTACACTTATGGCGGTATAAATACTGTCATATATAGCTCATTTTATCAGTGCAAGATTTAAATCTGCAGTTCTATTAGATTGATTAGTTCTTTTTAATTGAATTATGCATTTGTAGATTTTGAGCAATACGGTGTAATTTTTGCTTATATATTTATTATTTATGTAATATTTATTGTTGACAAATAGTAATTTTCTTTTTATTTGATTAATAAATAGTGTTTTTTTTATTTTTTCTCATGATTACAATTTGTAGTGATTGATTAAACCATTATGTTTTGAATGGTTCTGCAGAAGTATTGTTTTTATTGAACTATTTAAAAAATTACAAAAAATATTTTTTTAACATAATTCTTTTGTTCTATTGTTACAGGTAATTTTCTTCATAGGTTACAGACTGTGGATTATTTGAACAGCGTTAATTTTATTTAAATATTTATCTCTGTTAATGTAATACTAACGACTGCAAGGTGGAATATTTATT
This sequence comes from Lycorma delicatula, assembly GCF_047948215.1. Classification (NCBI taxonomy): domain Eukaryota; kingdom Metazoa; phylum Arthropoda; class Insecta; order Hemiptera; family Fulgoridae; genus Lycorma; species Lycorma delicatula. The sequence goes on along the minus strand of NC_134456.1, from coordinate 228,263,554 downwards.
TTATAGCAGCTGGTCCCTTTTCCAGTATGTTAAACTTATTATTTTATTAGGTCCCCCGATGAACAACGATGCATTTTGAAAAATGTAGTTAAAGAAGGGACAGAATTATAGGCCACGTATTAAGGCATCCTGGAATAGTCGCTTTAATATTAGATGATCAGGTAGAAGGAATAAATTGTGCAGGCATGCAATGTTTGGAATATGAAAAACAAATTGTTATGGATGTAGGATGTAGAGGGTATACCGAAACGAAACAACTAGTTCTAGATAGGGAATCTTGGAGAGCTGCATGAAGCCAGTCAAATGACTGAAGACAAAAAAATAGTGTTTAATCACAAGACCCACACATAAATTCTGTAGAAGGTTTATTGCATTAAGAAATACCGACTAAAAGTTTACTATAATTATTTTTCGTAAGTTCACTTACCGAAATCTTTTATTAATGACAACAATATTAAGTAAACAAATAAATTTCTAAAATATAATTTCATTCTTATCTCTGCTGTTATTATGAATATTTATAACATGTATTACTCGTCAAAGTTTAGAAAGCTAAGTTGACGGGATGGATTTCTAGACCGGTGTCTGGCTTCTTGCTATAAATGACGTCCTGCCGCGGTGCGTTATCCCCTTCACTGTACTATTATTAGCAATTCCAACACTACTACTTGACATCCTTTCTTTTTTTCTGTTTAGCCTCCGGAACCACCGTAAGATATTACTTCAGAGGATGAATGAGTATGATATCTATGAATATAAATAAAGTGCAGTCTTGTACAGTCGATTATTCCAGAGATGTGTGGTTAATTGAAGCCTAACCACCAAAGAACACCGTATTCACGATTTAGTATTCAATTACCGGCTTTACTAGGATTTGAACCTTATAGCTCTCGACTTCGAAATCAGCTGATTTGCGATGACGAGTTCAACCCACCGGGTTGGTCTTCAGACATGCAATATAGAATTATGCGATTCAAATTATGTTCTCAAGTTTTCTAAACTCTGACAAGTAATAATTACTTCGAATGTACTACGCTCAGAAGTGTTTCAGCGGCTGAAGTACACCGGAGAAAATAATTAAATTCCACAGCTTATATATAACCAACATTATCAAAATTATGCAGATAATGAATTTTGGTCATTAGTAATTAATGTATTATTGTAAATTATTGGTTTTAAGAATTAAAAATGTGTGACTTCAGAAAAACGTAGACTTTTAACACGCGCTCATATACGTACAATGTTTAATGTTAAAATAAATTTTTGTAACCTTAAATTTGTCTGTAACCTGGTTTTTTAAAAGACGAATAGACTACATATTTAAGAAGTTTAAAATTCCACAAATGTTCACTAAAATACGTATGCAATAAGAATCATGTAATCATAATGAAATAAAATTTAAATTTTATTTGCAATTTGTTGAGTTTTATACAGTCACTTGTGAATTCTATTAGATCGACAGGAACAGCCTTCAAACGGCCGGATGCAGTGAAAAGTTGTCGGTCTCGATGAAGTGCTACGTCTAAAATGCTCATTCACCACAGATTATATTTGGATCGCTGATTGCTGCGTTTTATTCACATTATATTGAACACCAGTAATGGTCTATTTTATTTACTTTCATTAAGTTTTCTTCCCGTTGTGGGTTATTCGCCACTACGGTTATTTTTATATTTTAAATTAAATAATTACAAAATATATACCTAATCTGTGTTGTATGATTTTTTTTTAATTTCTCAAAAAAACCAGCGATTAACTGGGCATATATAGGACCTATTTTACAGGAAGCAATTCAAATAAATTAATAAATGTAATCATTAATTCCAGTATTTGTCCGAACCACAATTATCCTACTAAAAATAAGTTTTAGTTTAGTTTAGTTCTGAGGTTCGAATCGTAATGAAAGCTAGTTGCTTTTATACGGATTTGAATACTAGATAGTGAATACCGGTCTACTTTGGTGGTTGGTATTCAATTAACCACACGTCTCAGGAATGGTCAGCTTGACTCTATACAAAACTACACCTCATTTACATTTCATACATATCATCCTCATATTATTGGGTGGTGTAGGGTTTGCTTATTGTTCACTAGTTGAACAGATTGCAAGTACACATTAGGGAGGAAAAAAATGATCGTTTAATTGTATTTTATAAAACAAAATTCTGATTTAAAAAATAAGAAATAGAGAGATCGATAAGAAATAAATAACTCAAAGAGAATAAGCAAAACCAGTAAGTGATAAACTTAATTTTAGTAAATAATATTTCTCAAACATATTTATATATAAAGCATGATAATTTTTTAATTATTAAATATAGTCGTGTGTGTGTGTATATATATATATATATATATATACATGAGATCTGTAAATAAAGTAATGAGACTGGTTCAGAAAAACTTTTTATTTATTTACAATCCAATTATACATGAACTCTATCACCTTCGATATAGTTGGGAAGCCACGCAACATTTCAAACAGTTTTCTCACTCTTCATAGCAGTGTTGAAACTCAGAAATCAGAATATACTTCAAATGTTTGGTTACATTTTTTTAATGTTTTCAACTGTTCCAAAATGGTGCCTTTGAAGTGTTTTTAAAGTCGGGATCAGAAAAAAGTCGCAGGGACTCAAATCAGGTGAATAACGTGGTTGAGGAACTACAGGAATGTTTTTCTTTGCCAAAAACATATTAATTGAGAGTGCAGTGTGACAAGGCGCATTGTCATGATGCAGTATGCAGTTGTCTTTGATAGCTGGTCTCACACGGGAACTCTTTTCCGCAGTATTTCAAGATATGTACATACAGAAGTCACACTGAAACTAGTCAAAATGGATTTAGGGATGGTCAAAAGGTATATTTCTGTTGAAATCTGAAAACTGAAATTTTTCGTGATCACAATATTCGTTTACTTAGTACAAGGAAGTAAAAAAACCACCTGCAGCAACATCAGCTATTTACACCTGTGTGAAAACAGCAGCACTTTTTCTAGTGATAGTTACTAAATGATTGCAAACATTTCTAATGATGTTTTTTATTAGAAAATTTGGTTGGGTGTATCATTACAAAGTCTAAATTTTAGATTAATAAGACAACTACATTCTATCTTTCAAAGAAGTAGAGTACTCGATATAACTGATTGGAAAAAATGAATAGTGGTTTTCTAATTATATAACTAATACTAGTTATATTATCAATATAACTATATCATTATTGATCAAACAAACTAATATTATGTGATTAGATACTAAAAGAGTTTCCTAACTACTTTAAAGTCAAGGTTAGTAACATCAGTACTTATAATACATTAAACAAGAGATGCATAATTAACTCTACATAGATTTTCTGTTAACTTTAATTTCCTTATAATTTTAAAAGTAAGTAATTTCATTGTTAATTTTTAAAAATATATCAGAATAGTATCGTATTACATTAAGGTATAACACTAATAAAGATTGTGTTCAATAATACCCTAAGTTTTTTCACAGTTGTAGATACTTCTGCTCTCTCAGAGAAGTCTAACAAATTTGCTGATTTCCCATGCAAGCTGTTTGAAGCAATGTTCTTAAAATTTTATTATAAGTTGGGGACATTAATACAGATACACAAGTTATGTTTTTAAGTACAAAACTTTTTAAAAACTGCCTTGTTAAAACAGTTTTTAAATTAATATTTACAAAATCTTATACCTTCCTCTAGAAGAATTTTGCTTTTAACAAGCGCTGGATTCTAGTATTGTTCCAGCAAAGGTCTGTTCTTAACTTACACCAGCAACTTATTTCATCTACTGGCTAACTGGCATGAATAAGTGTAAATCTTTAGAGCTAAATTTAAAGATGAAAACTAAAAATGCAAAAGGCACAAAGACTCAATGAAAAGTACATGCAATGAGTTGAACTCAATCCAAAACTGATTAATTACTGAACTTTGGGTTCTAGTACTGGCACAACCTATTCAAACAAAGAAGTACACTATTTTAAGCCAATGCTATAAAATGTACCATGTTTTTTCCTTACCAGCTGTTTCAAAATGGCAACCACTGTATTATTATATTTATAAAAATATAAGCATTTCAGAAACAAGTTATACAATCTCATTTAAAATATAAATAAAAAATGATTTCAGTAAATGTTAGAACAAGTAATTTTTAAATATCCCCAATAATTAACAGTTTGAAGAAATGTATTATTAGTTTATACTTGCTGATGATGCTGTTGATTGATAGTTTATCTAGCAGTGAAGTGAAGTACTACGCAAATGAGTCTTGTAAGATTGTAGAATAATCAACTCTAATATATAAAATTTACAACATAACTACAGGAGGTTTAAGATGATGGTAGTGCTGATGTTATGCAGAGTACTTTTCAAGGACCCACCGGGTTTGTCTAGTGGTGAACACTTTTTCCCAAATCAGCTGATTTGGAAGTCGAAAGTTCCAGCGTTCAAGTCCTAGTAAAAGCAGTTACTTTTATATGGATTTGACTACTAGATCATGGATACCGGTGTACTTTGGTGGTTTTTATTTTTTTTTTGCAATTGAACCAGCTGGAGAACGCTTTTTAAACTTAACTCAGTCCCCACCCTGCAAGAGGTCACCACTTCTGCAAAAAGGCCATCCGAATAATTTTCGACCATACAGTTGCAAATAATTGTTCAGTTCAACTTTCATGTACTGAACAATGTTATGCTCCACACCTTTTTCCCTTGCACGGGTTAACTACTTAACTTGCTCCTGAAAGTAATTTCTTACATATAAAGACCAGTAATATCCCTTTTAAAGAATTGTACATAATAGTACTGAAAACTACCATAACAAACGCATAATATGCAACAATAAAGTTATTATAACAACATACAATAAAATAAACATCATAAATAATCATTGCAACAATACAATAAAATTTTAAATTCACAATGTAAGCCCCAACCTGAATATTCGCCTACATAATACATGATTACTAAAATACATATATAAATACCAATGATACAACATCAACTATATACATAAAGATCGGCAGTGCAGTTGCCGTTCCGCCAACAGCTAATATTAAAAGTAATGACTACAATTTCTACCTGACCGTGGCTTGATGCCAAACGCCTACCTTTGGCCAATCAACTACCCAGGTGGTCTCTAGCCACCCAGGGTGCTACTCTACTATACCCCTTCAGCCGTCCAGCTCAGGACAAGGAAATGGAGGAAGCTAGCCACAATAGTCCATTCTCTGGAGTCTTCCAGTTGACTCGCATTTCAAAGAAGGAATCCATTCTCTTGAGTTCCCTAACAACTCTGGTACATTCAGCCTCATACCAGGGACAAACATAAAGGACATGGTTCACAGTGTCATCAACCCTACAAGCCAGAGTAAACCAAACCTAGCCAAACTATTCCTAAAGGCACCATGTCCCAAAAGGAATCAAGTTGTATACCGATTGGGGGAGACCCACCTAATTGCTTGCAGCTCCCTAACATTTGGAAAAATACCATGCATGCATCGAACAGTAGACGAATCGTTCTATCTAACTTGCCAAGAGTCAAAACCTTGGTCTTCGAATTCTCACATATGCCCAGAAGTAAGAAGGCCTCTCCCTTCTTAGAAACATGCTGCTTGCTACATTCCATAGCTAGAATATCAATGGATTTAATGCCAGCAATCACAGACTGCCTCTCTAGAGACAGTTCTGTAGCCACCAACAACAGCTAACAATAGACATGAAACGTCAACACCTGCAAAAACCCAGATACACAAAATTTGACCCAATTAGTAGTATATTTAATTTATGTACTTGAGCTATACAGTATACCTACATAGCTAAGAAAGTAAAAAATGTCCCATTTGAAGATCATCGCTGCTGGCAGATGTTTTGTACTTGAGCTTTAAAGCAAGAAAGGATGGTTAAAGTTTTATTTTTTTAATTGCATTTATTAACTCATCATGATTATAATTTAAATCCCAATATAAATAGTAACATTTATCTATGAGTTTTGTAATCAATCCATGACTTATAATTTATAATTATTATTAAAGAAAGATATGCAACCACAAGAAGAAGAAGAAAATGAACACACAAAGATGGAATAAAAATTGTTATTTTTTTCTTTAAAATTACAGGTAAGAGTTCAATTTTTCACATATTTTATGTATAACCTTACATTTTCATATTATTTTCTGGCATTTTTAAGTTAAGTAAGTATGCCTTTTTAAAAAATAGTGGTCAGTTTTGAAAAATTTCTTATGATTATTTTATAAAATATTGATCAATTATAAACAGTAAAATTATTCTTAATCAAAATAAGAACAGATTTTGTGTTAGAAGATTCCCTTTAGGGAGTTACTTAAAATTTATTTATAAATATTTATATTTTAAAAACCACAAACATAAGAGATGAACTCAGAAATATTTCTGCCAAGGCTTTCATATTCATTATTGCAAACACTACACACATCAAATTTGTTAAATTTAAAAAAAAAAATTACTTCATGTTTGGTTAAAATTTCATATGGTAAATTTAAAAATTTAGTTAAAACATTTTAATCCTTTAAGATGGCTACAAAATTTTTAAGTTAAGATTATAAAAACTGGAATCAAAAAATTCAAATATATATTTTTTTAATTTAATTTGATTTGGTAGACATTATGTCGACAAAGACATGCAGTGACATCTTCTAAAATTACCAACTTTTGTTATACTGTAATGAATACAAATAAATTGGGAGGAACAACCATATTTTTGGACAGAGATTTTATCAGCTTCTCATTACTAATACATCTGAAATGTTGATAAGGAGATGAAAATAAATATTAAAAGTACTTTTGGGCGGGGGTGGGGGTTACAACAAAGTTAATTCTCATCTAGAATTTCTTTCCATTAAAACAAATCAATGTAATTTAATTAACCACTTATGTCAACTGAATTATTGTTATCATTATCCTTGATCTGATTTTTAAACTGATTTCTAATGGTTATGTCAAGTCAGAGGACGATTATTATTATTATTCTCAGATGAGGAATTTTCAGAAGGTAGTGTAATTTTTTCGGTCCATTGAAAGTCAGGATACTGTGAAGTATATTAAAGCACAAAAAATCATTGAATTGTTGGCTCATGTTGAGAGGGTGGAGAACATGAGAGTGATAAGATTGTAGTGAAAGTGAAGTGATAATAAGATATGAGACATTCCCATTAAGAAGAGGAGTCCATGTGGACTCATCTTGGAGTCTCCTGAAGAGGCTAACTAGTCCATGTGCAGTTCTGTTGTACATCAATTTAAATATTTTTCCTACTACTTTGGCAAAGCTAGTTTTACCCAGCCAGACTATAAATTTAGAAATTTTGGTTACTGAATGTATTCTGTTTTATTTGCATTTGTGGAGACTACTGTTTGTTTTTATATGTTGGAGCAGATATTAAATCTAGTTCTTCACAGTTAATTCTTCTTCATTTTGTATCTCATAATTCAGGTTGGATATATTTGTGAATTTATTTCTTTACTAGTTTCCAAACCTAAATCAACTATTTTATTGTCGGTAGAATTTTTTTTTAGGTATAACTTTTTGTTCTCTGAGACAGTGTAATTCTTGATAACCACTTACAAACCCAAAGTATGACTATTTTAAAGCCAATTAACATGGATTGCAGTAAGTTGTTTAGTAGTAAGAATGCATAACACCTTGACCACTTCAGTGGTCTTAGCAGTATACTACCCAGGGAGTCTCACTTTCGTATTTTTTTGTTATATTTCTGGCAGAACACTTCCAATGTTGTACTGGATTGTTTCATTCTGTAGTACTCTGATCTGATGATTAATGCCAATGGCTACATCAGCTTTCACAGCACATAAAATATTATGGTAGTTCCAAAAGTAATTCCAATCAAATAGCCCAACCGCTCAGGTAGTTATTGACATTACTACATCTATTCGCAGTTTTAAATGAATGGATTTGCAAGATTAAATTCTTCAAATTAGCAGGTCTCCAATAAACCAATACAGATACTCCTAGCATGGTGCTCTGCCACCTGATCAAGAAAAGAAAGCCCCACGCAGATTATCATTATCATTAATATAAAAATTGGTCCTCCAAGCATAATTAAATTTCATATGTAAATTTTTTAAGTCGTTTAAAGTTAAAATGTTAAAGTCATGGAAAAAGTATATATTAACAAATTATACTAAGCTTTACCTGTTAAACTTATGAATTCTTAAATTAAAACATCTGATTACAAACAACTACATAATAAATTTACGGAAATTTTTTCAGAATGTTTCAAAACTTTCCGAAACAGACATTTCAATTATCTCCTATTGTGAATTTACAGGTAATTAGGTTTTCACTAATGAAAATCGTGAAATTCCAATTAGTTTCAGAAACTACAGGGTCTGTTAAGCTTGTAGACCTTAGTAGTCCTCAGGAGCTAAAATCTGAGGCTGGCAACAAGACAAGTAAAGCGTAATGGATGGGAAATGTATTTTTAAAATGAATATCTAGCAATGACTGATGAAAAGCATCATTTGTACTCGTAATAAATTAATATTAGGAAAAATACAATACAACAGAAATGTAAAAATGTGCAGTTATATATGTATAAAATCTTTGGTTTTTACAAAACATAAGAGTAACAACGTAAAAAAAAATTCTACTGCTAAAGATGCATTACAAGTAAATGAATTTGTTTATCGCCTATAAACTCATAAAATTTAATAAAAACTGTCCAACAAATGCTGATAAACAGTATCTTATGTAGAAAGCAAACAATTGACAATACTTCTCAAAATAATGTTTTAAAAAATATACGTAAAAAATGACAAAATTATAGAAAAAATAAAATAAATGGCTAAGCTATTTAATATTATTATTTTATTTTAATAAGTTACTGTTTAGATATAATATCATTATTTATTTTTTGTCTGGATGTTTTTCATTAAGTATTATAAAATTCTATCTTACATTATTATAATTGAACTATTTTGATATCATACTCCTGTCAAAAGCAACATATAGAAATGTAATATATTCTTCACGTATACTAACCAATTTCATCTCAATATTTATAATAAATGACTGACCAGGATGCCATGCTATCTCAAGGATGTAGGCTTGACAAAGATATATCTGGGAAGAGAGTGATGAATAGTGTCCACAGTTTGGAGCAGGCTTTTTAAATAATAATAATAATAATAATTTGGGCATGCCTCAAAATAATAAACTCTGCACAAGAACTCAAGTCACAATCACTAAGAATCTCAACACTCACCCTAAAAGCATCTAGTAAAATCTACACCATAATAAACCCCTACGCTCCCACTAATAATAAAAACAAATCTCCAAAAGACCATAAGGAAACAGAAAAGTTCTGGGACTTACTTGACCAGACCACAAATAACATTCCCAAAAATCACATTAAACAACTAATCCCAGACTTCAACGCTCCAGTGCACAGACAAAGAAGATACCACAACATCATTGGAAAATGGCCCGCGCAAAAGAGAACAAATGAAAATGGACATAATCAATCTCTGCAGAAACCTCAAAAATTCAAAACCTGGAAACAGCTTGACTACATTAAAGAAGATGACCACTAGATCATGTCTTCATGGACAAACACTACCACAAAGAGATATACAGCGTAAAATCCTCCAGGGAGTAGACAGGCTCAGATTACTACATAGGCAAAATTAAAATTAAATTCACTCCCCAAACGAAGCATCAAAACCAAGCCCCAAATCTAAAGGAAAAGTTGACCTACCCAACTAATAAATGAAAATCACAGAAAAGCGACGAAAAAATTAACAATCCAGTATAAACTTAAAGATCTAGTCACAACTTTACACAAATCACAGAATAACTGACCCCAATAAAATCCCATAAGAAGCATTAATGATGGATCAGAGAATGCGACGAAACAGTGGAGAAGAGACATCAAGCATGGCTATTGCACAAAAAAAATTAGAATTCACTAATAGTACTAAAATATCAGAAACATCCTTCCAATCTAGTAAAACAAAGAAAAGAAACCCTTAGAAAATAAAAAGAACCATAAAGACAAACTGAAATCAATAGAAGAAGAGCTTAACAAAATATAGTCGAGAGACTACCACAAAAACTTCAAAAATATGAACCCCCAACCTTACTAATGAAGGATGAAAACCATAATCTGGCCTGTATAACAATAAAGACAATGCAGAAATCCTAGCTAAATATTTTTCAACAAACTTCTAAATTGCAAAGAACCAACAGAACTCCCATAATAAAAGAAGTCTACCATGCACTGGATAAGATGAAGAATTACAAACTGGCAGGACAAGATCAGACCTTTGTAGAGATCTGGAAAAATGCAGGAAGAACAGCAAAAATCGCCCTTCATCAACAGCTTGTCAAATCTGGGTCTAAGAACTACCAGAACACTGGATGACGGCTCTCATCCACCTGCTAAAATAAACCCTAACAACTACAGGTGAATCTCATTCCTAGACACAACACACAAAATTCCTTCAAGAATCATCGACAACAGGATTAGTTTATAATTTGAGAAATAACTAATAGAATACCAGGTTGGTTTCAAATCCTAGAGCAGCTGTTCAGAACACATCATGAGTCTCAAGCTAAAAATGAATTACAAAAAAAAGAAGCAGAGATATGCTGATAACATTTGTAGACTTTAAGAAAGCATATGACTGCACTCACAGAAAATCCCTATTAAAAATTTTAAAACACCTCAGACTACATCCCAAATTAATTAACATGATAAAACTGATCCTCACAAACACTAGTCAAAAATGAAATTCAGAAGCGACTCTTGGAAACATTTGAGATCAAAACAAGACAGCACCAAGGCAATGGACTCTAAACTGCTAATATTCAACTCTGCTGGAAATGGTAATGAGGAAATGGCTCAAAAAATGCCCCCAGAAATAAACATAGGCCAAAACTACAAAAAAAAAAAACTGCCTTGGTTTCGCCCACAACTTGGCACTGCTAGCAAATAACATTGATAAAGCTAAAACACAGATATTAGAACCTCAAAACATTGCAAATAAAATTGGCCTCACAGTATCATCTGAAAAGACAGAAATTATGCCCCAAAAACCAACACAATTATGAGAAGTAAACATAAACTGTAATAAAATATAAAATCAAAATAGTAACCCAGTTAAAACACCACAGAGAAATAATAATTTAAAAAAAAACTTCAATCCAAACTAAACAAACAAACTAGCTAAAGCTCAAAAGTTAATCAGGTACACCTACCAAGCTAAACTATGTCTATCCATAAAAGCAATAGTAAGACACTACAACACAGTTATAAAACTGCAGCAGAAACACTCTTCCACCTGAACAAATAATCAAAGACTGACAGACTCGAGAAAATCAAAACAATTAGAACTTACATCTACAAAAAGTACCAAAAAGATGGGTAGTGATAGATTGTGTCCAACAAAGTTGTATACAAAGTGTTAGAACTCATCACTTACTATTTGAAAGAAGAGACTAGGATTATTTGCAAAAGTATCAAATCTTTGCAAGATTTGAGACTTCTAAAACAGCTAGTACAACACAATCTTGATTTGAAAAACAGCAAGACAAGATGTAGATGAATCAGAGAAATAAGAGAGCATCTGAAAGAAACTGGCTTTATACCAGACCAGATAAAATTAAATTAAAAAATTAGGGGCAAAAACACTCCCTTCACACTCACAAGAAAGAAAAAGCAAAACAAACATTTTCAACATCAGAAAGGGCATGGAGATCGGAAAGTATGAAAAAGCACTGGGAGGACCTCAAGGCCTGAACAGTCCTTTCAAAGAGAGTTGGGTAATGGACTGACTAAAGTGATCCTGTGCGCTCATAAAAGATGAAAAAAGACTATTTTTTTTTTAAGAAACATTGCACATAATAAAAAAAATAAATAAATTCATGTTAATGATGCAATTTGATGACACATAGAGATATTTGCAGATGGCTAGCACTAGCTTTCAATTGTCACAGATCGATAGTTTGAAGCTAGCCAAACCAATTATAGTTTAACATTAATGATTCCTTGATAATGTTGTATTCCAATTAACAACACGTTCTGGCCTTGATCTTCTGGAAGAATAACTTCCACACAATAATAAAACTACAATTTTTTTAAGATTTTTATAAATATATTTTGTCTAGGTGATCAATAAATAATTGCAGTTATTTATTTAATTTATTATTCAACAATGTTACAGGAAGACAAATGTAAATAACTCGCTTTTTAAATTTATGATAATATGTTTCCAAAAGATCTTTTTGGAGCTACCATGTAACTCTATCTCCAGAGTTTTGTAGATATAGTAATGGTGGTAGACACTTTAAAGTAGTTAGAAAGTTCCCCCTTTAGTACATGTTTGAATACTGTGAAATAATTGTTATGAAGTAAATAGTTATGTGTTATTATGAAATATGTTGTATTTGTCTAATTACACTACAATAACTGTACTAATTATTATACTGGACAGACCAGAAACACAACCCCGTTTGCGTTCATTGCAACTGTCTACTTACAGTACTTCACAATCCTTGGGTGGACTGCATCTGCTATGAGGCATGCGTCAGAAATTTAAATTAAGGGCTAACATCCAAGATATTTTAGGGAACAATATGACTAAGTTGTCAAATGTCTTGTTATTTCTTAAGGTCATGAAACTGTATTAAAATATTTGATTATTACTATAGAGTTTTTCATCTATTTATGCCATTTGGCATATCTCAAGATGATAATTTTGTTGTTTTAAATTAGATTTTTAATAGTGTGTATTTCATTGTGGTTTTATTTCACCTTTAGCATATGGCATAGGCACCTTACACCTATGCTGTACTGTAGAGGTATATTTTTCATTATGATATAGCACGTTTTAATTGTTGATTCTATTTGTTTTATAATACGTTATTTAAATTTAAATTTTGATTTTGGTGTTGTTAGTTCAAATTGTTGCAGGTGCTGATAATGACACTTCGTTTTGAGGTCAGAAAAAAAGCACTACCAAACTTCAAAGAACCAACAGGATCAATCTTTGCATATCACTTCATAGAAACAGGAGATACAAAGATTTAAAGCAGAATATACAAATTTTGTTACATATAGCATAAACAACCCAAATTCAACTCATCTCAACAGTGTGAAATTTCCAAATGTATTAAATATTATCTGGAAAATAAAGTTGATTGAATAATGAAAACAATTATTAAACCTAAAAGGCAAGCTAAATTGCTTTACAACAAAAAGATTAATTTTAATTAAAATGGTTTTCTTAGAAAGATTCATTCTATATAGAATGCATTTATTTGCCCTACAATATTGTAGGGCAAATAAATGTGTTACTGTGGATTTAGATGTGTGTAATTGTGATTTCCAGATATCTTGAAACAGAAAATTGTCATCAACAACATTCCTATCTGGTACCAACAAATAAAGGAGATATAGAATTGCTCTGAAAAGAGTTTCTTAAGCAAAATATGTACAGAGTTCAAATCTTCCTGATTGTATATTCTTCATAAAATCAAAGTATATGAAAACACTCACTTTTGGATTTATTTCATTTATGTATTAATTGAATGTTTTTTTTTTTTGTTTTTTTTAACTTCTAAAATCCATACTTGAGACAGATGCAAACAATTTAGCGGTAATTGATAAAATACCAAAAGGATTAATTTTATAAAAATAAAAGACCATGATCACGTACAAAAATCAAGTACACGTGCTCGCGTCCACCCACACAGATTTTACTCAAAGTTTCACTAGTTTTTAAACATTTAATATCATCTACCAAATTTTAAAATATCGGTATTACCTCATTTATAGTGTTTATAAAAAGCAGACCACATAATAAAAAATAGTACATTATGTAACTAATCTGTCCGAAAAATCTGAAAAAAAAAACATTAACCAGTCTGTAATATAAATATTTATGTATTATGAAGTAAATTCAATTTACATGTTAACTAAACCATTATTCATGTCAATAAATTAATTTAATGTTATGGAATAAATATTTCAATAAAATATTTGAAGATGTAACGAGAATTGTCTACTGCATATTTTCTCGATATGATTCACCATGTTGAGTGATGACTACGCGTGGGGGAAAACTGTTGAAATTCTTGAGACGTGTGTACCGTACCTAACTGTTTGTTAATTGTTTTGTCAGTTTTCGGATGAGTGTAAAATATTTAATCAATCGAATATGTATTAAAAGTTTATCAACGTAAATATTGTAAAATTAGTAGAAAAAACTACTTTTCGCGTGTTTAAAAAAGTTTTTTGTACTGTTGAGCCATAATTTAATTCCCTTTCAGTAACAGGTGGGCATTGTCAGCTTTGTAATCTGTTAAAAGTGATATTAATAGTGACGCAAACTTTCATCAGAAAATGATTAAAATCGTATAAAAGAACAAATAATTCATCTAAAATTCATAAAACGAAGTACGGATCTGCTTCAGTAACATTTATTTGTGTATGATTGTCGCGGTGGGAGACTATACGCGTGATACCATTTTACTTTACACTGGATTAATTTGTGTTTATTAGGATTACATGTGCTTCAGAATTATATTACTGGAGGTAAGGGCCTGTTTCTAAAATTTAACTTACTTTGAATAATTAAATTAAAAATAAATGATAATTTAAGGTACACCACAAAGTCCTTGAGGCTAATTGAATTATTGGCACTCGTTAGACGCAACACAACCTGTAAACACTTATGTGGGCGTTTTACGGCGTTTATACTGTGTACTGGACTTGGTTAGGTTGAGTTTCGCATTCAGTTCATTTAACCAACATATGTAGCTTGTTACTACTGATAACTATTCTAATTTTTTGTGTATTATATTAATTTAGTAACGTATATCACCTTAATTAGGTTTTGACCTTTATCAATGCCATACATTATAGTGCGAGGTAATTTGGCATCGTATGACAATAGGTACCCTTGGAGGGTTTTAGTATCTGGCCTAAAAGGTATGATTAAGAATAATTATTTATTTTCAACAAATTTACGTTAACTGAATATGTATTGAACGAAATTGCTGTGTTTGGTTATGGTGGAATCATTAATGGATACCTGTGACTAATATGATGGTATAATCTACATTTAGTCATGTCTTTTAATTTTTTTATTTACTTTTATTAAATCTCTACTATTATTTATCAGGCTTATGTTACTGTTTGGCTTTTTATTTTGAAGTTGTGCAACGTAATTTCGATTTTCACAATAGTCGTAACCTTAAAAAAATTTACGAATTCATTTGTACTTAACATAAAGTAATGTTGAATTGCAGTTTAATTATAAGCATTTAGAAAATTATAATACAGAATTATATGCTGTTGCACAACATTGCCATGATCACTAATAGCTGCAATTGCACCTGCACAGGGCCTACATTAACACTTGCTACATAACTGTAGCGCGTCTTAATTTTTGGTTAGGGTGGTGATAAGTTGACAGTTTCATTAGTGTTTCAAAATGCATTTTCTGAACTTTGAGTAAAATCACTTGCATCAGTATTATTAATTAGAAGCTTGCATACATTGTGATGGTTACTGTAGATTTTTAACTACGTTAAAAAAAATGAATGTTCTTGACTAAATTATGCATTTAATTCAATAAAACATATTGGCTCTGTTTTTATTTTGTTTTAAAATATCCCAAATTTGCTATTATATAATGGCTTCTTTTAATTGATGGCAGTTTTGGTTAAATTCTGTTGTAGCTGCTGACATTCGTTCTGTTTAATTCTATAATATTAATGAGTATTATGCTTTGCAACTTTATCTTAACAAATCATCTGTGTTGCTGTATGTTATGATTTAGAGAAATCTGTGAGGCTAAGTTTTGTAGGATTATGATGTGTTTTTTAACAACTTTGTTTTACAAAATTTGAAAATGAGCCATGCTAACTGGTCATTGAAGTAATTGGGAAACAAGAAAATGGTCTGAAACTATTTTCAAATATTTAAAATCTAAATCTTGCTGGTATTTTGATTATTAAACAATCATCAGTTTATTTTGAGAAAATAGTATGTAAATGAAAAAATAAAGAATTAAACAATTATAAATAATAATTGACAAGTAGACAATACATAGAAAACTTTATAAAAAAAGTATTTGTATTCAAGTTGTTATATTTCTATATTGGTTGGATAAAATCCTTCTGTATATTTAGAAGATTGTACTAAAAAATATTAAACAAAATAGTAAGATGGCTGTAAGATTTCAAAGTGTAAGCAACATCTAATAAACTTTACCAACATTGAATGTGGTTTTAATCCCAAAAAAGGTTTACAAAGCAATGTAAATTATTGTTCTGTTGTTATTTATTTGTCAGTTAATTTTTTTCTTCATTAATATATTTTATAAATTCTGTTTCCTCAGTATCTACTGATAATTGTTTAACAATTAAAAGATCATTTAGATTAATGTGGTATTTATAATTTATTATTGTATACCAGTCAGAATAAGAGGTTATTTAGATTTTTAAGCAGCATTTGTAAAATTATTTTTGAGTGTTTTCTTGTTTTACAACTAATTTTTAGAAGTATTTTCCAGTCTTTGAATGCTTCCTACTTGCTTTTGTAGAACTTGATTGTTTTATGCAGCCAGTCATTTTGTGCTATTATTTTATCAAACTTTGACAATGTTGTTGTCACTTGAACAATTTGTTTTTCTTGTTTGTATTATGTGTCATCTTATGGTCATAAGATTATTTTGAAGTTCATCATAATTTATATTATCACAAGTTGTAGTTAAACTAAACTCATAAATTTTTCATTTATAAAAATTTATATAACATATTGAAATTTATAAATCATCCACTATATAGTGTGACAGCATCTATAACTATTTAAAGAAAAAGTTTTTTTCTATTTTACTGGTATAATTAACGAAATGACTCAGTGTTAATTTAATTAAATTAGAGGTAGACACCTCTAATAATTAAATTATAATTTAATTATATTAGAGGTTTAATATACAGGTGTAAAATATTGTGTCTTTTTTTAACACTATGTACCAGCTATTTGATATTTTTCTCATGTATTTCATAAAAAAATGAAAACAAATACAATTGTAGGAAAATTAATCATCGTAAACTCATAACAGGTAGCATAAAAGTCATCATTAATCAGTTTTGTAGGGGTTATAGTCAATCATATAATTCCTTGATGTTACAGTGTATTTTATATATTACTTTAATAACTATAATTTATTTGATTAGGTTTATAAAAAATGATTGCAGTACTAATAAAATATTAAATTTTTTTACAAATGAAATAAAACTTGATTTTTCTTAAATATATATATCTTTTTTACTTTTTAGTTGAGGCGTCTCACCCCAAAATCACAAAAAAAAAAACATATCGAATCGTAAAATCTTTTGAAATCTTTATAAGTAGATATTTGAATGTTGATACGCTCGATAATGCAGATTCTCGCCTCAGGATAATGTAGAATTTTTTCTTATTCACTACACCAGTTTTGTTATTTATAACTTAAATAATAAATTTATTATTTAAATAATCAAAACATTACTATTAATTAGTCAAGGTTAGCGAGTGAAGGTTAAGTTTGGGGTTAGATTAATAAAATTTTAATATAGTTGAGTAAGAGTCATTTAGTAGTGAAGACGTGTTGTCGAACGCTCCATGGTTTTTTCCTTTTTTGGTTAGTTTTTCTGGGTTTTGGTAATTACTCAACTATATTAAAATTTTATTAATCTTACTAAACTATGCTCGCTAACCTTGACTAATTAATAGTAATGTTTTGATTATTTAAATAATAAATTTAAGTTATAATATCTACTTTTCTGACACTTCGTTTCCATCATAAAATACATTTCAAAAGATTTTACAATTATTTGATATGCTTTTTTTTATTTCGGGGTGAGGCACCTCAACTAAATAATTACCGTTGTTTTGAATATATGAAAGCAGTGCTCTTTATGTTGTTCTTAATCTTCAATTTTGTTCATAAAAATGCCTCTAAATAAAATAAATGGATATGAAATAAATACTTAATACTACTATTAAATTATGTAAATGACTTAGCAGTCAACTCATTATAAACTGATTCTTTTCGTAACAGTTATGTTGAATAAATGAGTAAGTTTCTGTGGGAAATTGGTAGAAGATTATTTTTTAGTACAAAGAAAAGAATGATATTTTCTCATATACAATTTTTTATTTGCAAAGAAGTAATTCGGTTTTTTAAATATTTTTTTTACATTTTTCCTCAATGTGGCATATTGTTGTTTTCAGAATAGTATAAAACCAGTGTGAAGATTTTTATGATGTATTTTTAATATATTTATTAGTTTTATAATAATATATAATTAATTTTATAATAAAACAAGTATAAAATAAAATAAATGAAAATGAAACTACATATTAACTGTAACATATAATGGCCAACAATTGAGCAGTCAGCTAATTCTCAGCAGATGTTATTATTTTAAAATAAATATAAAAAATTGTTAGCATTAAAAAATACCAAATTGTAATTGTCAGTAAGCAATTAAATTTAGATTCTCAAATGTTTATTAATGATTACTATAACAGTTACCTAAGTAAAGTTACACCTGCTAATTTCTAGTTAGTAAATATATATAAAGCTAATCTCTTCATAAAGTTAAATTATGACATAGAATGTCTTATAGTGTATAAAATATTTTGAAAAAGTTGTTTTAAATTTTTACTCTAATGTAGAATTCTTGTGTCTTCCTGCAGTAGGCAGTTAAGGTAGTAATAGTAGATCTAGGATAATCTCTAATTCCATATTGAGCACAGAGTCAGATTGGTTACAAAAAATAAATGAAAAATGATGCGTTGCAGTACAGCAAACTTTTTGTGTGTAGTTGAAATCTTTAATTATTAAATGTTTGAGATAACTTCATTTTTAACTTTGTAATTATTGTTTTACATTACTCCCATCACTAATCCCTTTTAAGACCTTGAAATAATTAGAAAAATAACAGAGGCTTTGTTGCATAATAGCTATTTAACCTTAAAGGGATATCAGAAAAGTTTGACAGTATGCAATCAAATTGAAAAATATTTAAAAAATATAAATCTACAAAATTAATAAGTTATGCATACCAATCATTAGTACTAATTGACCACCTATGAAAAAGTTAACATAAAAACAAATTAATATACATAAGTAGAAAAAAATTACTTAATTTTGTTATTGGAACATAAATCCCTGTGTAAAAAATTTCCTTGCTGAAAAAAAAATCAGCTTAACTCCTGCATACTAAATTTTTATCTCTTTATTAAATAACTTCATTTACTTAAAAATAGATTACAACATATATTTTAAAAGCTTGGAAACTCTCCCAAAAAAAGCAGATTACACTCTTTAACATATGGTATGCATTTGGAATTAAAAAATAATGGTTTATCTCCTGTCTTAAATACTTGGTTACATGTGTTCACACTTCACATTATTACTAATTTGAAATATCTTCATTGCTTATTATTGTTTATTTTGAAGATTCGTATAGTCATTTATATTAAAATAATATGATATTTCTATTAGTTTTAAAAAGCTTTCTTAAACAAATTTTTATAATGTGTTAAACTGTGTAAACAATCAGTGTTTTGAAAGTATATTTATTGTATTCCTTTTAACTACTTGTTACAATTTGTTAGTCATGCATTTTTGATTTTTCATAAACTTTAAAAGAATTTAATAAGTGCATAGAGAGATAATTTATTTTTGGTTTTAAAAATTATTACAATGAATATAATTACCCTAAATTAATTATTTATTATCAATAAACTTTTTTTTTAAATAAAGTATTTTTAATTTGAAAGTATAAAGTGCAGTATGTTGTTTAATAAGCAGAGTAAATAAGAACTAATAAATGGGAAGAAAATATGGCTCGTAAAATAAAAATAACAATTTTTTTATCATTTAAATACTTTTATACTCATTTAAAAAAATATTAATGAATAAAAAATGTATTGAATTATCATTTCTATAAATGTAATCAGAAAAATCCTAGAGCTGGAATTCCAAAACAACAAAAAAGAACTGATACCAAACAAAGAATTAATACATAAAAATAAAAACACTTCAACACTGTGAAGAAAAAAGAATCAGCTTCTTGTACTGCCACATCAAAAAGATGAACTGAAACAAGCTGACTAAACAGATTCTCAACTTAGCAAAGTCAGATTGCTTCAAACACATTCAAGAAGGCGTGAAAGAACTAAAATCCATGAAAGTAATATCCACCAACTAGCAAAGATCAGAACAATACTGAAAACAAAATTAAAAATTTCAAGTAAAAGTTTATGCCAAAAAGTGATCCAAGATGTCTGAAGAATATCACCTCAGAAAGATTACTGGAAAAGAAAATAACAACACACACAGAAATAACTTGACCTAGCATTTCAAGTGGGTGTGTTCAAAACAAAAATGACTAACAATTCTTATCTTTTTGAAATAGGAAAATTTTGTCCATTTTTGAATAAAAAACATGTTCAGGTAACTGGAGATGCAAATGCATAAAGACAATAGATACTTGTAGTAAGTGCTAATGCATTATAGGACTTCCATCAATATAACCATGTGCCTGAACATGGTAAGCCAATGCAAATTACTTATATTACCTTGCATTCGCATGTTTTAACAAACAAAATATCTTAAATCTGTTAGTAAATGAGCATTAAATTACATTGAATTTCACTTGGAGAATTTAAATTTTGCAGTAATAATAATAATTTTTAAAAAATTAATTTGAAAAAGTGATAATATTTTAGTAAATAAATAATTTATATCAGTTTTTACATAACCATTGCCACCAATACCAGACATATCTGTCAACCTGATGAAAATAATTCCTTTAGTTGCTTAAATATAGCTTAGTATTTTTAATAATGTATTATGTGATTAGAAGATGTTCTAATAATCAATATAATATCTTAACAATTTACTTTTAGAGTTATTTGAAAGTTTTAATTTGAATTCAGCGTAGTAGTTTTTTTAAGAAAGTTATTAATCCAGATCTCAGATCTTTCTTAAATATTATTAATGATTTAATTAGGATCTCAGCTGCAACAATAAAGATGAATTAGAACTTACTAACGCATTGCAATATCCTAAAACCCTGGTCTAAGACTTTAAAAATTCAATCCATTAAGTGGTGACCTTTCCTGATTATGTGATTATTCTAAAGACAGGAACCTAGTCTAATTTTCATAGAGCTTCTAGGCTTTTAAAAATTAAAAGTTCTTCTCAGCTCTTATTTCATATATTTTTAGTTTGAAATGTAAATTTATTATATACCAAAAAAAGCCTTGTGGTATCAAGGGGTACTACTGAAGCAGTATGTCCACTTAATCACTAGTTTATTTAGAGCACTTTTTGGGGTGGGGGTGTTGTGATTTTGCAAAACATTTTTTTGCAAATATTATTTTTTAATTGTTAACAAATGTGCCTAAGAAAAATAAGACCTTAATTAGGCAATTTTCAAGATGCTGAGGGTGATCTTGCTATACAGCCTCACTCCCTTGACCTTTTAAATTGAAAATTTTATGGCTTCAATGCTCCATATTCAGAAGTAACTTGATCTAGTTTAAGTTAAAGTAAAAAGAGAAGTGAATGATTGGTTGGCCATATAAATTACAGTAAGCGTTAGAAATTTAATAAAATATATTATTGCTAAAATGTTTGTTATAACTCTGAAATAAGCAGTTTTCTTTCACGTTTAAAATTGAGAAAACTTAATGACATTATAAACTTAGATTTTTCTTGTATTTCTCTAGTGTATTGCACATGTTGACTAGATTATTCTGCTTTGGTTAGTAGAATACTTTTTCTCCAGAAATTGTATTTTGCCATTATTTTTAAGAGAAAAGAGAAGAATTAGTTAATATAAAATGAAATATTTATAAATACGGTGTGTATTATTTTTAGTTTATACAGTTCAATCAATTTGTCCATTAAGGGAGGTCTTACAATCTATT
Organism: Lycorma delicatula; assembly: GCF_047948215.1. Taxonomy (NCBI): domain Eukaryota; kingdom Metazoa; phylum Arthropoda; class Insecta; order Hemiptera; family Fulgoridae; genus Lycorma; species Lycorma delicatula. The sequence goes on along the minus strand of NC_134456.1, from coordinate 228,241,568 downwards.
TAGTAATAGTTAGAAACAAACATTGTAGTTTTTTGATATAAATGATGTGAAGTTAAAATTAAAGTAGTTATTATCAAAATTGATTATATGTAGTAGAGAGCTTGGTACCATTACTTCATTACAGTTCATCCTATCAATTAATAAATCCAAGTAGAATTGAGAAGTCTTATGAATATTAAATTAATGTCAGTAATGGTTGATTGTTTACAGAAAAAGTGAATTGAGAGTAGAAAAGATAATTGTCAACAAGGTTTTATTCACTTTCACTTAACTGAATGTAGTGCAGAGAAAGTGGTAGTTTATTTTATGCGAAGGAAGAGCTACACTAAACAATTATTAAAATAAAATTGAAAGTAGAAAAAGCTCAAAAAACTTATTTAAAAAAAAAATAATTAAAATTATTGAATTTGATTTTCAGTTGTATAGAAAGTCATCTCAGTAAATACTAGGAATTAGTATTATTAAAAAATACCAATGCTTAATCTGAATAACATTTTATTTAAAATAATGCATTTGCAGTATAATTTTTTCCCATTACTTACCAATTATGACTGTTTAACAATACAAAATGGCCATTTATTTTTTTTATTTATTGATTTTTTTGTGAACAGGTTTGAATGTTTTGCACTTTAAATTTATAATTACTTTTTAATTGAATTCTCCAAAAGCTGGTTTTTGAAAGTACTGCTAACATATATTTTTACGGATATCATAGAACCTTAAACCTTTCGTTTCATTTTTGCAGACTATAATAGAAGGAACCATATGTAATTATAAAATTAAATGAGGTTTTAACATTTCTAATGATGTTAATGATTCAAAAGTTCTTTACTGCCGGTTACTGGCTGAAGGTTCAAATTATAATTTATACAGTTGAAAGAGAATGCACTCTAAAATCTTATCCAAGACTCATTTGTTTTTATAAATGTGTGTAAAATATATATATATTTTTTTTTTCAATCAGATCTGTTAAATAAAATTTACATATCAGTTTCAAGTGTTAAATTCATTCATCTGCTAACACATTCTTCTACACCAGCAACCGTGAAGCAAACCAAGCACCTGAGTATATAATAAAAAAAGTAAATTAAGTAAAATTAAACAAAAAAAAACATTAATTTGAGACACTGTAGATTTTAATATAGTGATACCAGATGAAAAATAATTTCACAATAGTTAAGCAAAGCAAAATATTTAATTATAAAATTAATGCATCCCATCTCAGTGCTTTATTTACAAATTAAAATAAATAATTCACCCTGTTAGAGATTTAAGTTTTTAATATATGTATGATATTCATACACGTGCATTCATCAGTTGCACAATAGCATTTCCGTAACACCTTACAAGCTGGACAATTAAACAGAAAATGATTCTAATCATTCTGATTACTGTTACATAACTGAAAACACTTTTCACGATTCCACTTATACTTTATACTTCGTAATTCAAAGTTACAGAGTTGGAATTAGGGATGATAGAGGATGTAAAAAAAAGTCTAGTTTTGAAAAAACTTTTCCTTTAAGTCTCGTTACAGGTGATCAACTCGAGATGGCCATCATTGGGATTGTTCTGAAACTTCATGTTTTTATTCATTGTGGGGTAAAAATAAGTATTTTAAGATATTTTTATTCTTTGGTATATTTTTCCTAAACGCCATTATGGAGCTACAGGTGACAATTGAGAACTTAACAAAACAATAATACAATTTTAATTCTAATAAAATCAGCTGTTTTTATATTATAGACAGTTTTCTTAAATTTAACAGTTCTCTCTCTCTCTCTCTCTCTCTCTCTCCCTCTCTCTCTCTCTCTCTCTCTCTCTCCCCCTCTCCCTCTCCCCCCTCCCACTGTTAAGGTAAAGATCACCTAATTTTACCTTTACTTTTTTTTTCACTTTATTTAATTTCAATCTTTGAAAATATTAAACAGGTACTAATAAATTAGGTTTCTGTTTAAAATAAAGACATATAGTTAAAACATATTTGATCTTAGCATTGTTACCCCATAGCTCAGTAATGACTGCATTTAAAGAAAAATACCCAGGAATAAAAATGTCTTAAAATACTATTTTCTACCCAAAAATGCAATAAAAACATGATTTCCATTTGAAATAATGAAGTTGGCTGCTGTAAAAGATTTCAAAAATGGCAATACTGTATTTTTAATGTAAGGAAAAAGCTAGGGAAGGTTTCTCCCTTTTAAAGTTTCACATATAACTTATAGTTTCTAAGATCCATCTTGAGTTGATCACTCTGTAAAATCAACATAGAAAATATAATTATTTAAAAATTACAGATATACCTTTAAATATATATATTTTTTTATATAAATAACAAATTTCAGTCAGTATTATTCTGTCAGTGATTTCCTAAAATAATGGAATTTGAAAAAACTTCAATTTTCACTGTAATTTTGTTTACAAATACAAGGTAGCATATGTTCACGCTATTTCCATTAATGCCTTCTATACTGATATTTTAATTACGCATTGCATTCACATATTTGCTTTATTTGTTTTTTTATGATCAAGATCTTATGATGATTGCCTTAAATACTATATTTGATCAGAGAGTGAAGTATTTAGTTAAATTATAATATAATGGTTAACCTGAGGTTTTGAAACCAGATTGTAGCTTTTAACGTATACAAGAAGAGACATTGATTCTGACTACAGTTTAGTTGATTTCTGACCACCTTAATTAATGTATGATTGAGTTTAAGAAATTAAGAAAACAGATCTGAACAAAGAGGTGGGTTAATGATAGACTTAAAGAGAATAGTGTCAAGTTAAAATTTGAACAAATCGGAGGAAGTGGACTAAAAATTAATATGAAAATTTTATTCAATTGATAAATAAATTTAAAAATGAAAAAATTATGAGTAGAAGAGAAAATTTTAGATAGAAAATTAACAGTTGGTCAATAACCATGAATTATAAAAGATAAATTAAAACTGATTGATGAGTATAGAAATTCTAAAGATTATTTGGACTGTAACTGTATTTTTCTTTAGAAAAAAATTAACAGAAGGTGCATGTCAGTTAAGGAAAGGAAAATTGCCTAATTTAGCGGTGAGGAGAAATGAAGACAAAATGTGTTGAAAAGTGTGGATGAAAAATTGTTAAGAGTAACAATAAAGAGATAATTGATGGTTATATGTGTATATAGATAAATTATATTATATTGATCTGATCATCCTAAGTACAGAATTAATAAATAATATAAAATAGGATGACACTTACCTTATTCCATAATTCATGCAAGAGCGCTTTTGTGAGTTACTCGCATCATCATTTGCTCTGTATAATTTTATCAAATCATTCGTATCAAATTACATATTAAAATTGAAATTAAAAATCATCCCTATACTATACTTAAGATTTAAAGTTTAAAATTGTTAAAAGATCCTTTACCAAATTAAAATCAAAACGGAAAGAAAACTAAAAATTTTTAAATTAAATTATTTTTTTTAAATTTAAATTAAAAGTTAAAACTAAAATAAATAACTTAGACCAAATAGAAATCCATGTGGACTAGCTAGCCAAAGTTATGTGACACATAGTCACATATAGACAGTGACATATAGATAGAGGGGGGGCTTTAGAGTTACAGAGGGAGGTAAATTATCTACTAATATTTGAGAGATAAAAAAGTAATTAATGACATTAAAAAGAAATAACTTTTGACATCTAACTCGAATAGCATTCTGAAAGGGGTAAAAGTAAGGTAATAGGGATAGATGGTGTACTACTCACATTATTATCTTGTTTAGAGATGAATGGACAATACAGATTGGTATCTAGTATTTATGAAATTGAAGTACTTGCATAATATTAAAAAAACATAATTGTTGGTATTTACCAAAAAAAAAGCAGGAACAGATAACTTTTTATCTAAATTCAAAATCTCTTGCATAAAAATTACTTAAGATAATTTACAAAGAAATAGAATATATAGTGGAAAGCATACTAGATTTAGGACCATTTCAGTTTCAGTAAACATAAAGATACAATGTAGGCCATTCCAATCCTTAAACTAATCTTGGAAGCCAGTTTTTTTTTTTTTGTGGAGTGTGGAACTTGACAGGTTTAAAGAAGCTACTAGATTTTTAAAAAAATATGTAGCCACCCTCATGGTATTGATAGAGAAGGCATTTGGTAATATAGAATGGAATGAAATATTCAGTACTTTAAGGAACATTGGAATGAATATAGCAAAAGAAGACTTATACATTTTATACAAGAAACAAGCGGCCCTGTTAAAAGTAGAAAATTAAAAAAGCAAGTTCCGATTCAGAAAAGAGTAAGACAAGGTGTAATCTGCACTTCTTTTTTTTTTAACTTACATTTAGAAAAATGAATTCAGATTTCTCATTTAGAATTCAAATACTTCACTTTCAAATTTTCCATTTGCAAGTGAAGTAGGTATTCAAGGATAAAAAATTTAAGATTCATGAAGTTAAAATTTGCCAGTAATGTTGTTATGGCAGAAAGCAAAATTGAGTTAAAAAAATTCTCACTGACATGAACTTATTGCTAGGAGGAAAGGTAATAGAAATTAGATAGGAAGGAGGATGGATAAGGGATTAAATTTTAAAATTAGTGAACATTCTAGAAGTTTATGAATTTTGCTATTTATAGTGCAAAATTACAAAGGATTAGCAAACTAAAGTAGTATCTGAAGCGTATTGGCTCGAGCAAGGAGAGCTTGTATGCAGAAAAGTATCTGTTGTAGGTCTAAGAATTAAAAAATATTTTGTGAAAACATTAAAATATAGTATTTTATGGTAGCAAAAGATGGACAATGAATGAAAGAAAAAGTGTAGTGGCCTTTGAAATATAGTGTTACATAAATTGTAAATTAGATTGATCAATAAAATGCAAATGAACAGGTTTTTGAAAAAGAAAAAAGCTTCTGGTAGAACTTGTGAAGAGCAACTAGGTTGGGTTGTATATTAAGACATCCTGTTTTTGTTAATTTGATAATAGGGGGACGTGCAATGGATAAAAACTGTGGAGGAGGATAAAGAGATTGGAATTAATAAAATAGATAGCTGCAGCGTAGGATCTAATTACGTTGAACTTAAAAGATTAACTCAGAAAAAAGGCATGGGAAGTAGCATCAAAATATTTAAATGACTCAAAAAAAAAGTATAGAATTCAATTTAAAATAATGAATATTATTCTAATAGTCAATTATTTTTATCTTTGTGTTTATCATTGCAAAATGTTGGTTTTTCTATTTCAAGTCAGTCGTTAATATTCTCTTTACATTATTTGTCTACATTTATTGAAATTAACATTGCTCATTTCTTTTGTAATTTACATAAAATATCAATTTATTATTAAGATTTGTGCTTGTTTAATGTTAATTAAATTTTATTACACATTTATTATTGTTCTGTTAATAAATTAATTTAATTATTATTAATATAATCATAATGATCAATCAGTATAAATTTGTGGAAGCAGCACGAAAGTTTTTTTTTTTTTTTTTTTTTAAATTAAGAATTCTTTTCTTTAACATTACTAGGATGTTTGGAAAGTTCCAGACTGATAAAGAAAAGACAAGATTTTTCAGAACATAAAAAAAAATTTAATATAGTCACCTTGCAATTCAATACATTTAGACCTACAACTTTTTAAAACCCTCTGTAAAATTTTATTTGTCCAACTCGGCAAAATATGCGGTTGTCTCAGCTTAGACCTTATTCAGTTGAAGTGAATCTTCATCCAGTGAGCCATTTCTTCAGGTTTGGTAAAAGGAAGTGTGTGTGCATTTTGTATTTGGCTCCCAGCACATTTCGAAGCATAAATTAGATAGTGGAGTTATGCAGCAACAACCTGAGATGTATGTACAAGCGCATTATTGTAACAGTAAAAGAGCACTTTCTTTTTTGCCAGATATGAACTTTTATCCTGAATAGCACTCTTAAGTTGGATAAGTAATGAAGCTTAATACTTCCCAGAGATGGCCCTGTCTTTTTCCAAGTAGCCTACGAGGAGCATACCACGAGATCCCATAAACCTTATCCACGATTCTTCTTGCTGATGGAACCATTTTCACATTCTTTGGCATAATTTCACTTGCGTCCACACACGTTTGGATTGCTGATGGGTCTGCCATGTAATGATGAAACCATGTATCATCAACTATAATAAAATGTCAATGAAACGCAGTGGAACTGTGTTTAAGTGTAAACACCCGTTGAAAAAGTGTTCAGTCAAATACATTGTTGGTTGGCTATTTATAAACATGGCACCATCGAGGAGAAACCTTTTTCATATCCAAAACATTGGAGAAAATACAGTGCGTTTCATAATTTTCTTAGGAGTTACAAAAAAAGTATTTCACTTACCTAAATGAAAGTTGTACGAGGTGATGCAGGGACTCAAACAGTTTTGGTTAAAATCTATAAATGTTCAGTATGTGCTCCTCTGGTGACACAGCACACATCAACACGAAAGTCTAGCTCTTGCCAAACTAGTTCTAGCATGTTTTCAGTAGAGTTGATTGCATTGATTATGTGATCCTTTAGCTCAGCGATATCATGTGGCATTGGTGGGATAAACACATTATCTTTTACGTAACCCCCAGAGAAAGATATCACATGGCATGAGGTCTGGTGATCTAGGTGGCTACAGCATAATGTGTTGGTCTTCTTCAGACGCACGTCCTATCCAGCGCCGAGGTAAGGTTGTGTTAAGGTACTGTCGAACCTCGTTATGAAAACAGGCAGGACAACCATCTTGCTGGAAAATGAAATCGTTGAGTAGCTGAGGTATAAACCATAATTGTAACATGCCGCTTACTGTCGTTTCCATAAAAAAGAACGGCCCATATAATGCCTCCTGAGAGATCGCAAAAAAACGTTTACTTTTGGAGAATCCTGAATGTATTCCACATAAGTGTGTGGGTTTTCAGTTCCCCAAACTCGCACGTTATGACGGTTTACTTTGCCGCTAATATGGAAAGTAGCTTCATTGCTAAAAATTATCTTGTTTAGAAAACCTTCATCTAACAACATCTTTTCCTGTAACTGTTAACAAAAATCAAGCCTACGTGTTTTATCTCCCTCAGAAGACACTGGATTAATTGAAGAAGGTACGGTTTGCATAATAAACGTTTACAGAGAACTTTCCACACTGTTGTTTTCGGAATTCCTAATTCTCTGCCTGCAGCCGCAGTCGATTTTGACGGGCTGCGAATGCAACTTGCACGCACACATTCAACATTGACTTCTAAGGTTGATGGACGACCGGTTGATTTTCGCTTGCACAAGCAACCGGTTTCACTGAATTGTTTATACTGTGCATGAATTGAATTGTCACTTGGTGGCTCCTTATGAAATTTCAACCGAAACACACGTTGCACAGAAATTACTGACGTTGACAAGTAAAATTCTAACACACAAAACGACTTCTTGCTCCCTATGGCAGCCATTTTCTCTACTGTCGACGGCTAACGATTAAATGGTTTACTAACTGCCTAGTATAAGTGGAAAAAAACTATTTGAAGTACTCTTTCGTACAGTACTTGTTTTATTCGTATGAGTGAAACAGTTTTTTTGTTAATGAATTTTGAAACTCCGAAATTTTTAACTTTTGTTAATGAAACTCCGAAGAACATTATGAAACGCCCTGTATAGTGGAGAAAGTCTGTTGAGATGTTGGCCAGCAATCCCATATACCTTCTTCAGTTGGTGATCATTTAATATGGCATTGTGGATTTTTGTGACTATTTTGTTGGTCATAGCGGTTTCTGGGCATCCCAAACATTCATCATTTTGATTGGATGAACAATCACATTTAAATTTAGCTGCCCACTCTTTTAGCATTTAAAACGAAGAGAAAGAATTCTTTAAATTGGAATCTAACTCTTCTTGTTTTTTTGTCAAGGTTAAACCTATTTAAACAAAGTTCTTTATAACAGTTAAGAATTCAGTATAATCCATTTTTCAGGAAATGATGAAAGTTGTTTCATTTTGTCACCACAAACAAGCAGCTAAACATAGCTGTCCGAAACATTGTAGCACACCATGTAAAGGATCATATTTGACAAATATCATAGTCATTTGGTCATGTGCCATCTTTGTATAAGGTCAAGAAGTTTTAAGCGTTTTCGCATACATCTCTACTTTATGAGAATATTTGAAATTATATGATTAAAAGTTTTGAAAAATTAGGAATATGTAGATGTATATTTACCAGCTCATTCACCCATATAAAAATTCATTGATATAAAGGATTTATGTTATGTGAATACTTAAGGTTTTGAACTTTCTATTTAAGTTAATTATTGTAGTTAAATCATATAATTGCCAAATTAAAAAAAAAAATGATTGATTGTTTTTATTATATTATTAACAGTTTATTTACTGTTGGTAATTGAATTAAATTGATGGCAATCTAAATGTGTGTGTATGTATATATACATCAGTCGTTTTATTTCATGTTAAAGGTATGTTTAACAATAAAAAAAATTTAGATAACTGAAAAGTGATAATGAATCAAACTGATGAGTAATAGCTTGGTTCTTTGAGTAGATCCATTCAGGTAAATTAGAATATCAGGAATCGTACGTAATAAAAGCTTTTAAATTTTTACCCTAATAGACTCATGAAACCACAAAAACCCCTAAATTAATAGAATTAACATAACAGCAATCCTATTTTGCACTACTTTCGATAAAAATAACTAAATTTAATAATTGAAGAATTTACATAATTTTATATTACGTAAGGAGGTAAATGTGTGAGAATACTTACAAATACACTATAGTTACAAAATTTATGAAAACTGCAATACATATTTTAAATATGCATAATATTAAAAACTAAGTAAAACTTCAGAAGACAAAATTTGTCTTCTGAAGTTTTATTCTTTAAAAAAGCTTAATTTTTTTTAAACTTTGAATTATGATCAAAGTCCAATTAATTACAAAATTAATGAAAGTTTATTCCAAACAGACCATTGCTTTCACATGCCATTTTCTCTTTCTGCTTGGCCTTCTGTGTTTTATCAATCTTTTTATCGTCCTTATAATTCTTCTCTTCTCATCACAAGTTGTTGCCCATTATATGTGCATCAATTAAATTATCGCAAAATACATGAAAAGTTTCAGTATATGCAAAAGCACATCCAATATTTTATTAAACAACTTTTTTTTTATTACAACATGCTTGCTGGGTCGATATACATTATTAAGACATGGTAATTACCATTTATCCCATATTACATTGGCTGGATTAATTTTTCCAGATTTTACTTCAAACCATCATGTTATGAGTTTAATGCTAATGAGAACAGGAAACTCTTAATAGAGCTCTCATTTAGCAGGAGTTGAATCAACAGAGTTCATACTGTGCTGTATTTTTAAAGAGAGATAGAGAAAAGGTGTCTTCACTTTTTAAGGGTGGCCCTCGTATCATTAAAACAAAATCTGGTGCTAAGTATATGTAAGCAGTATTAAAGATTATTATTTTGTAGATTCAGTTTAATCTTTTTCGTGTTAAAATAATTGCTTACATGGAGTTTGTTAGTAAAATATATTGTTCTTATTTGCTGTTGGATGTCCAGTTAATCATCTAATTTGAATCCTCATTGTTCTTATCATCCGTGCATTATCATCGCTTAAAAATAATTGTGAAAATTTTACAGTTTTGTTTATATACAAGTAATCATATGATGTTTCATTCATGTCATTTTTCACATTGTTATTTTAATTTGTTTGCTCTACAAACAGGTTGAAATTTTGAATCAAAAACATTTGTTGATTCATACGCTTTTATATCATTTTAAATTAAATTTATGATTTTTTTTTAATCAATTCAAATTTTTAATTTTGGTAGGCATTTAAAATTTAAAAAAAAATTAATTGCAGATTAAAGAATCTCAGGTTGGATGAGGAACATTTTAAGGTACATATATCTAGGAAATTAAATATCAGTGGAAAATTACAACTTCAAACAGAATAGAATTTTTACCAAGCTGTCAGATTTTTGTTTGGAACAAAAATTGCTAGAACTAATATTAGTTAAACCAGGAAAAAAAAGTCTAATTATGTATCTACAATAGTAGTAGTAAAATGTAGAGCAAAAGTTTGAAGATGACAAAAATGAAGCGACATTCAAGCAGCATAAAACTCAATTCGGTATAATGTTAATGAGAGAAAAGTTAGAAACATAGGCATAGGGTAGGTAGAAGATATGAACAAGGAGAGTGCGGATGAAAGAAAATAAGATTACAGTATTGTCAACATACGAAGAGAGTGAGGACACTGTAAATTCACCAGAGTAATGGAGAGTTTTTGATGACACCAAACAGGAAGGTGGTAAGTAAGAGGATATTAAAACCCTTAAGACATCGTTAGAAGAGCACTGATGAAGGTGAGACTTAAAATGAGACAAAATAGCTCATCTTTCTGGTAGAATTGAAAAGATAGAATATTTCCATATTTAAGGAATTTTTCTTACAAAACATACCTAAGCTTTATTGTAATAGAGACGTTTAATGAAGATTAAAGACAGTGAGAATTCATTCAGATTGTATCAGAATATCAAATCCGAAAGGTGCATGAATAGCCAGAAATGATCTGTACCTTAGCATCAGTGTTAATATTAATTTATTGTAATGAATATTAGCAAATTTTAAATTTTACATGTGAAATTCAACTGTTTAGCATATTTAAAAAGACAGCAATGTCATCTCATTGAATCAATTTTTAATGGCTTAATGCATTTCAGTACACCCGCTAAACTCACTTGCTTAGCACTCTAATTATTTTTAATTTCTAAAACGTGAAGCTTTTGAATATAATTAAAATTATGTACTTTGAATACATCATACCCCCCCCCCCCCACCGCATTTAGTGTGTTTTTTGTTTTTTTTGTTACTATTAGTAACTTACTAAAATATGAAACCTGTTGGTAATGTGTGAAAGTAGGAACCTATTTCTGGGAAAATTGATAGTTAATTTTAGTGTAATGATTTAATTGTGCTTCATGATAGAAAACACCAATCTTAATTTTATTTATTTATTTGTTACATAAAAAATTAACTGATGTGGAATCTGCATATGTTTTGATCACTTAAACAGTTCCAGCAAAGGTGGATTTAAATCTCTTAGGTGTTGCTTATGAAACGAGTGCAAGTTCTCTGATAATGTTGCATGTTGAGGCTGGGAAGTATGCACCACTCTCAACTTAGCTGTAAAATTTTTATGCATGTTCTAATCCACCGACATTACTAATTTCACATCATTCCTTTTCTGCATAAAAAATAGACTCGGTTATATCTGTTGTATGTAACAATAAAAAAACTTTCCGAACACAGAAGACAATCTTGATGTACATTAGCCATATTCACTTCTTATACGATGACTTTAGGTTACTTTTTAAAAAAAATAAAAGTGAAATTAGTTAGGCAGTATAATAACCCCTTTTTCTATGTCACAAAGTAACTCCCTTGTCCAATACAAAATAACCTCTATGGTTGTCCAGTAGCTGCATAACCTGATGTTTTGTCATATTTCATTGATTTGAAGATATCTTAAATGCAATAATATAACCTAATATAATGATATAATCTTCATTATACCAAGATTCAATGTATAATACATAAATTTTTGCTTTGAGACAATATTAACGATGAGAAATATTTTTGATTAATAGTCAGTATTGAATATTAGAGACAGTATTTATGAAATATCTTCAATTTCTTTAGCTAGTAAAATAAAGAATGTAGAACAATATAAAAGCTTCAGCCTGGGCTTACTATCAGATCAATTATGTTGATTAGTATTTATGTGAAATTATGTAAAGTACCAGTTGTAAATAAATATCAGTCATGTTATATAAGTTTTTAAATTGAAAGTAAACTCATTTTTGCTCTCTTAAAAACAGCTGTTCTTGTAAATAATAATTTGGTATTTGAAAGTGTTTTTTTGTGCAATTGCAAATTTTTGTCCTTTACTTATTTTATTAACTGTAAACTAAACTTTCAAATATTATTAAACATGGTACGGTGTTTAAAATAAAAAGTTCAAGTTGTGGTTTATGAAGCTGATATTTATCTAAAACTGGTTTTTTTTTTTTTTGCTTGATTCACCGCAGAAGCTTACAGAGAAGCTTGTACATGGGAATATGGAAGTGAAATTTTGTAGTGTTGCCATGCCTGATCAGGATTTGAACCTAGGTCCCCTTGATAAAAGGGTAAGACACTATCATTCTACCACAAAAATCAGCTTTATTGTCATAATTAGGCAATTAATAATCATAATTCAAAAAAAAAGAAATACTGTTACACAACAAAAAAAAAAGTTTTTCAGTGTTCAAATTTAGATACCTACAAGGGTCTTGTGTAGTGGATAACGTCACAAATCAGTGCTTAATAGCTGATTTTCATAGTCAAAGGTTCTGAGATTAAAATCCTAGTAAAAGTTAGTAGCTTTTATACGGATTTGAATACTAGATGGCAAAAATACCTGTGTACTTCAGTAGTTGTAGTTAAATTAACCACACATCTCCGTAATGTTCGGCCTGAGTCTGTACAAGATTGCACCTTATTTTCATCATCCTCATCTCATTGTGCTATGGGTGGTTATTTCTTGTTCAGTAGTTGAACAGATTGCAACATACACATTAGAAAATATTAATAAAATTTAGATGTATTGTCTTAAAATTTAAAACAGCTGTCTGATATTAATGGTGTAATAGATAATTTTTTATAAATATTTGGTAATTAAATTTGGATTTTATTTTGAGGCAATTCACATTATCTTAATATTTCAGAACAGAAAATATGTATAATATTTACATGTATAATAAATTTTATTTAATAGCAGAAGCATTAAAACTGTGCTCTTCTCTTTACAAGCTGTGCTGTTATAATGAACAAATAAATAATCAAATTAAAAAATGTGTTAACTTTTTGTACTATTATTAACATGTTATAAACTTTTATCAGTAAAAGCAGTTCAAATGTTAATGTAACTATGTGGGATAATTTTATTAAGTTTTTTAATAGCCAATCTTAACAGGTATTAAAGTTTTCATTAGTTACCGTACATAAAAATCTGCGTAAATAATAGATAATAACATTTTCAATGGGTGTGGATAATAAAATATTAGCAGTGAACAGCACCTCATCACTGCTCAAAATTATGATTGTATTATTAACTGTGGAGAACATTGTGTGGCTACAACAGCCTTGAACAGCGCCACTTGTATATCAGTAAAATAAAATTGTTTCCTACTTAAAATAAATCAAATTTAAACACGAGTGGTCCATACTGGTATTTTAGCTATTCAGCCTTACAGAACATTTTCTATATTCTGTTTTTAAAAAACTTAACAAGAAGAACAAAAGTATTGTTTTAATGTTAAATATTTATTTTAAATGTTTACCTAGGTTAAAAAATTCTGAATTAAAAATGATACACTTGGATTGGATGTTTACCTGTGTATTTTATAATTGTATCTTGCTTCATAGAAGTTTATTTTATATTTTCCATGTTATAAGCTGCTGGGCATGTTTAATTCAGATGCTTTATGTAGTTTAAAGTTTATTAACAATTTTTCTTAGTGCTTTTTTAGGGTTATAGAATGAAATTTTGTTTTCTTTTAACTTGTACAAAAATTATTGTACTTGTGTAGTATTGTCTTACGTTTGTGCTTAAAAGTATTTCTTTCCGATAGTTAAATTGACTTACTAAGTAGCATTAATATTGGATGACTAGAATTTATTGATTGTTAAGGGTTAAAAGAAAGTAAAAGTAAATAAAGCTCTCTGTAATGTCAGGTTGTTGCCATGACGACTGTAGTTTACTACTTTGCTTGTCCAAACATATACTTTTTTTATACTTTGTTTTATTCAATGTATATTGTAACAGTTAGTTCATATGTATTAACATATATTGTTATTGATATGTGTATCACTAGAAAGTAAGACTGCCATCAATAGTATTTTTACTAAATCATTTTTTTTCCCACTGTGACATATGTTAACTGGTTATCCATTATAGTATGCTAGTAACGAATTCATAATTTTAAAGTAAAAGCTGTTTTAAAGAGATATTTCCATTGGTTATTTGTAAATCAACCATTTTTAACAGGTAATTTCTGTAATAGAATGAAGAATATTATGCCAAATAATAGATATAGCAGGATTATTTTGAATATGAATATAGTGTGGTTTTATGTTGTGTGAAGTTTATATTATTATTTGTAATTATTTGTATTATGTTAGACATAGATATTTATGATATAAAATTATTTAAGTTTAAATTACTTGTTCAAAAATATTAGTATTTTTTCAAAATAGATTTATGATAGTTTTTTGTTTTAATATTTTTTTATATCGCATATTTTTCAGATAAACTCTTCTGTTGCAGAACAAAAAATTTCAAATACAGTTTATTTAATTCATTAACCAATCTGCCTTTGTTTAAGTCCTTGTTAAAAATTTAGAGATTGTTAATAAACATAATCTAAATGTCAGTACGATATTAAATGCTATACAGTAATGTAACGCAGGGTTTAAAATTAGCTTTGTTAACTTCAGATGGTAAGGAAGTAGCTACTTGAAAGACTTTCATAAGAACTTTTACATTTTTAAAACATTTTACAGTCAGTTTTGACATTTTTATATGGTAAAGAATTAATCTCTCTTCAACATTTCAAGTGTAACAGGGTGTCAACCTATAATACATCTGTAACCTGCAATAAATGAATCAAATCAATTTCTTTATTGTTATAATATTCTGAAATGGGTTTGCATTTAGGAGGTAGCCATTGAAACATGAGTAAGTTTGTAGAATAAACTTTATAAGTAATAAACTTTTGTAAGTCATAAAATAATCAGGATCAGGCTGCTTCCATTGATTACGTTTACTGACTGTAGTTCATTCTGAAAGGTTTTCATTAATCAGGTTTTGGTGTATTACATATGTAGTGTTGATTAAAAATAATATTATTCAATGGGGAATTGGTAGAACAACGAGATGATTTACAATAGTGAAAAATTTCGGTAAATACTTTTTCCTCTATCTTAAACTCAGTAATTGAATTAAAATAAAATGTTTATTTATCTTGAATCTATCCTAAATGTATTATTTCTTTATTTTTTTAATTTAGATAAAAAATTAATCTGGGCTATTGAAAATTAAATTAAAAATGACCACTCTTTTTAATAAAATAATGAAATTATTTATTATAAAAGCAATTATGTTACAGTCTCTTGCCGTTTTTTTAGCATTAAGTTTTGGTCCTTAAAATTTATTTATCCCTGTAATACCATTTTATGTTAAAAAAAGCAAAAATCCCTTGTCAAAAAAAGTATATAAATCTTCAGTCCAAACTAAAAATTCCAGAAGTCCGCTTAGGAATATCAAAATTCGTAGTTTGAGTTCATATTCTGTCAGATTTCAATTACTCCTAGAATGTACCCTTTTTTAAGAATTATTTTGTAAAACTGAAATTTTATCCCAGGAATATTCCCTTCAGCTACTACCAAGTATAATATATTTGAAACTTGTAATCAAGAAAGGCTATCTAGTTATTCTAATTATGGACCACATCAAAAGACAAACTTTATGTCAAATTGAGTACATGTAAATTATGTCTATATACTTGTAGAAAATAGGAATATTAGATCAAAAAATGGTTTGATAAAGTTAACTAATGTATAAAATTGTTTCCTTTTGAAAAATCAAAATACATTACATTGTATGAGTATACCTCCTGTATTGTTGGATCAAAAAATCATAATTATCACTTTTCAAAACTAGATAATTATTCGTAATGACAGATTAAACAACCATTATTAACATATGTAATGTTCTGTTTGTAGAAATTACAATCAGTATTGTACTGTTTATTGATTGGTGTATATGCACTGGGTAAATCATTAAAAGTATTCCTTCAGACTAATTTTTTCATGAGTTTTATATATCTACTGCATCTAACTCATGATCAATTTTTCTTGCTGCTTTGTAATTTACTTCACAAAAAAAAAACTTTTGTGTAATACAAATTAATTTTTAAAACATATTTGTCATGAATTAAAAGTATCAAAAGGATTTTTAACTTAATCTGTTCATTTATTTATTCTTCTAAAAATAAATATTGTATGAAGTTACCAAACAAAAACTACTACTCAGCAAATGTACAACAATAATTCTTGTAATCCTTGAAATTTATAATTTGAGGCTATCTACTTATAGAAATATAGAGCGAAAAGAATGTGTGAAGAGGACTGAACAGATATAATCTGTATAAGCAGAGGCTGTACCTCATTTATTACGAACAGTGTGCTTGGACTAAATCTGCATTGTTAACTATTTGAATGCCAGATCCAATAAGATTTATACCAAACTAGGTTACGTTTGATCATTGTAACCATTTATCCATGTATGTCATTCTACCTATTAAATAATGTATCTCAATATTCCATTCATGAATTTATATTTTTTTTATTAATTTTTCTGCGATAACTTAATGATAGTTTCATGTCATCTGATCTGTGTATGCATTGTTTGGAATCAGGATGAAGTCAAAGTGTGTTTACTGACTATCAGAGACAATATACTTTCTTCTTTTTTCAATAGTATTGTATTCCTGTTTATTCAAAAAGTGTTTAATCTTTTAAAAACTTCATTTGTCACAGTAAAACATTTACCGATTGAATTGGTAAACTTTGTAAAAAATGGTTTTAATCTATAACTGAATTAAGTAAGTAATCATCATACATTTTTGAATTAAAAAAAAAAGAAAAAACAGTAATCAAAATGATAGCCCTTTTAATTTCTAAGAAAATAGATTTTTAAATTATTGGGTCAATATATGTACATAGATTTTGCACTTCATGATTTCCGATTATTTTACATGCTATTATTACAAAAGCAATGTATAATATTATAATAGTAAACTTGTTTTACAATTTCTATCATCATTGTCCATTTATTAATAGCAGTTGCTTTTAGTTAAACTGTATCCAAGTTGTCTGATTTCGGTTCCAGCTTGTCAACTCCAGCTTCCTGTTTATGAAATATGATTTTTGGCCGTTGCCACCTTCACCATACTTCCACTAGTCATCCTTAAATTTTCAGAATACAACTCTGAGATATTGCAGTAATATTATATTTTTTGTCATTTATAACAATAAATCTAAAAGTATATTTTGATTACATATGAAAAATAATTAATAAAACTGGAAGTAAATATTTAATGTGAATGATCATTTAAAAAAAAATGTCTTCTTTATTAAAAAAATAAATCACTTGATATAAAATTATATGTATATTACTTACGTTTAATGCGATGGTTGAGCTTGTTGGTCCTTGCAGAGTTCCTGGATATCTGGCTCGATATTGGTGAACTTGAGCCAACACTTAAATCATCAAGACAATTTCAGTATTTTATTTTTATTTGAAGGAGCGTTGAAAATCTTTTCTCACAAAGATAGGTTTTTGAAAACTGCATGACAATTTTCAATGCCTATTGCATAATTCACCTCTCACTGAAGGTGAGATCCAAAATCGAGCCAAACCAAGATCATGGAATGCATTTTCACATGAAAGCACATTTTGTTCGATAACAAAAGTTCTTTGTTCTTGTGATTGTAAGCTTGAAATTATAAAGGTTATTCAGAAAACACATATCAAATTTTTGTTTCACAGTTTTGAGGAATTAGAAAGCTTTATTATTTTTCAGTATCCATTTTATTTATTTTATTTCAGTTTTTAACGACTTATTTGGCTTTTACTTACTTAATTTTGTTATTATTGGTTTGGATAATTTTCAATTTAATTTAAGTCTGCCCCGTAATTTTTGGACCACAGGTTGAGAAATATTGTAGATAGTTTGTTAATATAATTTAAGTTTCTGAATCTGCTTAATTTCAATCATCAGTAGTATTAATCATGTTTACAGGGATTTTTGTTGTGTAATTATTAGTTTATCAATTTTCTTTAATTTTTTTTTATTAAATAATTGACCAGTAGATGCATTTTTACAAAATATTGTTTTTGGCTGTAGGCTATTCAGATCATTTTATTCCAGCAGGAACAATGGAAAATAAAAGTGCGATTTTTAAAACAATTTTTTTTTCTCTTTATAAATTGCAGTAGCAAAAATAATTTTATCTGCAGTATAAACTGTTCTAGCTAAGTTATAGAGTGAAAACCCTTCTTGTGGTTAGGAAACATCATTTGATCAAGCTGATTGCAATTTACAAAAGATGTAGAAATTAAAAAAAAGAATATATTTCATATTTATAATTCTTACATGTAGA
This sequence comes from Lycorma delicatula, assembly GCF_047948215.1. Lineage (NCBI taxonomy): Eukaryota > Metazoa > Arthropoda > Insecta > Hemiptera > Fulgoridae > Lycorma > Lycorma delicatula. Next base: position 228,223,277 of record NC_134456.1, on the reverse strand, counting down.
TTCTAAGTTTAAAAAAATTCTTTTGAGGTTTTTATTTATATATTATTAACAATTTCTTTAAAATTATTATATCAGAAAAACTAGCCGTTTATGATTAACACATATGATACATCGTTATCCTGTTATACTGTAATAAAGTAGAAGCAAATTTTTTTAACTTTGATCATAATCTTTAACTGTATCAGATTATAGCTGTACATTTTTTCTAGTTATTTATTGTGATTAGTGGTACCATAGTGTTGTAGAAAAAAATGAGGTATGTTTCTTTAATATATAGTAAAGAAACATTCAGATTAGGTAAAAGGTTCTTTATTAAACTTCTCATTTCCTGTGTCTATAAAATAATTACATGAAATGTTATTTAATTCAGTGTTTGTAATTTGTTTTTTGTTTATTTATTATATAGTATTGTATGACTCACTGCAATGATAAAATTGTCATCAGTATAAATATTTTGCTGAAGTAGCAATATTTTTGTTGCTTTCTGTTATAAAGTTATGCTACTATTGATTTGGGATAAAAATTGTGATATTTTATATCACAATTTCATGTACAGTAGGTTTTATAGAACATAGTAAGCATTATTATTGAATGATAATGGTGATTATTAATGGATTTGGTTTTATGGAATATTTATTTTTTGTATTATAATAATTTAGAGAAGTATAGTATTAAAGATATGACTTTATGTTATTAATTTAAAAAAAATAAAAATTAATAATTAAATCAAAATAAATAATAGCATTACCAACTAAACAAATGCTGAGAATAAATGTCTTAAAAATATCAGTCAGTTACAGTAAATATTTACAGTATATTGTATTCTTTGAATGTAATGTTTACCTTGTAACTAAATCACATAGTATTGTTAAACTAATACTGTACAATGGTGTTTATCTGTCTAGTTTAATAATTTTGACACCTGGATTAACCCCAGTCCATTTAGCTTTGCCTGAAGTTTTATTTTATTTACTTTTTTACGCTGTTATTTTCTATGCAGTTAATTATAATTATGTATGATGTAATTTGAATAAATATTTAACACATCTTTTTTTCATATTTCACAGTAAGACAAAAAAGCTTGTCACTTAAGTGCCAGAGATTCTAGATAAATTCAAGATAAATATTAATAACTATTCTAAAAAATTGCATTGTACAAAAATGAATTTAAAACTACACACAATTACGTAAAGTTTCATTTTGCAAACAAAAGTGTTAGTGGTGGCGATAATATTAAATTTATTTAGGTACTGATTTTATCAAAAGCCAAGCTAATACTCTTAAAAATCCTTTAAATGACTTATAAAGCTTATTAGAAATTATAAGAATATTTCAACAGGAAATAAAATAAATTTGGCAAACTAACGAATTTAGTATCGTATTACAGTACATAATCTTGATTTTTATATTTATATATATATGAATCTAAATACTATGCCAGTGAGTTGGAAGAGGGTAGTAATTAGATTAGAGTCGAAAAGTAATAACGATTATCAATATGTTGTTATTACAGCACAATAGACTAAACCATTGTCAGAAAAATTCCCTTATTATAATTATTTATAAATAATCTACCGTAAATTTTGTTTTTTTGTTTTTTTGTTTTTTTTTATTCCAGTTTTTTCAGTGATATTTAGATACACTACATCTGTTATAACTGAAAATACAATTCCTCTAAAGCAGAAAACAGTTAGATAAATCTTATATTTTTTTGCATAAGGAAAAAAACAAGTTTTTTTAGAGATACTTCCTTCCACCTTCGTATTGTTTTTTTTTTTTTTTTTTCAACTACAACCATTTAAATAAACTATATTATATACACTTGGAGAATTAAAACTTTAAAAATGGCGTACATTAAATGTTTTCAATTGACATCTGTGTGGCTAGTTTTATTTAAAAGACTGCAGAATATTTTGCTAAAAGCACAAAATGAAATATGAAGAAGAAACTGAAGATGATATAACTATACCTAAAAGAATGTTTTTTTTTCTGTAAAAATAAATTAAAATTTATTATGTTGTTTTCTGCTTGAAGCAATACTGTGTTATTTATTAAATATATATTTTATTTTGTTGTTACCAATATGAAAAATAATTAATTAGGATTACGCTAAGAAAAATAATTATTTATAATTGTATGTTACTTGAAAAAATTATAATTTTTGCTAATTTCTTAGTGGTTTTTTTTTTTTGAAATTTCTTTACACAGCTTCATTGCCATTTCAAGCTCTTTTCTGAAATTACTTTTTAGTGATGGGTTGAACCCGTAAACTTGACCAAGCCTGTTGCTTTCATAAATATTAAACTTAAATTAACAATTTAAATTTAAATTAATCACTTCATTCTTTTTCTTCATATTATTCTGTGTTACTATTGAATCTTTGTATTAGTTCTTCATTTTGACATTCAATAAGCTGTACAAAAAGTAGCAGACTGCTCAATATTGGTTCACCAAAAGATTGAAAACCCAAAGGAATGTATACATATTCTGAAATCCTTCAGCTTTTTTTCTATGCAATGGATACAATTTAAGTTATTTTTTTTCTTAACAGCAGGCAACAATGATAGACCATAATTTTATCTAACATGCATCTCCAGTGAAATAATAACTACAGTGCAGTTTTGTACTACATTTAATCATTTAAAATATAACCAAAATAAAGACAGGACTAATAATACTGTTGACTGTCGCTTTAATAATCTAAATTGTAGAAATGCAGTAATTGTCATTGTTTGGTTTTTTATCAATAGCTGTTGTGTATAGACCGTAACTGAATAATAAATTTGCAAATAATGATTTATTACTTATTGTATTCTGTGTTTTATTACTATTGATACATTGGATAGTAAAGTGCATCATTTTGAAAAAATCTTTTTGTTATAATTTGAGTGGCAACACTTTTTCAACTCATATGTACAGAAATGATTTAATATTGTGTGTGTGTGTGTAATGTTTCAGTGCAGGTGGGTTAGTTTGGTGGTGTATATAACTTGGCTCTTCTGTCATAACTTTGCAGTTACGAATGAATAAAAAATAATTGCTGTATGGGAAACATGTGCGTGTGTGTATTTATATAATTGTAAACTCATAAATTGTTTAATAAAAACTTTATCATTATCAGTAAGATTTCTTTTTTAAAGTAATTATTTGTCATAGTCATCCACAATATTCAACTTGCCATTAATATAAAAAAAGAGATAAATTATTTATTAATATGGATGATGTTGCAAGTATATCAGATAGAAATGCTTTTAAAATTTAATGTAAACCAGGTAAATAAAAAGAGAGAAAGTTACTTAAAATATTCTTTTAGCTGAAATATTTTAAGAAATTTCATTCATGGAATGGGTGGAGATAAAAATAAATGAAAGACTAGATAGAAAGTAAGTCTAATGTATATCTTTTGCGTTCTTTATTGGGTTTCTCATTGTGTAAGGATTAATAAATTTGTTATTCAGATCCACATTCCCTGAATGGTGTTTTAAATAACACAATTTGGCAATAACAATAGCAAGTTTACAGTCTTAAATAGGCCTATCTCAGGATTGTCTTTAGTTTTATGTTTATGGTAATTAAGATGATTATTATTCATTACTAAAGTATTACTATTTACTAATTTTTGAAAAATAAAACATTTCATTGGAAAAACTTTTAATTTTACCAAAATTAAAAATAAACTCAATGCACAGAACATAAGGAAAAAAATTCTTTAGCCCATTTTAATGTTTATTTTAGAACAGATCCTAATAATATAATATAAATTTTGTTGGATATTTAATGCCTCAGATCTTAATTTGACTTGAATTGATTTTTCTCTTGTCCTTTTGTGCATTATTTAAAAACAATTTCTTCTAAATATAGCAAAAGATTAATTATCTAATTTGAAATAAGTATCATTGGCTTAAAACCCGCCAATATCTAGCCTTTAATGAGATAAAAATTTCTATATGTCTCATGTAGAATAAAAAGCACTTGTAAAAATAGTCATCGTTGCACTGTTTTTTCAATGTCTTCATTGTTGTTTAAACTCTGTTATTAAAGGAACTTTTTCACTTGCATGATCAGGTGAAAGACATCTCATGCTAAATTTTGGCTGAGGGATCAATCTGTTGTAATGACATGCATTTTTAGTTGAATCATTTGGTGAAGGATTAAGTTAGAGTAGCAGTGTATGGACAGAAATTGTAGTAAAGAACTACAACTCTGCACTCTTGCCATGTACATTATGTAAAACGCAGTTGCTTTCAGAACAGAGTAGGAGACCGCATTTAACAACATGATCTACATCAAGAATTCATCTGACTGAATTGCATTTCAGGCCTAAAAAACTGTATACATGTTCTTATGAGTCCAAAATGTGGGCTTGAATGTCTGTTTTCATTGAGTATCTCCGGTGAGTCTATCACTTAGACTTAAAAACTTACGAGTTTTTTGGTTTTGGTACCTCATTATTATGTGACAATATGGATTTATAATGGGCATGTCTTATTGGCAAAACACCAGTTTAATTCATTTTCTGGCTCTTAGAGAGAGCATTTTCCACATCTTGCATGAGCACAACTTTGAGTAGTTCAGGTCATTTGACTTGATTTTATGAAGGTCACATCTTGTAAATAGTGAAAATTCAAGGAGTAAATGAAAACCCAACTGCGTTGATAAATTTTTTTATTCAACCACCTGCACCAAAATGTTGGTGACCATAAATGATGAGCATCACTCCATATCTCATCAGTCATCATATTTCACTCTCAATGCTTGATCTTTTTAAACAGGCAGCAATAAATGTAGATATGCATGAAATACTGTTACTGTACTCTTAATGGCATCTAATTTTCTGTGTGCAAAGCTTTGAAGCATTGGTAGCATTTTAAGCTGAGTTTTACTAACAACCCATACTTTCTTAAGAACCTAATAGAATTTCATATTAAGTAAATGAGGTGGAATAGTGTAATTAAAAAAAAAAAAAGAAGTTAAATAACCAAATAATCTCAACGCAAGGGAAATTCCATTTACCTTGCGTTGAGATTTAGGAAATATATGTTTACAATTTTTACATAAAGATTGTGACATTTTATCTTAGCTTTGTTCAGGTCAGGTCTGAAGGGTGAACAAAATGTTTGTAATGGAACATTGTACAGTACATACAATTCAAGTATGTACAGTACAAGTTCCATTGCGGTGTTACAAAGGCTGGTAATTATTTTAATTACATGGGTTTTTCTGTTTAAAGAAAATTCCAGGAAAGACAGGCCAAACAGTGATTCATCAGGTTCATAGAACTCATCACATTTTAAAAGATTTAAGTGAAAGGTGTCTCGGCCTCTCATTTGGAGGTCCCAGATTTGAACCCCTGTCAAGCATGGCATTGTCACACGTTACAAATCATTCATCTCATCCTCTGAAACAAAATACCTAACAGTGGTCCCGGAGGTTAAAAAAAATAGTGAAAGTCTGAAGAGGGGCATGATTAAAGATTTTATTATATGTCCTACCTCACTGGTAAATTCAGTAGTCATATTTTTCAGTTTAAAAACACAGTTCTGTACCTTAGAATCAGTTAAACAAACAGTATTGCGTTAAAAGTGATCAATCGGATACTCGGTAGTCAAACACAGTAGAGTAATACTGTAATTGCATCAGTGAATGGGTTTTCATTTTAGTGTATCTCTCTAAAAAAAACTGTACAGTATATTTTTAAAAAAGTGTACTTTATTAACTCTGGTTCATTTGTAATAAATGATGTGGGGTGTCAAAAGGAAACAACTGTCTGTGACTGATAAAATCCAAATTATCCAAAAACTGGAATGAGGCCTATCAAATTCAGATATTTGCAAAAACATGAACTTTCTTTATCCACGGTTTCACAGTTTCAACAGTATGGAAGAGTTGCAAGAAACTTACAAGTACTTTTGAAAAAAATCACATGCAAGCAAAAAAACTTGGGCTGTGTGACAAAGACGACTTAGATAGCACCCTGTTATCATGGTCTAAAGTGAAAATGTTTCTATCAGTGGGCCAGTTTTAAAAATTCAGGCTGAAAAATTTGCTATAAACCTCGCTACGCAGATTTCATTTGTAGCAACGGATGGTTAGACCGTTTTAAAAGCAGACAGATTGTTTTTTGAAAAATTAATGGGGAAGCTGATAGCATAGACAGTTCAGTTGTGATAATTGGTTACTTATTAAATCTGGTTATAATGAAGGACATTTTTAATGCCAATGAAACTGGCTTGTTTTATAAATTAACCCCAACAAAAATTTTAAATTTAAAAGTGAAAAATATATTAGTAGGAAACAGTCAGAGGTCAGGCTAATGATTTCTTATGCTCAAATTCAACTGAAACAGAAAAATGGAAACTTTTAGTAATAGGGGAATCAAGAAATCCAAGATGTTTTAAAAATGTAAAAAATACTTTCCGTCATTCCACACCATATTTAGGCGTAAGATTACCAGACAATATATCACTGAGAATGGATTTAAACTCTTAAGTAGACAAAAAAATCAGCCTTTCAAGAATACTCAATAGATGACTATGCGACAGCGATAATGCTGTACATACAAGCAATACATACTCGTACTACAGAAATTCTGACTGATGACATTATTACTGAGATAACTCATAGTCATGCAGGTGATAGCAAAGCTGAAACTGAAAACGAAGATTAATCTACTACTTTCCCAGTCATATCAGTGATTGACATCAAAGAATGTTTTCAAAAAATTAACCTTATTTAAGAGACTAATAATGTAAGTGATGAATTTGTGGAGTACTTGAAAGAACTACAAAACTGTTTTGATGTTTACAGGTATAAGATTATTAAAACACACAAAAATTAACGATTAATTCTAAGGTTAATTAGTTTGTATACCCAATTAAGTTTTGACATATTCTGTTAGAATGAAGAAAAAATTGATTAGAATGATTTTTTAGATTTAATAAATACAGTTTGTATGTAAAAACATGACATAGAAATTTTTGTGTGATGTTCATTTGTTGCTTTCCTCAATGATTTTGGTAAATTTTACTGGACAGTTATTACAATTTTTATTGCCAATTCATTGAAAGCTAACAGTTTTGGTTAAAAGCAAAATGTATTAGCATCTAAAAATTGTATTACATTTAAATTTTATTTGTTAGTTTATAATACAAAACACATCAATATTTTATTTTAAAACAGCTTCTGCTTAGGTATAAAATTTATTTTTTATATTATAATAGATAATGAAGGCGTAAAAATTTACGGTTAAGAGTTGACAACTCAGAAGTAATGAGCATATTTGATCGGCCCCTTGAATCTCGTTATAACCAAGTTTTACTGTAGTTTCATACTGTATTATCTTTTTTATATTCATCTAAATTTTTAAGTATTCAGAATTAATATATATTAGCACATGATTTATACTATTGTAGAGTTTCTATCTTCTTTGTGGAAACTCCATATTCAATAATTTTTATTTTTCTACCAAAAAAATTGTATTGTTTGACCATGACTTGTTTGTCACTGCTGGTGTTAGTGCATACAATTAAATTCAGATAATCTGGATCTACTCAGCTATCTGAGGTTTGGATGTTCACTTGGTCTCTGAATTCTGAACTCCTACCATTTCTTTATGTATTCTTAATTGTATCTCTTTTTTGGTGACCCATTTGTTCACCAGTCTTTGTCATTTGTAATTATGTTTTGTGACTCTTGAAAGCTTTTTCTGTTTCACCAGCCATACAAACAAATTGTTACTGTACTGCATGACAAAGTTAACAGATTAGCTGGCTATTAAGTGAATAGAACTCTTAGAAATGTGACGTCACTAGAATATCTTCTCTTAAAATAGATTATTACCAGATTTTATTTTATTATGTTTCTATATTATTGATTTATGTCTAATTTTAATTATCTCTTGTGTGAGATATATATATATATACATATATATATATATATATATATATATATATATATATATATATACTATTATTTCAGGAAAACTACTTAATTAATTAATTTCAGATAATTTAATTTTCTCTATTTTGAATGTAGATCTTATATTAAAATATGTTTTTCAATCATTCTACTCATGTGCCATGTACTTCTATTTTTATGAAATAAATGTATTGTATTTAATTTCTCACAGAAATAAGATTTATTGATCATTGATCATATATATATATATATATATACTATTATTTCAGGAAAACTACTTAATTAATTAATTTCAGATAATTTAATTTTCTCTATTTTGAATGTAGATCTTATATTAAAATATGTTTTTCAATCATTCTACTCATGTGCCATGTACTTCTATTTTTATGAAATAAATGTATTGTATTTAATTTCTCACAGAAATAAGATTTATTGATCATTGATCATAAACTAAATTAAAAATAGTAGCATGTTAGTGTAATATGAATGAGTAATACTTTAAAAAAAAAAACTTTATTTATGGTAATAATTTGGTAGTTTTAGTGTTAAATAATGATTAAGATGACATACAAAATCATTTATTTGCAGTGAAAGCAACTAATCAACATTTTAAAGTTTATCTATCTCTTCTTTAACCCAACATAAATGTAAACAATCAACATGTTGTATTATAGATTTGGATTTAACGGTTAGCTTTATCACATCAGTATGTTGGTTGATAACTAGTTCAAAAAACCTAAACAAAGATTGAAAATTAAGAGAAACTAAATTATATTATTGTATTTTTTCAATGAGTAAGATTCATTTATTTTAGTTGTGTTGTTTTGTCTTAACAAAAAAACAAAATTTAATATATTTAGCTGTTTTTAAAATTTTCAAGACTCTTATCATGAAAGAAGATGAGACTATATTAACTTATATAAAATTGTTGTTCATAGTAGAACTATACAGAGAAATTTATTTACTTTTACCCTAAAATTTTTTGTAAGACTTTATATAAAAGGTGGTGGTAATATTTGCTTTAATAAACTCGTTTGATTTATTATTTTAGCGGAGGATATAGAGCAGTTAAAACGATTTGCATCAGGTGGATATTGTGATGATTCTACTATCGTTTACTTACAACATCCTTGTGTAATATTGACTGCTCTTGAAGTTCTTGGATATCATGTTGTTGCTTCTTCATCCACAGCTGTAAAGCAAGATTATAACGAATATATGTGGACAATGAAAAAAGAATTTACTGAACCCGAGCCAACTGTTCCACCTGCAACAAAACCAGCAATGCAATAATTTTTTTCAGTATGTAAAATGTTTTAATTAAAAGTACATTTTTTTTTTTTTTATGTTTTTCTTATGATCTATTTGTTATTTGATTAATTTTTCTGTCTGAGGTTTTTTATTACATAATCAGCTTGATATTTAGATGTGAGTGAAGTAGTTTTTGTTATTAGATTTATTAAAGGAAAAGTTATTGTTTTAAAATTTATTACTTTTCGAAGATTAAAGAACATAACGTAAAGATAAACAATAATTCTGTCAGGGATGTCTGAAATAGTGTTCGCACTACTGACAGTGCAGTGAAGGGGATAGGATGTTACAGATAGGAAGATACCCTGATCTAGCAATCCATCCCTACTCTTTGCATCATCTGAGAATTTTAAACTTTGACAAGTAATATCTAAATGTTTACCCTAAACAATTAGGCGTTAGGTAATCGTACTGATTTGTTAACATTGTTGTGGAACATTTTTTAAAGCAATTAATTGTGAAGACTAATAACTTAGTCGGTGTAAACTAACTGTTGTTGGAATTGCATGACCATATATTATTAATTTATTCAATTTAAAATATTTCTTGGGCCTGGACTGTACTCTAAAACCTCAATCAATAGCAGTTCTTCAGAGAGTTAAACCCATTTGGTAACTTTAACTTTAATGGTTGTGTTGTTATACTCATCCTTAAAATTATGAGCCAAGAACAATCAGTATACCTGTTCGTAGAGGTTAAAACTTATTAAGTTTAAAACTGTTGCTGTAAATCATATTAAATATTGGATTGAAAAATAAAACTTTTCAATTCTCAGAGATTTTCTTTATTTTGACATCAATTCCAGTTTTGTTAATGATTTCCTTTTTATTGCTGTTTTTTGCCTCTGGCAACAACGATGTAACAGCATGATTTTATTTTGTAAATAAAATAAAATCTTATTTACTATGTTTTATGTAATAATTCACCTTCTTGAAAAAGATTAATATTATTTATTAATAAACTGTTCTAGCAATTAACTATACTTTTTAAGAAACATATTTAAAATAAGGAAAATGTCTTGAATTGTAAGTTTAAGTACGGGAATATTTTAACTCGTAAAGTATAATCTATTAATTATGTGACATATATGAGAAAAAGTATACTGTTATAAGTCCCACCATTTTCTGGAAAAATTCACATTTGTACGGCTAAATTATTCATTCTTTATTTTAACTTTCCCCTGCCCTTTATTCCTTCCTCTTTGAATGGTAATACAAGAATTTTTTACTGCAGCCTAGTTAAACTATGATTCTATCCTTCCAACATTTAGTAACCAAGGAAGACAAATTAATCCGCATAATTTGTCTAGAAAGTTTTATGTTTTTAGCTTTTTTAAAGTTTATGCTTTAACATTGAATTTGTGGGTTTTTTTAGTGAAATTCTACATTGTAAAAAAAAAACATTTTCCATGACCACTCTTTCAAGAGTTAAACTGTGTTGAATGGCCGAATTAGTGGTATTTCTTGTTTATGTTTGAAGATAATCATGTTACTGTAGCATATTGATTATAGTGCTTTATTGATATTTTTTTTTAATACCAAAAAATTTCATTTTAGATGAGTAAACATATAATAAGTTAAATAATCTCTACAATAAAATCATAGATATCTAGACTTTTATTTTCTGTTTGACTGTTTTACTAGAAGCCATATTCTTAAATTCTCTGCATGATTGTAGGACATAAATCTTCTACCGGAGGATAAAAAACATGGAAAGCGCATGTGTTGAAGATTTTCGTTTTAATATGCCGTAGATACACTGTAAATGTAAGCTAACTTATTCGTTTAGTGGAAATTAGTTAAGGATATAGATAATGAAGGTCATTTGAATTAATTTTTATAAAATATAAAATATTGCTATCTCTTAGAGAAAATAATTTTCGAGAAAATAATTTTCTAGAAAATAACTCTTAAAACATTTTTTAGATTGGTATTTTGATTTCAAGGAACAATACTGTGAGTAAAAAGAAAAGCCAGTCAGAGTCTGTTTGCCTCATAGAAAATTTATATGCAGTTATAATTTATTTGGATTTTAATCTGTTTTAATAATTAAGCAATATTTAACTATTCACATTGACAATAGGAATTGATGCCAGTTACATCTACCCGCCTTTTTTCTAAAAATGGGAAATAAATTTTGCATTGAATGAAAAATGCCAAGGCTAATCAAAATTTAAAACAGAATCTTCTGGATGAATTCAGAGATGCCTCTACTGACCTCAGCAGATTTTTTGTGGTAAGTTAACCGACAACATTTTGCAGGAGAGCTGAAGATATATAAAAAAGAAACATCAGCGATTTTATTTAATTTTTTTGGCCAATCAAATATGCATGAATTTTAAATAAGTAAAGTTCTGATAAACAGTAAACAGTAACTGATTAGAACACTAACATTGTTAGATAGAAAAAATCTGATGTCGACACCATATGACTTCCTTGTACATCTATTAAATTACATATACTTACTTTTGCTGCACTTAATTTAATCTTATCTCATTTGAAAGTGAGATACAATCCTCCAATTCTTTAATAAAAGTAGACAGTTATACAATTGTTGAAATACTAGTTTTTATTAATATCAAATATTTATACAGTTATTAATTTAACAATCTTACTTAAAATATTAGGTTAGAGTAAAAGTCTGTTGATTACTGTTTAAATAAATTGTTTACCAAATAATCCAATAATAAAAAATGATTATTCTACACCGTAAGGTCAAAATTAATATTTGTAACCAGTATACATGAGTTCACTAAACGGAATAGTTTAATTATTATTAACTTTTATTTATACAACACAGAAGTCTGAAATACACACCAGAAATCTTGTGCATATTACACACAGTGAAAAAAATTTTCAACAATCACTTTAAATGTAATACAATTCAAAAATGTATTTTATTTTTCTGTTAATTAAATAAAATAATTTTTTTTAAATAAATATTCAATTTGTTAAGAAAATCCAAAAATAATATGATTCTAAATTATAATTATAATATTAAATAATCAGATGTTTCACCAAATCTATTATTTTTATTTTATTTTACTTTAATTTTATTTCACTAATAATTTTTTTTGCTATTATTGAATTATTATTTATTGTAATTTTTTTGCAATCACGGGTTAATAATTATTAAATCAATATATTTAAATTAAAAAAAGAAACTGTAAAAAAATTACAAAAAAAGTTAAAAAACAAAAGGGATGAAGCTGTTGTGAACTGATGTGCATTCCCTTTAAGAACCAAATATTTCATTAATTAAAATTTTAATTTAGATTACAATCAAAAAGGGAGGTGCACAAATAGATGTTACAACAGTGCTAAATCCAAAATTTCAACATCCTACGACTAATCGTTTTTGAGTTGTACAAGATACATACGTATGTACAGATGTCATGCCGAAGCTAGTCAAAATGGACATTTCCATTGAAATATGAAAACCGAAATTTTTCACAATCACAATACTTCCTTTACTTCGTACAAGGATTCTCTAGATGGATAAACAGTTTCTTTTTATTCATATATGACATTTATTGTTGTCTTCAATGATTTACATTAGGTTCATATTATGAATGGTCTAAATTAATGATGTATATTTAATCTTCTAAAATCTCAGGGTAAATATTAGTATTTTAATGATCATTCAGGCAAGCGCCAATGTAAGCAAGTTTGAAGAAAAAACTGAAAAATTTCAACTACATTATTTAGTGTTTTGAAGCCCTAGTATTCATTAGACAATTTCATATAAGTAATTTTCTCTTCCTTTTCTTTAATGATACTGTTTAATTTATTCTTTCAGTAGCACAGTGGTGAAACTGACTAAAATTAGATTGCTATGTGAGTTTATCCGTAGTCACTTATTTTGTTAAGTTTTACATCCTGCTTGCTGTGTTAATGCTGAGAAACAGATTATTTACGTTCTTTGCATGGTTTTTGGTTTTATTATATTATGCATGGTTGATTTTAGTGTGTATTTTTCATAAATGAATAATTTTATTTATTATGAAGATATTACTCATAAGCCAGGACCAATCATTTTGTGATTTTACATACTTTCTTTCTTCATTGATTAAAATTGACTGATCAGCTGAAATCTGTGGTATGAATTTAAATAATCAGTGCCAGTCACAAGGAGGATTCTGATAGGTGTAAAACACAGAGCTACTTTTGATATACTTAGTTTTTACTGTACTATTCTCCAGTGTTATTTATTAGTATTATTTTAGTATTTATTATATTTTGATTATGAAGATTATTCAAGGTTATAAACTGAACATTGTCTACTGCTAGTGTAATTATGAATTACAAAAGTTGGAAACTGAACTTTTGTAATTCATAATTACTGGTAGATAGCTGATTAAACTCTTTTTCAATCTTTCTCAGTTGTACTTATTAATATACAAGGTCTGTAAATAAAGTAATGAGGCTGGTTCAGAAAAACTAAAGTCGGAAACAGGAAAAAGTCGCAGGGACTCTAGTCAGGTGAATAGGAATGTTTTTCTTTGCCAAAAACTCATTAATTGAGAGTACAGTGTGACATGGTGCATTGTCATGATGCAGTATGCAGTTGTCTTTGATGATTGGTCTCATGCGGGAACTCTTTTCCGCAGTCTTTAAGGATTTCTTGGTAAGCATATTGATTTTCAGCCTGTCCTGTAGGCAAAAACTCCTTATGGATAGTGCCATTATTGTTGAAGAAACAAATTAGCATGGTTTGATTTTGATTTGCTCATTTTTTTTTTTTTTTTTTTTTTTTTTTACATAGTGGGTTTGAAGTGTGTCCTTGCTCTGGCGTTGTGTTTCTGGGTTGTACTTAAATATCCAAGATTCATCACCAATAGTAACATTTTTTAGAAAATCAGGATCAGTTTCAATTCACCCTAGAAGATCGTGGCATACTTCCACCCTGTGAAGTTTTTTGGACCAATTTTGCACAAACCTTTTTCATGTCCAATTCGTTTGTCAAAATTGGATGGTCTTTGGTATGGTTTCAATAGTGCTGCGGTCATATAGTATCAAGTCTCTGATTCGCTCAACATTGTCGTCACTTTTTGACGTTAACGGTCTTCCAGAGTATGGATCGTTCACAGGTGATTTCCGGCCATTTGAAAATGCTTTGAACCACCTAAAAGCTTGGGCTCATGACACAGCAACATCTCCATACGCCCTTTTCAATTTTGAAAAAGTTTCAGTAGCATTCTCACAAAGTTTAACACAAAACTTGATTGCACAAAATTGCTCATAATTAGTATTAATCATTTTTGTAATGCACAACAAAAACTCATTTGGTGAAAAATTTGCTTATGTCTCAGGTGGCAACAATACTAAAAATATCAATACCTAATATAAATCAGCTGTTCATATAACCATATATTTACTAAAAAGTTTACAGTGTTGCCACTTTGGCTGCCAAAAAATTAGTCTACTTTATTTACAGACCTCGTATGTTGTTCAAACATCATGTTTACCATTTTTCTTTCCAAAACAGGAAAACTTTATTACTGTAAATAAAAATGTAATAAATTTATCATGTAAGGAAATCAGTTACATCATTTCACTGACCTTATTCATTGTAACATCAAGCTAGCCTTCTTTGTTTAACTACTTTTTTATTTTTTATATATTTTTTCCTTATTAGCTGGCTTTTGGCACCAATTAATATCTTGAATGATGAGTCAGTAAAGCTTTAGTGAATTTTTTATATAGTTAGTGATTTTTTTTTGACAGTTTTTTAAATTATTACTGGTAAATAGTAATTTTAATTAATGTTAAGTTACGTAATCATAGACTTCAATTCAGATTCAGTCAACTTTGAATTTACGATCAGTAATAACAGACATTCAGCTAGGGGGATTGTAAATTATTTATCCTGATTCATATTTTCATTAGTTTTTTTAAAGCTTTATAATTCCTAAATCTGTGTTTTAAGCCAGAATTTTTTTTTGTAGAAAAGCTCATACATACAGAAAAAAAAATTGTGCCAATCTACTTTTGATGTTTTATTTACCTTATTAACTCTATACAATTTAACCATATAAATAAAAAACTCAACAATGAGAATTGCACAAATATTCTCAGTTTTGCTAGTCAAGTTATATCATTTTAGGTTCAGGTCAAGTTATGCTAGTTAGTTAAGTTAATTTGTATAAAAATTGACGAGTTTACCCTTCGGGGGAGGGGTATTAAGTTATTTCGGTGACTTTTCTGTTTAACAAAATATGTTCTAAGCATTAAAAATTTGAAACTGCCAAAAAAGAAATTTTCTTTTTGGCGGCCTACATACTCAAGGGGAAGCATTCGGGTAAGTTAATTTTTAAGAAAAAATCTTTAAGTGGTGATAATAAATTAAAAAAATTATTTTTTATATTGTTTAAAAAATACAAAGATAAAGCTGTAATTCTAAATAAACAAAGTTGTAATTTTCTAGGAAGGAGTGAAAATTTTTGGCAAATTTTTTTTGAGACGCTAAAGAGTAATGGTTATCAAAAGATTATGTTTTTTACATTTTAAATACAGTGGGTAACTTGCAAGATGGATTTAAATTTAAAATAATTTTTTTAAAAACTAAAAAAATATTTCTTGTTATCATAGACCATTGAGGTGGGACAGGCACATTTTTATTGTGATCTGAATCAATGTAGAAAATATAGATTCAAAAACTCATTTTCTGAAGCAAGCAAGATATTGCTAAAAAAATAAAAATATATAAAATCATTTTTTGAGGAGGAGTGAATATTAAATAAAAATTGTTGGTAATGTTTGATCTCTATAAAAAAATGTAACTCTTGTAAGAAACTTTTTTTGCTGGAAGTGCCCCACTAAAAATTTGAAATTTTATTTCAGTCAAAACACCCCCACCTGTTTCTCCAATTTTTGTAAAAATTAATTACATTCTTTCTGTCCCCAAGGGTAGTTATTAACCATCTTCCAAGTGTGATGAAAATTAAACTACAGAGCCCAGAATTATAAAACCAAATACAGGCAAGCATACATGGGTAAGTCAATTATTATCCGCAATGTAGTTATAAATTTTATTGCAATACAAATAGGAAACTTACATGTACATCACTTTTCAACATAGTCTGCTTGCATTTCAACGCCCTTGGTCCATTGTTGCACAAGCTTCCTGATGCCCTCAATAAAAGAAGGTTTCGGTTGAGCTATGAGCCAGGAATGCACCGCTTCTTTCACTGTTTCATCGGAGGTAAATCGATGGCCCCTTAATGTCTCTTTGAGTGGACCAAACAAATTGTAGTCAGATCAGGACTATACGGAAGATGAGCCGGTACTTGAATGTTGAGTTTCTGGAGCATTTCAGCATTGTGGGCAGCAGTATGTGGACGGGCATTGTTGTGCAACAACACAAACCTTTCGACAGCAGTCCTCAGCATTTGCTTCGAATTGCAGGCTTCAGCTTGGCAGTAAGCATCTCACTGTAACGCACACTGTTTATTGTCATGCCCCTTTTTTCATAATATTCTAGTACTGGTCCTTGTGAATCCCAAAAACCATAAGCATCAGTTTTTCTGTGGATGGTTGGGTCTTGAACTTTTTTTACAGGGCAAATTTGTATGTTTACATTCCATATCTGCTGTTTACTCTCCGACTCGTAATGATGGATCCATGTTTCATGTCACCAGTGATGATTCTTCTAAGAAGATGTCCTGTTCATTACCATAGTGATCCAAATGTTTTTGGCAGATGTCCAAGCGCGTTTGTTTATGCAACTGTGTGAGTTGTTTTGGGACCCATCTTGCACAGACTATGAAATCCAAGTCTGTTGTGGATGATTTCGTTAGTAGAACCGTGACTAATTTGCAGACGATGTGCCACTTCATCAATAGTTACTCGTTCTGTCTAAGTAAACCATGACAGGTGCACGCTCAATGTTTTCCTCATTTTTGAAGGTAAACGGTCGTCTGGCTCCTTTGTCATGCGTAACACTTGTACGACCATTTTTGAATTTTTCAATCCATTCGTAGACACTCTGTTGTGGCAACATACTGTTACCGTACTGTACCGAAAGTCTTCGATGAATTTCGACCCCTGACACACCTTTCGACCACAAAAAACAGATCGCTGAACGTTGCTCTTCTTTGGTACAAACAGAAAGTGGAGCAGCCATGGTTAATGGCAGGGTAGCGATAATGAAACTAACCTAGCAGCAACAAACCTGCACAGACATAACAACAATTAAATCACGCATGCGTCATCTAAGCAATACGACAGTACTACCAACATAAACAAAAATATAACTAAACTGCGGATAATAATTGACTTACCCTTGTACATATATAACGCACACAAATGACAGTCTGACAAAAATAGATTTTTTGACTTGGGAGCATTGGAATAAAAAATTTTTTAATATCTCTTTAAAGCACAAAACTTAAAAAATAACCAGTTTTTTTTAGCCTTTTTTTTTACCAATCCTATATACTTTCCTCTTATTGTTATGGCAAAGTAAAAATATTGCAATTTCTGATATATTGTGTTCTCTTGTCTTTATATTTAACTCCTTTATTGATTAGATTAAAATACAAAAGAATTAGGCTATTCTGTTCTTTTAATAATTTGTTTATATTTTCTACTCCTTATAAATATTTTTTTTTCTCTATATTTCAATCTTTAACTTTTTTTAATCTTAACATTCCTATCAAATATTCAAGTATCAAAATATTCAAAACTAAAATTGTTTTTCTTGTTTACTTGCTTTCATGTTTCCTTTATCTTATATATCTTTTTCTTTGATAAATTATTATTGGAGTAAATAATTAACATATTTGTTGAATTCATCCAGTAGTTCAAAATATTATTTGCTTTCTTTGGTATAATAAAAATAATAATTTCATTTGAACCTTCTCTAATCTTGAAACTTTGGCATGTGAGTTTACACAGCCTGTACATTTCCATGCTGTATAATTCAGTTGGTTTAGTTGCTTTTTCTTTTTTTTTTTTTGTTATCTTTCAGAACTTTTAATTTGAATCATAGTATTCAGTCTTCCACAAAATACTCGGTTACTTTTATCCTCAATCATTTACTTTATTTTTTCTCTCTATACAGTCTATTTATTCCCATCATCTGTTGGATCTTTGAACTCTCTGCCTGTAGCAGTTGTCTTCCTTTATAATAGATTTTTCTTGCCTTAATTATTTTTATTTTTAAATTTATTAAACTTTTTCTACTAAATTTACTTTTCCAACTTCTAGGCCTGAATGTTGCTCCGATTTCAACCTTTTATCATGTCTGATTTGTCATTCTTCTTTTATTAGGGCTTTTTCTCCCCTTAAAACTTCAGTGTTAATTGATTAATTCCTACTCTTTAATTGTACGTGGTCAGAATCACTATCTAATATTCTGTATGTCTTAACAAACAAAATATTTTGAAAAATCTCTTCCTAATCATTTTTTTTATATGCCTTCACTAATATTTTTGGGTTTATTCATGTGTGTCTTGGAATTTTTTTAAAAAAGGTAGTAATTTCTTGTTTATGATCAGTATAAGATTCCGAAAGTGTTTGAATGCTGTACATCAAGGCATAATGTCTTTCTTTACATCAGTTGGCAGGATATTATATGCAAAATTGAATATAGACTTTCGCTTCATTAATATTACTAAAATCGAGGAGAAAATTGTCTTCCATTCAAGATCTTTTGCCCAAAAGCAAAATTGAGCAACTGCACAGTAGAATTTGATTACAAATCAAATGTTTGTTCAGGGGGTAGGAAGGTAAAGTAGTAAATGAGGGATGAAATAAGAAGGTAAATGTGAAAGTAAAATCTGTCACTTCTCTCTTTTCATTGTTTCAACTCTATGATATATTTTATTTTGTTAATTAATTTATTTTCAGAAGTTTGAATATTTTATATGAAGTAATCTCAAATAGCTGGTTAGCTGTGTAAATACCATATACTAAAATTCTAATTAAGTTAAAGCAGAAAACTTTTATCTGTACATTTTGTTCCTTAAACAGTATTAATTATATATATATTTATCACTCATTTCACAAAAATGTTCCTTGATTATATTAAGGACATTGTCACTCGAGGTAAAAATTTGATCCATTTGGATTAGCCCACTATCATAGATAATTTTTTTAATTAAAAAATTCCTGATTTTTTGAGTCCCAAAAATAAGTTTTGGAGAATTTCAGTTTCTACAGAATATTAAGGGATATAACACTTTAATTTTTTAGGTTGAGACTGTATGGTAAAAAAAAAATATTAATGTTCTGTTATTTGCCATATTTCTAGTTAAAAGACATTGTAAGTTTATCTATATACATTGCATAAATTGAAGTGTTATTGTTCTGTAAGTTGAAGATCATGTGTTAAAATAATTATAGTGTAATTTCATAATTGTCAGTTGTTTATCAATAATTTGTTTTATGAGTGATTAGTAATTTTATATTTATTTAAAAAAGAGTTATGTAAAAAATTATTAAATGCTGACAAACTTACTTTTATCTCGGTTTAACTTTTGATAAAATTATCTAGAAAAATAGAATTTTAATTTAGCAGATAAGTGAAACAGTAATAACATAGCAATTCATTAATAATGTGTGGTTGTGGTTGTTTTCTTTTTTTAATATTAGTGCTGGAACATAGTGAACTTCATTTTCTTTTATATTGCTGAATTAGCATTTATTTCTCTGTAGCTGCTTGCCTAGTTTTTTTTTTTTTTAGTAATTGTAGACATTAAATTCTTTAATGTCTAGAATGTATTTTTGTTTTTTTTTTTAATTTTATGTCTCATTCTTGATGTTTAATCTGTAGTATTTGAATTGAACTTCTTAAATATCAATAGTTAACTTATTTAAATTTTTATTGAATGTAATATCTGTAAAGTATTAATTTTTGTTAATATTGTTTCTTTAATTTAAGCAAGTTAATTAAATTACTCAAAACAAAGTGTTAAAAATAAAAGTATCATGAACAGTTTAATTTATCTTTTTTTCTCTTTTGTAAAAAAATTGTTATGACTAAGTATTGTCATGTTTATTGTCTATTGTTTTCTAAATATCATTGTTTCACGGGACAGATCATATAAAACTAATATATAAATCAAATAATTGCAAATAGAAACTTGATCAAGCCTTAAGTTAATCTAGGTCAGATGTTTGTGACAGTGGTGGTGGGGAGTTATATTTTAATGAGATAACTAAAACTGTTTTAACTCTTTAAACGTATCTGTGTAGATTTATTGAAGAAATATGTTTTGTTGAAAGTAAACACGCTGTGAAATACAAGCCAACAATTTTTGGAATATGGCAAAAAATGAAACCGGAATTGAAATAAGAATTCAATCTTGTTCTGATCACAGGGAAAGAAGGAGGTCTGTAAAAAGCGATACATTGTTGAATTCACATCTATTGATAATGTCAGAGCATTATTACATCGCAGTCAAGGCTTCACTTCATGCTAGTGATACTTCTGTTTTTGGACTTGAACCAGTAGAAGTTACCGCTCTTTTTGAACGATTTCCCGGATCATCAAAAGATATTATTAATGGTGTACTTATCAAAGGTACTGATAACAAATATTCTTAAATCATTCTGGATTCAGAAATTGCATATTTATTATAAATATTACATGATTTGACTGTATAAATATGTATGTATTCTAACTCATCTTGCTGTATGTTTAAAAGATTATTTATGCAAAATGAATTTTTTTTTTCAAAATATCTCATACCTTCTTCAAATAAAGAAATATTTTAAAAACTTTTTTTTAAGTAACAAATTTCCATTGAATCTAAAAGAATTTCTATTAAAAAATCCAACACACTCTTTATTAAGTCTTAAGGTTTTGCTGTTTGGACAAGTCATATTTAGTATTTGACTTGTAGTGTCATGATTCATTGAAATGAAATTTAGTCTCCTTTTATTTGCAGTTAGAATTGTTATTCGTTTGTTTATTATTTTATATGAAATTATTCATAAAAGTTTGTAAAATTTTAACCGTCATATTTGATCATTTATTATTTAATAATTAATAAAAAGTAATGTAATTTTATCACTAATTACTATTAGATTCCACAACAAGCTTTAAAAAACAGTGTAAACTTTATTGTATAGAAGTTATTGAGATAAATAAAAATAAATAAGTATAAAAAACATAAGTATTCAATAATAATGTAATTGTAGAAATGTAACCAATAATTTCTAACTAAATTTAAAGCAAAAATTTAATTCAAAGAAAGAAAAACCAGACCTTTAAAACAAGTGGTAGAAAATGATGATGGGGTATTTAACCTCCTTCATTACTATAGAATATCACTATTTTAAATTGTCTTTATATCAGTTATTCCAGATTTTTCATGAATAACATAGATAACAAGTTTTTTTTTTAGAAGTGAAGAGTTTTTCCAAGATAGGTGACTATTAAATGTCTGCTCAAAATAAATTAACTGTAAAGTTGTTTATTTGCAGAATTCAAGACTTTCCTTTTCTTATTGTTAATGGTACATAAATTATGTAACTCATGTTACATAAATAAAATAATTCATTTCACATGCAAAACAAGCCAAGAATGTTTATATTGTTTTCATAAGAAAAAAATTGAAGTTAGGTTGAATATTTTATTCAGAAAGTATTGAAAATTAATAAAATACATAAAGAAAATACATATTGAAAATTATGTGTATAATAATATACATTTTTCTTACATTATTGTTCATCTCTTTGTTAAAGTTCATATTGATTTAATTTTTCTTTTTTTTAATATGATGTGTTTTATAAAATTTATTTTGCCATTACTCAATTATTTATGGATATGTGCTCTTAAATACGGAAAAACTGTTTACCATTTACTGTGATTTTCCTTCTAGACAGATGTAACAAAAAATGTGGTTGATATATTCTAATCAAATCTTTTGGTTCAGATTGTCAAAATTTGTTGAGTAATTTCCTTTATATATGCAGACAATCCTAAATGGTTTTTTTAAATGTATCTAGTAAATTTACATAAAATTGTATGACTAAGTTATATGTATAACTTTTAGTCCTCTGTTCACCAATATAAATACAAACTCTCCCATTTCTCTGTTGAATTTTATGTGATCAGAAAATTTTAATCTAGTTATTAATCTACGACAGATTTTCCCATTACAGCTGGAGTTTTCTAGTTGTGTTTTACTATAGTTTTCAGTATTTTACTACTTTTTGTGTTTTTTTTTCTTATATTAACATTAATATACATGAAATAATATTAATTATCCAAATGTTCATTAATCAGAATTTATATCCTTCTCAGAATTACTATATCTATCACAAAATTTACATCATTTTATAAGGAGAAAAAAATTTATACTGCTGCGATTGCAGAAAAGTAATCTTGTTCAAATAAACTGAGAAAAATTTAGTGTGTACCATAATTCCACATGAGGGCAAATATTACAAAACTATTAACTCGGATATTGATAATCAAATAGTATGAGTAACATATTTGTATTGGACATTATGTAAACTTATCTGAACAAAATTATATCGAATCTCCCATCAAACATGTTAAGTACTCAATTTTTATTCTACTCTTCCTTTGAATTTTTGGTATCAAATTAATTATCTTGTTAAAACAATCTCTGTTAAAACATTTTCAGTTTCAGAGTCAAACACAGACTGTTATTTATTGTGAATATAAAATAGAGCATTGTTTTATTTATTTATTGATGTTTTATGTATGAAAGGTGTGTTACTTTTTCAAATGCATGTTGCTGCATGTCTTATGTTTTTGTAGAAATATTAATTCTGTATGTTTTGTAAATTAATTAGATAAAATATGACATTTCTGTAGCATTATTTAAACCATCTATTGTTAAGATGCAGTTGAACTGTTAGTTAATCAGATGCAGTAGTTTTAAAAATTTGTAATTGGAAGTTTTGTCTTTCTTTATTGTAGAGACTTTAATTGTTAATTGCACTGTTTCAATTATGTTGTACTTATTTATATTCTTAATTGCACAGTTATTAATATTTATTTATAGATATATCAAAATAATCTAAAACAAATAATGATGTTAATTCTTTGGGATGATTGTTAGTACCCAAAGAACTAACATGAAATGTAGTCTCATGATACATACCTTGAATAATGTGGTTGAACTAGATAACTTAATAATTTCACAGTATTTGTTAAATCTCACTGAGCAGCTTCCTGAAATGAAAAATAATTAATTGTGGATAAAATATCGACATTGGAAACCGCATCTAACAAATTGATTTTGTTGCTCGCTGGTAATTCTAGGCAGAGTTCATCTGTTAGATGACCTCATGATCTTGACATTAAATAGTTGATTCTTGTAGCAATTAATGTTCCTATAAAAGAAAAAATGAATGGTTGATACTAATACTAAAAAATAAATAAAAAAGTTTCATTAGTTACTCATTAGATACTTCATTAGATATGCATAATTTTTTAAATTAGAGTAAATTTTTTAATGTTATGCATTTACACTATTATTATCCAACTAAATATTACATGTCGTTACTTTTATGTATTGATTTTAAATAAATCATCAAAATTTAACCCATTCAGTTTTGTTTGCTGCTTGCCTTTAGGAATCTCTCAGGTGCTATTTATTATTATATTATTTATGTATGTAAACACACACACATATATACAGCATATCTTAGATATATATATTTCAGTAGTGTAAAATAGAACTTAATATTTGTTTGAATTGTAATTACCTAGTTCCTTCACAATACTGATGTTGATACACAGCTCCATTAACATCAAGGAAAAATGACAAGTGAAATCTAGACAGTTTTAAAAAGCATTTCCCTTCAGTATTGTTTTTTAGTTTACATTTTTAACAATAGAATGAACTGAACTAGCACTTGTGCATTAGCCATTTTTTTAAATTCTTGTTTTGTAATGGGCGGTAACTTCACTTTATTTGGTCTTTCTGATTGATCTTATTCTTCAACACTAAAGCAGTCACGTTTGAAACATATAAATACACATCATTAAATAAAATTAGTCTTTCTTTCATAGTAATACTGAGAAAGAGATTTTTAAGTTATATTTACTCCCGCACCTGATAACACATTGTAGTTTTAGACAGTGTAGTCATGTATCTAATCTTACATTTTATTATAATTTTTATTGTTTTGTCTTACAAAGAATATTGAACAATTGAGTATTTAGTATTTTTCAGACCCATAAAAAGCTATATAAAATATAAAAAATAACCAGTCAGCCTTAGGTAAAAAACAGATGTATTGATAGAATAATTTGTTCCATCCATTTTGTGTAAATATTACAAAATTGTTTATTCAAGAATATATATGCGAAATATAACTAAATTAAATTTTATTGGTAAAAATGTTATTAAATTTTTTATTTGCATTTTATTTTTTTATTTTGTTTCATATTAAGTCATAATCTCAAAATAATTACCTAAACATTATTAATTAGCAAATGTAATGCCTGTGAAACATACAATTGTTTTGCTTCTCACTTGTTAACATTAAATTCTTAGACTAAATGATTTTTAAATACAATCTTTATTTGAATTAATTTGTAACAGCAACATAACTATTCTTAGATTAATGGTTTCTGCTAGGTTTTATTTATCTTAAAATTCCATTTTTTTTTACAATTTTTCAATATTCTGATTAGTAGTGTATAAGCTTCAAAAGCCCAAATACATAATTTGATAGCTGATATACATATTTGATCTTAACTGAACCTTCTGAATTCCACTAAAAATAAACAGTAACCTGGAAAAGTTGAAATATATGTTAATTTCAGAAATAATAAGTATTATTCTTTTTTTTAGAAATTCTTTTTAGTTTGAAGAGGTGTAAAATTATTATTAATTTACAATATATAGGTAATTTAAAATTATATTTATATATATAATTGTAAATATGACCTAAAAGCCAACATTTTACAAAGTAATTATTTTTAAATGGCAAGGTAATGTTGATATAATGGAAACTTTACTATTGATAAAGTAATCTATACTAGTTTGGAACTGTTTACATTGCCTTCTTTTAAATAATAATTAAATGTGTTATAACTGTAAATAATTTGTAACAATCTGCTGTCATTTATCTGTATCAGTTACCATAAAATTAATTTTTATTATGTTTATTGAGATAATATGTAAATGTGCAAGTATATAAAAAAATATAAAATATACAGTTTTTCTAATTTTATGAGCTGTTATTTTTAAGGATGTTTGAAAAAACTTTTGCATATCTTTTTTCAGGTACTCCATTTCAAGTTATTAATTTATTAAGTGAGTTAGGATATAAAGTGGTTTGCAGTTCTGGAGAAGCAGAAATTGTGTGGACTTTGTGCAGAGAAATATTGGTATGATATATATTTGAAATTTCTTATGTACATTTTATTCAACTACACTACATTAATTATTACTATTATTTATATTTGTTTTTTTTTAGTTATTTTTACTTGTAGCTTGACTTAATTATTTTAATCATGAAATAAGGTGTTATATATGTATGTTTTTTGTAAGACAAATTGCACAGTTAATTTTTTATATATTATTTGTATACCCCCATCTTTTTAATTGGCTATTTAAATTTTGTATTATACTTCTTTTATATTCAATTATTTTTCTTGTAAAATTTATTAAAATTAACTATGTTCCTTAATTACATAATATTGTAGATGTGCAAGACACTTTACTAAACATCCACCTCACCAGTTAGCTATTTTGCCCAAACACCCAATAGAAAATCTTCTAAGAAGCCCTCAGGCAAAATTATTATTTCACTAAGGAAGAAGAAGCTGGATGTCAACATGGCATCACAAATGGAGCAAGTATTATTGTGGACACAACTCCTATGTACCAAACCAAAAAAGAAGGGATCAGAAATGATAAAAGGGAAGGGTTGAAGGATGGAGAGCAATCAACCTGTGAAGGGGAATAAGGACCTTTATTATATATATAAAAGGTTTGATTAAAAAAAAATCTGGAATTTTAGTTTTTCTCAAAAATTTTTTATTTATTCATCAGTATTGATTTTAAAGCACTCCTTTTCAAATAATACATTTGTGCCAGCACTTTTTCCAACCTTCAAGCACCTCAGGAACATAATTTCCAATATGGCATTTAGCTCCTTCAACGATTCTGTCTCTACCTCTTTCAATTTTAGCAAAACATTGGCTTTCATGGTTTTTTTCAGCTTGGGGAATAGGAAGAAATCACAGGGGCCGTGTCCAGCAAATACAGAGGCTGAGGCATCATAGTAGTGCTGTTTTTTTGCCAAGAATTCACGAACAAGCAGTGAAGTATGAGCAGGTGCATTATTGTGGTGCAATTTCCATGAATTATTTTGCAGAAATATAGGCATTATTTTCAGATTGCTGTACACAATTTGCATAAACTTGCAGGTAGTAATCTTTATTGACTCTCTGATAGTGGTTTGGTGATTGTCTATAATTATTTTTTTCACTTTTTCGACATCGTTGGTTGTTGATGTGCTGGGACGTCCAGGGCGCTCATCATCTTCGTCTTAACGGCCCTCTTGGAAATGTTTGAATCACTTGTAATTTCTTGTTTTATTCTTAGAAGAATTGCCAAAAGCAACATTCAACATTTCCACTACCGCAGTGGAAATGTTGAATGTTGTTAAATAAAGTGCAGCACCGCGCTGCACTTTATTTCATTCTTAAAGCAAAATTTAATGCAATTTTTTTGTTCTGTTTTTTCCTAAGTTAAAAATCGCCGACTATACCAAAACATGTATAATCCTTTTGACATCCAACAATAAAGTAAGCATCCAATATGGCTGCCAATATAAACATACATTAGGAACAAGTATATAACAGATTGATGTTGTAAATGGACCTATGGACAATTGGATTTATACAATCTGGGAAAATAAAAATTCTGCATATTTTTTTTTATCAGACATCATATATATATATTTGTGATGATAAATATATTTTTTTCTTTTTTTTTAATTTAGTAAAAAGTTTAAAAAAAGTTAGTTATTTTTAGAGATATTATTACATACACAGTTGCTGTATTTATTTGCCCATTGATATTGCCGGGATAAAATCCTTTTTTTTTATAGTTAAGCTACACATAATTATTAAGTTGTTTATATTTTTTGTCTATTGTTCTTTATTAATTCTGTGAAACTTGATGCTCCATCTAGCTCAGTATTGTTTGGAAATTAATTAATTGTTTTATACATATATTTTAACTATATTTTCAAAACTACCAATATATTACCTTTAATGACAATATAAAAAAAAATGTCATATTTTATTGTGGTTGTATTATGAGCTTCAAAATTATCAATTTTCTTATAAATTTTCATTTAAACTAATTTAATTGATTGGTTGGTTGATGTTTATGTGTATTAAGATGATAATGATAGTGGTATAAAACCAACTTGAATTAAATTACATTTTATTAGTGTAGGTTTTTCTGAGTTTTTGGCTTTATAAAATTGCCTGATTGTTTGATAATTTTGTGAAAAAAAGGGTGGTTTAAAATGTGTCAGAGATTTAGATTCAGTGCTCCTTATTCTTAATCAGAATCCACGTATACTTCTTGAGTATTAAATTAGTTGTATTTAAATTATGTTGCTATTTAATGGATTTATTTTTCTCATTTTTAATTTTCTAATGTATTATACAGCAAAATACGGACAAAGTCACAGAGGCAGTGAGTTCTTTAATATTGTACCCATTGCATGTCAAATGTTCATGTATGCGTAAGTTAAAACGGTTTGTACTTGAAAAAAGTATCATGATAAGATTTTTTAAGTTAGTAGAAAAGTACACTGTTACACTAGAATTTTTTCATATTTTTATGAAAAAGAATAGAAATCCCTCATTATTTAAGGACACTATATGTTTCAAAAGCATATTAGTTGTTTTAGACTTAATAGTGGTTCACATGCTTTTAAGTTTAGTCACTACTAAGGAAGATTAAACAATGTATTTGGCATTAAGTTTTCAAAAGTACTTCCAAACCAAATGCTTTAGTAATTCCAGTTGAATTATTTTTAAAAGTTTTAACTAAGAAATTATTATTAAATGCAGCTCTGTAGGTTTTCATGTTAAAAACACGTAGATTGGTTTGTTGAAAAATATTCTTTCTATATTTCTTAAATTGAATTAATTTATAATTATATTTACACAATAACATTCACATATTACTGGCGAATTATAATTGGATTTGCTGCCTGTTGGGAAGCAGTGTAAAGCTCAATATAAAAAGTAAGTTTTACATTTTCTAGGTCTTTCTCTTTTTACTATTGTTTTGATGCACTGTAATTACTATATTGAATCTACTGTCAGTATGACAAGGGTAAAGGTATTTTACAATAAAAAAGTTTCATACAATGTTTTCAATTTTTAAAAACAAATCTCTCCAAAAAAAAAGCCTCCAAAGTCTTCTGCACTTGCTTCCAACTTACGTTCTTGATAGCTTGAGCAATTAATATCATTCATGATTTGTGTTATGTCTTTCAATCTGTTTCTTCGTCTATGGTTCTTTTCCTCTATAATTTCTTTGTTAATTAATTTTGGCAGCCCATCGCATCATAAAATGTGAACTATTAGCATTTTTATAATAATTTTGTTAAGCATGGCCCCTTGATATAAGTATATAATTATAGTTAAAATACAAAAAACCGCCTATCAACAATTGAATTTAAAGCATTCAAGTGCTTTCAGAATTAAATTCCATCTTCAGGAACTCTCATATTCGTCCTATTTATAATATTAATTAAAACTTCACACGTAAAATACACGTATAAAAAAATCGTGATATTTGCTTAAAACATAGTTGGTCATCATATGTTTTAAAATTACATCAACGTAAACGTCCTGTCAATTTGTTAGTCTCAACTGTTGCGTTAAAAGGGAGGTGGATCAGGTTAGTCAACATAATCTATTATTACTATTTAATACCTGCTTGTATAAAACATCATTATCAAATTATTTCTGTCTGTTTATTAAATATAAATATGGAATTTTTCTAAAATATTCATATATATGTTATTGAGAATGTTAACAAATTTGCCTGGGTTATAATTATGGTTACTATTTATAATGTGTTTAGCAAAATTTGATTTATCTGTATGACCTTTGTTTATATAATTTTGATGCTCTTTTATTCTGACTGATTGGTCATGCCAATGTATTTCAAATCACAATCCACACATTTCATACTATATATTCCATGTTTTTCTTAATTGACTTGGTTATTTTTTTTTTTTATTGTTTTTGTAGGACCTATTATTTATATATTTTATTATTAATTATGTATGCAGTTTTTAGCCCATACCAAAGGTCACACAGATAAATCTAATTTTGCTAAACATGCTATAAATAATAACCATAATTATGACCCAGACAAATTTATTAACATACTCAATTACTCTGATAACTATATAAGTTATCAGAGTAATAATATTTTAGAAAAATACCATATATATGTAAATAATAATAAATTAATAAACAAACAGACAAAATTTAAAGACACATTTAAAAATTCAACAGATAAAATGATGTTTTATACAAGCAGGTATTAAATAATAATAATAATAGATTATTACCATTTATTATTGGCCAAACTGATCCATCTCCCTTTAAACACAACAGTTGAGACCACCAAATTGACAGCATGTTTACATTGATGTAATTTTAAAACTTATGACGACCAATTGTTATGTTTTAACCAAATATCATGATAATTTTACATATAAAATTTTAATATTATAAGTAAAAAAAATATGAGAGTTCCTGAAGATGGGATTTAATTCTGAAAGCACTTGAACGCTTTGAATTCAGTTGCTGGTAAGCGATTTTTTGTATATTAACTATAATAACATGTTTATTCTTCCATTTAATTTTTTCCAGATCAACTGCTTCTCACATTTGCCGTTACAAGTATCTCTTCATTGTATATTCTATTCAGTAATAGATTATACATCTAAAATTGATTATAGATTTACAACTGCTTTATTTGATTATAAAACTTTTTCAAATTATTTGCATATTTGACATATGTCAGTTATCTTGCCAGATTTTATTTTCTTGCACTTCAAACAGAATTAGAGTGTTTAGTTCACTGGGAATTATCCATTATTTAACATTAGGAATTATTGAAGTAGATTTTTTCCCTGTTTAAGTAATATTGGTCTTAATTAGTATGTATCCACATATGTAGATTTATATTATTTATTAACTCAAGCATTTTATAATAAGCAACACTCATATTTCATTAGGTAACTGGATAATACAGGATAGAGCATTATTTTTAGTGACTTTTTCTAACAGTGTTTTTCCTGACTGCAGCAAATAATTTGTGTAACTATCTTTGCGAGTGCTTGTGGGTATAAAACTCATGAAAGTATGTTTATATAAAATTGGTATCAAATGATGATTTATTTTGATTATAATTAGATGTACGTATAACTATTTAAAAAACTGAAATTATAAAGAATAGGTGCTGTTTTTTCCTAACTGAAAAATCAACATTTTTGAAACTCAAGTACGATACCAAATGCTGAAAATTATGATTTCTGAATTATAATAACAGGATTATGCAACAGCATTAAGTATAATAATAATATGCATGGAGTAAACTGCAGAATAATATACATCTTAAGAAATACTATGAGATAAAAATAAAATTAAGTGGTATAATTGGAAATACTATTAACATATTCACTGTATATATTTTTAATAAACAGAATCCTGCCAATTTATTTTATGTATTAATGTTCCTCTAAATATAATTGTTAGAAAATTCATATACTAATTCTGTTCAAAAAATTACCAAATTTTTTCTTAATTGCAACATTTCTAATGGCTTATAATACGATATCCAAAAAAATAGGTTTACTTAAGTTCAGTCTTCCAGAAGGTAGAGAAAATTTCACTAAAACTAAACAGACTAAATCAAGGTCACCAAATGGTTTTTTTGCAGTATTAATGTCATTCACTATATTTGCCTGAAGGACAACCTGTAAACCAGCAAGATGAGCCCCAAATTTAGGTGCTCCACCACAACATACCCTCATATTCAGCATTGTTAAATTACAAATTATGTACAAAAAATCAAATGACTTCTTCCACAGTTTTAATTCTCTGCCAAACTGATTCCAGCAGGTTATTTTGTGTCATAGATTAAAGTCTAAAATTTGTAATTTTAAAAGACAATGATTAAAAAAAATTGCCCTCAGCACTGAAGGCAATTCTAACTGTTTTAAGTAGGACTTAAAAGAGTAGTCATGATAAATGTATCATAGATAAATGTATCACAATAATCCCAGATAAATTATAATTGAGGAAGCAACTTCAAGGGTGATGTGGACCAGTGGCTCTCTCACTTAAACCCTAAAAATTTTATAGCAGAATATAAAATTATTAACAGATCTCTTAACATAATATTTTTACTGGAAATCAACCCAATACCCTTTTTTAACATTGTACCATTTGTGATATCGTTGTTCATTATTATCTTTTTTTAAATATACGTAAAGTTTTTAATTGTACAAGAAAAGATTATTTATTCTTATAATATTGCATTCAATATTGTTGCACTTTCAATTGATTAAAATTTAAAAATAAAAGGTCAAGATTATCAGCTCTATTTTATAAACAATAGAAGCACCCTTAAGAGTGTTTCAAAAAATTATATATTCTTGTATGATTGCATGGAGAAAATTATTTGTTAAAGCAGTTTCTAAACAACAATTCTGTTGTGTGAGCAAGTCAACATCAGGTTTCTTACAACTTAAAATCTTATTAAAAACATTTTAATTTTGTCCAAACGTACTTTTTGACACAAATTTTTTTAACTTTACAACAATTTTCTTGGAAAATATTGAAGGTGCAGTTATGGAAATCATTTTATTAATTTTTTGTGTAATATAATTTTGTTTAAGAACTTGTGTTCGTAGTGCTTAGTATTTTCCCATATTTGATGTTTAGCGTATAAACCTGAGCAAAATCTTTTACTAGTCGAAACAAAGTATTTCCAGACCTCTGCTTGTTTGAACGTTTTTCATTATTTTAATGAGAGGAATGTGCTTAAGAAGTATGGCAGAAACCTCCTGAAACATTCTATAAGTTTTTCTTCTAGAATACTATACATACAATAAGTGCTGGATGGTGACCATAAGTGCAATATCTAGAGGTGTTGAACAATTTTTAGTTTCATTATTCGTAAACAACTGTAAAGTAGTAAAATTAAAAGTAAACTTCTCTTCAAGTATTAAGTAACTTCAACAGAAATATTTCAAATAATTTAGGTGGTAAAGATTGTGCACTATTTGAAAAGATTACATCAGAACAATCGCAAGGAGACAGTAATGCAAGATTGTCTTCAATAACAGATTAAGAGTTTTAATTGGTCCAAAGGTGTTACCTAAATATTAATGAAAATTAACTTAGAAACTGTAAATTACATTAGTTTTCTACTGTTATAGTTTTTTAATTTTCTTTTGATCTTTGAAATTTCAAAGTTTCATAAGTAAATTTTAAAATATTTTTTTATAAAAAGTTTTTAGTGCAGTATGTTTAACATTACTAGATTTTTCTACTAGTTCTCATTTCACCATACTTCCAGTATAACATTTTTTTTTTCAGTAAAATATTCTGGTAAAATACAGGTGCTTGTTATACTTGCAACCATATTATGAGTATATTGTATGCATATATAATGTTGGTCCATATAATGCTGCCCTGAATTCAAAGTGAAATTATAAAAAGGTCAAGTTTATCTCAAAGAAATTTTACCTTACCATTTCAATTACAACTTTTAGTCACTTTAAAATGGGGATTTTTCTCCTACTGATGATATAACCACAATACAATGTTATCTTGTTTTAAAAAGTTTCACATTAATGTTGTAATTACAATTTACCGGTTGTTTTGATAAAGGATTTTTTGCATTATTATTTCATTCTGAAATGGTTATTCAGACTATTGCAGTTACACATGTTTATTTCATCCCACCTCTAGTTTCCTTAATATCTAATACTACTTGCTACTTTCCCTTAACAGATAATTTAGTGATAGCAGTGAATATTTAAAATACATACTATAATAATGAAAAGTTGCCAAATAAAACAAAAATCATGTTACAAGGGTTGTTCAATAATTAGAGACTAAGTCAACAACAAAAAAATTATTTTAATAGAATAAACAGAATCCAATCTGTCAGAGTACTTTTGACATAGAAAATATCAGCTCCACTTGAAATGTGTACCATAGAAGAATATTATGCTGTGATAAAGTACAAAAACTGACCAAACTTCACTCTTGGATGTTAAAACAGTTTGGTAAAAGTTGTATTGACTATGAAAATTTTTATATGTGGATCAAGAAGTATAAATTGAGCAGAACAATTGTCACAGATTTTCATTCTAGCAGATGACTGGTATTTTGTAAAATTGCATTAATGATCTTAGTTGAAAGGACAGACGTATAAAAATTTGGAAAATTGCTGAAATTTATAGTTCAAGTATCATTATTGTTTATTCCATTATCCATAATAAACTAAATTACTACAAAACATGTTCAATGTGAGTTCTAAGACAGTTGACCCAGAAGCACAAAGACACTTGATGAGAGTGATTTTTTTGTGAAAGGTATTGTTTCTTTAAATCGTGTAATATCTTGTAATGAAACTTATAATTTTGTGCTGGAATTCAGAAGTCAAAAGTGCATAATTACAACATTCAAGTTAGCCTACCAGGAAAAAGTTCAAAAAATATGCATAAGACAGTAAAATGTTTTGGGACTAGAAAGGCCCAATTTATTGCAGTTGTTTGAAAGAATCAACACTGAATATTATTGTGATTTGTTAGAAAATAAAGTAAATCCTGCAGTAAGGATTCTTTTTCAAATTTTTACAGCCACCATACTATTTAAAAGACACTAGAAGCTATTTAATAATTGGGTCAGGTAGTTTTGCCATATCTACTTAACAGTCCCATCTCACACCATCAGATTTTTTTTTTTGGCAATAATGTGGAGGTCAGCAGTGCAGTATAACAATGGCTCAGACACCAAGGTTAATAATTCTTATTCTGAATGAAGATAATGACAGAAAATATCAGCTCCACTCGAAATGTGTACCATGGTATACGTGGTACCATGATACATATATTTATGCTACTCAAATAAGAAAGCTCACAGAAAGATAAAACAAGTGCCCTAAATGTATGTTGAAAAGCATTAGTTGTTTTACATTGAATAAACAATTTTTCTTAAGTCATTTATCTCTTTAATTATATTGAACAACTGTCATACATACAGTTTGAAAGAATAATAATTTTATAAAATAAAAAATAAATTTGAATTTTGATTAATCAAAACTTATGAAACTCTTTATCCCAGTTCTATTTCTGTGGGTACTTTTCCTTTGGAATTGAAAAAACTTTCAAAATATTATTTGATGAAGCCCTGTAGCAATTTTTTGTAGAGTAAATCCTGGTATCAAAGAAATCATATGGTTATTTTCTTCTTATTATTATTGTGTTTAATTTAGCTTTTCCTTTGAAGCACTTGCATTCACATAACTTAAATTGGGTTTTTCCTTATATTTTAAAATAAAAGTAACATTATTTATTTTTTGTTGTAATATGTGTTTGTATTGAAAATTGGGTAATTTTGTGTTATGGTTATATTTTTTTAATTACTGCTTGGAATTTAATTTACTATATAAAAAAACTGGTTTTCATTGACAGATATATTTACTGAATATAAATAAATTCATTATAAGATTATTATAATAATATTTTTTAGCTAAAGAAACATTAAGCTTGTCAAAGCACATTATAGCGGGTAGGTTTGAAATGTCAGCTTACAGAATGTTTTGTTCTATAAGATTACAGGAAGATTTATTTCCTGAAGATTTTTTTCATAATTAGTTATTTTTTATTAAATGTCTTCAAGAAATTTTAAAATAAAAATAAAGTAACTCAGATCACATGTGTATTACATGTAATGAAATGATTGTTTAATTTTCAGTTGAAGGAACAAGTAGCAGGCGGCCTAGTTAGGGAAATACAGGATAAGAGGTATATACAAAGCAAACGTTTTTGGTTTTTTTTTAATGACAGTAAATGGGTTTAACTTAGTATCTTAACACATACCATTGACAGTGAAATCCTGCATGTGGGACATTTTTCTAATCATTTCTATTTCTTAATATTTCTATTCTCTATTGGTCATTTGTAGATTTATCTATTTATTTCATTTTTTTTTAGTCATAAAATAATTTTTAATTTCTGTCATATAGTTGTTAATTGAAATCTGTGATGAAAAAGTATTAGTAGATCACTAATTTTAATGAGTGACTAGTGTTTAATAAAAATAAATGTTTTTTAATTAAAAATGTAAAATTGTGTGATATTTGGAATATCACATATGAAAATCAAACTATAAAAGTGTCCACAGTTACTTCATAATTTCTTTCATTTTTATTGTTTTTGATTTATTAATATAAATAACACAAAGTCCTCTGGAGACAAACCGATGGTCTATACACTTGAATTGTTTTAGTGTTGTCAGATGTATTGCTCCACTAATAACAGATGATAAAGATCTCATATTTAATGGAATGTTGTATTGTTGGTTTCCTGTAAATCTACGATTATTTTTGAGAATTCCCATTTTTCAGTTAGGATTTCAGTTTTGGTCTTAAAAACTTTATGAGGTATTTAGTAGAAGTTATTTGAAAGTCTAAAAATGTTTTTTTAAATCGTAAAAATTCCTTTGATTAGTATCTTCAGCAAAAATTAAATCATCTATACATTTTTTAATAAATGTTTATAATAATGTATTTAATTTCAATAATTAAAGTTAATGCATTTCTAAAATATTCAATATAATACTCTGTACCATTAATCTTAACTATTAACTAAAGATATGAAAATAAAACATAACGTACTGAATCCAGTTATCTTTACTGTTTTCTCTGTTAATTTATTACAATTAAAACATTAGCTTGAACTTACAACTACATTTTGTATGCTATTTATGAAAAATAAATTTAAACTTTATTTATGGATATAATTCTGTGCAGAAATTTTAATTAGTGTTTACAATACAAATTTTCTTTTTTTAAATTAAATTATTATTTATTATTCATAAAAATATTTGTAAATATTATTAACTGTGATATTTGATATGCATCGAAAAATGCTTTGCAAGCTTTCATTATGAAATAGTGGTTAAAGGGTGATTTTAAAAGCTTACATGAAACTGAACTGCACCTCCAAAGGTCTTTTAATCTGGCAAGCCTTAACCTAATCCTTTATTTATATTTTTCAACGTTTTTTTATTTTTTTATGTACAAAATTATTTAATATTATATTTATTGATTCTAAACTTTTATTACTATTAAAAGTTGTTCTGAAAGTTGTTAGCCCTAGAAGATGTACTATTATAGAATCATAGAAGCATGTGTAGATACATCAGAAAAGCTCATTGGTGTTGTGCATTTAACTTTGTGCTGATTTTTTGCTGAAATTGTGTTTGCATATTATATTTATACCCTGGAAGTGAATCGTACTTCAATATTTATTGATTAATTTAATGAGAATTAACTTTTTTTTTGTAAGTGAATTTTCGCATAACTTCAGGAGTAGTTTTTCTTCTGAAGTTAAATTTTGATAACTACGTATTTTGTAAGTTCAATTGTACAGCTAACACTGATAACCTACAAACTAAATTATATTTTGTTAGTATTTCATTTAAATAAAGCAGTAGCATTTATTACAGGAGTGTGTAAACAACTTCATATTTAATTAGACAGTTTTTCAAAATAAGTAAGTAAATTTAAACAAAAAATATACAAAAATTATAAGAGTAATAATAATAATAATAATATTAGAATTGTTTATTTGGCAAGTTTTGAAAGTAAACTTTTGAAGAAGAGAAACGTTTTAAGATTTTTCCCTCTGTTCTTAGAATGGCAGATAAAAAATGTTTTTGAGACACAATAAAACAACCTACAATTATTTCAGTGAGGAAATTTAGATAAATAGTGGCATTATCTTGATCAAATATATTTTTACAGAAATTCTTTTTTTCTTAGTGAATTTAAATTAAACTTTCATGAACAGGAGATACTTCATACCATTTAATCCAGTTCTACAGGGTTGTGTTATTTTCTGTTTGAGTATTAAATTAAAATGAATTGACATTTTTTATTTATTGTGTTTTTATTTTATTTTTATTTTTTTTTTTTTTTACAAAAGGTAACTCATAAGAGGTTTATAATAATATTTTTTTTTAAATCTTTCTCCTAGTAAATAAAAAAACTTTTTTTAATGAAAGTAATTAAAAGTTATTATTTAAGAATAATGAAAAATATATTTTATTAACATTTTTTAAAGAACTTACCTCTTTTTAAAAAAAAAAAATCATTGTTATAATTAATTCTGAATTGGAAAGATAATTTTCACTGTCTAATAAATGTTTTCATTGCCTTTTTGAGAAAAATGTATAATAATGGATAGGTTTCATCAAATTAATCATACAGAATGTAAATATATAAATCTAAAAAAATTACAATGCAATTGTAAACCATATGGTAAGTGTCTCACAGATATCATTTCTTCTGCTCAAAAAACAAAAAGTCTGTAATACAAATAAAACTGTTTTTAACAAAATGATACTGATATCAAAAAAGGTACCTCACTACATTTCTATTATCAAAATCTGTTATTAATTTAGAATTTTCTTTAAAAAAAAATGCATATTAAATATATGTAGTAGACAATAGAAATAATAGATAATAAACAATGTTTAAGCATTCCTTATAGTAAGCAAAAAAAGAAATATTTGTTACAAAACTTACCAGTCCAATTTCATTTATATGTAATACATATCGCATTTACAGAAATAATTCAATTTTTAAGATTATTTGTTGTTTAATAAATTAAATCTGGCCAGTAAGAGTTTTGTAACAAATTTTTATTTTTATTTTTTTTGCTTATATGGAATGCTTAAACATTGTTTATTATTGTATATCTATTATCTGACATATATTTAACATGTATATATTTTTTTTAAGAGTATTTTAAATTAATAACAGATTTTGATGATAGAAATGTAGTGTCTTACCTTTTTTAAATATCAGTATTGTTTTGTTAAAAACAGTTTTCTTTGTATTACAGAATTTTTTTTTTTTTTTGAGCAGAAGAAATGATATCTATGAGATTCTTACCATAGGTTTACAATTTCATTGTAATTTTTTTTATATCACTGTGTTTTGTTAGATTCTTTTTTTTTATGAATTACTGATTGCTATCTTATATTATTAAAATTTATTTATTGCCTTAGAACAAACAAATTGAATTTCATGGACAATTTTTTTTTGTTGATAGTTATATCATTCACTTCATACTATATTTTATCTTTTTTAATAAAACTAGTATAATGACTTTTACGAGTCGAAAATCTGTTATATAATATTGCACTTATTACTTAGTAAGTGTAACCCTTGATTTTACCAATCAAATTTATTTCTGTTTTATTTATTCCTTTTTTAATAAAACTAGTATAATCTCTTGTAAACTAATACTTCTATTTTTTTTTTTTTTTTTTTTTAAGAACTGATGGGAATTAAAGAACTTCTTTCGTCTTCAGTACTTTCATTTACATAACAGCATTTACTATTAAAACAAGCTGTAGTATATTTTCTTTTAAATTTTATTATTTCAAGTACATTATCAAGTTTTTGTGTAAGACCTAGTACTATCAAGTACTGCTTTCTAGCGGCACGATCCATTATGTTCATTAAAAAAATGAATAAAATGATATTCAAGTCCTGCGATTCATCAAATGGAAAATAAACATTGTCTAACAAAATTCAAGGTATTTTTTGAAAGTATTCTTTATTACTAATCTAATTGAACTGAAATATAATATTGTCACAGTTATTTTAATTTTTCTTACCATTTTCATTTCACTGTTAGGTTAGGTCATGTTTAAAACTGTAAACGTAGTTCATTGAATTCGTCGCCTCTTACCGATGAAGTTCTAAAGAACTCCATGATTGTCATATAAATGAACAATAAAGTGTGTGTGTTTTACCGACTAATTAACATGTGCTGTAATAAAATAGTTTAGTCACATTATTTCTTCTTTACATTTTAAATCTATTAACAAAAAAAATGTATTATCTGTAACAGATTTGAATTATAGTTTTTACGGTTCATTACGTAAAAGTAGTTGCATAATTTTTCAAAGAATTCTGTTATATATCATTTGAATTATTTTGTGACATTTGGCTTCAGTATTTGGCACTATCCTAAATTGTAAAAATCCATTTAAAATCATTATGAATTGAATTCATTAGTGTAGACTCAATCAAGAACCATATCTGTCAAAGTAGCAAATGAGTTAAGGAAAAAAAGGTAGTATTCTTTATAATATGAACAGTAGATGTGCTCATTTCATAAAAATCTTAATTTGTCCATGACCATCACCATTGAAGGTCATGGTGTCAACAGCAGGTGTCAGTGACACCTGCTGTTTTACATTGCAGTTCTGGGCTAAGTTTTTTTTTTTTATGTAATCAGAAAGACATGTATTTAGTATGCGGTGTAAAATTATATTGTGTTTAACATATGTCTGCATACACTATTAAAGTAGTTAGTATGCATTTCTATGCATGTGTAGAATATGTGTTTCACTTATTCAAAAAATTAAGTTATGTATATATTATGTTAAAATATTTATTTTTTAGAATAATTTTATAGTTTTATTAAAACAAGTTAATTTGCTTATTTAGAAACTATCATAACATCGTGAAATTAGTAATTCAATAAATTTTTGCTACTTAATACTGACACGAGTTATATTTTCCATTGACCGTACTTTTACTTTTCTTTCTTCTCTCTTAGATGTCTTGAATAACCATGGGAAAAATTTGTTGACTTTTATTATCAATGATAAGCATTATTCTTATGGGAAGTAAGGTTTTTGTCATTATTAAACAAATAAAAATGCATAGTTAACGGAATAAAAAATAAGTAAATACTAAGAAAAGATATGTTTCTTTGTAATTTAATTTATAATATATCTAATAAAAACTGTTTTCCTCAAATTAATGGTTCTTGCTGCGTAAACAATTAATATTAATACATAAATTAATTTAATTACTTATTATAATTAAATAATATGTAAATTTATTAGCATGAAAACCCTGTAGGTGAACTGCTTAAATTATTATTATTCTTATTAGTATTACAATCATAAATTTAGATATACTAGTTATAAATGGTAATAGATGTTTATATTTGTCAACTCGGCATGATTTCCATCAAATTGAAGTTAGATTATTCTAAAAATTTAATTTATTTCATTAATTAATTTTTTTTTTATATGATGTAGATAAAGTATTTTTATATTTCTCAACTCAATGTTAATCATCATTGTGCTAAAGAGTTTGGTCAGGTGCATAAAAAAAGTACTGTATTTCCCCAGTTCTCGTGGGACCAAAATTACTAGTCTTCAAATAAATACTACGGTGGTCGGTGGTCCATCTGAAAAAACCACTAGTAAGTCTTGTGAAAAGGCCTTAATCAGCGTTGTCTTACAAGGATAGCAATCCTGTAGAAGATAACTTAAATTGTGATGCATCTTATTTACTATGCAAAAATATTAGATTCATAATTCTGTGAAATAATAAGAAGACCCTTTATAAGGTCTCCGCTATTCCTGATCAATGAAGCAGTAACAGAATCAAGTGGTTTACCAAAGAACATCAAGAAATTAAAATATGAATCGATACTAATCAAAACATTTAATGATGAGCAAGGTTGATCTCTCTTACGTCTTGCCAACATGGATAGTATAAATATGTCACAAAATCTTAAATACCAGCCGTGGAGTAATATTTTGCAGCAAACTACTACAGATTGATGTTACTGAAATAGCAGATGAGCTTCATCCCCAAGGTATTAAACAGGTGAATGAAGCGAATAATAAACTGTCAGAACAGAATGGAAAACCTTCCCTTTTATTATTAACATTCAGCCTTCCTGTACCATCGAAGAAAATAAAGTAGGTTACTTGTCAGTTCAAGTATAACTTTTCATCCATAACCCACAGTGATGTTTCCACTGTCAAGGGTATGCCCGTATTACATCTTGCTCAAAACTGAAATATGTGCTCAGTGTGCTAAAGAAGGTTCCAATGACACTTAACTGTCAAGAGGATAGAAGCATTGCAGTGGATCATATTCAGCTCATTCCTGAAATTGCCCAACTTTTAAAGAAGAAAAGGCAGTTCTAAAAATTTGTACTGAATAGAAGCTATCTTTTCAAACTGCACGAAGAGAACATAAAAAGACGCTGAACTCTTGTAACCGGTTAAACCAGACATCTATCTCTTTTGCCGCTGCTACATTAAGATAAGCCCCCCCTGTAAATGCAGGTAATCAACAGTGTGAATCCTGCAGCAAGTTAAGAAAGCTTGTTCGATGATATCTTATCACGTTGCTTCACTCACAGCCACTATTTTGGAGCTAAGATAAACAAGAAGTCAGTAGTTGCAGTTAGTGAAACCGACATTAGTGGGATCTCTCTGAAAGTTAACTTTCCCCAGAGTTTTACATTTGCAGGCAGGAGTAAATACAGCCGGCAGTAATCCATCTAATAAGCTCCCTGTTAAGGGAGCCCACACAATCACCCTCTCTGGATTGTTGTCTGCAACTTCCTATTTTTTCAAAATTTCCCCTCAGTCATCTCATATGCTGGAGGATACAGTAGGAACCACCCAATCCCAGGGCATCGGAGTGTATTAAAATTAAAGATTCTAAAAAGAAAAACTGGTTCACCTACAATTAATTTATGTCTGTATTTCTATAGCTATAGTTATCTTTATTTATGAACGTTATCCAGTGGAATGTTTGAGGTCTTCGGTCCCATTAAGATGTTAGAGTATTGACGTGCACAAAAGAATCTTTAATAACGTACTTCCAAGAAACACACCTTCTGCAACAAGAAGTAATACTCAGGAATATTTCTATTTCTATGAGAGATGAGTGTCTTGCAGGCAGTAGAAAGAGTGATGGAGTTGCTATCTTCATGTGGTATGAGGTGTCAGCTGCAGGGATACCACTAGCTACACTCATTCCTGCTGTCACTAAATAAGTCTCTGTCCCCTTCAAATTACATATCGGCAATTTGTATCCCTCACTGAACTCCAAGTTCAATGCGCTGGATATGTCAAATTTCCTCCACAAATTCCATCGCCATCATTAATAGCAGGAAACTTTTAATGCCCACCATATTTCATGGGGCTCATCAGCCTGCTCTTCTCAAGGAAGTATACAACAAAGTGAACAAGACCTCTTATCTGCTGAATAAAGGATCATGCACATCTATGTCCCTCTGTGCCTTGATAGAATGATGATTGCCAAAATGCAATTAGGAAATGACAGCAGGCACTGTGTAAATTTAACCTATGAATGAACATCTGAAATTGAACTGTAAGTCTAGTGCAGTATGTCATCAGGTATTCTTAGACTCTAGGAGAAAGTCGTGGACGAATTATGTAGACACCATCACGTACACTACTCCCACGTTTAGTGTTTGGAAGAAGCTTAGTGCAAT
The DNA here is from genome assembly GCF_047948215.1 of Lycorma delicatula. Classification (NCBI taxonomy): domain Eukaryota; kingdom Metazoa; phylum Arthropoda; class Insecta; order Hemiptera; family Fulgoridae; genus Lycorma; species Lycorma delicatula. Next base: position 228,180,468 of record NC_134456.1, on the reverse strand, counting down.
TTGCATATCACAGAACAATCTGTTCTTGTACTTATTCACATTGGAGAACTTTTTACATAATTTTCTGCAGTTGCAATTAACTTGGCAGATTGTTTCTGTGGTGTCTCGTAATTCATCATATACTAATGAATTTCAGAGGTAAAAGATACTGATGGAAATAGTATTATTAAACATTAGTGATTTCATCAGTGAATTAAATGCTCCCTTTACATTAATGAGTACTAGAAAATTAATGAGTAGTAGCATGTACTACAAAATTCATGTAACACTTTCCCTGAACCTGACAATATTCACCTCAGTGTGCTCTCACACTTTCCCAATTCAGCACCACAATAATATGTATTGTGTATTAATAAAGGTTTGTTCTCCTCATTTGTCTTTCAACCTGTCTGGTCAGAAGCCATTTTACCAGTACTTAAAGCTCAAAGAGAAAACAATATCCCTCAGGCTACCATCCTATCTCCTTGACAAGCACTTTATGCAGAGTGACGGAGAAAATGGTGAACCGCAGGATGTTACTTAGGGAAACATGCCTTTTTATCTCCAGTGTAGTTTCCGCCAAAGACAATTTTCCATTGACCATCTAGAGTCACTAGAAACAGCTATTCAAAACATTTTCCTACTCCACCAGCCCCTCATTGTGATGCCTGGTGATGTAGTATTCTAAATACCCTTAAAGAATGGATAGTCAAGGGAAATGACCGAACTTACTGTATTCATGTTGGATATTCTTTGTCAGGTAGCGTCACCTTGGAGTATGGAGTACCTCAGAGAAGTGTATTAAATATCACCTTGTTTGCTACAGCCATCAACAGTATTATTAAATGTCTGCAGAGACCTGTTTCATGTTCTTATTTGTTGATGATTTTGCTATATATATCACATCCTGTTCAACAGCCACAGTTGAGAGACTACTGCAGAATATATTATCTCGTCATGAAGCTTGGTCCAGGCTTTACTTTTTCACCTGAAAGATCAAAATGTGTAATCTTCTCTCACCTGCAACACCTGTTTATTTCACAATTCTTTCTCAACGGAGAGTTAGTTGCTATTTCTCTTGATGTTAAATTTTTATTAGGATAGATGAGACCAGCTTCTAGCATCTTACTCTGTTCATTTTAAAGGACAACTGAATCGCCTGGTTTTTAACGCAGTCAGTTCAAATCCTCATTTACAAAGGTATGAGGATCATCCAAATTATACAGCACCTGTGAGTGTTCATACGCGGTGTTTACTGCACCTTTTAAATTTTGACACATATTTTTCCTAACTTATCCCTGTTCATATCCTCCATGGAGAATCAACCCCATACATTTTAATTTTGACCACATACGTGTGGCACAAGGAACAGGAAATCTTTAAGTCTCACAAGTAAAAAAAAAAATGAATTTACATATTTTATTGTTAACAAAAAGCAAATTACATTCCATTAAGTGTCCCAACAAAAGATTTCAATTTCTAAAAACAATGTTCATGAGATGATGGCCACTTGAACATATGCATTCCTTGAAGCAAGTACTTAGATTTAGCATGGCATTTTGAAACACTTCCATGGGAATTGTAGTGATTTATTCTCAAATACTCAATTTCAGTTCTGTATTTGTCGTTGGGCGATTGGTGTACACTTTACTTTTGAGGTGGTTTTTTTTGGGTTCATTGACTTCCTGATGGTTTTTTTATTATAGCCAAACCCATCTCAAAATTCTCAACCCATTTCTTGATGGCGTGGCAAGATGGAATGCGACCATAATGTCCTAAATTGTAATGGCATCAGAATTTCCATTGAGCAACACTCACATTGTCACCATTCTTGTAAACTGCCTTCACAGCAAATGCACATTTTGTATTGACCCACTGGTCCGTGATTACTAAAGGCAGGTAGTAATTGTGCACAGAAGAATTCCACTCCCACCTTCTGCCAGCTCCTCAGGGTTGCCACTATTACATTCAAAATTTCCAGTTTCCTTGTGCCATCCTGTATAATAAAAACGCAACTACTCTTGTTTTTCAGCAGATATTTTACCAATTTCTCTCCAAGACACACCCAGTATGATACTGTTGGATGTGCATTTGTTGTTAATGGCAGAACCTATATCTTTGGTCTACCAAGTATTATAAGTGTCTTCACTGCTGTAGTGTATGTAGTCAATAAGGCTTTGAATATCATTAACCCAAATAAGATCATATCCTTATGATTTGATAGCGACTCATAGAGTGCACGTCAAGCTTTAGAAAATTTGTGTTCTAGACTTCTTATCGTCACCAAAATGTGTATTGCAATCGCTGAGTTGAAGCATTGCAACACAAGTGAGTTTCTGCTGGCTCCATAGCCGCATGCGAATTTCAAGTAAAGAACATGCAGATTCTGCTGCTAGACGCATGTAGTCAACTGTCTTTCACCACTCGTTTTACTATTTCTGACTTTATTAATTGTGTAAAACACTCTTTGAGCAAAGTGGCAAGATGACACTGCTACAGTAGATAATAAATTCTGACACATCAAAGATACTGCATTGCCTTGGGACCCTTTATATAGAAAAATTTTCTGAGAGGAAGTGGTTCTCTGTAGACTGCAATTAGGATGTACCAGAGCTACTCAAGGGTATCTGATGTCAGCAGAAAATTCATCACTATGTGTACGATATGACTGCCACTTGATCTTGTGCCATATCCTTGTGGATTGCATATGTTATGCAGCCTTATGTCGTAAATTAAAATTACCAAGGAACTTCGCTGCATCATAGGCAATGATAAAAATGGTCGTGCATTGTTATTTCTATGAATTATCAATATAATTTAGAAAATTTAATGTTATTATTCCATGTATACCAACAATTAACTCTGAAGTAGTACCTTACAGTGGTTCCGGAGGCTAAACAGAAAAAGGAAATAAAAAAACAATAAACTTTTGATTTTATTTTTGTTATTCATGTTGTATATTTTATTCTAGTGGTAACATTTTTAATTTTTTTTTATTTTAGTTGTAATCTTATTATTATAATAGTTTTAATCTTTTTGTTATCCGAGAAAGGGCCCCTTTGCACTCCTCTTGAACTTCGTTAAATTTTATTTAGTATATTTTTTAAATTCTGTCCTGTTATTTTTAAAGTAAATCTTATTTTTAAGATTCCGACTGTGATATTAGTTTTAAATAAGTCTGTAGTGATAGCCAGCCTCCGTGGCGCGAGTGATAGCATCTCAGCCTTTCATCCGGAGGTCCCGTATTTGAATCCCGCTCAGGCATGGCTTTTTCACACACACTACAAATCATTCACCTCATCCTCTGAAGAATGCCTAACGGTGGATGTGGAGGTAAAAAAAAAGAAAGTCTTGTTCCGAATGATGATAATGCGAAAAAAACATTTTTGCAATATCGTCATGCGAAAATGACATTATCGTCATGCAAAAATGACATTATCGTCATTTTCGCATGAAAATGACATTACGCACGCATGAATACATGCATGCGTAATGCATGTATTCATTATACATGCATTGTCTGTTCTGTATTACCATGCACAAGTTTGAAACTTTTTTAATGAATTAATTAAAGATGTTTTCCTTTTTGTAAATTGATTATAACTATTTTGATGATAAATTATTCTTTAATAGGTGTTGGATTGGTAACCAGATTTCATGTTGATGTTTGCAAAGAAATTCCTTATGATAACTGTTAGTCAAAATATTGTGATTCATTATTTTTTTTTTTATAATCAATAATTAATGAAGATTTTTCTCCCATCTGCATCAGGGTATTCATTTACTAACGCAGAAGAAATCTCATTCTACATGAATGAGAGCGTGTTTTTAATTGTAATAGTATTCAGTGTCTGTATGCATTAACAGTTATCATTTGGTGTTAGTGAGGTGTGATTTCATACATATTTACTTATTGTATCGTTTAAATCAATCCTATATGCCATCCGTGGATGAAAATTTTAAGTTGTTACTTATGGATTCTGTGTTTGTATATACTGGTTTGTTTTTAACTGTTATAACCTTAATTTTAAATTTAATATCTGTAGTTTGGGTTTCTGCATGAGTGTTATTTTGTAAATAAACACCGACAGTTTTTAGTTGCGTTCGTTATTCATCTGTTAGAAAATGATAATTCAGATGATTTATTTGTTAATATGATTTTGCTAATGGTTTTTATTGTGAATGATATTTGTGTGTTGTTAAATTGAATTTTTCCATTTTTACTCTGGTGTTTCTAATTTTAATTGTTTCATTTTTTAGAATTGTTGTTATTTTTGGAATATTTATTAATATGAATAAGTTTGTATGAAATGCATGTATTAATGCCTTTCCATATGTGTTTGTGTGATCAAAGTTTTTTCATTTGTTATCTTTAAATTTTACATTATATACAAATATGTATATTACATCAATATTGAAAGAGCTCTATATCGTGAACAATTTGATTTTTACTGATTCAAAGTAGCGAAGAAGAATTAAAGAAATACTTTTAACATCTAGTCAGTAGCAGTGATGAGGTCAGTAGAGGCAACATAAAAATTGGCTTTATTTCTTTATCTATGGTGCATTAAAACAAATATAAAGGAATTTTCTATCTTGTATAAAAGTGAACCATGTGGACAATTAATTTATAAGGAGAATCAAATAATGATATATAATCTCAGATGGTTAAATGACTGTTATTCAATATTTGTGAAAATTTCCAATCATGCCATCAGAGCTTTTTTATAGTAAATATCAATTGTTATATATCTTCCTTATTTATCTACCTAAAAGTCAGTCTATCTAATAAGACAGTCTTTCTGTCTAATTGCTTGTGTATAACCGAGCAGTTATAGCAAGGTACTTGTAGAGGGGAGCAGATGTACAGCTATAAGAAGAGGGAAAAGTGCTTTGCTATAACGGCTCTGCTGTAAATTAGTTTTACTTATTATTTGGTATTTGTTTTTACTATGATGGAGTTGTCACAGCTCTTTATTATTACGTGGTCTACAAGAGTGATATTGTGAGCAGTATATTTCCTTGCACTGCTGTCAATTTTGTCTTCTTTCATAACAGATTTGATGTACAGTTTTTACAAAAAAATTTAGTATGCATTTACTTGTTCCTTTATTCGTTTATGAAAAAAAGATGCATTTCAAAAAATGGAGCAGCGATAACCGTTTAATTTTCTAATATTGTATAATATAAATGGCTAGCAGTTTATTTCAGTAAACTTGTTAAGATAATTTTACATGGGTAATTAGACATATTTCATTATATTTTTAATGAGTTTATATATATAGTTGAATTGAAGGACAGGTGAGTTAGAAGAGTAAGTAGGTGAAGTGTTAAATGAGCTTAGTAACTAAGCTTTCATTATTTTTTTATTAGTCAGGACATTTCTCTAATTTTCAAAAACCATTTAAGATTCTTATTTAAAAAATATTTTCAAATTCTGATTAAGCTGATAAACATAATTTTTGTTTCCTAACATGCAATACATGATTTTAATCTGTTTTTTATGCTGAAAACTAATATTAACTCAGAATCTTTCTATCACCCACCATTTTTGAAATTTTTTTTTAATTTTAATTAAAGGATTTTTTTTCATTTTTCAATGTATAGTTAGCATTTTAACCTCCTGTTTTGTATTTTATTAGCTCATTTTTATTGTTTAACTTTGTTAACATAATTTGTAAGCTATAAATAAATAATACTAGACAAAGAATTAAATCATATTATGACATCATATCTAATACTGAAGAGTGAGCCTTCATGGATAAGATTAATCAGGTCAAAACATGTAGCTGAAAACACAGGTGTATTGTTTGTATTAAGTACTGGATATAGGAATGAATTAACTTTGTTCATTCTGATTGCTGTCTTAAGTTTGTTAACAGTGCAGTGTCATAATGCCTCAAAATTGTGTAAATGTTGTGGATGCCTTTTGTTATGTATGTGGTGAGTTTACCATAAAATCTAATAGAAAAAACATTACAACTTTAATTAAAAAACATATCATTTGTACTTTCAGTGTAAAATTGGTGATCAAGATAAGATGTGGGCTCCTTACGTAGTATGCACTAATTGTTCTGTTTATTTAAGAGGATGTCTGAAAGGTACATGGAAGGCTTTGCCATTTGGTGTACCTAAGGTTTGGCGTGAACCAAAGGATCATGAAACCGATTATTACTTTTGTTTAACAAGTGTGTTTGAAATTTCTAAAAAATTTGAATGTACTGTAAAATATCCTTCATCGCAATCAAGCATCTACCTGACAGTGAAATTATTCCAATTCCTGAGCCACCTGTGAATGTATGTTTTGAAAGCAGCAATGAAGAATCAGGCAGTACTGAAGAAGACAGCAATGATTTTTATTTTGAGCTGTCTTCCAATAAGCCACATCATAAATCACAAGGTGAATTAAATGACTATGTTAGGGGTTTAAATTTATCAAAAAAAATCAAGCTGAATTTTAGGATCAAAGCTGCAATCTTAGAATTTACTTTACAAAAAAATACAAAAATTTCAGGCTTTTGAAGCCAACAAAAAGAACCTGCTCGGTTCTTTATTGATGAAAATGAGCTTATGAACTTTATTATTGAGCTTATGTTGCACTTAGGACAAGTTCATAAACCTGAGGACTGGTGCCTTTTCATAGATTCGTCCAAGTATAGTTTAAAAGCGGTTCTACTACACAACAGTAACAAATATCCTTTGATACCAACCGCTTATGGTATTAATTTGAAAGACACATATATGATAAAAGGCATTTTTGGAAAAATAAATTATAAAAAAACATAGCTGGAACATATGTGGTGATTTGAGTTATAGTTTTTCTTTAGGCTTGCAGTTAGGCTATACTAAGTACATGTATTCTCTTTGCGAGTGGGACATCCGAGCTAGGAATAAACATTATGTTATCAAATAGTAGAAGAAACGAGACAACTTAACTCCAAATGGGAAAAATATTATTCATGAGCCCCTTAGTTGAACCCAAAAAAATATTTTTACCCCCTCTCCATATCAAACTAGAACTAATGAAAACTTTTGTAAAAGCAATGAAGAAGGATAGTCCCAGATTTTTGTACATCAGGCAGAAATTTCCAAATGTAAGTGAAGGAATATTTGTTGGTCCTCAAATAAGAGAGTTGGTAAAAGATGATGTATTTAACTCGATGTTAAATAATGTAGAAAGTGCAGCTTGGGCTTCATTTAAATACGTTTGCAAAACTTTTCTCAGCAAACAAAAATCCGACAATTACCCATTATATTGTTAATTAGCTTCTTACTTCATATAGAGATATGGGATGTAATATATCTTTGAAAATTCATTTCTCCACTCACATCTGGATTTTTTCCTGGACAACCTCAGAGACGTAAGTGACAAACACGGTGAATGTTTCCACAAAGACATTTCGCTGATAAAAAGCCGTTATAAAGGGAAATGGAATACTAACATGCTAGCTGATTACTATTGGACATTAATTCAGGATATGCCTGACTATTTATAAAAGAAAAGCATCAGCGAAATCATTCTAACACAGGTATGATCCTGCAAAATGATAAATTTTACAGATTTTAACTACATTTTCCCTTAATTTTTTTTTAAAGTATAATTTATTTAAACTAAGGGTGATAGAAAAATTGTATTTACAAATTTGTATTGTACACAGAAAAGCAATTCAAGAAATGGTATCACAGTTAGAGAAACATAATTTTTTTTTTGTCTTAGTGTTATTTGTATTGGTCTGTATTTGTTTTATATTAGAATTCAGTATTTATCTAACCTTCTACAATATTTATAATAGTTCTGTTCCAGAAATGCTAAATAAAATTATACACAACTATACTTTTGTAATGACAAATAACTGAATTTATTTTATATAAATTAAGTTAATTTTTTGAATGCCAGCCACTTAATGGAAGTAGAAGTGAACCAAATCATTATAACATAGGTTTAAAAGCTGTTGTATTGAATTTAGTTGGGTTCAATATGTCATTGAGAATTAGAAAATGCTGGGTGTGTCCTTTCCTCCAATTTTTCTATAGTTTTGTCAATCAGTGACCCATAATATTTTATATTGTGTTGAATTCTATTTCTTTTCTTAAAATAATGTAGTTTTTTAATTGTCATAAAAATTTTGCATTGTATAATTCTGGTAGTTTTGGAAAAATTTGATAAATTTTTGACATTTAGGTTTTGCATACATACTTAACTTTTTATAACTGTTGTGTTTAAATTGTTCTATAAAAGGTTTAAGCTGTTGCACATTCATTTTGATTGAAGACATAAAAAAACTGCTATATAACACTTTTTTGTGGGGGCATTCTCATTTAAAGATTTTTTAAATTTCTTTTAATTTTTATATTTCTTTGGAAAAAATGAATTCAAATATATTTTTCAGGTCCCAAGTAGCCCCACTGAAGGAACAAAAGAGTAATGCCACACATAGTCGTCAAGGGCAGCTCAGACGGGATGCAGAGCATCGTCTTCGGGTTGAACCAGAACGAGTCAGTGGTAGCAAGGGGAAAATTGGCAGTTTGGGGCAACAGAGTGGGCCAGGATGGACAGCCCTTTAATAATCCACCATTTGAGGTGATAGAGCATTAGTGTTGTACATTAATTAATATCTTAGTGGTATAGATATTTCTGCTCTGGTTATTGTTTATTAGGAACAATAAAATTCATATTAGTATGGATTCCAGGGTAGTCAAGATTTGTTGGTTAAAATTAACTATTCTGGTCTATGAATTAAAAATTGTTACAGCTTCTTTTGTACAATCATCACTACACAGTATCAAAAAGAGGATTCCTCCTCAGCATCATATGACTCATTCATTTATAGAAATATATTTTAAATCAATTTAAGGCATTTACTTCTTTTTTTGTTACAGAATGATCTTCAAGTTTTAAAATTGATGAACTGCTTAAACAAAAATAAATAGTATACTTTACAAACATATTTTTTTAAGTTTTTTTTTTGTTCTACCATCATCAATAATAATTTTTACGTACAGTTGTTTCAGTATTTTATTTTGTTTATTAATATATGGAAATATTTCTGAATATTTACACCCTTGAAACATTAAAAACAAATATATTGTGAATAATCATTTAATTTCTGCTTTGATGGTTCATAAAAGTTAATGTTGAATTTATAGATTCAGCAAAAGAAAAGTGATAAATATGGTTTTAAAACATTATATTTTTGGAGGGGGAAATCCCTCACTGTTCCCTTAAGTGTACCTGAGAAGTAAACTTGAGATAACTACTGAAAGCAACTCAGGTTAAACAATATTGGTTGAAGTGAAACTGATGCATTCAGCACCTTCACTTTTCATTATATTTCTCCCTGTCATTCCAGATCTTGTGGAACTGTCAGATTGTAAGATTGCTAGATCAACAATCAGGTTTTATAATCCTTTTAGGATTTATTCACAAAAATGGTTTTAAAGGGTTATTGTATGTCCTTAATCTTGCCTATTGCCGTACAAATTAGTCTCCATTACCTAGTTCATGCCTCCAGTCACTGTCAACCTCTAATGACGTTTTGCAAAAATGAGGTGGTAAGCATGGAATTAATTGGTATTTTTAACTCTGTTTGACAAATTAAAAAGCTTACAGAATTAAACTGAAAAGCAATGCCTTTGAGATAAAAGTTGCCATATGTAACTGTGGAAATGGATTTTGATTTCAGTATGTTTCTTGCTAATGTGTAATCAAAATCATGATAAATATTTATTTTAATTATTAATGCAGCTTAATTAAAAAATGATAAACGTTTTATTCTAACATTCTTTCTTTTCAGGTGTTATCAGTGTTGGAGCAAGTTTTTGGTTACAGAGTTATATCGTCTACTAGTGGACCACATTCAATTGGTATTTGGACCCTGCACAAGCCGTTTTAAATTTATCTATTAATATATACATTTGTGTGTGTGTGTGTTGTTGATGTAATAAGTATTATAATTTATAGACTGTAATATATTAAAAAAAAATATGTCTCATCATTGTAACAATTGTACAAGTTGTGTACCTTCAGTCAATCAGACATTAGATGAGTTAGATTTTGAAAGAGGAATCTGGTCTGCAGGTGAGTGCTTTTGGTTGTTTTTTCTTTCTTAAATTTTAGTAATTTAATTTAAAATTCATGCCATATTTTAGATAAACAATTTTTGAGTTGAAAATGAGAGATTGAGATTATTGTAGTAAGTATTTTTCAACCTGTAAGTTAATAAGTTATTTTTCTAACCTATTTTAGATTAAAAAAGAACAACTATTAGGCAAAATCAACATGTTATGTAAAATAACAGAACAGATTTGAAAAATATTAGTTAGCTAATTTAGTTAACTATTAACTAGCTATACTAGTTAATAGAAAATGTATGGTGAACATTCATTTAAATTATTAACATTTTTACATGAAGAAAGTTAATGTGTTACTTTTAAACCCATAAACAAACTACAGAAGATCAATAAACTTAGAAAACGTCCTGCTAAATACATTAACAATAAAGTGTTAAAATTAAACTGCACTGAATGTATATCGTTGCAGTAATAATAGTGTGTCTAGCAGACTGGATGCATATTCACTTATGGGTACAAAGAACTTATTCAAACTCTACATATAACAGAATTAAAGTTTCTAAACTTTTCTTTTCTTTCTTTTTTCCTGTTTAGCATCCGGTAATTACCGTTTAGATAATTCTTCAGAGGATGATATGTATGAGTGTAAATGAAGTATAGTCTTGTACATTCTCAGTTCGACCATTCCTGAGATGTGTGGTTAATTGAAACCCAACCACCAAAGAACACCGGTATCCACGATCTAGTATTCAAATCCGTGTAAAAATATCTGGCTTTACTAGGACTTGAACGCTGTAACTCTCGACTTCCAAATCAGCTGATTTGTGAAGACGCGTTAACCACTAGACCAACCCGGTGGGTAAAGTTTCTAAACTACCTCAAAAATTTGGCACTTATTAACGGCAATGTCCAAATTTTGCTAAAATGCATAAACACAAAATCTGCCTTCAACTCATTTCAGATACTTAGAAAAAATTAACTGAAGAACACCACATTGGATAATATAATAATCTACAACATTTAAAGGGTTTTACTAACCACTATATGACAGGCACCAGTAATAAAATTGCCCCCTTTATATCACTAGCAGAGTTGCATGGCACCTCTGAAAAAATATTTGAAAAGCACATCTTTATATTTAATATAAATTAAAAATTTACAATTATATACTGACTATATGCACTTGTTGAAGTGCATATAGCTTCAAAAACACTTTTTATATTATAAAATACATAACGGTTACAACAACCGTTAATGGTTTTTCAGTCGGTTTATTTAAAAACTTATTATTGTGTTACTACTGCATTCGGCATTTAATCTGCAAATTAATATTATTAATTCAGTGAAAGATGAATTGAATACAATAGAAATGGATTTAAGTACTATCAAATATTTATCAAAGAGTAATGTAACATATGTATAATTCAATGAGCTGATTTGTGGTAGTGTAGGGAGAAAACAACTCCGAGTTTTAGTTAGTTTCTTATCTTGCTTATGATAAGGTTATGAAAAAAAAATTGTAAAAAATTTTCATAAATTTCATCACAAGCATAGTTTTTTAAGTTTAACTGAAATGCTGCTGCGTTTGTGAACATACACGTTGGAATTCACTAAGTAGAAAAATTAACATCTGAACTTTATTGTTTCATTTTATATATAGTAAAAAAAAAAATTATTGCTATTCTCAAGTTATTTTCATAAAATAAATACAATTATTTTGTTGTGCATGCAGTTTTTACATTACATCAAGAGAAGAAAGTAATAATTTACCTCCATGTGATACCGTCACTCATAGTTTTTCAAAAACTTTCATATATATAGATGAAAAATTATTATTATTTAATTACTAATTTCTTAGTTCCTGATGAAATGATGTGTTCTATCAGAGAGCTGAATCATGTTTCCAAAAGAATTTTAGATAACATTTCAAATGTAATGCAAATTTTTAATCAGATTTGCAGTTTGATATTTTTGAGTTAGAATCTTAGATGAAAATTTCTGGCTAATAGTTAGATATGTTATTATTTCGTTTTGAAATAGTGTCAATTTATTCTATTTGTTCACAGACAGATTAAAACGTTTATATTTTTCTGAACACAAGTAATAAAGGCAGTGGGAATCAAAATTCAAAACATGGAAAAATTTAATCATTAATATTTTTAGAATATCATAATACTAATATGAGTGTTATAAATAATATTAAATATAATAATGTAGGAAAACCCCGATAAATTAAATTGTTTTTTATAGATTATTATTTTTATTGTTTTAACAAGTGGAGCAGTGATTGGATCATTTATCTGCAATGAAGTAATATCTTCCTGCAAAACACTATGGAAGATTAGCTTTTAATGATCTTAACTTACATCATACTCACCTCCAATAATTGTATTCACTCATTTACTTACAGTGTCTAAAGTGTATTTCCATTAAACAACTTTTTGCTAGAAATGAAAAAGAGTTTTCACTAGAAAAGAATAAAGTTGTATTTAATTTATCATGTGGAAGACCGCTGTAACACTTTGAGTAGTTTTTGCATTTTTGTGTCCTTTCTTTACAAATATTATTTGTAAAGAATTATCTTATTTCCACCTGGAAAATATTCATTTAGATTAAATTTTATTAATCGCATTATTAATTTTTATTTAAAAATTCCAAACTTCTTTCTGAAAGGAGCAAGTTTATCATCAATGTTTCATTACAGTTGATAATTACTTTACTACTTAGATTATCAACCAACATTAGATTGATTCAAAACGTATATATTAACAATAGAAAAGGGCACCCTTCTACTACTTCCTTAGTATCAAAAGACTGCATAAATAAGTATGCCAAGAATTAAATTTAACAAAAAGTAATTAAACTTTTAATTGGAGATTTAATAGATCAAAATGATGATAAAGTGGTATCTCACTCTGCTGCAAAATAGAATATCTTCTCATTAGATACGTTACTGAGAAAGGTAACCTAAACCTCTAAAACATAGATTAAACAACCATAATGCATTAGATGTTACAGTACAGGTGATTCAGAGAGCTGGAAATTTTGAAAATTAATTCGTATAAATAAATGTAATTACAACATTATAGGTTTTTTGCCATAGCAGGTAAACCACTATACACTTTGTGCTTTTACGGTGACCTCGCTAGAAGAAACCCCACATAAACAAATCAGGAGACTATTGAATGTCACCAATTCTTGAAAATAAACAGTGGCCCCACAGCAGCCATCATTATTTATGCTGTGTGTGATGTTGATCCATCTAGTTGAAACCTGGGGTCAATCATTTCTGAAAATGTTTGTAGTTTTTGTGCAACAAAATTTTTCATCGTGGTAACATACCAATCTGATATGATGGTAGTTGTAAGGTCATCATTTTAAAAAAAAAAATAAGGGCCTATTGTCTCATATGATAACAGTACACCACATGGTAACTTGGGTTCCTGTATAGCAGTGTAGGATTTTCTAGTGCCCAAAACCAAAAAATCTGTTTATAACATCATTGTCCTGTTAATTTTTACCACCATTTGTTCAAGAAATTGATATCACTTATGTGATCATTTGGTTTCAATTCCTGATCTAACTACAACTTGTACTGATGACAAAGGAAGTCCTGCAGCAGTATTCTTCAAACACTTAAACTGTGCAACTGTAAAGACACTGCATGGCAACAAACTGAAAACTGTGTGCTTCTTATGACAGCAGCTTGAACATTCTTGATATTGTCTGATGTATGATCAGTCTGCAGACTATGAGGAGGCTTTTTTTCATTGTTGAACTTAGTTCCTCAAAATTATGTATCCATGTGTTAATTGTCTGAGCTGATGTGCATGATTTTGGCATCCTAAAAATTAAACTGGCAGTGAAATTACAGCCTCCACACTGCTATTATTTTTATAAAAAAAGCATAATTAAATCACCTTATTATGTTGAAGACACCCACGGAATTGAGACCCCTGTTTTCCATGTACTTTATTTAGAACAAAAAGGGGAATCCATTAATAAAAAAGGTTTTCTGTGTTCATTATGTTGATCAGTGTTATGAAAATTTTATATTCAGTTACTGTTTAAAATGAAATTCCAGTGATTTTTTTTTTGCATGTTCATGAAATTATTAAAGGTTCCTAGTTGCATTTCAAACCAAAATAACATTACCTATTGACATTTTACCTTTGAATCCGGTGTACAATGGCAGCTTGTATGGAATGATAAACTATAAATTGCAGTATCTAATTATAATTAGACTACCATATTGAATCTCAAGAAAAAAATTGTTTCTAGCAATACTTTTTTAACTGTTCAGCGATTTTCTTTTTTTGCATAACTTATTCAGAGTTACATCTCTCAATCCAATATTCATACTAATTAAAGTCACAAAGTGGCTGTATGGATTATCACAATTGCTTGGTTGATATTTATTTACTTTGGAAGAAATTTATTCTTATATACTCAGACGATGTAAAAATTAATTCTGAAAATTTGGAAGATGAAGTCATGAATCCTAATAATGCTTTTTATCCTTGAAGATATATATATGGACCTGCTGATAAGCGTTTTGCCCAATTATTTTATAAATAAATATTTAATTTTTGTTCACAAACAACTAGCTCTGGATGGAGAAGAGATGAGAGTCAAAAGCTTACTTGATAAAGGGGTCGACCCTAATTTAGAGGATAAAAGTGGGTATACAGCACTTCACTATGCAGCTAGAGCAGGACATATCGGTGTGTGTAAAATTCTGTTGAATGCTGGAGCATCAGTCAATGCTGTAACAAGAGCTGGTAAAGCTACTCCACTTCACAGAGCTGCATTAGCAGGTATTTTATTTATCTTATTTTTTTAGGGTTTTAAAGATTTCAGTGTAAAATTCTGTTGGTTTTGCTATATTTTCAATCTGTTTTATCTATATTATCACTGATTACTGAATTTCTTTTTTGTATATGTCACTGTATAAAGGAAAATATAAAATTCATCCCTGTTATTTTAAAATATTGCGGACACTCAAGTCACAGAAGACATAGATTGCTTAATTTCAGAATTATGATCCTATCTCTAAAGCTGTTGATCAGAAAAAAATAATGTTATCTATTCATTTGCCGACTGCTAATACATTCACAGGATTTTTTTTTTTCGGCTGTAATTAAATTTTGGGGCATTCTAGGATCTCTACAGCTTATGAAGGTCATAAAGTGTATTAGTAGTTATAAAATAATACAGCATTATTTATTGTCAATATTTAGAATTAATTCTACTTCACATGTCGACTGCCAGCTGAATAGTTTATAATCTGGTTTAGTACATCCACATCCATTCAATTCTGGATATGAGTAAGAATATTACTTTACTGATTTATGAGGCAGCCTGGTTTTATTCTTTGGTAGTATCTAAAATCAACTGTTGGAGGAAGCCTTGTGGCTTTGGGCAGACTTTTTTGCCTCTCCATAGCTCCTGCATGGTTCTTTATCATCTATCCCTTTACCTATGTGTTGAGTATGGCTTTTGAATCCAGATCAGGTCATTAAAAAAGTCCATGTTAAAAGGATCCTGTGAAGCCAACATAACTTCTGGCAGGGAATAGCCTCTTGTGGACTTGTCAAGATGCTTTTGTTTCCTGTCTTGTAGCTATGCCGTAAGCCCAACGGATGAAATATATTGCCAGTTAAAGCAGATTCTCTCTTAAAATATGAATATAATCATTGAAATTACCATCCATCACACACTTTACTTACCACAATTCCCAGTACGATAAGAAAGCTGTTGTGGATAATAAGTAGGGATGACCAAAGGTCAATCATGATCGACCAGTTTACGTAACAGGCTCTTTTGACATCAGTCATCGGGTCTATGTCAGTTCTATGTCTTGATATAAGTAATCCGTATGGCATGCCTGAGACAGATGATAGAAAAATCTTCCATCCCTTAACACAGACCGATACATACAAATCACAATTTTTCACTTCAAGCTCCTACTCTGCTTAGTCAACTAGCCGATTATTACTATAAACATATTTGTACTTAAAAATTAATTAATCAGTCGAATATAAAAATGTAAAAGAATGTTATACAGGCAAACTTAAAGCAGTAAAATAATCTCCTTCTTTGACTAAATATGTTCTTTAAAGCATGTCGTAGAAAACTGTTGCATTGATTTTGAATCTTAAATAAGCTAAGTATCTAGTATTTCTGGGTTACGTGAGCTATATGTCATATATATAATATATATATAATAGATAGGCTTCAGCCTATCTGTTGCAGCTTCACCTAATGTTTTAGACATTATTATCTGTGTCATCTTTAATGATACAGAATGCTTCTACATGACACTGCCTTTGTATGAATAGTTGTCTGATTAAGAGAAGCAAAAGCCGATTGAATTTTGTAATCGATCATTTTAATCAATCAATCGATCATTTCAATTTTGTAATAGATCATTTTAATGTGTTGGCATCAAAATCTTTGTCTATTTCAATGAGACTTCGTAAATTTTAATTCTCCTTTATAGTATCACTATAACTTTTCTTGTTGCAAATACTTTGGTAGTACTACTTATGAATTATTTTTCATTCAGCTGTAGAATTAAATAAATATCTTTGTTATATTTTGATTAACCTGTACAAGGTTAAAAGATGTTATGTGAACTCATTTGTTCACAAAAAAAAAAATAGTTGTTTACATATTATTATTATTATCTTTTATGACTGCATAGGATCACTTTAGTCAGTCCATTATCCAAGTCTCTTCAATGGGACTGTTTGTGCCCTCTTTAGTGATGTGAGTTTTTTCTTGCGAGTGTTTGTTCTTGATTTTCTTGTTTAATTTTATCTTATCTGTGGTGTCTTCTGGTGTAAGGCCAATTTCCTAATCCTTTCTCATATCTCTGATCCGTCAGTATCCTGTGTTGGAGTTTTTTGAATCAAGATTGTGCTGTACTATCCTGTTTCACAACTCTTGAATCTTACATCCTCATGATATGTCCAAAGAATCGTAGTCTTCTGTTACGCATGGTACAGGGTGATTCAGAGAAACGGGAAATTTTAAAAGTTAAATAACATTAATGAAAAATTTTTTTTAGAAAATGAATTTTATTTCATGTAATTGTACAAATGTTGCCATTTTAGGATACATACATGATGACATCTTGCAGGTGACCTCCTCTTCTACGTAAACACTCACGAAGTCTCTTTGTTAAATTGTTCTTGGTTTGACGTAACATCTCGACTGGAATTTCCGCAATTGCTTCTTGGATCTTTGCCTTCAGTTCTTCCATTGTAGCAGGTCTACTGTGGAACACTTTGCTTTTAAGGTGACCCCACAAAAAGTAATCGCAAGCTGAGAGATCAGGCGATCTGGGAGGCCATCTAATGTTAATGTCACCATTTCGTGAAATGACACGTCCAAACAATCGACGTACTGCTGCCATCGATATTCGTGCAGTATGTGACGTTGCTCCGTCTTGTTGAAACCAGGCTCTGTTAAGAATCGGTGGAAATCTCTTTTGTTGTTCCACAACAAAGGTCTCAAGCACGGCTACGTAACGAGCCGACGTCACTGTATTCGCAAGACCGTTGTCATCCTCAAAAAAATAAGGGCCTATAACACCGTAAGATGACATAGCACACCACACAGTTACTTTCTCGCTGTGCAATGGACTCTGGTCCAGCTAGCTGCGTAGGATTTTCTTGTGCCCGGAATCTGAAATTTTGCTTGTTAACAAATCCACTGAGGTGGAAATGCGCTTTGTCTGACATCCACAGTTCATGAACAAACTCTTCGTTATCGTTTATCTTCTGAAGCATTACATTACAGAATTGTGCTCGCACAACTGCATCGTTCGGTTTCAGTTCCTAGACGATCTGCAACTTGTATGGATGGAATTGCAAGTCCTTCACTAACATTCTTCGAACACTTAAACTATGCGATTGTAAAGATGCTGAGAGACGACGGATTGACCGATGTGGACTTCGTGTGACAGCATCTTGTAAGGCTTGAACATTCTGTGGTGTACGGACGGTTCGCTCACGGCCTGGAGGTTTCTTTTTCATTGCCGAACCGGTTTCCTCAAAATTAGATATCCATTTTTTAATTGCATGTGCTGATAGAACACGGTCGTGCCATCCCAGATTAAAATGACGGCGAAATTCTCTACGCGCTCCCTCCACACTGTCATTGTTTTTGTAAAACGCTTTGATAGCAAATGCACGTTGCGCACCACTCCAAGGATCCATGACAACTAAATGGCAGGTTAGGTTAGAGAGGCTGGTGCCACTTATTAAGTGGTACCAATCACCCACGGCTACCAACACACCTTTCAAAATTTCTCTTTTCTTTGAATCACCCTGTATCAGTGATGGGTTCTGATTATTTGTACCCAACTTAGTTGAGCACAATCCACCACTGCCCATCTTTCTGGTACTTCTTTATTGATCCAGGTTCCTTCCAATTCCTCTTTCAATTTTCTGGAGTCTGTTGGTCTTTGATTGTTCATTCAGGTGGAAGAGTGTCTGCTGCATAAGTGGCTTCTGGTTTTATAACTGTGTTGTAGTATCCTATCTTCTGTTTACTGATGGACGTTTTTTATCATAAATGTACCAGGTTAATTTTTGAGCTTTAGCTAGTTTGTTTCTTCTTATTTGGATCGAGGTTTTTTTGTTTACATTGTTAGTTATTATTTCTCCGAGGTATTTAAATTGGTTTTCTATTTTGATTTTATTACCATTTATGTTTACTTCTTTTAATCATTTGGTTTTTGGGGATATAATTTCTGTATTTCCAAATGATATTTAAGGTCAATTTTATTTGCAATATTTTGAAGTTCTAATATCTGTGATTTAGATCCATCGATGTCATTTGCTAGTTGTGCCAACTTGTCGGTGAATGATGTTTGGACCTAGTTTTACTTGGGGTAGGGAATTTTTTGAGCCAATCCCTCATTACTATTTCTAGAGGGCAGTTGAATAATAGCTTTGAGACCCCATTGCCTTGGTGTAGTTGTTTTGATCTCAAATGTTTCTGAGAGTTTATCTGAATATTACAAGAGTCGTTCAATAAGTCCTTAGAAACAGATAGAAAAGCAAATTATTTTGTTTAGATTCTTTTGTTTTTTAACATATTCTCCTATTAATTCTGTACACTTTTGTAAGAGTTTCTCCAACTTTTTTAAGCCATCCAAAAAGTAGGATTTCAGAAGGTCCTCAAAATAAGCATCTGTTTGGGCGATGACCTCCACGTTCAACATGAGCCATTGCCTGCCGAGCCATTTTTTCAAGTTTGAAAATAAATAAAAAATCACTAAGGGCCAAATGCAGTGGATGTTGTAATAATTTCAACTTTAATTCCATAATTTTGGCCATTGAAACTGCACAGGTGTGCACTCATGCATTGTCTTGATGGAAGAGGATCTTTTTCAAATTAGGACATTTTTTATTGATTTCTTCTCTCAATCTGTGCAGTAACAATGTATAATACTCCCCAGTTTTTGTTTGTCCTGTTTCCAAGTAATCAGTGTAGATGATACCACGTGCATCCCAAAAAACCGTGGCCAACACCTTGCCAGCCGATTTCACCATCAACGCCTTCAAAAACCCACTGTTTTGACTCTTCCTTTGTCTATGGAATGGTAGTAGTGTATCCATGTTTTGTCCATAGTTATGTATCGATGCAGAAACTCATCAGGATTGCAACGGAAAATCACCAAAACAGCCTCAGAATCGACATATGATTTCGTTTATTTTCCACTGAGAGCAAACATGGCAGACATCTTACCAAAACTTTTTCATGCAAAATTGAAAACACTGTACCTTGCAATATGCCTCTGACCTCAACTACTCACTTTTTCCATTTTTCTAAATAAACAATAGCTTGTTGCTTCAATCAGCTATAATAATGAAACCACAAGATGGATACAGCTGAAATTTTAACTGCACTCTAGCGACAAATGACGTTTCCTAAAAGCAAACCATTTTCGATGCTATGAGTGCCATCTCTTGGATTTTCTAAGAACTTATTGAACAACCCTTGTACTTTTGACTTGGTATTTGTGAGGTTCAGTTTCATCATCTTT
This sequence comes from Lycorma delicatula, assembly GCF_047948215.1. Classification (NCBI taxonomy): domain Eukaryota; kingdom Metazoa; phylum Arthropoda; class Insecta; order Hemiptera; family Fulgoridae; genus Lycorma; species Lycorma delicatula. The sequence goes on along the minus strand of NC_134456.1, from coordinate 228,160,358 downwards.
ATTAATTTGGTATGTACTCCGAGGTGTCTTAGAATTTTTAGTAGGGATTTTCTGTGGATGCAGTCGTAAGCTTTCTTGAAATCTACAAATGTTATCACCTTGTCTCTGTTTCTTTTCCTGTTGTAACCCATTATTAGCTTGAGACTCGTGATCCAGTCTGGCAGCTCCACCAGGGTCTGCAACCTTCCTGGTTTTATCCTAGTTGTTTGTCAAGTTATGAACTAAACCTGTTAAGGATGATTCTTGAACGAATTTTGTATGTTGTGTCCAGGAGTTAGATTTTTAGGATCCCCTGTAATTTTTAGGATTTGTTTCATTTTCCTTTTTTTTTGTGTAGCGGATGGATGAGGGCTGTCGTCCAGTGTTCTGATAGTTCTTTGATCCAGATGTTGACAAAGTGTTGATGAAGGACAATTTTTCCTGATCTTCCTGCATGATCTCTACAAACGTCTGATCCTCTCCCACTGCTTTGTAATTCTTCATCTCACCCAGTGCATAATAGACTTTTATTATGGGAGGGTTGATGTTTTCTGGTGGTGTTGAAGTTTAGGAGTTTTGTCAGTTCCTTACAATTTAGGAGTTGATTGTAATATTCAGCTAGGATTTCCGCATTGTCTTTATTGTTATAGACCAGTTTACCATTACCAGTTTCATTCTTTAGTAGTGTTGGGGATTCGTATTTTTTAAGCTGATTTTTGAAGGTTTTGCAGTAGTCTTGACTGTGTTTTATTGAATTCTTCTATTGACTTCAGTGTGTCTTTATGGTGGTGTCTTTCTATTCTCCTTAAGGTTCGTGTGGCTTCTTTTCTTTGTTTTACTAGATTTTGGAAGGATGTTTCTGATTTTTGGGATTAGTGAAAGAATTGGGATTAGTCATGCTGATGTCTTTTCTCCACTATTTCATCACATTCACTGTTCCGCCATTGAATTTTTTAACAATTTTCTTACAATTCTAACAAGTTTCTAACAATTTTCATTGATCTTACAATTTATCCGGGATTGTTATTTTTTCAGTTGCTTTTGGGTAATTTTCATTCTTGATTAGCTAGTAGGTCCATTTTCTTTTAGTTTTAGGTGCTTGGTTTCGTTGATTTCCTTGGATAGTAAATATTATTTAAATATATTGTATAAAAAAGAATAAAAATAAGATAAATGCGACTATTAGCATTCCATTTTTACTTTATAATTTATATTAAAAAAAAAGAATGTGCTTTTACTATGTAAATTGGCAGTTACGTTAATTTTTCTTTCTATTTAGGTAAAGAACAAGTTGTAGATTTACTACTCAAATCAAATGCAAATCCTAAACAACAAGACAGCGATGGACGGACAGCTTTACATAGAGCTAGAGAAGGCAGTCATCGTAACATTGAATCACAGTTATTGTCTGCGTGTCCGGACCTGATTGATATGCCGTGAAAAACCTCTTTCTTTCTAGAAAAATGTTTAATTTTTTATTGGAGATGGTGCTTTTTTTTTACCTCTTATAACAGTTGTCATGTAAAAAAAAATTAATAGTTGTTTTATAAAAGCGTGCTATGCAATAATTGTTTAGTTATTTTCATTGTTAATACATTATGGTGGTAACTGTTACATAGACATATTTTAGGTTTTTTAATGATATTTTTATTTACATCACTTTATTTATTTTTATGTTAAGGTTTATTGACAAACTTGTATATTTTTTGTTTATATGTAATTACAAAATCTTATCTTGCCTGGTAACAATACATTTCTGTTAAACCCTTGCTCTCTATTTGCAAATATTTAAAGTATTATGATTTTGAAAATAAATTATTAAAACTATTTATTTTATTTTTTCTTAAATAATGCTTTGTGTAAGTTTTGTTTAAGTGCCTTGATGTGTATTTTTAATTTAATAACACATATACAATAATGCAGTAAGTTTTTTAATGAATGTTTTTTTTTCAGTATTTTACATTCATAGCTTGTATAAATTTTACTCATTAAAAACCAAGTTGTACTCTAGAGCTTTGCAAACTCAAAATAATTTGGATTCTGAAAAGTATGATTTACTGGAAATATCAAGTTTTCACTGAAGGCTGCTCAATTGAGTCTCAATAAAAATGAGTATCACAACTTTAATGAACTACTTTATAATAATAGTACAAGTAAGCAGAATATAACTAATTGTAATCGGTACTAAGTTAATAGACTAGTTACTAATGGACCTTTTTGTTCACAAAAGGTCTATAAATTATCATCTTTCAGTAAAGTTTTATTGTATATAAAACTTATATACTTATTGTATATAAAAGAATAGGCTAACCATTGCTGGAAAAAGATTTCTAATGAACACAACATCTATGTTAATGTTGATTAGAGATTTTTTGTCTCCTCTGTTAATGCAGTTTAAATGGAATTAAAGGAAAATTAATCATGAGATAATTTATTTTCTTTTTGTAATAACTAAAGATTGCTTTTTGATTTTTTTATTCCTGGATCTCATAGTTAGAAGACAAATAACATGCTACCAACACAATTGGTAGTGTGTTATTTGTCTGCACATTCTCAAGTTCAGCTTCAGCAGTCCGAAGAAATAAATTGCTAAAAATATACTATATATTCATACAAAATGAAATATTCTTTATGTTGAATCACCTAAATTTAATTCTGTTTACAACAGCTTTCCTGGCCTGAGATTTAAGTTTTATAGTGTGTTAAATAAAATAGTTGAATTTCCCAGGATATCTTTTTAAACATAAACATTACAGTCCTTGGTGAAAATTATACTTTATGACATCGATCTTTAAATAGATGAAACTAGATTTAAGATTATTAAAAATAATTAACTTTTAAAAAAAATTTTTAGCTGCACTTGGACCCATTCAGCACTAAATGTAGTTACTGATAATACCCAAGCATAACTTAAAATATTTTATCTAAAAGTCTGGTAAAGTTTTAAACTGATCCACTACTTTATTTTACAAATGAATCATCATATGTACTGCACTTGTGTGTGTGTATATATACACTCTATATATATAGAGTGAGAGAGAGAGAGAGAGAGAGAGAGATTAAAACATCTCCTCTCCATCTATCGACATACATTGCTGAGTAATAGTAAACATTTTAATTATTTTTTTCCTTAGAATAACATTTTTTTAATTTTTTAACATATTAATTTAAAGAAAATACTTTTAATAAAGATTACTCTGTCACAAAGTAATAAAAGTTAAAAATTAAGATTTTTTTCAATGTTTGCTGGCTTTTTTTAAGTAATGAAAATTAATTGTCATTATTGTTAAATAAAAAAAATTTATATGAAAGTAAGTTCTATAAATAAACTAAAAAATATTTTTTCAAATATATTAAATTATTTATAAAAGCATATTCTCAAGTGCAGTTTTAGCAGTCTGCAAAACATTCTACTAACAAAATTACAATTTTTTAGGAGACACAAAAAATCATTTTGTAGATAAATTCAACCGATCTGATATATTAGGTCTTCATATATCACTAGTATAGTAATAGATCAACTTATACATTTAAGTAGAAATATCAGCTACAGACAAAAAAATATATTTTATTTTTATCAAATAACATATTTTTTTACATATGCTGATTCTTAGGACTAGGAGACTACTAAAAATTGACAGACATTATCAGTATACTAATCAATGTATTTGAATGAAAAACCATACAACAAAGTTATTTTTACAAGAATATTTTTATTATTGGTTGTAATTATCATCTGCACTACTACTATCACCTGAACTCTACTTGTGATTCGAGTCTTTCCACATCGGCCTTCAATTGTCTGATTACTCTTTCCTAAGAGCCTGAACCTTCAGCCAGCCATTCCTCTTGATTAGTCTGTCAAAGCACTGCATCTTCTTCAGTGACAGCAAGATCAGCATCATTGCCGCTAGTTTATTCACAACAAAACTTGTCACAAATCAGCTGATTTCAAAGTCAAGAGTTTAAAGGTTCAAATACTAGTAAAGGCAGTTACTTTTACACAAATTTGATTACTAGATCGTGGATACCAGTTTTCTTTGGCAATTTGGTTTCAATTAACCACACATCTCAGGAAAGGTCAACCTGAGAGTACAAGACTACACTTCATTTTCATTCTTACATATCACCCTCATTCATCTTATGAAGTAATACCTTATGGTGGTTCCAGAGGCTGAACAGACAAAGAAAGGTTTATTTATGACAAATCCCATTTCCACAGCCTCCTTAGCCTGCTTCAAAGTAGAAGCTGTCACAAAGTACAAAAAAAAATGTCTTAAACCAAAATAACCCAAAGGTAAGCCAACACATTTCTTAAAATATAAAACTTACCTCAAAGGATAAGCCAAGTAGTAATTACAAAATAGTAATACTACTTTACAAGTATTTACAAGTAACATTTTAAATAAAGAACAAAAAACACACCTGAACGATAACCACATGTATATTGTTACAGTTCAAACTTTCACATACATTTTCACACCAAGAAATCCAATAATTATGACCAGAAATTGAAAACACAAGACCAACACCTCTTTATGCTTCCAACATCTGAAGAACATTAGTTCATTAAGACTGATACTGCCTGTATGTATATGTACACATATTATTTATTTTTCTTTCAAATGTTGTCTGTTGCGTTTAAATATCTGATAGACAAAAAATTGAACTTTAGTGACATATTTCTACAAAAAACTATTCTGTGTTACTGTAGATTCTTTGGTACTTAATTATTCTTTATAAAGTAGAATTTATCAGTTCTACTTTTTTTTTAGTTTATAAATGTTTTATAAATAAGAATAAATTATGTAATTTAATCTTTTTTTTTTTTTTTGGTAGGCTATTTTCGTGATTTTTAGGAACATATGAAGTATTTGAGGACTTTGGAATCCAAGCAAAAGTGCTTATATGTTTCATTACAGAGTAGTTGGTAGTTGCTATAAATTTATTAGAGGTGAGATTAAATTTGACTTAAATGGGTTAATGATGTTTGTTTCAACGTAACGTGCTAATAATTTTATTATTACTGATTTATCATTATTTAATTATTACATAATCTTGCTGATTTGTAATTTATGTTTGAACATTTGCATTTTATATTTACTTTGCTGCATTTCTATGCCCTAGATCCCTAGTAAGTAAGGCAATGTATATAATGCATAGTTTATAGAGTGTAGAGTTACATTAATTTGTTGCTTTACATTATTTGTCCCAGTGTTTTTTTATAACTGTGATACATTTAATACTCTCAAATGCAAGGTGCACTAGTCAGATTATTTCTTTAAGAGTATTGATCATTATATAGCTAGTACTTGTAGTAAACTGAGTGAAGGTGTTACTTGTAAACTTAACTTCTGTGGCGGCTTGAGCTCAGCATACTGGATTATAACAGCGTGTTTGACTCTGTGAAGAGAGCAACAGGAAACCATTTCACTCATTACTTTCTCCTGTAAACCTGGGATGGGATGCTTTTTTCTTGAGACTGGTTAGGCCACTGTCAGAAGTGAACTTGTATTTTTTACGCTAGGCCTATTTTAACATCTTTAAATATCTACTGCATAATAATGCTTTAGTCCAAAATGATCACTTATTCCTACCATAGTTAATTTCTCATCAGAACATTCCTTTTTAATTTTAAATGTTTTTTAATTCACATTTCAATAGCATTTTCATAATTCCAACTGGCTGATGGTATTTTGTATTAAATCATAGATTATTATTTTTACTGTTTATTGTTTTACTCCTTGACCGATTGATTAAACTGTTCAGTGTATAAGATAGAAGTGCGCTTCATTAATATTAATTTTCATCTAAAAGTGTGCAGGTTAGTATCAGTTTATTCCTATATTTAAATATTTCAATAATCCTCTTTTTATATGAGTATGATAGAATCAAACATCACATGTTCCAAAAAATTTAGGTGGCAGTGTTTTCCTTTAGTATTGTATTGTAGAATTTAATTATGTTATTGGTTAGAATCAAAACTTGCTATTTCGAGTAGAAAATAGAGCTTAAAGTTGATGGTTACTGCCAAAAGTAATATGTTCCTCCAGAACATGTTAGTTTTCATGCCAGCTGTATTGACAGTTAATCAGAGACCATCATTTCTGTCATGAACTACAAAGATTAAGTTGATCAGTTTGGTTTTGTAAGAGTTGTTTATCTGTGTAGTTTTTTACAATTAAAAGTATTACTTTTAAAAATTTATACAATACCTAAAGTTATTTAAATTAATAATGGACTGTGCACATTGTCAGTTCCAAACTTAATTCATAAATAAAATTTAAACTACAAAGAAACTGACCATTTTGATTACAGAATTGAACATTTCAGCCCAAATTACATTTGAATAGTGTAATTTTATTTTTAATTTGCCTTAGGAAGTAACTAAATTATTTTTTTGCGATTTCTGAAAAAATATGTTTTTGGAACATGTGATGTTTGATTCTAGCTTGCTCATTTATGTTGTTCCTTAAAAATAGTTATTTTTAAGATATATTTAGTCAGGGTTTAAATTATCTTTAGCCTTGTTGCCTCATTACTATTGTTGATTATCAGATTATATCTCTCAAACTTTTATTCCTGTTGTTCTGTATTTTTAGGTGATCAAACTTTATTCAGAAAATTTTTACATATTAGACATCTGTTTATGATTAAATCTTTACTACAATTTTTTCATATGGTATAGAAATATAAAATATGAAAAATGTAATTAAGTAAATTGTCATTTTAAAAATAAACACAAATTTTCAATTTGTGTTTGTTACTGATAAAAGTTTGCTTAAGCGATTGATATTTCCAAAATGTGTTTAAGTTATGTGATAACAGTTGATTTGCCATATTATCATTAGCATCAGGTAGTCAACTTAGCATTGAAAGAGCTAAGCTGCCTTTAACTTTTGTTTTGTTTGTTATGCACGCATTTATCCTTTCATTATATTCATTTAGCCTTGGTTGTATTATACTGTGTAATTTATCTTATTTATCTGTTTATGCTAAAATTTTTTTTTTTTATATCTATTTAAGAGTTTCAATGTCCTTGTGTATATTATTTTTTCTCGTGAAAAAAAATTTAATATATGAAAATTGTAAAGCAATCAGACAGTTTTTTGTTATAGGTTTTTTGTGTTTCACTCTTTTAAAATAGACTTTTTGATATTTGATGAAATTGTTAGTAAAAGTGCTAGAATTTAGCTATCACAATTATTAAAAATCAATACATAAGTGTTCACTATCATAAGTTGTACTCTTTTTAAATAATACAATGGAACATTTAATACTGTAATTGAATATTTATTTAATATTAGGTTAGGTATTATAAATTTAGTTATAAAAAAAACTTTACCTAATCCCACATAAAAATTTTAATTTTTATATTGGAATTTGTCCAAATCTGATATTATAATATAATCTCTGCAGGTATTTGCTTCTGTCATAAAAATACTGCATCATCTTTAGTTGATTAAAATCATCTTGTTGACATAATAGTAAAAAAAAAAGAAAAAGTTATTGTTAATTATTTTGAGAAATTATTTTTAAGAATGAAGTAAGTTTGTTACAATAGTGCAACAAAAATATCCAAAAAACTTTTTTCTGAATAAAATTATTATTCAAGTTATAATTGCGTGCCATCTCAAAATACGTTATTTTGAGATGGTTTTAAAAATGATATAAATTGAACTAAAATTACTATTTTATTTTCATCAAATGACAGCAGCGAAAGGAACATTTAACTCCTTTTTTTTTTCATTGAGCTAAGATTAGCATTATATCTAATATTCACTGAAGTAATATGTATACTTCAAAAGCTATCAGTGATGGCTCTTTGAAATCTTGTATGAAATGTGATTGATTATTTATTTATTATTAAACATATTTTTATCTTGTAAAATTATCAATTATTAGATTAGTATCTGTTTTCTTAAGGTATTTGAGGACTTATCTTTTCAAGAAAAAAAATACTTTACAGGTGACCTCAGAATCATAATCTTTTTGTACATTATCTTTTTATTATGAATTCCTTATTGTATAAACTTAATTGTTGATTTATGAAAAAACATTTTTTCTTGTTTATTAATTTTTCATAGATTGATTATGTACTAATAAAAATTAACTGGAATTTCAGTTTTCATTTGATGGTGTTAAAAATAGTTACCTAAAATAATAAAAAGCAATAATTTTTATTATCAGATTTTTATTTATCTATTAAGTTTTATTTATTTATTAATTTAATTTTTTTTTTTTTTTGCCAATTTGTAATATATTCTTGAATTAATATTGAATCCATAAAAATAAATATATGAGGAATGAAAACAACCAGATTAAAGTAAAGAATTTGTAATAGTTTGGCCTTTCTGCCAGCTAATAACATTAATCTGGTAGATTTGAAAATTTATGTTGAGGTTAATTTGAACAATCATCAATTAATTACTTTGTTTTAATTATTAAATAATCATTGTAAAAATGTTACATTTTGATGTAAAATTATTTAGCTATTTTTAATAAGGCACTTTATTATAATAATGTAAGATAAAAATCTGGAAATTTATGTTTATGTTGAAGTAGATTTCTTATTAAAAATGTTATATTTACCATTAGGAAAAAACAGTATAGTATTTTATACTTAAAAATATGATTTCCTTAGTATTATTATTTTTCATAATTTATTTTTTAAATAATAATCTGTTTTTAATGTTTATCTGTTAGCATTTCTGCTTGTAGTAGCAATAATATTGTTTTAAATTTAAAATTGAAATATTATTCATATAAATTTAAATCTATTAAGACATTGGTTCAAATTATTTTGTGTTTCTATTCTGTACCATAATTTTTACCTAAATTCCTCTTAATTATAGACTTAAATGGTAAGGGAGACCAGGAATGGTTGCCACAATATCTATATTTTTTGCTCCAACCCGTGGAAAACTGATATTTTTAATAATATTAATGGAATAAATATGGTAATACTTTTCTATTGTAACTATATTAATGAAAAAGTGATGAATTACAGTGTTTAAGAATTTAGTTTATTCAGGAGAGTTTCTTCCGACAACCATCCCGTCTCTATAGTGGTTGTCTCATGGCTGTGGGTTGGTTGTCATATGTACTATGTTATCTTTAGTAGCTGCTGTAAATTTACTAAAAATTATTATTAAGTAATGTTACACGTAATGTTTATTTTTATGTTTATACAAACAATAATGTACAAAAATTACAAAACATGTATCTTGGCCATTGCATTTGCAAGAAATCAAATACATTATTTTTCAGTCGATCATATTTTAAGCTAAAGTGACAAAATAGCCTACTTTCTCTGTATTACTACTCTACAAATCCAAGTGTTGTCAATGTCCACTCTTTCAGTTGGTTATTACAAAACAAAAATCATTGGTTTGCATTTCAATTTATTCTCTGTGTTTCTATTTTTATGATAAACAACCAACCAGCATCCTTTGAATGAGTCACAAACGTAACATTGATATATTACAATAAGGATTGTCAAGTGTATAAAAGTATTATGCGTGAAGTATTGCATGCATATTTGTGTGTAATATTCACACACAATTCTTGTGGATTGTTTTTTCATACTAGGATAGAGGTGGATCAAAAAGTAAATTACACCCTTACCGTGTTCTTGAACTGAAAGGGATATATTATTGTCTTGTGGTGGCAGCACTGGTTGCATTGCTGTTTTCATGCCTCCCCAGCAGCAATTATGTATGACATTTAGTATGTGTGTAGTATCATTGTCAATATGGTGTATCCTCTAGAGGTTTCATCCAGCATAGAATGCTGGTAAAAAAAAAAAATTCATTCATTCAGATTGTTAAGGTATATGGTGAGAATGCAATGTCATGCCTGATGATCACATACATAATGGTGCCAAATGGAAGAACAAATGTGAGTGATGAACTAACTGCATGCTGGGCATCCTTCAACTGCAAACACAATTGAGTAACACGAAACGCATGAATGAAATGATCTTGAGTAACCAGCTCATTAAAATTAGAGAGATTACAAGCAAACTTAACATCAGTTACGGTAGGGTATTTGCGATTATTCACGATCAGCTTGATTACTGTAAGATGTGCGGCATCTATTGACTTACAACCACAAACATCAATGTTTAGTATCTGCTCTTCCTTTTCTTCATTATTCCAGGACTGGTCCACAGTTTTTGAAAGAAATCATCACAAGGGATCAGAGCTGGGTGCTTCATTACACTCCTGAGACTAAACAAGCATCACATGAATGGAGACAAAAATTCACCACACCCAAAAAGAGTGAAAACTTCTCCACATGTTCAAAAGGTTATGCTTGACAGTCTTATTCGAATCTGAGGGAGTTGTTTACGATGAATTTACGTCTCGAGGGCCAACAATCGATGCTGAATCTTACTGTGAGACTAAAAAAATTGTGTTGAGCCATGAAAGATCAAAGACCCAGAAGATTGAGAAATGGGGTCATTTTTCTTCACGAAAACACTACTTCTCATTCCATGACATGTGACAAAGGAGTTACTGCAAAAATTCAAGTGGTCTCATCCGCCTTACAGCCCTGACCCAGCACCCTGCTACCACCTGTTTGGTCCTCTCGAGCAAGGTCTGGGAGTGGAGCATTTTGCTAATGATGTGAACTTAAGGAAGCGGCCCTTAAATGGTTGAAGGAAATTGGACTAAATTTTTATAAGAGTGGAATTGAAAAACTTGTCACAAGGTATGAAAAGTGTTTAGAAAAACTTGTGATTATGTCGAAAAATAGATAAAAATGTGTAGTTTTTGTTCAATAAAAAAAAATTGTCTTATAAATATATGTTTTTTTCATAATGGCAGGGGGGGGTTAACTTACTTTCTGATCGTCCCTCGTATATTTTTAAAATAAGTTCAAATTGATTGTTTTTATATTTGTGTTACATTCAAAAATTATTGCTGCTTGAAATCAAGAAAATAAAGCATTGAGTATGTACAGATGAATTTATCTGAATGCAAAAATATGATTTCTGTTTAAAACTTAACTACAGATACTCAGGAAGATCATAAATAACATACTTGTTTTAGTAGTAGTCTATGTGTGTGGTAAGATGGTTGTCACAAAGCATTATGCGACAACCTTCCCCCAAGTTAAGGCAGTGCCATTTATGAAGAAATAAGTGATCACATAAAACAAGCAAATTACATTATGAATTTTTATACAGATATATTACCTTTTCTTTTCCTGTTTAGCCTCCGGTAACTACCGTTCAGATAATACTTCAGAGGATGATATGTATGAGTGTAAATGAAGTGTAGTCTTGTACAGTCTCAGTTCGACCATTTCTGAGATGTGTGGTTAATTGAAACCCAACCACCAAAGAACACCGGTATCCACGATCTAGTATTCAAGTCCGTGTAAAAATAACTGGCTTTACTAGGACTTGAACGCTGGAACCCTCGACTTCCAAATCAGCTGATTTGGGAAGACGTGTTCACCACTAGACCAACCCGGTGGCTCACAGATATATTACCTGGATTGAAACAAGGTTGGAGGTGTTGCTGTATAATTGCTATCTATAGTTTCTTTCTTGAAAGCATGTAGCAAGCCAAAACATAACAGTATGATGATTCTAATTTAATTTAGCACATCCGAGAAAACAAACACTTCTCTTTGCTTTTAATATAAAAATTAAGTAAAACTAATTTGTAATACAAAAATTAGAAAACTGTTATAAAATTATAAATGTATCTTAAAAATTAAAATTTGAAGAAAGTATTTTATATTAAAATTTCATCGGGTAAAACAGAAAAAAAAAATTTGTTACCCCAATGTATTTCTTCAATACCCAATAAGCTGCTGAATGTTGAACTGTTGTCATCATTTACCAAAATAATATAATTTATGGCCACCTGGGACACAATTTCTGTGCTATCAAGGTTCAGATTTAGAGTTGGCCTTCTGGCGGCAGAGATCATCACAATCACCAGTCCAACCCCAGCCATCCACTCACTAATCCTTGCACACGACTCAGTTATCTTGCCTACAGCCTCATACCTTGTTTCCGCCTCCACTAGCAACGCTATATCATCAGCATAGCCAAATATTGTAACAGATTGTCAGAGAAAACCCAAAACACTCCATTACAAGTCATGTTCCAGAGGGTCCCGCTATCGGCACCCCTCTATCAAAATTCTTCTCAACATACCCATCGTGCACTCTAAATATCATCTGACGTCCGATGAGGTAATTTCGCACCATTTGTCGCAGGTAAGAAGGAATACGTAGATCATCAGTGCTATTATTGCTGAGTGGCAGATGTAATTAAACGTGTTTCGTACATCCAATGTGACTAGGACGCAGACCTCTCCTCAAGACTCTCCCCGCCAAGTCGCATACGGCATCGAGGGCGGACTTACACCAATGAAATCCATACTGATTTGCATAGAACCCACCCTGGTTTTCCAGTATACCAACTATCCTTTGCTGAAGCATATGTTCCAGCACCTTTGCATCGATCATCGCCTGCGGCCGGTACGAGGAGAGCCAAATCCCTCCTCGATTTAGGAACTAGCACCAGCCGCTGATGCTTCCATCTGCCAGGAAAGCTGCCTCTTCAAGACAGGTGCTGTATGTCTAAAAACGCATCTAGCTCAGCCCGAGTCGCCACCCTGACAACCGTATTAGGCCGAAGATCCTGGCCAGGCGCCCTGATTGACGATATTCGGGTGATTGCCGCACCTAGTTCTACAGCGGTGTAGTCCCAGTCGCACCTCTCACCTCAGGGAGTAATTCGTCCCCCGAGGGGATAGTCCGTCAACTACGTTCAGCACTTCTTGCGGACACTTCATAAATGTAGCTATGGGTCTTACTGCTTTTTTCACTAGAACCGCATAGGGCCTTCCCCATGAGTCTGTCTCTACCTCCTCGATTAGTTGAGCCCAACATTTTCTCTTTGACTGTATGATTAGCTTAGCAAGCTCTCTCCTGTTTTTCTTATACAGCTCAGCGTATACGACTTTAACCGAATGCAAGTACGCCCTTGACATGCTCCTCCTAGCCCTGTGACATTCTTTTCGCTTGCTGGCTATATCGGCGGTCCACCAATATGTAGGCGGACAACTCCAGCAGACGTACTTAGGTGGGAGGAATTCGCAGACTTCAAGACAATCGGCGAGACGTGGCCTGCCCCTCCGTCTCCAGACTTAAGTATGAAGAGAATCTCCGACGTCGGCAGTACTGCAACCTGTATCTTAAGGCACCTGAATAAATCTGCATAAGTCGCCGTAGTTTTAATCGTCATAGTCTCCGTCTTGTGGGAGAATCAGTACTCCTCCAAGCAGATGAAAATCAGGCATTCGGCGCGATTATATGTAGACAGCGCCCAAACGCTCTGCCCTCACATTCTAGTATCTTTCGTTTGAAGACCGCAGTATATTGCCCGCAGATCTCCGTTTGTATTTACTCCAGGCCGCCACTATTTTCCCTGACTCTGTTAAAGACATCCACGAGAGCCCCGGCAAGATCCCCCGAGGACAACATGAAACATGTTTGAAACTGGCGTTTTGTCTCCTTTACTTTGTCCAGTAAGTCGTACCTCCAACGTAGCCGAAACAACACTTCCATCTCCGATATCTGATTTTTCCAGGAGCCAGACCACCTGCGGGTGCCTGGCTGCAAGTGTGTCCAAAGCCCTGCCTTCCTTCACAATGTGCATGTCCAATATGGCGACAGTACTCAGTACGCCCATTCTTTTATCTGGAGCACCAATTTTAGTGTTATGAAATGCACTCCAAGGCCAATCTTTCTTAATAAAATCGGTCATTTGGGCCATGGGTACCCCGTTATCGAGGGAATCTATGATTGGGCAGCCAGTAGCGTCTCACGTCTGAGTGGTCGCCTCCGCAGTCTGCCTCTTGAACATACTGTCAGGAGCGCTGTTAACGACTCTTCGCAGCGTGGTTAGTGGTTTTACCGTCTACTGACGGCTAGTGTCGTCTACTGATCAGTGCACTAATAAATTCACCAAATAGGTAAAATCTACAGGTTCTATATTAATAAATCTGCCAGTTTATAAATGATTTTTTTGGTTTTTATTGTCCTACCATGACTATGTTGAATAATAAGCTTTCTGCTGTACCCTGACAACTAATGGCAACTATTACCAATGAATTTTATTGAGTGTGCCTTGGAGTTTTTAGTAAGAGGGAACTTACTAGAGGCTAAACAGGAAAAAGAAAGGAAAGTAAGAGGGACCTTTCAGCGTCTACTACTGTATTATACAGAAGTGTAAAGATTATTGATTATAATTGATTTTTTGGTCATACTACTTTTGTTTTTTCCTCTGTATTTAATATCTTCACATTATGTTTCAGAGTTTGGCTGAAATATATGACTCACATTATGTTTTGGCTGAGTTTGGAAACAACTCTGTAATTTTAAATTATGTTTTTAATTAAATTTTATAAAAAAAAAATATTTAAATGTTTGATGAAGCAGCAGCTATCTCTGGCAACATAATAAACAAAATGATTAAAAGCAACAAAAAAAAATCCATAAGTAGTTATTTTATGCAAACTAGTATTTAACTACTGTTTCATTAATCCGTTAACGCCTAAATTATTTTTTTGTAACACTTTTATGTTTTTATTATAAATATCCTTTCAATATGTTATTTGTATTACAAAAATAGCTTTTATAATATTTGTTGAAGTTGTATGTAAAAATTGGGGTGAAAATTCAGCAGGTGCCGCTAAGCATCGCTAAGGCGCTTATCTGCCTTGCTGGGCACGAGCCGCAGTTGCCGTATGGCTAGGCGTTCTCATTGTCTTCATTTAGAATCGGGTATATACCTCATTCATCATGTGGAATTTTTATTCATTATAATCATACTTTTTAATAAAAGTTTCTGCAAATCTCATTCTTCAAAGATTTACAAGAGAACGAAGTTTCCACATTTTCTCATTTGCAACAAAGTCTTCGTCGTTTACAGATTGAATAAACCGATTTATTTACAGAAACCGATCATTTCTCGTTGACCCGCATACAAGGTTCATTTCTCATATTAGAAATCATTTTCCTGGAAATATAAGGTAGCCAGACACAAATAGTACACTAACAAATGCTTTTATTTCATCCTTGGTGAATAAAGGATTCGGGTTATATGTGAAAAGGGGTTAACGATTAGTCTCAGTTACCAATACATTTAGGACTATATCATCAAAAAATAATTCGAAAATATCAAACTGAGACATTTCACAATTTTTTGTATACGTTTCAGAAAAACTGTTGTGCCCCGATAGTCATTGTTTGTCCATGTTCTTGAAGCATTTTTTTGTTTTATATGTGGTGGTGCTCTAGGCCTACTAGTAAGACAGGACATTGAAGTAATACTTCCATCATTATTATGACACAAGAAGGGCTATCAGAATTATTACTGTGACTAACAGGTATGTTTTCCAGTTCAAAGACAATATACTCATACGCTCCAGTTCTCTACGAATCAGAAAAAACTATTTCAATTCCAGCGGGTAGCTGACATTTGCTCAAGTTATTTATCAGTCCACCATCGTCTTCATCTGAATGTACCGCGGGATCAGGTGGTTCAATAAATAAGGATTCAACAGGAGGAATCTGTATACTTCATCTTCTTCTAGTATCATCAATATTTCATTCACATTCAGAGTCCTGAAAACCGCCATTGCGAATTGGTTTCACACATACTGTTTAGTAAAAAATAAAAAATAATAAAAAAGTTATTTTGTGAATAATCTGGGAAAGATTTTCCCAGATTTTTAAATGGTAACATTATGGTAGAAATATTCAAAAATTCACTTTACAAGGTATGTAGCTGTAGTATTTTTCTTAATAATAGTTGTGAGGGCCATTTCTAATATCAGTCTTATCTATGACAATCTAAAGACATTAAAGAGCATTTGAAATAAATGCCTAAAAATAATAATAAAAGAAAAACACTAAAATAACTACCAAAATCAATATTGGCTAAAAATTAGTAGTGTAGGCGCTTGGTGGTGCTGCTTGGCAACCACTATGTTTAGTTAAGTTAATAAAATTTTTTAGGATTATTAACCAAGGTAATAAGACGTTTCCCAGAAAAAAATTATAAGAAATGACAAAGAAATTTCATTACTTACCCAGATGGATTTTCCATTATAACAAGAGTACAATGTAAAACCAAAACAAAACGTACAGTCATAGTAACTGGCTTATTCAAAATAGTAACAATTGTACCCTCTTCTTTTTTTTCTTTTTCTGTTTAGTCTCTGGAACCACCATAAGATATTACTTCATAGTATGAATGAGGATGATATGTATTGAATGCAAATGAGGTGTTGTAGTCTTGTACAGTCTCAGGTTGACCATTCCTGAGATGTGTGGTTAATTGAAACCCAACCATCAAAGAACACCGGTATCCGTAAACTAGTATCCACAATCTAGTTTTTAACCCTCTGTTAATAACCTTATAAATTTTACATTAAAATCTTATCTTACTATCAGCACTCTGAAATTAAGTCTCATAGAGAACAAAGAATTGCAGGTGCCATTTGGCACCGCTAGTTGTTAGCAGGTTAACCCATCGGGTGGTCTAGTGGTGAACACGTCTTTCCAAATCAGCTGATTTGGAAGACAAGAGTTCCAGCATTCAGATCCTAGTAAAGTCAGTTATTTTTACATGGATTTGAATACTAGATCGTGAATACCAGTGCTTTTTGGTGGTTAGGTTTCAATTAACCACACACCTCAGGAATGATCGAACTGAGACTGTACAAGACTCATGCATTTCATTTACACTCATAAATATCATCCTCTGAAGTATTATCTAAAAGGTAATAACCGGAGGCTAAACAGGGAAAAGAAAGAAAGGTTAATAAATAGTAGTTGCGTAACCTACATTCTTAGTATTTGACCCATGAATATTCTGAGCAGTACACATATCATCATAGCCATAATATTATAGGATATTGTAACCAGATCCCATTGGTGTCCTTGGGACTCCTAGAGATTATAAATACTATCTTTAGTATGTTCCACACACATCATATAGGTGTATTTACTGGATATCACCAGGAAATTTTAATATTACTAAATTGTAATTATTGAGGATGTCCATATGTTGTGTGGAACTGAAGAAACTATCATCACTTTTGCTATTTCCTTTGCAATCAACATCTTTCAATAACTCAAAAATTCACAGATGTCAAGAGTCATCAGCAGTGTTTGTGAAGGAATTTCAACCACCAAAAAGCGGAACAAAATTATAATAGTCTTCTAGAAAATCAATGCATAAACAAGTACTTTATCTTACACATACAAAATATTTTTGACCTTCATCAAATGGGGACTTCACCAGAAATATTGTAGTTTGAAAATCTTTCTCCTGGTCTTTTTCATGCTCAACTAAAGATACTAACGATATCTCAATTTTATCTATGAATAAAAATCTTTTCTTATTTCTTGTTTACGCCGTTTAGCGAAAAGTTTCCGTTATTTTCAATGAATTCTAAGCTAGGGTTGGGTCCTGTTGTTTGTTACAGGCATGTTAAATTTTACTATGTTTCGTATTTTTGGGCTTGTCATTTGTACCTGTTTAATTATTTGTTCTCGTGTTCGATACTTCTGGCACCAGCCCCAGACTATCTCCCTCCGTCATCCTTAGTGACCGCATGCATTCATGTCTCGAATTATTTTTGACTACCATTATTCATTCATTCCCATACTAATACATGCACACATCTCTTGTTTTTTACACACACTCTCCTGTCCACTACCTGGATCTGGTTTCCCCCTCTTTTCTTTCACGCCATCTTTTCGGCAGAGTAGATCCAACATTCCTCCTGTACAGTCGCCTATGGCTATTTTCTCTTGCAAACTTTGTGATAATATTCTCATCCAAGCAGAATCTCCAAACTCGTCGCTACATATCTGAGATGCTACGTATTATTCTACCACTAAACCACGTCACACGTCTGTATTCCTGATACACCAGTGCGGACTACGCCCAGGATTACTGTATGTGTTCATGTACCTTCATTCACGAGTTCGTATCTTGATATTATTTGTGTGCTACAGGCAAGTTCAATTTTCATTATTACGTTAACCAGTTACTTTATCATTGAAATTTGTGGAACATTCAGTTCATCATACCTTATGCCTTTCGATCTCAAGTTTAGTTAAAATAAAACCATTTATTCACTTAAGTGCAATCATGATAGGTGGCTTACCTATTTTACATGTTTAATTATTACGATTTGTTATTGTAATTAACTCTATAATTTATTTGTGTAACTTGTTGATCGCCGAGATTAATTCTTTGCTACTCATGCACTGTATTCATAATACTTCTCGTAAATTAACCTAAAGCAATTATTTTATGTATTAATTCTCTGATAAAAAATTCTTTCAGATTTTATATTATTATTGTTGTATAATTAAGTTGATATTTTAAGAGTGGCATTTCATATTGTATCTAATCTTACTATTTAAATATTTATTGTAAACTTAATGCACAATGACTTGTGCTCAGGCCACCATTATGTCAGTTAACACTGCGCTGTTAGCCAAAGCGCAGCTCCGCATTAACCTTTTGAAGGCATGGTCAGTTCTCACGGAACTTCTGTATCTATCGAACAATTTGAAGCTATTAAAGCTCTCCATCAACAGTTTTATGATATCATTGACCAAATTCTTATTAATAACTCAGAAATAAAAACCAGTCTGAAATTTGTGATATAAATTCTGTCAGCACTGAATGGAATTCATTGTTCTATCCAATTAAACTTGCCAAACCAGAAACTCCTGATTTCAAACCGAATATTAAACCAGTTTTTCAATCTTTATTAGAGACTCCGAAATTTAAAATTCCTATTTTTTTCTGGCAATTTCCACAACTGGATAAATTTTCACAATCTGTTCAAAGGTTCCGTCCATGAAAATTCATAGTTATCTTCTGAACAAAAACTGCAAATTCTAAGGACACATTTATCTGGTAATGCGCTCCTATTAATTGAATCTCTTCCCATTTCTGCGGAAAATTATCAAGTTGCTTATGACATTTTGATTTCTAGATATGACAATAAATGCTCTATTCTAAATAGCTTTTACAGTCGTATTAAATGTTTTCAGTCCGATGATCGTAAAAATTATCTCTCTAATTTTAAGGCAACGTACATTTCTTCTATTAATGCGTTGAAAAGTCTCAACATAAACTTAGAAAATTTTCTTCTTCTGCAGCTTGGTTTAGAAAAACTCCCCGCCAATGTTCGAACGCGTTTCGAAAATCGTATCGCATCGTCAAGCGTACCCACATATGAAGAATTGATTGAATTCCTCACGGTTGAAGAAAAAATTTCCGAAAGCCTTCATGCTGATGCCACCTTTTCTGAAAAATTTCCTTCGAGTTCACCCAAAAATCCTACGTACTTTAATAACTCTAATCCTCAAACATCAAAATTCTCCAAACCGATAAAATCCTTCTTTGTTCAAAATCACACTCCGTCCGGTATGTGCGGACTCTCATCGAATTTATGGCTTTGAACAATTTCAAACTTTGTCACATGAACAAAAAATCGCCTGGTTACAAAAAAATGATCGTTGCGTCCGCTGTTTGGGCCCTCATTCACAGCAAACTTGCACGTCAAAATTTAACTGCAGAAACTGTAATAACTCTTCGCATCATACCTTATTATTTCAAAAGAGTAACATCGCTCTCTTCGGAATTTCAAATGACAGCACTTTGAAACGCTTTTCATCGTCAGGTCGTCGTACCACTCCTCCATCTTCTACTTTTTCCCGGCAAAATATTACACAGAATTGTCCCTCTCAGTCTTCCAATAATGTTCCATCTTCCCATAACTCGTCTCTACGCCCACATACCCCCACTCTATCCTGTTGTCATCCTGCTCATAACGATTGCTCCTCACCATCTGTCACCACACCTACTCCCACGACACCTTCCTTGACTCTAGCCCCTAGTATTTTTAAATACGTCGATAAATGATGCACTCATCTATCTTGGATAGATGTTTACAAATCTGAAATATTTTATTTACTCTTGCAGTTACAGGCTGACACCCTATTACAACTTCCTTACATTTTTGGATGAAAAAAATGTGTAGCTTACAGGAAATATCAAGCTTGACTAAAATTTGAACCCAGAACAACAATATTGCAGACTAAGTTGTAATAAATGTTATTTAGAAGTAGATTTATCCTATTAATGGAGAGGGGGCACCATTATGCAATGAGGGAAACCAACCATTAACATTTAATTTCTATTGTTTTGATAAGATCTTTACTGAAGTGCAGAATAGAAAATTATTCTGTTTGTACTTGCATCTTGTAAGTTATCAGTGCATTAGCCAAAACTGTTTTTCATAGTGATTGAAAAATTTGTGATACTCTTATTTTAAAGTAATAAGATGAACTTCCTCATGATATATAAGATCACCTGCGCCCTAAGACTTTTACTTCTGTTTATGAAGTAAAGGAAGTATTGTGATTGCAGAAAATTTCACTTTCCAGATCTCAACTGAAATGCCCATTTTTACAATCCCTGAATCCATTTTAACTAGTTTAAGCGTGACATCTGTGTGCATGTATGTCTCTCGCATAACTCAAAAACAATTAGCTGTAGGATGTTGAAATTTTGGATTTAGGGCTGACTGTTTAACATCTAATTGCTCACCTTCCCTTTTGATTGCGATCAGCTGAACCAAAGAAGGCCCAAAATAAAAAAAATTTGGATTTTCAACTTTTTTGTAACCAGTAATAATGCTTCATTGAGAGCATTTCAATGATAAAGTGGTACTTATTTTCATTGGTTCTAGATTACAGCCAAATAAAATTTTAATTAATGAAATATTTGGATATTAGGGGAAGGCACATTAATTCGAATCAGACTTCATCCCCTTTATTTTTTTAATTTAAATTTATTAATTTATTAATAATTATTAACCTCTCATAATAAATAAAAAATTACGATGAACAATACTTCAATAACAAAAAAAAAATTATCAAAAATATCAGAAGTTTTTAATGAAATAAAGTTCTATTTTAAAAATGTGTAAATGCAATTCAATTGGCGTACAAGGAAATCATGTGTTGTCCACATCAGATTTTTTATGTCGTTAACGACATATTTGCAAAATAATGCATTAACTTTCATACTATCGATATGATTGCTATCGATACATTCTAGCAACATACAAGTTCAATACAACTAAAACTAATTGATTTAATCTGTCGAGTTTTTACTTTCTCTGTTCGTCAATTTCCGTTCATATGCGCTATTTAAATGGCAGTGATTGTCAATATGAAAATTGCGGCTCAAAAAATGTTCAATGCTATTATAATTATCGCTTATAAATCTAATAAGAGATTTCACCTGAAGTAAAATTAAAATGAAAACGAGTGGAAAATGTGATTTATAACTGTGGTGTTTTTAAATGTATTGGAGTAAGTACATAACCTCATAAATTTTGGATATTTACTAATTCAGCTCTTTCATAAAAAAAAGTATCCCTTGCTATACACATTAAATTTTTTAATTATATTTTGTTTGATGAATTAATTCACCACAGAAGTTTACAGATAAGCTTGTACAAGGGAATATGGAAATTAGTTTTTAATCAGCACTTCAAATTAGTATTAAATAAATAGTCCAGTTCGTTTGTAGTCTAAAAAATGCACATGAGAAGATTAAAAGTAAATATAGGTTGTCATACAAATTTTTGAAGATTTATAAACGTACTTAGCCCGTAGGACTTAGTATTTTTTATTCAGAACATTCTTTTAACGTAAAAAGTATAAAAATGATTCCACTTTTCGTTAGTGATAATATCAGCTACTCGGTCCTAGCATTTAGCTTTTTCTTCACGCTTTTTTAATATTATCCTTTTTCTATTTGCTGACGTTTGAAGCTGGTAAAAATATTACTATGGCTCGCATATTTGGGCTGTGCTTTGTTGTTATATGTAAGAATTGGTGTATATTATCTTATTAATTTATTCATTAATTTTTTGATTTTTATCTATGATATTGAGGGCAAGCATTTTGATAATTTGTAGCAGAGTAAAAAAAGTTTTGAGTTTGCCTATTTTTGAAAGTATTTAGAAATTTTCTAAGGAAGAATTCTTTTTAGGATTGCTGAATTTTGATTTGAAATACATTAATTTCATTTTCACAAAAGATTTACAAATTTTATTATATATATTAAGCATTTTGTTTTTAAGTTACTAACAATAAATATATTTTTTTTAATTGTATTATTTTATCAGAAGTACAGTCATCAAATTCTATTACATACACGCAGATCATTAACCATTTTCTGTACATTTATTTTAGTGTAACTAATTGTTATAATGAAAGAACTGTAGTATTCGTTAATGTAAAGTTTTAACTGGTACTCTTGAAGTAAGCTGATGTTGTCTAATCATATTGTTGCAATTCTGGCTTACTGGTTAAGTTGACTGGGAGCGCAAGGTTGGGTCAGTTCATTACCTGCATTGAGTTTTAAAGTTCAGTTTGTGATTTTGTGAACAACTATGGAGGTTCCTGATAATATTTTATATAAATTAAAGAATGGTGTATTCCTTTCTTTAAAATGTGTAATATTTTGTTAAAGGAGAAAACATATAATAATGAACGCATTAAGTGAAGTTGAAATTTGAGAAAAGTGGTAGTACAATAAACCTAAAATGGCGGTTTGTTTAAAATCTAGTTCCCTGGTTAGATCACTCAAGATTACCTTATGGAAATGTATTGCTGTTTATTTACAGTTGGAGCTATGAGATTGTGAATTTTAAGTTTTGTGAGCTTGAACTACAGTATATTATGGACTGTTTACGAGAAATGTGTACTTATAAACTTTTAAAAATTCAAATTAGTAGAAGGGCCAGGGTTAAGTGTCAAAATCAATGAAACCTTCTTTGCAAAATTAAATTATATTATTGGAGGCATTTGGTGGGAAACAGGTGAGCGTTTTTTATTTGCTCTAGAAAAAAGTAAAAAATAACTTTGTTGGCCATAAATTTTACTTAACTAACCAGAAACTTTTTCAACTGGAGTGCTCATATTACCAAATAAATATCTTTGCCCCTGGGACAGTCTAATGTCAAAACTCCCAGACTGCCCCAGTCTGGGACATTCTCAATAGATTAACCATCCTGTATTTTGAGTTTTATAGTTATACAGTGCACCACATCCTTGTGGATTGTATCTTATGCGGCACTATGTCACAAGTTTAAGCTGGGGGCTAACATTGGAACTATTCTAGGAAATGATGATATGAATTTATCTTATGTTTTATGATTCTGTAGGGCCATCTGTTTATTTTCAAATGTTTGAATTACTGTGTTTCAGCTATTTATGCCGTTTGCTGTAAAGCAGATGGTAACTTTATTATCTTAATCAGATGTATGGTCACAGAGATGTATATCTCTGTGTTTTTATTTTGATCTTAGCATATGCTACACATTTTTTCATTTTAAGATGCTTTTGTTTTTGTACATCATATTTGGGTGATGATAACGTCAAAGCATTTTTCGCCCAGAAAAAAATTTATCTTGGTTTTAGTGTAAAAGTTGTGTAGAGTGTATGCTCCACACTATGTGCTGAGAATATCATCGAGTTCTTTGAAGTGAGAGGGGAGGTATAAACTGTTTAGTATAAAATCTGTAATCTAAGTACTTACCAGAATAGTGGTTTGCCAAGTATGTGTGTTTTTGTTATGTATACAGTGCCCACTCTAGGGGTGGGCAATCCGAACATTTGTCCGGGGCGCCAAAATTAAATTAATTTGTCCAGGGGTTAAAATTAATTAAGGACTTTTTACATTCAGTTATTACACAAAATGGTGTGGCAGTTGAGCATGAAATTGCTGATCAAGTAAATTTAAAAGGTGTAATAAAAAGTTTGCAGAACTGGAAGTGAGAAAAAAGTTTTTTGTTATTTTAGCATATATGATGATCACCTTGTTTTATTTTTAAAATAATAGTATTTTGATTGATTGAGCAATAATAAACATTTTTAATAGCATTTAAAAATGTAAAAAAAAAATGATGATTAACAATTTGTGGCTAGGTACAGATATTTCTTAATTAATTTCTATTGTTTTACACTGCTTCATTACCAATATTATGCTAGTTACATGTTTCTTTCTTAGTATATGCTTTTACTAAAATTTAAATAAAATGATTTGGTTTTTATTGAAAATAAAAAATAATACCTTTATTTAAAAAAAATATATACATATATATTGTTAAGGGGCAGCAATTTGTTTTTTTGTCCTGGGCGACATAACCACTAGAGCGGATGCTATTATGTATACAAGATATTTTTTAAATCAGTACAGTAAAATTGATTCTTTAGTTTGCTTTAAAATATTTTCTGTTTCTATTGCTGAAAATAAAAAGGATTTGTCAGTTGTGCTGTACAGTTGGTTTGCAGATTATAATTTAATTTATTATTTACAAAATTTGTTAAAGGTTCATGAAGGTGCAATTTTTATTATTTTTTATATGTGCTATCTGCATTGACAATTATCATTAAATGTGTTTTTTGAGTTGTCAAAGAATAGTGAATTTTACTGTTAACTTTTTGTTGTATTTTGACCATTAAAGGAATATTACTTTACGTTGGACATAAACAACCACTTGTTGTTGGCATGGCTACAAAATTATAGGGATTTGTCAAGTGCGTTATGAGTTGTAGTCAAATTTCAGCTGTTGTATAGTTGTTTGCTTCTTGAATTATTAAAAGTTTTTTATTAAATATAAGATGGATAGAATGATAAGGTACAGAGTATGGTAGTGTAGTATTAACAACACAGGACAACGAACTCAATCCCACCTTCACTAACTGCCAGAACCAAACTTTAAAAGTAACAGTAAATAATTTAATGTACTGTTCCTAGACTTTCTTGTGCTTTAACTGTTTTTAGAGTAATCTACTTTATATTTATTACAGATCATCAGTAATAGAGGTTGTGGAATGGGGAGTTTGGAAACGCAGCTTATTACTGCTGTAAGAGATGGGGATATTAAAAACGTAAAAGCTTTATTGAATAAAGGTAAATTTATTATAATTTTAGTTAACTTAATATATTCTGTATATACATGTATCATAACATTTTTTTATGTGCTTGGAGATTACTCTTTAGTCTTTACAATATACTTACTATAAAGCTTATTTTCTTATCTGAATAGACTAAATTTTTAAGCTTTTGTACATATTTCTGAATAAACAATAGATTCTTTTTTTATATTGAAGTATTTGTACACTGTAATAAGTCTTATATTAATTGTATCTCTGATGATTGTAGTAAATTAAAATAGACTAAAAATAAATGTGTATAAGTAAGTAAGTAAGACTAATAAATAATTAAGTCTTCTTTGTTTGACATGTTCAGTTTTAATTGCGTATTAAGAATCTGGAGAGTTAAATAAGTGGAATGATATTTGGTTGTTTTGTGAATTAGTGAAAGGGAATGTAGTGTTTTTTTTGCTGGTATGAAAAATGTTTTAGGTTAGCAAAAAATATGGTACGTATGTATTAACGCCACCGCACCTACAGCTTATTTAAAAACAAAGTAGTCAATCGGAGTTCGGTGGAAAATGAACAGTCTCTTTATTAATTTTAATAAATGGTTTATTTATATTTATTTATTTTATAAATATAATTTAACCAAACGTAACCTACGCTCGCTTCGCTCGCTAACCTTGACTAATTAACACCGTAATTTTTTGAGTATTTATTTAATAAATTCAGTAATTATTGCAATTATTTATTATTTAAATAATCAAAACACTCCTGTTAATTAGTCAAGGTTAGCGAGCGTAGGTTAAGTTTGGTTAAATTATATTTATAAAATAAAGAGACTGTTTTGAATCTCTGTTAAACTCTATATCGGCCCATTTTCCACCGAAATCCGATTGACTACTTTGTTTTTAAATAAAGCAGTAGCTTCGATGGTGTTAATACGTAAGTACCAAAAATATCATGAGATATTTTAAATTTTATAAAATTCGCAGTTTGAATTTTTTTTTATTCCTACAATGGAAAATAACATAATTATGGCATATTGCAATTTTAGGAAGTGTTTTTAAATACTTGTTTTTAGGATTAATTTTGCAATTATGACCTAATAAAAAAAACCTTCAAACAAAAGTTTTTGAAAAATTATTTTCCTACAATTTGATTTTTTTCTTTCTATACTGTATATTCAAACAAAAAACAAAATTTACAAGAAATCATGACCTAAAATAATTTTTTTGAGAATAACTGTTGAGATGGATTTAGTAAAAAAAACTTATATAGTTCTGTAGTTATTAAGTAAAGAGTAATTTCTTTAAATTTAAGTTTCATAATAAAGTTATTTAACAAATATACTAATTTTTTTCACATTTTTTAATTAGGTGTTTTTAAATGATATGTCAATTTTTTATATAACTATATTTGAGATGTTATTGTAGGCAGTCAAAACCCTTTTAATGTTAATTTACATGTGTATATGAAATTGTTTTTTTTTCTTTTTCATTTTATATTAATCAATAAAAGATTTATTCAGAACTTTATTTATTGAGAAGTATTCATATAATTTATAAGTGCATGTATTAATTTTTAAGATTCAGAGCAGTTAAGTTTTAATTTATAAATTTAGATATGCAGTAATTCCTTGCTATTCATGGGGGTTCCGTTCTGCGTAAATAATGCGAATAACAAAACCAAATTTATATGGCAAAAAGGGGATTATGTTCTTAAATAACTTGAATGGCAATTTTGTAACAGAAACGTTAATTTTCATTTGAATGTCAATTTTTGTACCTTTAAAAACTATGTACTAACATACTATATGCTTATGAATGAGTGCAGCCACAATAAATATGTTTACTTATGTACAGTACAGCATTCTATTACGGGTTTTAATTTTGAACAATGAAAAGCTTATGTACAGTATGTGTAAAACCATAAATGCTAAACACTAAGAACAGAATATTTTAACAACATAATGTAGGCCTATGTTACCTTATTTTATTCTTTAAAAAAAACTCATAATTTTTCTTTGTTTTTTATTATTTTTTTTTTTTAGTTCTTTACATAATTCACAGTATGGCGCTAACACTTTCATGCTGGTGTTTAAAATTTATTGAAAGGGGTCAGTTCCAGAAACCATTGTTATTAACTGCCTAGCTGGACAAAAGGTTTTGTTTACAGATTTTAAGTTTAGTAATTCACTCGTAACTTCTTCCTTTGTCTTTATCTTCCAGAATAGGTAAAAAGGCTGTGTTTCAGCTTTTCCAAGTTCTTCTTTTGTGTGCTCCTCATTGTCACAGTGCATCAGCTCCTGAACTTTCACCTTGAACTTTATGTGCTATTTGCACAATATAGTTCACAGTTTTATCAGTAGTTTTGATTTCTTCATTTTTTCTTAACAATGTCGGGCCACCATGCGTTGATCGCTGATAGTTTAATTTCATCTACTGATTCCTTAATGTTTGCAGTGCAATCTTGCAACGGTGTAAATTTTCCACCACTGACTCACAGTCAATGAATTATCCACCTGTTTCACTGATCAATCCATTGAAAGTCCGTCACAGATAATAGGCTTTGAAAGCAGCGATGATTCCTTGATCCAAAGGTTGAATTAGTGCTGACGTATTTGGTGGCAGAAATAACACTTCTACATTAAGAAATAAAAATCTTACTTCCTCTGGATGTCCTGGACCATTATCAATTAAAAAAAGAATTTTAAATGGCAGAGACTTTTTCAGATAAAGTTCAGCATGTTTTGCAAAAAAATGAAACCGCTCAATAAAAAGAGATGCTGTTACCCACACCTTTTGTTTTGATTTCCATAAAACTGGTAAATTATTTGTATAATTTTTAAACTTATTAATTTTTTAGTTTGCAGTTGTACTAGTAAAATTCACTCTTTATAAAATTGGGTAGGGCAACCATGAATAAGTAAAACCGCAAATACCAAACCTGCAAATATTGAGGGATTATTGTATATTAGATTAAATCCAGCTTTTTTTACTTTTTTAAGGTGTAAAATTTTATTGTCTTGTAAAATGTCTCCTAAATATTGATTTAAGATAAAAATTATAGAGTAGAAAATTAAATCATGTAAAATTCTGTCGTATGAGCATTTTTTTATCTTTGTATAAAGTTTCAGCATTTAATAAAATTCTATCAAATTTGTTTTTTTGATCCCAAAATATATGATAAATTTAATACTTATGAAAAATTTAACACAAATGCTTTTTTTTATCTGTATTTTTATAATTTCAAAATATTGATCAGTAGAGAATGTCCTGTCAGATGAGATCTTTCTTTTAATCTCTATAAAATTCCAAAAAAAATTAGTGTGCAATTTCTTTTAAAAATAAGCTATCACAGCCACTGTATTTAAATTAAATATACAAATCTTATATAAATGTGTATAATATTTAAAAATATGCTTGCTGTTGGAAAAGAATTAATGTATGATTTTCAAAGCAGAGGCTGCAGTGCAGCGAGGCCTGATGAACAATCAGTTATCTTCACATTGAGAATATTATATTTGCCTAAATTTCTAAGTCAGACATATTTTATAGAAATTAACACATATTGTTGTACTAGCTGTTGCTTGCAACTTCGCTTGCTTGCTCATGTGGATTTTGGATTTGCCTAAATTTAGCTAGATTAAGTTTCCAAAAGATGCATTAAATTTTGTTAAAATTCTACCATAATTTAAAGGAAGATGTTTTAATTGGCAATTTGGCCTTTTTATGTATAAATTAGTCTAAATCTTAGTTGAGCAACCAAGTAACAATATTTTGCATAAAATTTCAGCAATAAAAATGTTAGAAAAAATGGATTTGTCTCCCAGAATATAATCATTATTCATTATATATTGTTGAGATTTAGAATTTTCATACAGTATTGTATTCAACCCCCTTGCTCCCTAATTGGAATTTTGAAAAATGGTGAAATGTGCTTTTCTGTTTTAAAAGAAAGGTCTAAATACCATTTTTCATGGCTGTAACACCTTCAGTTTTTGATATGTAGAATTTTCATGACAAAATTTGCAAACTCAAAATTCAGTCTTTGAAAGATTGTGAAATACCATTTAATGTATTCAAATCTATATACCAGTTTTTAATATTACAATAATAAATATCAATTTTTGAAATTTCATAAAAATTTACTGTACCTTTTCAGCCTCTTGTAGGTTAAGTTTTCCAAAATTCTTCCTTGTGAGTGCATATATTATAAAAACAATAAACACTACAAAATTTGCTTATCTAGGTTTAGCGGTTTCAGCTAAGTATTGATGAATCAGTAATGACAACACTAAGAAAATTTTAACAAATTAAAATTATTTGTTCTTAACCTTCATTTAACAAAATTTAGATTATTTTTAATCTAAATTAAATTTAATTAAAAAAAATTATCTTATCCGAGCTTCTACTTAAAAAAAGGAAAGTTTTTCTTTTCTGTTTTCTGTAACTTAGTAATTTTATAGCAGCAGTAATGAAAGAAAAACAATCATACAGAAATTATTTATCTAAAATTTTCTTTTCCTGTTTTTTTTCTTCATCTGATCTGTAGTTTTCATGTTTCTGTGAAAGTTTGATGATGTTCAAAAAATTCAAAACTAAAAACATAATTCATTTATTTTTCTTTGTACAAAGTTATAAAAGACCATAGACTGAGAATGAGGTAAGTTTTAAAAAGGTTCTGCAAAAATAATTTTCTGAGAAACTAAAAGCATTGCAAAAAATAAATTTTACTTTCCACCCCCTCAGAAAAAAGTTTACATCATCCTATTCCATAGGACTTTGCAGAATCTTACTAAACGAGTAAAACTGAACACATCAAATCAAAAAGTCAGGGACTCCTAATTATTTCCTTGATCAGTTTAGTTTTACAGTAACAAGGAAATGAAAGAAAATAAGTTTTTATTTTACAGGTTTCTTTTAACAGTAATTACCAGAATTAAAACCAAATTTCTGAAATTTTAATTTGTATGTGTTAAATAACATCCCTTTAATGGTACTCTGTGGTTTTCCCTTCTACCATCTTAGATAGTTTGTTTCCTTTTCTCTAGTAAGCTAATTGTTTATCCAAAATGTAGTTCTCACATTCATGTGTGAAAATGTATGTGTTTTTTTCTCTGTCTCTCTTACGTTACTGTAATTCATAGTCCTGTAATCAATTCAGATGTAAAAGAATAAATGAATTCCTCTATCTCTTGTTTGGTAGTAGATATTTTTGTTTTAAAGGATTGTTTCCGTTGACTAGTGAACTGTTTTTATTTTTTAATTCATCCACCTTTTTTTAATTTTGTCTAAATAGCAGAATCACTTAACCAGAAGTAAGCTGCGATAATAAATTAGAATATTATGTACTTTCAATTAGTGTTTTGTTCTGGTGTAATTTTAAAAAAAATCTTGATGTGCTTTTGATTAATTTTTTTATTTAACTGTATTATTTAAAATATTGTTAACATTTAAAATATATATAAAATAAATTCCATGATGTACAAAAATGGGTGGAACAGGTGTCTACATTTCTTTATGTGTTGGTTAAATTGTCAAGTTCCTCTGTTGAGAAAGTAGAAAATCTTTAGAAGATTTATCAATTCAAAAGCAGAAGATGAATCTTTGTCTATTTAAATTATTAAGTTGGAGTAGCTTTGACTTTGTTCTTTGTGCAAGTCAGTAGTCATTAGGATCTATCTTTCATACTGTTTGCAATGAAATTTCTTGATAAGAACAATGGTCGTAAAGTATTAGTTTCATATCTGCATTCACTTGATTAATATATTCAACCATCTGAACAGTGGGCTTCCCAGTTCTCTCATGAATATTAATTCATGAATTCATTGTATTGCCTTTAACACGTGATAACCTTATTAACCTTGTTGTTCTTTGTATGCCCCCATAAATTTCACCTAGCACCATTCTTTTGCCTTGAGAAATTGAAAAACTGCTTAGACTTAACAACTTTACAACTGATTAAATTGTGATTTATTTTGCAGCTATTGTTACCATTACTGGAATGTTAACAACATGCATTTAACAAAGTAACTGAAAACTACGTAATTAACTATTAAAGTTACTGTTTTGGAAAAATTCAGTATGGCGGCTTCATTTTACCATTGAAGTAAAAATCAGAAAAGATTTTTTGGCAGTCTATAAAATAAAAAATGAAGCTTGCATTATTTATATGAATTTTTTTTTCATTTGTAGAACATGATATGAAATTCTTAATGTTTCTTCATAAGATACTATATGTACAAGACATAAATAAAAATGTATGGATTAGTTGCTGACAAAAAATGACTAGGATCATTCACACTCAGTAGCTTCAATAGGTTAACTTGGTAGTTTTCAGTATATTGTTAGAAGTATTTCGTAATACTAATTTACTTTCGTGTTAATGATTTATTCATGTTCCTAAAGGCTGTTGATTCTTATTTCTAGATCCTAGAAATAAGAATCCTTGGTCGTAGATCAGCAATACATAGATATTGCAGTAAATAAGTTGGAGTATCTGAGTTCATCCATATCAAAAGTTCACATGCTGCCTCATATCTCGCTGACAACTCATAATTCCAAAAAAAATAATAGGTTTTTTTTTTTTTTAGTAACATTACAAAGATTTATAAATATCAATTATTTATGGTGTTAATAGTTAATAATATTACTTTGATACTACTGTGTTCTTATTCTCTGTTGCATTTATTTCTATTTTATTTTGATTTAAACTTTATTTATCTAATCGTATACAGATGTTAAAGTCACTGATGTTACTCTTTAAAAATCTAAATTAATATTACTCTTCTCCTACTTTCTAAATAAGTAAAATCCCTTCATTGAAGGTAACTTTTTGTTCACCAAAAACCTTTGAACCTTTCAACATTAAATAATGGAAAAACAGAAATTTTTTTGAGGAAAACTTTAGGATATTTTGCAAAGTACGTGAAAAGACCTTTAAAATTATGTTTGGTAAAAGTCATTAGGATGAAAACTAAGAGTTATGTTGAAAATAAAATGGTTTTCTCGCTTTTTCAGAGAAAAATCAGCAGTAAAACAAATGACTTTAACGCAAGAATTGGAATAGAACATAATCCTTTTACAATTTACTTTATTTATGTACTAACAATATGTTGTAGAAGTTTACCAGTTTGGAATGCCTAAATTTAAAAAAAAAGGTTGATTCAAATTTGAAAAGTTTTTTAAATTTCTTAAAAATTTTTATTTTTTTCACAATAATTCAGAAACTAAAGAAAATACCTAAAAAAAACTAGAATACAAAAATTTATTTTTTATTTTTGTAGACTAAAAATTGATTGAGATATCACTGTTAGAAGTTGCATTTGAGTGTGAGGTCATCCCCACGCCCTTTAAACTCAAAAATTTTAAAAACAAAGGGCTCAGGAATCTGAACTTTGCACGCCTTGTAGCCCTTGAAATTCCTTGTAAAATGGTTTTTTGAGTGATTGGGTAGCTTAAAAATTAAGGAAGTTATTGTTGAAAAACCAGTCACATTATTTCAGTGAAATTTTCAGAGCATGTAAATTTTAATCACTAGGCCGATTTGTAAGGTTTGGAACGTTACAATAAATTAAAAATTACATTAACAATTGTAAAAAGATTATAATTCATTATAAACACACCATTAAAACATTTTAAATTCTTAAAAACTAAGTTTTTTTTATCATTCGGGTGAATTCTAATGGTTGCAACGTTGTAACACATCATACATTATGTTTCAGAATATGGGACAATGTTTATTCTACACATTTAAATGATTTTGAGCTACAAAACACTTGCATCTATAATTTTAACCATTTTTTTTTCATAAGAGGTGGTTATTAAGGGTTGAAACGTTGCAATAAATCATAAATTATATTATAAACACTAAAGGGATTATAATTCATTATAAATGCACCATTAAAACATTTTAAACTGTGGATAACTAATTTATTTTAAATTTCATCATAAGGGGTGGTTTCTAAGTGTTGAAATGTGGTAAAACATCATAAATTATATTCCACAACATAAAAGAATGTTTATTCTACTTATTTAAACATGATTTCAATTTATGAAACATTTAAATCTATGGTTTTTTAATTTTTTTTAATAAGGGGTGGTTTTCACTCCCCAAAAAACAAAAAGCACACTTCAGAAACATATAACTTTTGAAGCAGAGGGTTAGATAACCTTAATTACAAATTTTCATGAAAATCGATATCTGAAAGAATTCTGAGGTAATAATCTATCTTTACCGTCAAAACTTTCTTTCATTTTCCTGTTTAGCCTCCAGTAATTACCTTTCAGATAATACTTGAGAGGATGATATGTATGATTGTAAATGAAGTGTAGTCTTGTATAGTCTCAGTTCCTGAGACAGTACCATTCCTGAGATGTGTGGTTAATTTAAACCCTACCGCCAAAGAACACACCAATATCCACGATCTAGTATTCAAATCCGTGTTAAAATAACTGATTTGAACATTGGAACTCTTGACTAGACCAACCCGAGGGTCAAACACCGAACTATAACAGTTATCAAGAATACTGCTTTTATTTTCCATTATAAATACTTCATACATGCATGAGACTGCCCCTGTTTCTATCTCATTCAAATGCTCATTCAAATACTCAAATGCCAGTGAAATAAACCAAAGAAGCTCATTAAAGGAATTTAATCTCCAGCCAGTTTTTTAACTTTCTTAATACAAAAAAGACCCAGAAGAATTTCATACATGTTTCATACATGAAACATGTGTTCTTGCCAGATAATTGTTAATTCAAGGTGTCAGTGTAAAAAGGAAATATTCTCAATGTTGTATCCTACTTGTTTCAGATCAAAAGCCATATGCTGAATTATACTTTTATTATTTTTAAGTTATTCATAGAAAATTATCCTATGAAAAAAGCTGCAAGATCTCTTCTAAGATCCTCAAAGTCAGAAAAAAAAGAGATCAGAGTATTATAATTGGCATTCAAGACAGGTCTGGTGACCCAGCGTTTCTCAACCTGGGGGTCGTGATGATATGAAAGGGGGTCACGAAATTAGCATACAACATTACATGTAAACAATGAAATAATTTTATAAAAATTTGTTTTTCATTTAAAAGTTTCTCCACATGTGGATCTGTGTTAGATACACACAAAAGCAAATTGTTTTCAAATGATAAAAGATAATTTCTATATTTAAATTTTAGCACAACCTTAGACAAAAAACCCTTTTCACAGAGGTAAGACGTGGTGGAGGGATTAATATTTTCAATGTATCTGTGAGTAGCTTTCCATATTAAAACATATATAAATCTTCAGATGTGAATTGTAGTTGTATCGTATTATCGACAGACATTTCAGTGAGCTGGTCATGAATCTCAACTGGTAACTTAGCAGCTGCAACATTGTTTTCACTAAATGGATCTCTTTGAGAAATCATTTTTATCTTCCAGGAAATATTCAGCCTACTGGATTTTTAGCTCGTGCAAATGTATCTTCATGCTATCCAAACTGTGGTGAATAATAGGTTTTCTTCATCCAAATTTTTCTCAATATAATCGAAAGTGAGTGGAAACATATCAGAATTTTTAATTTGAAGGCAAATAATCTAAATATCAAGCTTCTTAATCAAAGCATGAACTTTGTCTGTCATTAATAAAATATTTTAATCACTACCTTGTAAATTCACATTCAAATTGTTTAAATCCAAAAATACATCAGCTAAGTAAGCTAACAGCAACATATGCTCATTATTCTATAAAAACTTTGAGAATGGTATCTGTTTATCCTGGAAAAACATTATTAATTAATCTCACAATTCCAATAATTAGGTTTCCCCTGCAATAACCATCTGACTTCTGCATGGAAAAGAAGTAATTTTTTTTTTTTGCCCATTTCATCACATAGTTTAGCAAACAGCCTTATCTACAAGGGTTATTTTTTTTTCAAGGTCTGATAAAATAAAAACCGGCGCAAAAATTGGATGAACCTTTTTGCACATATGTGTTGCATAGCATCTCTAGTATCACCTTCAATCACTTGGTTTAGTTCTGAACATGCAGCTAGCACGTAAAAATGTCAACAACAATAGCATCTCCCGCCAAGTGTGAAGTGCGTGTGGTAATTCGATTTCTTCAGGCTGAGGGGTGTAATGCAGCTGAAATTCATCGACGAATAAGTAATGTTTATGGTGAAACTTCAATGAGTGACAGCAAAGTGCAACAATGGTGCTGGAACTTTAAAGCAGGAGTTACAGACGTTCATGATGCAGGCGGTCAGGGAAGGAAGTGAGTGTCAACCGATTATCTTGTTGAGCGAGTGGATGAGGCAATTCGAGAGAATCGTCGGTTCACAATTTCTTTATTGAGTGATTTGTTTCCTGAAATTTCAAGGTCAGCTCTCTACACCATAGTGAGTGAGAGACTTCAGTACTGCAAACTGTGTGCGAGATGGGTTCCCAAGATGCTGTCCGACCATCACAAAACAATGAGAACGGACGCCTCCCTAACGTTTCTCCAGTGCTACCACAATGAAGGAGAAGATTTTTTGAACAAAATTGTCGCAGGGGACAAGACATGGGTCCATTTCGAAACTGAAGAAAGAAAAGAACAATCCAAACAGTGGATGCATTCTCATTCTCCCAGTAAACCAAAGAAGTTCAAGCGAACCTTCTCCAACAGAAAGTGTGTGGCTACTGTGTACTGGGACCGGAATGGAGTTCTCTTGGTGGAATTCGTGGAATGTGGCACGACCATCACTGCAGCCTCATTCTGCGTGACTCTTCAACGTCTACAAAGGGCAATTCAGAATAAGCAGAGAGGAATTTGTCATCAGGCATTGTCTTTCTTCATGACAATGCTCGGCCGCACACTGCAGTTGTAACAAAGAAACTCCTGCAGCGTTTTCGTTGGGACGTATTTGATCACCCACCATACAGCCTGAACTTGGCTCCATCCGATTTTCACCTCTTTGTTCACATGAAACGCCGGCTAGGAGGACAAAATTTTGGCACAGATATCAAGCTGCAGACCAGCATAGAAACATGGCTGAAAACACAGGCAGCTCCGTTCTATGACGAGGGTATTGGAAAGTTGGTACCACGCTACGACAAATGTCTAAATCATAGTGGCGACTATGTAGAAAAATAGCGTAACTATGTAAGTACTTGTTATAAATAAAAAAGTTTTTATTTTCACTGTGGTTTTAATTTCATGACCGATCGGACCTTGAAAAAAAAATAACCCTCGTATAATAGTCAACTTTTAATAGAATTAACCATTTTTACAGCTTTACTAAGAATTTGAGATTTTCTAGCATATTTTTTGTGGCAAGAGCATGTGTGTGAAGGAAGCAGTGCGTCTGTTCCGCCCTTGGTATAAGACAATCTTTTAATTTTTTCAGAACCACCATTCTTTCCTGTTATTGCCTTTACCCATCACTACGTACTGCAATACATTTTGTCCAATCTAAGTCATAGTTTTTAGTAGCTTCATAAAAAATATCAAAAGACATTGCCCTGCTGCATGACCAAGTATTGATTTGCAAATTATCTTTGATTGATCTGTCCCTATCGCATTCATATCTCGCCAAACATAAGAAATGGGAAATGTTTGCCACATTTGTTGATTCATGAAAGAGAATATTAAAAAATTCACTTTAACTCACTTGCTAAATTATCTGATCGTGAACTTCACCACCCATGTCATCAATTTGCCTTGATAGTGTGTCAGAAAGAGGAATTTTTTTCAATCTTTTTGCTTCTTCCACCTATTAAAACACTGACCATATCAATTGCAGCTGGCAAAATGAGCTTTTCTGTGATTGTATGGGGTTTGGACATGTTAGCTACTCCTAATGCTGTGAGATAAAATGCTTCAAGTATATTGCTTAATAAGATGATTTTATCAGTATTACTTGATCTACAAGTAGAAGCTTGTTGATTTCTCAAATTATGAAAATTTTATTTTGAAAAATTCCAAGGGTTTGCTTTTATGATCTGGATGTTTAGTTTTCAAGTGTGGAATTAATTTTGATGGCTTCATGCTTTCATCAGGGAGGACTTAAAAGCAAACAGTGCACTGTGGCTTTCCATCCAATGAGGTAAAACCATAATTTAAATAACTGTCAGTGTAGAATCTTGTCTTTTTACCAATCAATTCACTGGATGTAAATGACACTTCTTTTTTTACAAATTTATCCATTTTGTATAAGAACTAATTAAAAACAAAAAACAGTTACACTGTTTGACTGCACACTAAAAAACTGAAACCTTATTTATTATTTTCAGTGAAACTATGCTTTTAATGAAAAACATAAATAAAAGCATTAGAGGCATGCTTTGCATTCAAAACTAAACTGATGTTCTACAATTCCTTATACTTTTATACTGCTGACAGCACGACGTGTTCAAACATATATGCATGTTCGAACATGCATATGATAGTGAATATTATTCAAGCAGACCAAATTACAAGGAACTTATACACACAAAGTTGGAACCTGTAAATTTCTCATATGTTTGTACACCTAATACCTGCATGTATTATTATCGCCATATAACAGTAATAGCTGTCGCTATTAACACAGTTAAATAGTTTTAACAAGGTTTCATTGAGTTGGAGGTTAGGGTCACGAAATGTATATATTTTTTTTTACTTTTTGGGGGTTGTTGAACTAAAATGGTTGAGAATTACTGTTCTAGGCAATCTCAGCCTACAGGGATAGCTGGTTACACCAATAATTATCTCTGTTGCAATAAATATGATGTAGAAAGCTGTAAAGCATTATTACCAATGCCTCTTGATTCAAGCTTATTTAAAACAAAGTCATGAGAAATTATTTTAGATGCCTTTTTTGAATCTCTTATTACTAAACTTTCATAGTTCTTATTTTCGAAGGCTATTTTGACTGTTATATTTCACTCTGGTGTCAAATTTCCAGGCAGAAATCCAAACTAATTGTTCTGAAGTAGACCTATGTGATTATGAAGTACAAACAAGATCATATAAAATCAAGTGATTATCCATTCATATTTTTTCCTTACATATCCATTCATTATCAGTTTCCTTCTTACCTAATGTGACCTTTTTGACAATTATTTGTGACTTGTCATGTGAAAAATGAATTTATTTTGTGCCAAAAGATAAAAAAAAAGTGACAATAATTTATAACATGTAATAAATTACATTATAAGATGTATAAATTTATAACATATAAATAATAAACACATAACTTTTAGGTATTTATGTATTAACGCCACCGCAGCTACAGCTTTATTTAAAAACAAAGTAGTCAATCGGATTTCGGTGGAAAATGGGCCGATATAGAGTTTAACATAGATTCAAAACAGTCTCTTTATTTATTTTAAAAATATAATTTAACCAAACTTAACCTACGCTCGCTAACCTTGACTAATTAACAGGAGTGTTTTGATTTATTTAAATAATAAATAAGTGCAATAATTACTGAATTTATTAAATAAATACTCAAAAAATTACGGTGTTAATTAGTCAATGTTAGCGAGCTAACCGAGCGTAGGTTATGTTTGATTAAATTATATTTATAAAATAAATAAATATAAATAACCATTTATTATAATTAATAACTGTTAATAACTATTATAATAATAGACTGTTCATTTTCCACCGAAATCTGATTGACTACTTTGTTTTTTTTAAATAAAGCTTTAGCTGCGGTGGCGTTAATACGTAAGTACCAATTTTTATAACATGAACTTTGCAATGAACCTTCAGCGTGGTATTAAAATAAGTTTTTCTATATTTTACATTATCACTCATAAAGCTCTCAAAATATTAATAAAAGACATTTTGATTCTTATTCTATGTATGAATGCCACTGATTGACTTCACAAGATTTTATTCACGATTCACCATCATTTATTGAAATAAATCATTTCCGTCTAACCTGAATAACCCTTCCAACAGTCTGATATAGTTATAATTCAATCACTAGATTCTCCATGAATCGTGCCACATAACCTGCCACACTTTAGTCAGGATCCATAAATCATGAAAGTGTCTGTACTTTCATGGCAAAAGTTGACATTTTGACAAATGATGTCAAAGTGATTCCGGCAAACACATGGCTGGCATTAATTTTGCATCGTTGAAAATAAACTTTGATGTTCACTGGTGAATTTCTACTGCAATTCTTCCAGCTCCACAATTAACTGTTAAGAACATGCATCCATCAAGTATATGTTCCAGTTAACAGCTTTTGTCAGCTCCAATTCCCATTCACAAAATATGATAGATGTCAAGTCTCCCTGCTCTAAAAATAAATAAGTTTATTTTAATAAAAAAATGACAAATTGGAATTCTATAACCAATTAGTCACGCATTCCTCTATTTTGCTGACAAATGCCACATCTTCATTTTGCCTTCTGAAATGCTCGCTGCATTTTGTAGTTATTGCCATACAACAGTAAAAAAACATTCCATGTAGTTGAAACTTAAATTCGGACTGTTTATTCTTATGTAGCTCTCGTAAACGATTGTAAATTAAACATACAATTACCACAACAAGCAATTTTCAGTAATTAGGGAATTTACAAAATAAGAGTCTGAATAGTATTATTCAGCTCTACCATACTGCAATGTACGAGTTAGATTACACCAGTATCTAAAATTTAATTTTATCTAAAATCATTCTAATTTCTATCTTACCTGGAAAATCGGTCTCAGATTACATTTTTAGTAATTTTCGAGAAATCTGGGATAAAAAATTGGAGTTGAAAAATGCAGTATATATATTTGGCGTAAAATAGTTTTGTTAAATGGATATTAAACGAGTAAAAGTTATAATAAAACTTGTAGAAAATTTGTTTCTGAGTAAAATGGTATGCATAAAGTTCACAAAACTAAATACAAACTTAAGAATTTCAAAGTCTATTAAAATGTGAGAGATTTTAATTAGGTAATAAAAGAAAGAAAAAAGTTAAATATTTTAGAAAAATAATGAATATAAACGCAAACAATAAAATTGACTTAAACTGCTAAAAATGTTCCCCATACTGAATGGATACCGCACAGAATTCTAATAACTAACTGCTCTCTTACATTACACTTTTTTTCATATATGTACTAATAATTTCAAGTTGTCTCCCAGATATTGGTCCAGAGGTGTTAAGTCAGGTGACCTTGGAGGCCAGTTGATAGGTCTGCCACGTCCAATCCACTTGTTTAAAAGTGTCACATTTAAGTGTTGTCTAGCTGTTAGACAAGTGTTGAGCTGCCCATTGTACTTGAAAATCATTTGCCCTTTTGTTAATAGAGGAACATGTTGCAGTAGATCTGGCAAATTATTCTGGAAAAAGATTTAAGTATGAAGCACTCATAGAAAATCAGTCTCTTGAGTCCATGCTTATTTAAATTCACAACAGTAGAACAATCTGCAGCAAATCTTTCTAGCATGTTAAACTTATTATATAAGTACTGAATATTAAAAATTATTTGCAAGTCATCATTATTCCAACCTTGTCTAATCACCACCCTTTTAAATCAAAAGACCCTATCAAACATCAGAAACATCCTACTTCAACTCTGTGGGGTCAATATTATGTGCTAATGCTATAAGTATGTTTTCTATATATTTATTTTATATGTTATTTAACCAATATCTAAGACAATAGTGAGTCAATGTAACACCTGTTTCATTCAATTATTACTTTGGAATCTTAGATAGCCATTTTTATAATTTTTCAAGCATTATTGAAAAGGTAATCATTTTGTTGTATATTTTTAACAAATTTTTTTGTATGTTTATAATGTTTTGTTAT
Source organism: Lycorma delicatula (assembly GCF_047948215.1). Lineage (NCBI taxonomy): Eukaryota > Metazoa > Arthropoda > Insecta > Hemiptera > Fulgoridae > Lycorma > Lycorma delicatula. The sequence goes on along the minus strand of NC_134456.1, from coordinate 228,119,582 downwards.
AAAAATTACATTATGTTAATAGGCATATTGCAAAAGTGATCCAAAAATCAGGGTTTATTTAAATACCCTGTTCTTTTTTGAAGCAAATTGGATTCTCTAAAATTACAAGGATATTGTTATATAAATTTTGTCCTGTCTGTATTGAACTGAATAACTCTGAGATTGAAATAGAATACTAAAGTGCCATTTTAAACAAACATCACCGTCTTAGTATCGAACTTGCTGCATTATTTTCCATTTTTTAATGTAGAAATTTTCTGTTATTAGGCTTCTAAAGGTTACTAGAAATGAGTAAATTAAAAAAAAAATTCTTCTGTGCCTTTATGTAATAAATTTTATTAAAAATTTTAACAATTTTTTTTACCTACATTGTAACTACATTTTTTATTTATTAATTTTTCTATAAGTAAGATTATTTATTGAGTTGTGCCTAATGCATGTACTGAGGTATGCATTACCTTAGTACAATTTTCAAGAGAAAAATGCCATAAAATGAAGTCCTTGACTAATTTTTCCCTAGAAAAAATTCAGCCGTGTTTGTTTGTGTGTTTTTTTTACAAAAACTTTTTCATTTTACTGTTGCATATCTCTTTTAAAAATTCCATTATAGATCTTTTTATGTAACTGTTAAGAAAAAAGATGTAAAAATAAAAATGTTTAACCTAAGAAATACCATATAAATTTCCACAACCGTCAATAGTCTTGATTGACTCTGCATACCGTTTTTTTATCTATGACAGTAGACTGCATCAATAAGTATGTTAGTTTTGTTTTTTATTAAATTTATTCATACTTGTGGAAAAATACATAACTATTTTCTGTAAGTAAGTTTTTTTTATAATTACTTACTTCAACTTTTACTTCAGTAAACTATATGATTTTTAAGTAGTTTTTAATGATTCTTTAAGTAGGACACAATGGTAAGTAACTACAGACATTTTTTCCAGGAGCGAATGTCAATGTTGTCTCTAGCTCTGGAAGAACACCGTTGGGTACTGCGGCACAAATGGGTAGCATACCGATGATAGAACTTTTGCTGAGTGTGAGTGATAATGCTAGTAGTCATGATATAGAAAGCGTAAGGAGAAATGAGAGGAGATTAAATAATCTTTCGAATGATAGCAATGAAAATAATAGCAGAAGAAAAGAATCTAACGATGATAATAAGAGAAATTTAGGTTATTTTGTAATGGTTCATGATGATGAAACCGGGGTCAGTATGACATCAGAAATCGGTGATGAAGGCGATAGTCTTATGGATGAGAATGAAAATGAAAGTTTATGTATGGATGATGCTCAAACTCCTGACGGTATGGAAGATCTTGAGTGGGATGTAGAAGTTAAGGAAGTTGATAACATGGCAGAAGATGAAGAAGATTTGTGGGCGTGTCAGTATCGTTGGTACGCTCATATTTTAGATAAAACATGCTGTATCCTAGTAGAAGCACCACGAAAGTGTGATATCAACTTACAAGATATGCAGGGACGTTCTGCTGTGCATTATGCTGCTAAGCAGGGCCATCTTGATGCTTTACAGTTGCTTACAAGAGCAGGTATTAATCAGATTTTATTACATTTACAAATATTTTTTATTATGTCTTCACTTCATTGGTTAATTCACTATTTTTTTTCCATCAGTGTTCACTTAGAACATGTATATTTACATATTGTTAAAGTAAATGTTTTATGGGTAATAATATTCAGTGTTTTTATTGTCATTTTGAACTGTGATGGATATAATCTGTTTTTTTATTTTTTTTATTTTATACATAATTTCTGTATAGAAATAATTATATAAATTACTTAAATAATTATTAGAATATTTAATATTGAATTCTAGGTAATTCATGTAAGTTTGTGTTTCTTATGAAATAATATTGTAACAAAAATTTTACATATATGGTTTTTAATTTTTCAACAAAAAAATAAGCATTTCATTTACTGTAATAAGTAGAGTGAAATGTGTCTTTTTATTATGACTAGCGCTAATAAAATTTTCTTTTATCACTAACCTAATCTTTTCCAAAAAAAAACTTCTATAAACCTAAAGACTTAGGTTTATAGATTAAATGGTAGTTAGAAGTATTTCAGTTTAGGCACAGTGTAGTAAATAAATCAGTTCATGCATACTGTTTTAGTATGTACTTTCTGAACATAATAAATTAATATATTTCCCTTTATTGTTGAGTATAATGCAATCTTTCTTGATGTGTGGATAAAAATGATCTTTTATATGGGAAGTATTTTTATAAATAATGTGCCATTCTTTAGTTTAAGACGTTGATTGCAATTGATATTAATTACTGTCATACTTTGTATGTTGCTGCTGATGGCCAACATTAAATATCATAGTGAGGCATTATAAATTGAAATTATACATGAAAATTAAGTAACAACAGGTTGTTTCTTTTTATTATCAAGGAGCTGTTTAGTTCAGCTGTCAGTTGCCCTTGTGAATTCCCTGCTTTTTAGATAGTCTTCTGACCGAATCCTTTTGTAGTAGACAAATACTTAATATATTATGAAAACTAGCGTTTTCTCTCTTTTACCTTACCATTTATGAAATTATATCATTATTGCAATATTTATATATATATATATATATATATATACACAACACACAGGTATATTGCAAAGTTCTATGACTTTCACCAGTATGCATGCGATGCAATAACCGCTTGACTGTACGCCACATCCTTGTGGAATGCATACGTTTTGTGGCCTTGGGTCATAAATTTAAATTACCCAGGAAGTTTCATCCAATCCTGGGCAATAATAAAGAAGTTTTAGACCAGGTGTTTTTATTTCTTCAGAATGCCAATATTTTACATATTTTTTAATACTGTTTTTCAATATTTTTTTTGTGGTAGTTGTAAGCTTTTGTTTTGTCTATTTATATTTAATATTTAATTTGTTTTGATTTTGTTCTTAAATTTCTACTGTAAGTTTTCATTTTGTTTTAATTTTTTTTATTTTATTGTTTTTGAATTTATGTTACTTGTTTTGTTGTCTGGACGCTTTTTTAAATTTTTAATTGTGAACTTTTTTTTATTTAGTTTTTAAAACTACACACATACTTACATTTTGTTCGGGCGATGATAACATTGAAGAGTTTTTCACACAGAAAAACCTAATTAAATAGAAATAAAATGACTTTCATAACCTATTCTACTCGTGAAAATAATAGAAAAAGTTCATAAACATATGTCCTAAAATACTTTGTTTGTGGTTTATGGCTAGTAAAAGATTTCACTTGGATTTCATTTACCCCCGGTGAAATTAGGTCAAACTGAAATTTTTTGGTCGTTAATTAAGGAGCAGAATTAGATATTTTATGTTTTTTTTTTTTACCTGAAAAATTGAATAAAATATGTCCCAGAACCATATGTGCAGTAGCTTTTTAGAAATCTAGGGTGAAAACCAATAAATTGGAGTAAAAACCCTGTTTTTTTATGTTTGATGTCCAGTAACTTTGTTAAATGGGTAATAAACATATAAAACTTGTACAGAATTTAATTCTGAACAAAATCGTTAAGATAAGTTGAATAAAACAAAGAAAGGTTAAGATATGAATTTTGTTTAGAATCAGTACATGAGACCAAATAAATGTTCAAAAAATAAGCCTGCCATTTTTAACACATTTTTTGCATGCCATTTTAAACACATTTTTTTCTTGCTTTTGTTGCTCTTTTTAGTTCTTCAGGGCTGTCCTTAAGTTGCTCAGCTGTTTCCATAATACGGGCAATTAATTTCTCACAAAAATGTATTTTTGTTTTGTATACAATATTTTTTAACCATCCCTAGATGCAAAAATCTAAAGGTGTTAGATCAGGGAATCTTGGTGGCCAGGAAAAAAGTGGACTTCCATGACCAGGGAATTTCTCAGGGAAATAATGATTTAAGTGACTGGAAACAACACGAGAGAATTGGGGATATACTGGAAATATACTTTGCATCCAATGCTAGAGCAACACCTTCAAGCAGTTGCAGCAATTCTTGAAGAAAATGCAAGTAGACCTCAGCATTTAAGTGACCTCAGCTTGCAAGTAATATGAATAGTTCAAACAGCTGATAGTGAAGAAGGCCACACCATACATTGATGCTAAATCGGTTTTGAAAATTGCCTTCCACTGTTTCATGAGGATTTACTTCTGCCCATGTATGCTCATTGCAGGAAGTTGTTGATGCCATCTCGAGTGAAATTTGCCTTGTAGTAAACAAAATATACTTGTAAAGTTGTCAATTTATATTCCACTATTGGCAGAACTCCAAGCTAAGCAGACCTTCTCCTGAGTGTACATGTTGAATTGGCTGTTTATGATAAGGATAAAAATTGTTTTGTTGCGTCCTCCAAACCACCAAATGTGAAACTCCAATCTGCTTAGAGAGATATCATGTACTGATGCCTGGACTGCGCTGAATTGTATCGATAATAATTTCATCAATAATGTGTTGGACTGATTGTTTGTAGTTGGTATGAATATAAGGTAATGAACCTGTTTCCTGAAGATTGTGAAAAGTCACACTAATTGTTTTGGAATCTGCAATTAAAAATTGTATTTCATGTTCTACTGCAGCAGCTATAGCATTATCATTACACAAATCCAAAATGAATACACAGCGTATTTCTTTGTTGTAAATAAGTATAGCATTATTTCATTGGGAAACTGATGATCATGTTAAACTAAAATTCACAGAAAACCTTTGCTAACGACAGCACAGTTCACAGTATCCGATATACTTAATGTATCGGACTGAATGATTTAAAACATTAATATAATATTGTGCATTATTGATCAGCTGTTGTTATTTTATTTCCAACTTAGAAATAGTAATTTTTCAAATAATTTATTGTATTTCTCATTAATAAAAAAATTATTATTGAAGTAATTTTTATTTTACAATTGTGTAATCAACAGTTTCTTTAAAAATCTTTTAACAGTAAATTTTATTTTTACAAATGTTTCTCATCACCAAAAAAGAAAATTGTTTTTGTTTACATTAAATAACTACTTCCCTGACAAATGTATTAATGTACTGTTTCTAAATAAAATTTTTTTCAGAATTAAGTTATGTACACGTTTTTTTTTTAATTTTTATGTGTTTATTACCCATTAACATAGTTATACGTCATACATAAAACAACAGGGTTTTTACTCCAGATTTCTCAAAACATACTGCAGATACAGTTCTAGGACCTATTTTATTAGTTTTTTCAGGTAAAAAACCACAAGAAATCACTAATTCTGTTCCTTAATTAATGTCCTAAAAATTTCAGTACAACCTTATTTCACTGGGGTGGCTAAATCCAAGCGAAATCTTTCACTAACATAATTCGTAAACAAAACATTTTAGGACACATGTTTATATGCACTTTTTTAATTATTTTCATGAGTAGAATAGGTTATGAAAGTCCCAGGAGAACTTCACGGTACACATTTATGTATAATTATGTGTGTATATTTATATATTATAATAATAATAATAATAATTAAAATTATATTTTGTACTGCATTTTTGAAAATGTTAAACAACAATAATGCCTATAATTTATGCAGTACAATTTTTTACTTTTCAATAAGTTATTTTTGAATTAAATTTTAGAATATGTGAAAATTTTTTTATGTTTATTTATAAATGCATTATGATAATATCCATTGCTAGTTGATGAGCTATAGAAAAGTATTTTATAAAAAAAAAAATTTGATTATTTCTGTGTTAAATATCATTTATAATCTGGATGCTGTCACCAGAAATTGTTTTCAAGAAGTGGCTTTTCATTGAATGTGTTAATTTAATAATTAACACATTCAATGAAAAGCCACATAAAAATCTACTAAGATTTATTAATATAAATCTTAGTAGATTTTTATGTACACGAAATTAAAGCTAAAAGTAACACGTTGAACATGTATGTAAAGTTTTAACCTATATCTGTTAGTTTTATATCCTTATTTTCATTTTTACCTATTCATAAGTGGTGTCCGTTTTGATTTAATGCATTGTAAATACATACTAACATTTATTAATAACCTCAAACATGAATTTACAATTGTATTTTAATGAGATGTGTAAGGTCAATTAAGCGGTAAAAATTATGATAATCAATGTGTGTGAGTGAAGTTTGTGTATTTTTTCTTATCCAATGTTTGATATAAATTGACAATATAATATATTATATTATATAATATATAACAAAATTAAAAATTTTCCCCTAAATATAATTACCTAAATGATTAAAATTAAAATGCAGAAATTGGTTTCATCACTCTAAATAATATTAGACAAAAAATTATGATAATATACAACTTGTTCTAAAAGCCAGCTACTGAATTTGAAACCCTTCTTCCTTAATCACCAGGCGTCATAGTGTGAAGAATCACAGATTTATATGCATAGTGTGCTTCCACAACACACTTGCTATTGAACCATAAGATATGGATGGTGCTCCTATATGCACTGCTCCCCTTATGGAAGCTGTAGGATATGCTTCAAAGAAGGCCAGAATATCTGTCTCAATATTTTCAGTAATAACTCTCTTCTGGCAGTTTTTTCTTAAATGACCCTTTACTTCATAGATTTTCAACTAATGTTGCAAATAATTTTCGGTGAGGTGGATGTCTATCAGGGCATTGCTGTATACATGTATTTATCACTAATGTTGAAATCCTCTTACTTAAAAGAGAAATTTCCAGCATATCCAGTTTTTCATTATTGTCAGACTGCATTATTAAAATAAAAATTATACAAGTAAATGATAATTTTCTTCACAATTCAAAGAACTAGTGAATGAGAATAAGACATTAACCATCAATGAGTGTACTGTTAAAACTCATAGATAAAGGTTATATGTAGATTAGCCTAGTATATGGAAAGATGTAAGATTTAATGGTAGAAATGTAGGAAAGAAATTATGATTATAAAACCTTCTTGGCTGTACAGGTTTGGATCATGATTACAGTTTATAAGTCTAGGCTGATAAAATTTTGGACATACATGCGTAGCATGGGAATGAAAAGTGATATTGGAATCAAATAAAAAGTGAATAAAAGTACAATACCTTATCTACAAATTGCAGTATTTTTTTTTTCAGTATAATCCCTGTTTACACTGATGCACATTCCCAATGCATGACCGGTTTTTGCATTCCATCACTGAAAAATTCTGGCGGTCTTTCTCAGATCCAAGTGGCTACAGCTTCCTTCACCTCATCGTCAGTGGTGTAATGATTACCTTTAAGATCCCTCTTGGAATGAGGGAAGAAGTGGAAGTTGCATGGAGCCAAATCCGGCGAGTATGACGGATGTGGAATAGGCTCAAATTCAGCTTGCAGAGGGCCATCAGAGAGTTTGCGTGGTACCCATCATGTATGGATTTTACAGTAACCCAATCGCTTGGTAATGTGGCCTACTCGTTCTTTAGATTTGCCTAACTAAAGAGCGATGTGTTGCTGGGTGATTCGCCAGTCACTTTGAAGCAAATCAATCACCTCCTTTCAGTGTTTCTCGTCAGTCACAGAAACCAATATCTGCTGTGAGGTGCGTCCTCAGTTGTCGCTTTACCAGTTTCACATTCACAAATTTTCAATGCCCGCTTATCAACATTACTACCATCACTGTGATAGTACTTCTATCAACATTCACTACCGTAAACCGCTTTTAAACGGTGAAAAATATTCATAGGATTCGCATGTTGTGCTGTTAGAAATTTAATTACTACCTGCTGTTTTAACCGTGTTGACATATTGGCCGTATTCTATCCATTTTAACTGCTATTGAAAAAAACCCGGTAAATTGATCAATGCATTATTGCAGATTTGTAGAGGGGGATTTTAGCTATTTGGGCATGCTGCCACGCCCAACTTGATGTAGTAACTTTTGTCTCCATGTAGCATGCTAGTGTGCATAATTTATCAGCCAATCCTTGTAATATTAATGAAACGTTAGTATCAAATGGAATCTAGAATCAAAAAAGAGGATAGAAACAAGAGGGAATGATATAAAGTTTTTTTTCTTTTAACCATTGATAGAAATAAAATTAAAGGTTATATAACTGCAAAGGTAGACACAGCAGACTACATGTGAATGAATGAATTCATCATAAATGAAATTAATGCAGAAGAGATGGTATTAGACATACCATAGAGATTGGAGTAGACATATGTTATATAGAAGTGTGATAGGTAATGAGTTATATTAAAGTAATGGACAAATATCGTTTAAAAATATAGAAGGCAGGGAATTGGTACTGGCCTTTGAGAAAACAAAATTAATAGAGATTTCAAAATGGTGAAGAAAGATCAGTTTAAAGAGAGAGATGTACTGATATAGAAATAAAAGTAATTACAGGAGAGGTACCCTTACCACATAGACAAGAGTTAAGAAAATTGGAGAAATAAAGACAAATGTTTTTTTTCAGAGCTGTAAATTTAGATTTTGTACATATAAAAGAGCTGGCATGTAATAAGAAATTCATTAAGTGACTCTTTACACTGAGAAAATTATCTGATGCATCAGAAGAAAAAAGAAATTAATGATAATTTCTCTAAGGATCTATCTTAATCTGTAGTAAGACCAGTTAAATCTGTACTATTAGAATTTTGTGGTGTGTAAATGAGATATTAGATGTACAAATAGGTGCAAAGATTGGTGTATAGGGTCTGTATTACAAAAGAAGTACCCTGACATTAAAAGAATAATTTTTATTATATTGAAGAAAGTAGAAAATTGCTGTATTTGAAATAGTTAATGTAATTTCAGTCTGATACTGAGTACAACAGTTTAGAGACATATAGAAAATGAATGGAAGGTGGACTAGTTTGATTTTAGGAAGAGAATGGGTACAGGAAAATATTAGCCTTCAGATATAAAAAGTTATAAGATTTTAAAACTATTAAAATCTCATTGAAAGGGTCTTTTGAACTAATTAGCAGCATCTTCTTCAGTAGAGTTATCAGTAGCAGTGTTGTTAATGGAATCCCATCTTGAAAAAGATTAAAAACTTTATTATTTTATTAAATAATACTCATTATACATTGTGTTTATAAATTTACTGTTTGTGAAAAAAACTTTAACCTCAACATGCAAATTTTATACATAGGCACTTAAAAACCAAAATTTCAAAACTTATATTTTAAAAAATTCAATTAAAACAACTTATTAAAAAAATTCAGTATACTACCTGCTGTTATATTAAAGTTATTAATAAACAATTAGAATAGAATTGAGGATTTAGGATTAAAAATTAATAAAAATACAACATATGGAGAATTCATCAAATTGGCTGATGAAATAAGTACCAAAACATTTTAAACAAAATTTTCAAATGAATATTGCTTAATAGAGATTTTAGTTAAATAATATAAGCACTCAGGTCTAATCCAAATGTTGCAATAGTGTTTTCTGTTGAGTGAATAAAAAAATTAATTAAAACATAAATAATTTAATTTTGTTGATACAAGTTATTCCATATTTACATTTTAAAATTATAGCAAATATAAGGGGAAAGTTTGATCCTTGCTCTTATTAATAGGAATACCATGGGGCCCCCCCCCCATGATACCCATATTTACATGCACCAGTATTGTATATGGAGTCTTTTTTCATTGTTAAAATTATTGTTTGATGGGCATTCTTCAGTTTGTAATATTAATTTTTTTTCTGATTTCTTAAATATTGTCACATATATTTTCCAAGTTTTCATTATACTTATTTACTCATAACAGCAACAGGTTTATGCCCAATTATAACTACCCTTCTATTTTTGATTTTTCTTACAATGGAAGGTGCATTTTTTCTAGTACTGGCTGATTCAAAGAGGACTTCACAATTCTAAAAAGTATACAAATTTAATGAGATAACTTAAAGATTCGGTTTAGGTCTCATTTCATAGGAAAAGACATCAAATTTGTTACCCAATATTCCCTTTGGTTCAATATGGCTTCCATTTGTAATTGACATACATTCCACCTAAAGTCAATTTCATTCCAAGTTGTCACCACCAAGTTGGGAATTATCTCTGTAGCTGCGGCTATATTTGATTTCTTACAACAAGATCAGCAGGCAAAGGTGTTATATAAACCTGATCTTTAATGAAACCCAAAAGAAAAAAATCTAGTGGTGTCAAATCTGGGGAGCGAGGTGGCCATACAATTGGACCTTCACAATCAATCCACCAATTTGGGAATGGACTATCAAGAAAATCTCTGACCTCTAGATAGTAGTGAGGCGCTGCCCCGTCTTGCTGATAGTAATGGTGTCCATCTTGATCATCATCATGGAACTGAGGAATTAAAAAATTTTAAAGCGTGTCCGCTTGTCTGTCCAAATGAACGATACCATTTATGGTTCTCTCCTGGAAAAAGAACAGGCTGTACAGTCTTTTCTTAGGGCACAAAAAACATTGACCTCTGATTTGGTGCCAGGAGTAAATTGTATGCCTACTAGGAGGGTTCCTACCATACTCTACGAAAATTATGTTGTATTGCAGTTACTGACTGCAAATCATGAAACCAAAACATACAGGGAGCACGTTCTACACCAGCAAATGTATCCATTTTTAACAATACCAATGACAGTGCTACCGAATTCAGTACTAATGAACTTTTGAATGAAAACTTGATTGATGTGTTTTGCTATGAAATGAGGCCACAACCGAATGTGTAGGTTATCTAAATAAATGTTTATATGCTTTTAAAGTTGTGAAGTCCTTTTTGAATTACCTGGTATATGAAAAATAGCAAGTGTGACTAGAATTAAACATCACAAACTTCTGGTTGAAAATCAAATACTATTTGCTACAGAGGATAGTAGAATGGCCAACCTGACAGTCTTATGTTAATTTCTGCTCTTAATAATTATAGTATTCAGTAATTTACTTTTTTCTTTGTTTTTTGCTTTTATGCATGTGTTTGCATTATTGATATTTCTTGCTGCTTCATTCATAAAAAAAAAGAGAAATTATTTGTTATTTTTCAGAAATTGCAGTAAAAATATCTTTTTTTTAATTATTACTTATGTGAAAAGATATGTTCCCAAAAAATGATAATACATTGTGACCTGTCCAGCACTGATTCTGGAAGGAGAGATCTTTGAGTTTGTTTGTTGCTTTGTCAATTCAGTAACTCAGTGGCTCATTACTAAATCTCCTGGTGACATTGTTCATTCATAATTATTGGGGAATCTACTCTTACTGAACCTCTTCACTTAAGACTAGGAATCTGATAACTGCCTCTCAGAAATTTGATAATGATGCTTATCTAATTAATTCACTGAGCAGTTCAATGAAATGACTGTTAATCATTTATGGTATTGTTCAGTCTTTGACAGTGGTGATTAATGCATATTAATGTTTGTGTTATTTAATAATTATGGCTTTATTAGTACGTAATCCATTTTAAAATGTTTTATATTTTATTTTAGTTGAAATTAAAATTTCTGACATTACAGGTTGTCAAGTGGACTTAGGAGATGCTGATAATCACACACCTTTACATCTAGCAGCAGCAAGAGATCATGTAAATGTAGCAGAACTTTTGATATCATGCGGTGCCGGAGTAAATCGTAAAACTAGTGATAAGATGTCACCACTACACTTTGCAGCTGCACGTGGATTTAAAGAAATGGTTATCTTGTTGCTTAATTCTGGTGCGCATATTAATTCATTGGACAGTTCTGATAGAACACCATTATTTTATGCGGTTTCAAGAAGTCAAATAGAAGTTGTTGAAATATTGCTTAAGCATGGTGCTAAAGTTAACATCGAAGAAATTCATGGTAAATTGTTACTTTTTCAGTCTTTCAATTTGTGCATTTGAAATACGTATAATAAACAGTTTGTTACAGCTATAAATTAAAAAAAAATTCATTTTCAGTAACTGACACACCTTTACACGTAGCAGCAGCAAAAGGCCTTGTAAATGTAGCAGAACTTTTGATGTCATGCGGTGCCGGAGCAAATCAAAAAACTAGGGATAAGATGTCACCATTACACTTTGCAGCAGCATATGGATATCAAGAACTGGTTATCTTGTTGCTTAATTCTGGTGCGCATGTTAATTCATCGAACAATTTAGATAGAACACCATTATTTTTTGCGGTTTCAAGATGTCAAATAGAAATTGTTGAAATATTGCTTGAGCATGGTGCTAAAGTTAATATTGAAGACTTTCATGGTAAATTGTTACTTTTTCAGTTTTTCAATTTGTGCATTTGAAATAAGTGTAATAAATAGTTTGTTACAGCTATAAATTAACAAAAAAATTCATTTTCACATAAATTAAAAAGTAAATGCCACAGTAAGTTGTATTTTGGATTCAGCAAACTCATCACTTGCAATTGATGATTTTGGTTGTGATTACTTATAAAATCTAAAATGAATTTTATCAATGTTAAAATAATATAAAAAGAAAACATGCTTAAAGTCATAAATTCTATAGCTTCATGCAAACTTATTTTTTTTATTTATTAAATACAAAGAAAGGGATATTAAAGATTGAAAAACTAATTAAAATTCAAAACTAATGCTTATTTTATTTTAAACATAATATTCAAGGTAATTCACATAGTGTTACTTGTGCTTTCTGAGCTCATTCTTTTGCGAAAATAATAAACAAAGTTTATATAAACATGGGTCCTGAAATTCTCTGTTAGCGAGTGATGGCTAGCAAAAGATTTTACCCTGATTCCTGGACAAAGAGTGTAATAAAACCTTACTGAAATTCTAGGAACCCAAATTAAGGAGTAAATTGATGGGTTTTCATGGTTTTTTACTAAAAAAATGAATAAAACTGGTTCAAAAACTATATCGTCCATAGTTTTCATAATATCCAAAGTAAAGCAGAAAAATTTATTCTCTAAAAACATGTTTTTTTAGTTTGTTATACAAAGACTTTGATTGTATAAATTAACCCCATTGGTGATCGACTATTAAATGCACAAAATTTATTATTCAAACTTGTAGAGAATTTAATTCTGAGAAAATTGATGTAAAACAGGGCAATAAAAAACAAATACAAATTCAAGAAATTTGATTTTATTACTAATATATACCATATGAAAATGAATGGATTTCACGTACAAAGCACATTTGCTTTCCTAAAAGTGCAGTGATACAAAAAATAGTGTTTAATTAAAGATAAACATAAAATTCAAAAATTAATTAATTAAAAAGCCCATACTAATGTCATTCAGACAATAAAGTTTATCCTTCTTGAATTCATTGTTATATTGAAAATTTAAGAGATTATGATTTTGCTAGTTAGTAACAGAAATCAGCTGGTCAACATTGCATTTTATATCGTGTCATCAGTGCATTACTTGTCCTGCGTTACTGCTGTTAATTGTTGCCAGAACAGTGCAGTTTAATCAGTTATATATGTATTTGTTTTAATTGGTGTCTGCAGCAACACCTTTGTTATTTGTGTTGAGGAATATGCTGACATAGTATTTATTTTGGGTGTGAGTGATTGAAATATAACTGCTGCTACTGCAGAATATCAAAGTCGTTTTCTAAACCGCAGAGTTCCAAATCCTAAAAAAAATTCATGAAATTCCATATGCTATGAGAAACTGGTATACACTTCCCACCACTAGTACTCACCATGACTGTTCTGCTCATTATGTTGCCAATATTGATGAAATCATTATCGAGGCTTCTCAACACCGTCTTGGTATTAGTACATAACGCCTTTCATAACGGTTCAGAGTTTCCCAGTTTATGGTGTGGAGGACACTTAGTAACAATAAGTTGTATCCATACAACTTTTAAATCTAGAAAAATTTAATTATCTAAAACCCACCGCATTTTATCTCATTTATGAGTGGTTTTATTGACCAGTACAAAATCTTCAACCATCTTCCTCTTCGTTTGCAATATTTAGAGTTTAGTTGAATATAAACCACCAATTGTACAGGTTCACTTTATTCACTGACAAGGCTCAGTTTACTCAGAATGGCATCAATAACCTTCGCAATGAACACACTTTGGCAGAACTCCAACACTGATTTAGTCAATGTGTGGTGTGGTCTAGTTTACGATCAACTAATTGTGGCCCATTCTTTCTTCCAGGATGTCTAAATTCTGACATTTGCTTGGAATTCCTTAAGTAACAATTGCCACTGCTGTTCTATTAGCAGAAAATACGCATATACTTTTAGCACCATAGTGCACCTTCTCATTTCTCACATGCCATATTGGCACACTTAAATAAGCAATTTCCAGAGAGATGGATCGCTGTAGTGGGCCAAACTCCTGGCCACCAAGCTCAACTGATTTAACACAGTTAAATTTTTGAGTGTGGGTTGGATGAAAAGTATTGTGTACAAGAGAAAATTTTTTCTTTTATTGTGTATTGTCTTCATATATGTGAAGAGTTGGTTGCTTGCATCACAGATGCCACTGCATAAATTGAGGAAAATCATGCAGGATTGCGGAGAGCAACACTAGCAATCTGAAAGTGTGCACCCAAACCTATTAAAGTGGGAGGGACAGAGTTTTATAAATCTACTGTAAACTATTGGAACTATCAATTACATTTTTATTTTTTTAACACTATATCAGTTAACTTCATCTTCTGTGGTTAATAACATTTAAACATTTTTATACGGTAAGTACATTAGTAATTAAAGTTAATTAGTACATTAGTGTTTCTTAAAATTTTTTTTATTGGACTATTTTACATCGATTTTCCCAGAATTAAATTCTCTGCACATTTTGATAATAGATTTTCTGTATTTATTAGTCACTTGAAAAAATTTTCTTATTACAAATGTAAAAAAATATGTTTTTAGACAACAAATCTCTCTTTTATGTCGGATATTATGAAAACTAGGGAGATGTGGTTCTGGAACCTGTTTTATTCAATTTGTCTGGTCAAAGACCATAAGAAACCAACAATATTACTCCTTAATTGGGGTTCAGTAAAATATCAGCACAAGTTTTACAGTTTGAGTAGTTTTACTCAGTAAAGTTCTAGTATGGTTTTATTTCACTCTTTGCCCAGGAATAAGAGCTAAATCTTTCGCTAGAAGTAACTAGCTAACAACGTTTCCAGACCCATGTTTATGTAAATTTTTTCATTATTTTTACTGGTAGAATGAGTTCAGAATGCGCTGATGGCACTGTGTGAATCGCTCTGTAAATTTATTCATATCAAACACTTATGTAAATAAAAGAAGAAATGAAAACAGTGGCAATGATATAATTAATGACTAATCAAATAACACTTACAAAGCAGTAAAAAAAGAGTGTTGCCATAGTTTATAAAATTAAAATAACTATTTGTTAACTGAAAACCATGCTGTATAATTTTGTTCAAACCCAATTACAAAAAAAATGATTCTAAATTAAAAATATTCTAAACCACTTAATTTTTCAATTCAGATTGCCCATTATGATATAAAACACTGTAAAACATAATACAGTGCATCTGAAAAGTAACTATACACTTGTCATTAGTACAACACATAACATCAAGGTTAAGTTTGGTTAGATTATATTTATAATTTTATTTATTTATTTCAATATAGCGTTTCAGTGGCACCATCTAAGAACTAACTGACCACTCGGTAGATCCCCTACTACATTAATACCAACTATGGAATGCATATGCTGTCTTATTGAATTCAAGCATTATTAATTTTGTATTCTGTTAGCTCTCCCATGAACTGGTGAATGAATGATTTCACAGTAACAAGTTGAATTTATTGTTTCTGTAAAGAATACTGGGCCAACTATTCTTATCCTGGATGATGCAAACCACATCCCAATCTTCTGATCTGGAGAAATTTCGTGTTTGGAATGTAGTTTTTTGGCAGACCATAATGTGAGTTCTGTATGTGCACATAACTCTGATAAATGAATCTGTGCCTCATCGGTGTAGAAAACATAGTCCAATATATCAGAATAGTCTGCTACAAACTGTAGAAACCATTCACAATACTCAATTCTTTCTACAGTTGTGGTCAACAACTTTATAACTGCTTTCACTTTATATTGGACAACCCTGAGCTTATTATGAACTGCCTTGTGTGCAGTTGCAACCCAGATGTTTTTCAGGTGGCCAGCTTAGGTGGTTAGGTTAACCTAACCTAACCGATGAGAAATATTCACTTTCTTAAGTTAACACCATTTTGAGAGCTCACAAAAAGACAGTTTCAATTATTCAAAGTCGACAACACACAATGAACAACAAATAAACAGACTCACCTTCTCATTTCAAGATACCAGCCTGTCTGTCTCTCAGAAGCAAACTGCACACAATGTAGGATTACGATTCTTTGCAGAAAACATTTCTTGCAGCACACCGAAAACAATTCCGTAACATATAATCTTGTTTATGTAGGTGTATTGTTACTTTTCAAATGTACTGTACAATACAACTAATGATTGTAATCAGTTTACAAATAGTATTGGGCTAAGGCCGATTATAGTGATCTGTATTTATAATGAGCCAAATGCACATTTATTCTAAATTCAAAATTTTTTTACTTGTTTTCTTTAACTCTAAGGTCTTTTTTCATGTTCGTCTTCAAATCTTGTATCCTTAGTTTAACGTACTTCCTACTTGCCTATTGATGATATTTTGCACAACTACTAAGGTCAGGTGACAATACAATATTCAATCATTACTTTTCCAAACATCCTCCCATACAGGGGTAAATTAAGGGTGAAGGTGTAATAATTTAACTTACATTCCTGACATTGCCTATCGATGAAATTTTGCACAGTTACTAAGGTCAGGTGACAATACAATATTCCGCCATTTCTTTTACCACCAATTCAGCGGTAAATTAGGGTGCGGGTGTAAAAAAAATGTAAAACCATTTTCTTTGCATATTCAGACATTCCTCTTCACAATTTCGGTCTTCCTAGTAATTCCGGTTTTCCTGAGATGTAGATAGTTGTGCCAGTTAATTTTTAAACCTGCCATTGTTACTCCTTTCTTAATTAGCGCAGAAGACTTTCAATTATTATTATATTTTAATGACTTATTATGAATATTGTGTTTATTATATATATGCATTTGAATGTGTCTGTCCAGACTCACGTCAAGCCATTGTTGAACAGTGTATGTGACAACCATGAAATTTCACTGGCAATGTGAGTTCTTATCTAATTGCAAGAAATTATACTTTCAAGTATGCGCTATAGTTATCACAGGCTGGCTAGAAAAGAGATGCTAACTTTCAACTCAGCCATTTTAGATTGTTAGGTGGAATATATTCTAAATGTATTCATTTTTGTTTGAAACTGTTGCACATTAGTTAATTGTGAATATTGATTTTACATATTACATTTTCTCATTCTATAGCTAGTATTGGAACTTTTGACTTTATATTAGTATAAACAATTTGTACACGTTTTCATTGAGAAGATGTTTTTGTTTGTTCTATGATTAGTGACTTTTTCTGTTTAGCCTCCGGTAACTACCGTTTAGATAATTCTTCAAAGGATGATATGTATGAGTATAAATGAAGTGTAGTCTTGTACATTCTCAGTTCGACCATTCCTGAGATGTGTGGTTAATTGAAACCCAACCGCCAAAGAACACCGGTATCCACGATCTAGTATTCAAATCCGTGTAAAAATAACTGGCTTTACTAGGACTTGAACGCTAGAACTCTCGACTTCCAAATCAGCTGATTTGGGAAGACACGTTCACCACTAGACCAACCCGGTGGGTCCTATGATTAGTGACTAGAAGGAGATTACTTGAGTTTTCTCTTTCTTAACCAATCTGTATGAGATTGGAAACTTATCAGGAAAAAAATGAGACTGGTTATCCATTTTTGAATTTTTGTTATTCTGCAGATCTTAATTTTCCCTAATAATCATTTGACTTAGCTTGCTACGCAAGTTGGAATATGATCAATTTTGTCACTAAAAAACCCATCTGAAATTATATATTTATTTTAGAATGTTGTAGCTTGTGTGTGTATACAATTTTAATGAAAGATCAGAACTACTAGATGCAAATATCTCAGTCATGGATCTGATGATTTTCATTACGGATATATGCAATGCACTGGACAGTCCATTCCAATAATGGACATTGTTCAACTGATTATTTTTTAGCCATGCCAAAGTTTAATTTGAATTTTTTAGCATAAAAATTGCTGTTAGTACAACTTTATTGTTAATGCTTAAAATTCAAATACAAACACTCCCATGATATTCATAAGTCTATCTCTTTCATGTAACTAATTGACTGGCTTTTTTCTTTATTCTTTCCTATTGTGAAATAAGTTTTCATCATCGGTTGCCCATTTACCACACATGTATTGCCCGATCTAATACATCTAGTTAAGAGGGTTGTATATTAAGATTAATATATCTCATTTTCGTAATGCGGCAAATATTCATGCACTGCACCAAGATTTTTCCTCGTGTGTCTGTTAACATCTGCATCCATCTGATATACAGTTTTTTATAGCTCAATTTTTCAGTTGAAACTTCATAAATCTTAAGGTCGTGAAACATCAGAAAACATCAAAAACAATTGTGTTGTGATGAAACCCCAGTTTTCTCAAACATTTTCATCATCTTTTTTAATGAAGTCAGCAACTGGCCACCACTTTGTTCCTTATCAAGAATGTTTGTTTGCCCTTTTCAAAATGAAATTTCTTTCTTCAGCCTCACTCATATCATTACAAAGTTGCTTTTTCAGTTGGAGAATTGCCTTCTGCTGTCAAGAATCTGATTACTCCTTGTACTTCAACTGTGGGATAACAGATTGTTGCACTCATTATAAATGGATGAATATCAGGGCAACTCTAATCATAGGACTAAATGGACTATAGCCGTGGGGCACAAGCCTTTTGGGGGTGGCAATTTTTTTTGGTATAATTTTTATTCAACATTTTTTCATGACAAAAATAACCAACCAGTCACCCCGCTCCCACTAGCCATCCTGTGTATTTTGTTATGAAGAGGGGCGCATTATTTTTAGTAGTCCACAGTCGCTGAATATCTTAGGATGGCCCTGTTGAATATAAACAACTAACAATAAAATGGCTAAACTAATGCTTCAAACAGCTTACTATTGATAGAAAAACTGAGTTACACAACTATTCTGTTTACATCACTTATCTAGGCAGCAGATTCAAAATAAACCTTACTTTAAAAACAACATTAAAGAAAGAAATTTAATAACAAAGTCAGTATCTAACCAAAAAAATAAATAATTAAAGTAATGATTATATAAAAATATTTTGTTGTCTAGTATACTATTAGAATATTTTTCTTGCCCTCAAGAAAATCTGTCAATAGCAACATGAATTTTTTCCAAACAATTGTAGCTGGGGATGAAAGCTGGTGCTTCTTGTATGATCCGCAAACGAAGAATTTATCTGCTGCTTGGTTGAGTCCTGGAGCACAGAGACCGGTGAAAGTCAGGCAGCAAAAATCAAGAATGAAAACGATGCATTCTTCGACTCAAAGAACCTAATTCATCATGAATTTGCCCCAACTATTAAAACCGTGAATTCTATGTTCTATTCGAAAGTAACGAAATGCCTGATGCGTTGCATTCATAGAATCTGGCCTGAGTACTGGGATCCGGACAGTTGGCCTCTCTTGCACAACAATGTCTCAGTACACATGGCAGCAGTATAACACATTATTACACTGCAAATCAAATCACAGCCTTATCCCATCCCCAGACTATTTTCCATAGCAGAATCCGGCAGACTATTTTCCGTTCCCAAAACTCAAGTTGAAGATGAAGGGCCACTTTTTTAACAATATTCCGGCCATCCAAAGGGCTTGCACCAAGCAGTTAAAGGCAATCCCACAAAGTGATTTCTCCAGAGCTTTTAACCAGCTGTACTGGTGCTGCAATGAATGTATAACTGGAAAAGGGTTTTATATAGAAAGCTGATGTGAGTAAATTCGTTTATCTTTAAATCTGTATTTTTATTTAATTTAGTTAGAGAACTTATCAGACATACATACTGTGTGCATTGTTAGAATTCATTTATTGTAGCCAGTTTTGTAGTGTATGCAACACCTTTTTCAGAAACTCCTTGGAATAAATTCTTAAGGTGAAATGTCAAGATACCAAGATGGCCAATTCCTCATACCTTTGAATATTGAAGAAATAATGTTCTTAAAATTAGTTGAATGCGCTGCAGTCAAGTTCCCTTCGTATGTTTTACCATTGATTTTAGAGGTGATGTTATTTAACATGTCTATATAGTATTCACTGTCACCAAAGTCCCATCGGTTTGGTAATGTCTACTTTGCAGAACAATAACCGACACTGATGAAGCTCACTAAGATTTTCAAGTTCTAAATAATAAAAATTTTGCTGGTCGATGAGACCGTCAAAATGAAAGTGTAACTTGATAGTACTATAGAAATTATCCAAAATTTCAGAGTTGTGTTGTCAACAAAACGACCACATTAATGTGATAGTCATTTTTCAGGAACTTACTATCTGAGTTTTATAAGAATAGTAATTTCACTCCTTAGGTACCTTGGAAAACTTCATGACAGGTTCAAAGCCCTCAACATGCTTCATGATAGATCTCTTGGACTTTGAATGACTATATTTAACACTTAAGCGACTATTTCCTTTGAAAAAATAAATGTACGTCTACTGCTCCATAGTGAACTAAATTTCAAAATGTTGGGGGTGATGTTGCTAAAGTACGGTATCAAATATTCCTGTTTTGAATTAGTAGAATGTTTCTTCTCAACTCTTATTATTTATTGTTTTCCTTGAGTATTACATTATATTTTACAGGATATACACCTATGTGTGAAGCAGTCTGGTGTAAGAATGTCAATCTAGCACGAATGCTTTTAGAAGCCGGTGCAAAGTTAACGCAGTCGCATCATCTTTTGCAATATGCGATTCTTCACCGACATTTTGAAATGGCTGAATTGCTTTTGAGTGCTGGCTCCATTGCAAATTTAAAAGATGACAATGGTGATACACCTTTAATTATTGCTGCTCGTACTGGGCAGGATTATATGGCACAACTTCTTCTTCAAAAAGGTATTAACATATTTATTATCCCCTTTGAAAATTATTTATTGCTATTTCAGGATATTATAACAGTTATACATTACTTAGCAGTCATTAAATTTGTTTTTACATATTTCCTCTAATGTGTGTGTGTTATGAATATGAAGATCTTATTAATGTGTTGTTTTTCTATTAAGCGTTTGTAATCTTGTTCTTTGGCCTTCTCTTATTTCATTATTTTCTGGGTTGGTCCTCCAGTTTCTCTTTTGTATTCTGCCCTATCTTCAAGAACTATAGGATTTATTATCATCACTGCTATATATTTTTCCGTTCTTCTAGAACAATGGCCACAGCTTCTTTTGGCTTCTTGTGTTCCAATCTTATCATATGGTCAGCATTATAAAATATTTTAATTAATCTTTTGCTTTTTAAAATATTTACGTAAAAATAAATGTTAATGCAGAAACTTTTTTTTCTGTATTAATCATTCTGAACTGCAGTCATAACCAGTCAGGTTGAAATTTGTTTTGATTTGACAAGTTCAATCTCAAAATTGGCAGAAAATCTCTTTTAACTGATCTTTAATTTTTTTTCCATTATTTATTTTTAATTCTGAATTACACATTGTCTTGCTTGATTCTTTATTTACATGCTAACTAAACGTACATTATATTTCTAAGAGGAAGTAATTACTGGGAGCGAAGTCCATAAAATATGGCATTTTGAAGTGTAGGACATGGAGTTTTACAGCAATAATGCAAGACGTGTGTGCAGGCTCATTATTGTGGTGAAAGAACACTTTATTTTTGGGCAAATGTGAACATTTTACCTGAATATTACCCTTCAGTTGATCCACTAGTGAATTTTAATACTGCTCGGTGATGATTCTGCCTTTTCCTGGGTAGTCTAAGAGCATTACATCAAGAGAATCTTAAAAAAATACATTGCAGATGAAACCATTTTCATTTTCTTTGGCATATGTTCATATTGTGTTCTACCCATTGTTTGATTTCTAGTGCATAATAGTGAATCTATGTTTCATCTGTTATAAAAAATTGGAGAAACTCTGTGAAATCAAGTTTATGTAGATCTAAACACTCTTGAGAAATGCTCAGTCAAATGCATGTGTAGTAGACTGTTAACAAATGTGACACTTGTTGAGCGGAAAGCTTTTTCATACCCAAAACATCATGTAAAATATATTGTACATGGTCTGTCAAGATGTTTGTGATGTCAGCAAATTCTTACACCTTCAGTCGGTTATCATTTAATATGGCATTGCAGATTTTTGTGATGATTTCATCAGTCGTAGTGGTTTTTGACAGTCCAAACTATTCACATCTTGAATGGATGTACAACTATGTTTAATTCAGCAGCCCACTTGAAAAGAAAGGTGAAAAATCCTTTAAAGTTGGATTTTTTGTTTTTGTGTCTGAGTTAAACCTTTTAAAAAAGTACTTAATAACAGTATGAACTTCAGTTTTATTTATCTTTCAGAAAATGTTAAAGCTTGTTTGCTTTACATGTTCACCACAAACTAAGCACATATGTCTGTAACTTGTAGTATGTCATCTAAAGGATTGTACTAAACTAATATCATAGTCATTTGGTGTTACTCCATCTCTGTGCAGTCTCTTTGTATTCATTCAGAAAAGTGGATATAAACATCTATTTGTTTATTCAAAAAGATATTTCTGATTGTGCCTAGTAATTAACTTATTTGAAAAAAAAATTATTATATCTGGAGGCAATTTAAAAGAAATCATTTGAAATAAATGTGAGAATGAAAATTTGTTTGATTTGTTTTACTTGATTCACCATTCTTTTCAATCGTGAATTTTTTCCTTTCAAATTGGATAATATTATTTATAATACTGTTAAATGTTGCTAATTTCATTATAAGAAAAGAGACCATTTTAGATTAATACAATTTTAGCTGCTTTTAGATAGACATAGTCCAAAGCATAAGAAAATGCAGTCATTTGATATAATTGTTTAGTGGAATAAATCAAGGGTGCTTTCTTGATTATATTTGGTAAATTTTATGTTGCTGTAATCTACTTGCTAGTACAAGTTTGAAATTACTTATTTCTTATTCTGTCAATAAACCAAGAAGGCTTGAAGCAAAATTTATCAAAATCATGACCTGAAATATAATATGAGCAAAAGTGAAATGAGCTGAATACTGAAATAAAGAACTGAATTTTAAAACTTAGTTGCATAAACTTATATTTGCATAAATTCTGACAAAAGAGAATTTTATGTTCAGTGTACAGTTATTATTTAAGACCATAAATCAGTCAAAAGAAAAATCAATATAAACATAACCTATTTATTATGGCATTAAAGAAAGAAAATATTTATAGCTTAAACTTCTTATTATGCTGTAAACACAACTGTAATTTTAACAACAACAATAATAATAGCAGCTTATTGATATTTTTAAAACAAGCCTTAGAGGTTTTTTATCTTAGAGGTAATTTGGTTGGTAGCCTATACAATGAATAAACAACATTGAAGATAAAACAAATAATCAGTCAAATAATTCAATATTGATCCAATGAAGAAAAAGTCAAAATCTGTAATCATAAATTGAAGACTTTTCCAAAGTATTTTTTCACCACTGTTGTCTCTGGCCATCATACACCACGAATCTCCCACCCTTTCTAAAATGTCAATACTTTATTCATAAATGTGTTTTGAAAAATGCATTAGTACTGGTGCTTATTGATCAGTACCAGTACTGTTTATCTTTGCAGTGATGGAAAGCTATAAGACATAGATTATATAATAATTTATAACGTACTAGCTTGTCTAAACGCTGCATTAATTCTCATATGGGCTTAATGCAATATAAGAGTGAGATATTTAAATTATTTTCAGTAATCTATATGAAATGTTTCACTGGTTTGGACTGAAGTGTTAACAGGGATGGAATTTTATATGAAATAGCATGAATTCTGAATTAGTAGAGTCTAAAAAACAATGTTTACTGTTTTATATTTTGGTAAAGACGTGTGTAATGAGCTTTTATTTTCATGTCTCATTTTTTAGTCTTCTGGTGCTTCCCTAGGTTACATAGGAGAATATTATTAACATTGGTAATTTTTATTTTTTTTTTTACAGGCGCTAAGGTAAATGTAGGAAATGGAATTACTGGATCAACCCCGCTTCATGAAGCTGTACAAAATATTAGAGATAGTAATTACCCTGTCCTGGAAAGATTTGTTAGGGTTCTACAAAAGTACGGGGCAAGTTTAGACAGAGAATCGTGGACAGCTCGTGATACTGCTCTTACTCGTGCGTTACATTTAGAAAGGTCAGTGTTTACTAAAATTGTCAGATTGAATAAATTAAAAATTAAAAAATTTTTTTTCTACTTTCGTTATGTAAATATTAAAACAAAATTTCACAAATTAATTAATAAATTAGTGTCAAATAATAATGGATATAATAATCTATTGTTCTCAGATAGAAAGGACTGGTTTTTATCATTTTCTTGTTTAATTGGTGTTTAATAAAATTCTATTGTAGTTTTTTCCATAACAGTAGAGGACTGGGAGGTATAAGAGGTAGGAGAATTATGTTTGACCATAACCATTATTTCTAAAATGTGTTGCAGAACATTAGCTTTCAAAGTATTTGATTACAACAACGACACTTGTTTTGTCAGTATGAGGATAGGATTTTTGGTGTTTAAAGACACAATCGGGTAATGATTTGAGTGCATAGTCTAACTGAAGAAAGATATAGGAGAACTTTTGTGTGAAACCTTTTCTGTTAGGGAAGGCGCAGGGATTGCGCTTCCACGAATTGATTAATTTGATAGTTGAGGGTTGTAAGTTATGGTAGGTTTTTGTGGGTGGAAGAGGCCATATGAAGGTGATATTAGGATGTGTAAATGCACTGATGAAAATGTCTGCGAAGGCAGACAGTGTTTTGTTATCAAATTTAACGACTCTAAAAGATGGCCTTCGGGAAGCCTACAGGGTGCTAGGAATAGAGGGATGGTGTGGTAATGGGGATCATCACAAGGTGGGGGGTGTCTTCCTCTATGGGGAATCAGAATGTTTTGTCATGAACTCTCGGAAAAAAATTATAGCTTTTGTATGAAGGATACAGGATTACTGAATACGGTCCAGTAATTCACTTAAAACATAAATTTATTCTTACATTCTGTTATTCCCACAATTCCTGAAACAGATCTTTCATCCAGATTTTATACCCAATCTACTGTTGCTGTATAGATATATTTTGGATTGCCATCCTCTTAAAATAATAATTTTTTTCTGAGCTCTTCTTAATAGCTTATTTTGTCGTTTTTCTAATGTTCATTTG
The DNA here is from genome assembly GCF_047948215.1 of Lycorma delicatula. Lineage (NCBI taxonomy): Eukaryota > Metazoa > Arthropoda > Insecta > Hemiptera > Fulgoridae > Lycorma > Lycorma delicatula. The sequence goes on along the minus strand of NC_134456.1, from coordinate 228,094,273 downwards.
CTCATTTATAAACGTATATACATTTTATTTAAATTATCTATTTTTACTGAATTTTTGGGCTTTCAAAAAGTGTTATAATTCTTTTTATAATTTTTAGAAAATAAGAAATTACTTTAGTCATTTTTTGTAAACTCATGACAAAAATAAAATTGTAAAAAATAATGTTATAATTTTTTACAGATATAAAGCTGCAGCACTTCTAATAAGAATTGGAGCAAATGTAAATAAGTGCAGTGATACAGGTGTTTTTATATTTGATAACTTGTTAATTGCAAGGAGTAAGAAACAATTTCCTTTAGTGCAGATGATTGTTTACGCGGGGTAAGTGATTTTCAATTTTAATGTCCCTGTATTGTTAATAAATCAACATAATCAAAATTCCCATGCAATCTCTATACAGAAGTTTAAAGAGTTTTACAAACAAATGAGATCTCTAAAAATGTATAATTTTAGGAAGTTAAACAAAAATACCTTCTACATTTTATAGTAACTCTTATCTTCTTGCAAATATAATCAATGTGACTTAACATACTTAACCCAATGCTTTTCTCATCTATTTTGAATTTTTAATGGTCTCTTGAGTTGCTAAAATACAGTGCACATCATGATACTTCATGATAACGCCAGCGGGGAGGCATCCCCATGGGCCTAGCCTCTGCAGCTCTACTTCCCCGTACACACTGAGCTGCGGAACACTTTACACTGTACACATAGACTGCACCAAGAACACTACACACTATGCAACTTATACCCTTACATAACTACACTACAACATTCTACATTATTTCTTCTTTCACATACACTCGATGTTGCAACACCTTATGAAGCGCAACAGTAACCCAAGGTGGAAACTATCGTGCTGGTGGCTGAGTGGCTCTATGTAGTGAGTTGAGCATGTCTTCTGGGCACATGGGTGAATCAAGTTATATTTAGCTCTAGCTTCAGTACACGTGTGTTCTGCTGGAGTGGTCCGTTATATTGCCGGTACTCGTGTGACCAAAATGTGAATTCTATAAACGAATTCTACGATGGATGGTGGTCCATCAAAACCACCAACACATGTCTTGTGAAAAGGCCTTGGTCGGCTTTATCTGATGGCGATAACTGTCCCGAGGTAAACTTGAACAGCAGCAAAACACCTTTACAGTACCTGAATGTCAGATTTGTTGTTTTACACAATAATCAGGAAGGTGATACTCTTCATAAGGTTTCACCTTTCCTAATCAATAACGTAGTGACAGGTTGAAGTGGTTTCCCCAAGAACATAAGAAAAGCTGAGAAACAGATCAATTCTAATAGAGACTTTTAATGATGAGTGAAGTCAATCGCTCTTATGTCAATATGGGTAGTATGAGTGTAAGTGCGGCATGTCATGGAACCTTCAATACTAGCCGAGGAGTAATTTTTTGCTGGGATCTTCTTGAGACGGATGTTAAAAAAATTCCCGAAGAGCTTCATCCCCAAGGTGTTGCATAGGTGAGGAGAACAATGAAACATCAGGGTAGGATGGAAGAACCTACTCCAGCTCTTATTTTGACCTTCAACCTTCCCACACCACTGGAGAAAATTAAAGTGGATACCTGTTGGTTAGAGTACGACCATTGCTCCCTAACCCACGACGCTGTTTCCATTGTCAGAGGTATGGCCATACCACAACTTCTTGTCCAAACACCGCAATCTGCGCTAGATGTGCAAAAGAAGGCCACATGAACACTGACAGTCAGGAGGAATAAAAATTTGCAAACTATGGGGGAACACATTCAGCTAGATCTCAAAATAGCCCAGCTTTCAAAGAAGAAAAAGCAATCCTAAAAATCTGTACTGAGCAAAAGCTTTCTTTCCCTTGAAGGAAGAATAAAAAGATGTTTAGCTCTCGAAACCGGATGTCTCTTTTTCTGCCACCATGTCAAGTAAAGCTCTTGTAAATGCTGTCAACAAACAGTGTGGGTCCTGCAGTGAGCTGAAGAAGCTTGTTCAGGTGTTACCTGACCAGGTCGCTTCACTTACGGCCACTGTTTCAGAGCTGATGAAAATGAACAAGAAGCCGTTAGTCGCAGTTAGTGAATCCAATCGTGGGATCCCTTTGAAGGTCCCTTTCCTCAAAAATTTACTCGTGCGGGCAGGAATAATCACAGCTGACGGTAAGCCATCTGCTTAGCTCCCACAACCACTTCATCAAAATCCCCTCCTCCATTGCCTTGTATATGGAGGATATGGTTGAGGAACTGCCTGAAGCCAGGGCATTGGAGTTTCTTACCATCAAAACCACAAAGAAGAAAAATCTGATCGCATACAACTAATATTCATGTATATTCCTGAATTTCTGTATCTATAACTTCTACTTATGGATATAAGTAGAGGTTTTAAGGATATTTTTTGGCGCACACATATGAAATATAAGCTGTATGAGTATAAGTGCGGCATGTCATGGAACCTTCAATACTAGCTGAGGAGTAATTTTTTGCCGGAAGGATTGGAACGGTTATCGTGAAGCCTTCCCTTCACAGTATGACAGTGGCATGGGCATTTATCCAGGTTTATCCCACATTACTAATTATGTGCTTCCAAGAAATGCATCTCTTATAGCGGGATGCAGGAATACTCAGAGGCTATTTCTGTGAGATACGACTATCTAATAGACAGTAGAGAGAATGGTGGAGTTGCTATTTTCCTGCAGAATGAGGTGTCAGCTACAAGGATACCACTAGCTACCCCTGTTCTTGCTGCTGTTGCTGTGAAGGTCTCTCTCTATTCCCTTCAAATTGCACGTCTGCAATTTGTATCTCTCACCGAACTCGTAAGTTCAATGCTCTAGAAATGTAAATCTCCTCACGCAAATCCCATAACAGTCATTAATAGTCTGAGTTTTCAATACCCACCATATTTTCTGGGGCTCAACTTTCTGCTCCTCTTGAGGAAATATAAATACGGTGAGACAAGACTTGGACCTTTGTCTACTGAATGATGGGTCACACCCATTCATGTCCTTATTATCTGGTACGTTATCCAACATCGACCTTTCACCGAGGTTATTCCCACATCTCAATTCTTCTGTTTGTGTTGACTTTCATGGCAGTGATCATAGGCCAATTATTATTGCTTTTAATGTCAACCATGAGAAAGCCACAGAGGTGAATTGTTGAAAAGGCAGATTGGAACGGTTACCATGAAACCTTCCCATCACAGTACAACGGTGGCATGGGTATCTTTAATCAGCTTTACTCTTTTATGTCCATGATGCTTGAGGCTGCTAAAAGGTTTATCCCACAGACATCAGGAAACCCTAGTAAAACCCTAGCTGATTTTTCTTAAGTGTTTCTTAAATGACCGAAGTTTCTGTGTTTGTGTTGGAGATTCTCTCTCAGGTAGCGTCGTCTTGGAGAATGGAGTGCCTCAAGGAAGTGTATTAAGTGCCACCTTATTTTCTGTAACCATCAACAGAATTACTAAATGTGTGCAGATACCTGTTTCATGTTCTTTGTTTGTTGATGATTTTGCTATATATGTTGCATCTCGTTCAACAGCCACAGCAGAGAGACTACTAAAAACACTACGTCGCCTTGAAGCTTAATCCAAGGTTACCGGCTTCACATTTTCACCTAAGAAGACAAGATGTGTAGTTTTTTCTTGCCAGTAGGACCCCTTTACTCCACAAGTCTCTTGGTGGAGTACTAATCGCTATCTCTCCTTCTATCAGAGTTTTAGGTTTATTTTTTGATAGCCACCTTTCATGGGTCAAACACATCAAAGAATTGAAGACGGAGGTGTTCCAAACTTTTAAATATGCTGCAGGTCCTTTGCAATACTAGTTGGGGTGCCTAATCAGTTTTTGATATGGGAATGCAGTAATAATTGTTATGTACAGGTAGATGATATCAAAAGAATTTATTTTAGAATTAGAGTGTTTATTGTAAAATCTACATTATTCTCAACTCTTGATTGTTTTCTATTATAATATTTTTATTACTTTTAGTGCAATTGTGTATAGAAGTGGATGTGTAAGCTAAAAAGACATCTGTATGAGTATATTTCCCTTTTGGAAGATCAATGACTCTGTAGCTAATGTGTAATATATTTGCGTTAAGTAACATTTTGTATTTTCATCAAATAATTCCGTACACATTTTGAAAACTCGGTGTAAATCTATTGTGTGTTTCTTTGTTGGTTCAGCTAAGATAATTTTGATATTAATACTATCAATAAGTTACTGAAATTTCTTTTATACTCATGCATATTAAAAATGTTAGTAATATTTTGTAATACTTTATTATATTAAAACACATAGCTTTCTTTTTAATATTATTAAAGATGAATTCAAAAAGCTCATCATTATCACTTTCTCTTTCAAAACTGCCAGTAATTTACAGATTACAGTAAAACAGGAAATAAATGATATGAAAACCTGTTGAAAATTATGCAGGAATTTATAAGATTAAATACTGTGAATTTAATGAATTCCATATTGTTCAAAGTGGAAGAAAATTCATAGGCAGCTTTTTGCTAAAATAGCCAATTCATAGACAAGCTTTTGCTAGCCAGAATTGTGGTTTTAGAAAATTTTGATAAAGATCAGCTATTTTTGAAATGCTTTTTTCATTTGTTTGTATGTGTAACTTCAAAGTACGAGCATCACAGCTGAATACGTGTTAAATGTTACATATCATTTCATATAAGTTGTTTTTTTTTTCTTTTTTTCAGAACTTACTGCAGTAATTTTCATTCAGTATATTTTGTTATTTTACACTAATGATAAAAACAGTAAAAGCATTTAACATAATCTGACATGAAACTTGTAAAGCAGAGATGACTAGTTTGAAAGCAAGACTAAAAAAAATTTGCTGTGTAATAAGTTTAATACTGAATTACTGCAGTACTGTAAGCCCTATCACTAGATACAAATTGTTTCAGCCAAAATGTTCAGATATTTTTTGAACAGAGACCTCATAAGCATGAAAAGAAAAAGAATTTCTTTGTGGATAATAATTTTCTAGACAATACATTCTATACCAAGTAAATAACAGGAGAAAGAAATTAGTGAAATTGTTTCCTATTCTTTCTTTATATTCAAATATACTATTGTACACCAAGGTGCCTGCCCACTAAAACACAAGTTATTCAATTAATTATTATATAAATATATATAATTATACATATAAAATATATCCTCAAAAATAAATAAATAAGTCCAATATCCTTTAGTTAGTAAAAAAAAATTATTGTTATGAAATTAAGACAGTATTTTTATCATGAAATTATTCTTACACTTTTTCCTTAATAGACATATCCTATGTGTCTATTTTTGTAGTAAAACATATTTTATTACTATCATATGTTATACATGATGGCTGAAATAATCTTCTTAAATAGTTATGATAATATTTCTATTATTTTCAGGTATAATTTAAGAAATTGTTCTCTAGTTTTGCCATCATCGCATTATGTGAAAGCGATTGATGATTGGATCCACTATATGAGAACAAATCCAATGCAACTAACAGAACTTTGTCGATTACGCATAAGACAAGATGTCGGAGACCAGATCAGCATGGTTGTCAACACACTTCAAATACCAAGGTCTCTTAAACAGTTCCTCATGTTAGAGGATATTGCATTTGATGATGAAAGAGAAGAACCTTCTTTGTTTATTTAGTAATATTTTTTATGTGATATTAGTGAATTATGTTTTAAAATTGCAAATGAAGTGAAATTCTGAAATTCCTGTTAGGTGATATGTATGTAGTATGTGTGTATGTATTAGTTCTACAATTAGAATGTATGTGAATAATAATGTATACATTTGTACATATGGTATGCATCTGCAGGGTTAGATCTGCATCTAAATATGTATACATTTATTTGTTATTATTTTTTTATTTAAACATTATATCTGCTGTATTTTAGTGATTATCAATAATTCTATTTTGACCACCAATTACAGAATTAAGTGAACAGTTAGTTTTTTTATACCTTCAGTCTCAACTTGTTACTGTAATTAATTTTCATAATGGTTATTATTGCAATACATAATAAAAAATAGCTCTATTTGTTTATGATAGATTTATTTTTGAAAGTAAAATTTTACTGAAACAAGATATCAATTATGTACACACAATATAATAATTGCAATTTTCTGGTATTATTAAAATACTCTGAATAAACTATGCTTTTATTTGATTTGTATGCTGTAACGTGTTTTCTTAAACTTAAGAATTTACAAAATTTATTTGTGTTGTGTAATGTTACTTACTCTTTCTTATGTACTTTCATTTCTTTGTGTGCATACATTATTATACTCTTTTATTTTTAATATTATTTTGAGTTAGTTTTTTGAAGATTTGTTTTTAAAAAGATTTAGTATGTATTAATCTATAATTTTTTTATAGTCATTTTAGTTTCCTTTAGTCTTTAAAAATGTGTTATTTGTAATCAAATGAAAATAATATAGCAATAAAAAAAAGATGTCTCTTAAATTGACTGTTCACTTAATACTAAATCATATATATATTTATTTATTTTATTAGATCAACCAAAGTACAGAATAAATAAATTAGGATGACACCTTATTCCACTATATATGCAAGAGCGCTTTTGCAATTTACTTGCATCATCATTGCATTATATATTCATCTCAAATTACATTACAAACTTGGCAAAATACAATAGCATATCATACATTTATTTATTTTCTTTTATTTAAAATTTAAACCTTTCATCTTTTCATTTTAAACTTTTATTCAGTTACATTTTAATTCATTTTTAATATTTTTACATTTTGGTTTAATTTTCAATTTAATTAAATAAAAGTTTAAAATAAAAAGATTAAAGGGTTAAATATTTAATAAAGAAAATAAATGTATGATATGTTATTGTATTTTATGAATTTTGTAATGTAATTTGAAATGAATATGTAAGGCAGCTGATGATGCAAGTAAATCGCTAAAGCGCTCCTGCATATACAGTGGAATAAGGTAAGTCATCCTACTTTATTTATTCTGTACTTTGGTTGATCTTAATAAAATAAATATATTTGTATATAGTACAGAGTATGATTCTTAAAAGAATTGATTTTAAAAAATGTGTATATATATATATTCTATCATCATCATCGTATGATATGTATTATGTGTGGTGTGGTGTATGATCAGAATCAAGTGTTTATCTCAAATTATAAAGTTATAAATTAACTGAAATTAACTTAAAAACAAAAAAAAGATGGCAAATGTAAATGTAGTAAAAATTATTTTAGGTCTTTATTTTTTCCCCACTTTTAATTATATTCTTAATTCTTTAGTTAGTTGAGAGCTTGTTAAGAAACAGTAATCCTGAGAATGCTAAAAAGCCAAATTAATTGAAAATTTTCTTTATCCTTTAATTATTAAATTTACTATAGACATTAATTCTGAAATTAGGTTTTTATAATAGAATTTTTTCACAATGCCTTTTATATTTGTTGATTTAATATTCTACATCGAGCAGCCCAATAAAAATTACTTGTCAGAGTATGATAATGATTCCTGCCCTTGTGGCAGTTGTCGGACTTCAGTCAGTGCTTCACATGTATTAGGATGAACAGCATTCAAAAGATCTCCCAAGTTGCATAACCCACAGACAGGGCTGTCTGCTACCCCAATTCTATCTAGGTGAGTGCTCAAGTAGTCATGTCCAGAAATGATCCCGAAACAGGCTATGTTCATACTTTGCGGAAGGTTGTAGGGAATTCTCACACTAGGCAGCAACAATGAAGACGACTGCTTGTTATTAGCACTGGTCACGTGTCTTTTGTTTGCCTGTACCTTCAGCTTGTTCTTTAATCTTTTTACTCTACTAAATTCAAGAGGGGCGTGTGGTTGCAGTTACTTGAAACCTTCTTTTGCCAGTCTTATCCACCCTTTCATTATCCCACTCACTACAATGACTGGGAATCCATTGCAGCATCATGGTCCAACTGGCCTGTAGCAGCTCGACCATCATTTCTCTCTTGCTGGATGTTGACAGACATACTTACCTCTAAGAAAGTAGATGTCCACACCGCTGCTTGTGAATCAATAAAAATAATTGCTCTATTTCCAGAGGCAAACCTTACTTGTTTTAAGGTCAGTATGAAAGCTCAAATTTCACCTCATAGTTTGATGCCATTATTCCCAGTTGTTCCGATATCTGGAATTTTTGAGAGAAAATTCTGGCACCATTGTTACTATGACGGATCTAGCAGATCCGTCAGTGTAAATGTGAAGCCAGTTTATAGCAGGGTACCTCTCATTAATAGTTTCTAAGACAGTAGCTTTTAATTTTGCTCACGCATTGGACCAGGTCCAACCTCCCTACACCTGTAGGTAAGGTAATATTATCTAATAGCCATGCTGGAAAAAGTTTCCTGTCTTGTATATCTAATTAGTACACCCTGTTTAACTCTTTTACCTTTACCAACAGAAACACTGGGTCTTCAGACTTTGGTGAGGTGGCTAGGTAAGTTTCCTAATATTCTATGCCGAGGCGTCTTACTCGTAATGTAACATGGTAATATTCTGACACAGTGTAAAACTCTTAACTTTATAAATAAAGTAGAGGATAGTTTGTCCATGTAAATACAGTATTAAAATCAAGGTATGTAATAATTGGTTATTAAAGAAATACATTAGAACCTTCATAATTGAGGTGGATGCAAGAAGGGCGTGAGTCATGAAATATAAGTTTTTAGGAAAAGAGCTGTAAGGTTTTCCAGTCCATATAACTTTTTTAATCATTTATTAACAGAAAAAAGGTAATTACATTAGAAATATTACATATCTTTTCCTATTTAACAGAATATAAATACTTTTAATCAACTTGATAATATTTATTTTAAGGAAACTCTGTAGATGACCTTCTTGCATAATTGGTTTTATAAGTAATAAAATAATTGTTTTATTATTCCTAGTTTTTTTATTTGTTTAGTAAATAAGCAAAACACGACTTGAAAGTAAAATTCTACTAATTTTTTTAACTGAATATCTAATGAAAATTCTCTCTTCCTTGCTTTATTAATATACATAATAACTAATATTACATATATAATTCCTGTTGTGAGACAAAAGTCTCCAGGGTAAGCAGTAAAACAGTAAAATTTCAATTCAATTTGATCTCATTGAACGGAGTGTCATTCTGGAGTTCATACTATCGTCCTTATCTTGCTGAGTTAAGCATAAGCATGTTTCAATTGTCAATCTTCCAACTGCCTACACCAACTGTTCTTCAGTCTTCCTCGTTTCTTGACTGGCGGGATATCAAGAGCCATTATCTTTTTTGTAACACTTGAAGGGTGCTGAGAATCATCCTTTTCGAACCAATCGTTTCGCTCTCGAGAGATTTTCTCCGCCGCTGACTCTTTTATTTGAAGGGAGCCTCGTATTCATTCGCTTCTGGTGCGGTCCAACTTAGTCAAACCAAGAGACATTCGACACATTTTCATCTCTGCGGTCGTGAGATCTTGATCAAACTGCTCGTATTGTGTCCAACACTTTGGTCCATATGTAAGTGCGGGTCTAACCACTGTAGTATACATTCAGCCCTTCACTTTTGGAGGCATACACTTGTTACAAAGAACAACCGAAATCTGCTGCCACTTCAACCAAGCCACGGTGATTCGATGATTCACATCTTGCTCACAGCCGCCTCTTTGATTCAATATAGATCCAAGATACTTAAAACTTGTACACTTTGGCATAATTCAACCATTGATCATAATTTCAGGCGATGGTGCTTGTGCGTCGCTGAATGGCAAGAACATACATTCCGTTTTGGATTCACTGATCTTCAGACCGTGACTTTCAAGTGCACATTTCCAGCGATTGAAAACATCCTGCAGCACCGCTACACTTTCACTCGCGAGACCCACATCGTCAGCAAAAAGTATGCTCAGCAGCAATTCATCCATGATAATGCGTTGTCAGATAATTAATAACAATGTTAAAGAGCAGTGGGCTCAGCACGCTGCCTTGGTGTACCCCCATGTTCACATGAAAAGCCATTGATGTTCCTGCCATGGATCTCATCCTTGTAGTCGCATCGCGATACATGTCCACAATGATGAATCAACATATCGTTTTGGAACACCGTGACTTCTCAATGCTGTCCATATCAAATCTCGTGACACTCGATCGAAAGCTTTCTCAAGGTCTATGAATATCATATGCAAATGACTAGCAGCGTCTCTAAACTTTTCCACCAGTATACATGCATAGCTTGAATTGCATCCACAGTTGATCTGCCAGGCACGAAACCACATTGACTAACGTGAATTTTTGACAGTACAATTTTCGTCAGGCGGTTGTTAATGACTCTTTCCCAAAGCTTCATAGTGTGCGACACTAGTTTTATACCTCTGTAATTGCTGCATTTTCTGGAGTCTCCTTTGCCCTTGAAGAACGGCAAGAGAAAGCTTTGACGAAAAGCCACAGGCATTGAGCTTCCGTTTTTAATTTTGTTGAACAAAATACAGAGAAAGAGGATGCCGATCGCTCCAACAGACTTCCACAGCTCTATGGGCACTTCGTCCGGTCCCACTGCTTTACCTCTTTTCATTTCTTTCAGTGCAGCTTCAACCTCCAATTCGGTTATGTGACGGTTATACGACCTCACTTCTTCGCCTAAGACGGGTTCACAGGATGGGTATTCGGTTTGTGGGAACTCTTCGTTCAACAGATTATCAAAGTAGTCTCTCCATCCCTGCGTTATGTGGTGGTCGTCAGTCGCCTGCCATTTGCATCCTCAATAAACTTAGGTGAAGTTATTGCTTTTGCATTGTTTCGAAGCTGTGCCGCCACTTTAAAGATCATCCCACCGCCGTCCATAGATTCGAGATCTTCGTAGAACTTTTGACAGCAGCTTTGGCTTTCTTTAGCTACTTCTTTTGCCGCGGCTTTCTTCGTTTTAACTTTTTGTTGTCGTAGCCACTCTTTTTCTATTGTTAGTAGTGGATCACACTTCAACCATGCTCTGAATGCTGCCCTCTTGGCCGCCACTGCCTTCTTGACAGAGTCCCCTTTCCAAAACCAGGCTTCTCAATCGGCCTTTCGATACTCCAAGCAGTTCTTTAGCTTTCAACAAACAGACATCTTGGAATGCCTGCCACATCTCGCCAGTTTCCAGTTCAGCCTCTGCCTCAACATCATGAATCCAGTCTTGCAATTCTGTCAGAAGCTGCACGTCCTGTTCAGTACCCAGTCTTTGCCATTGAATCTTTTCCACTTTAACAGACTTGTCTATAGTTTGAGAAGCAGCCAGAAGGCGCATTTCAGTCAGTAGCAAACGATGTTGATCCACAACGTCCTCTTCCAAGATGACCTTATAATCCCTCACAAGCTTTCTCATGTCGGCAGTGCACAAATGGTAATCGATCTGGGTCGTACGGCCCCCGCTGCTGTAAGTGATCAGGTGACGGGGCTGTTTTCTGAAGAACGTGTTCAGTATCGCTAACTCATGAGCCTTGGCAAGTCGAAGTATCTCATTTCCCTACTCATTTCTGCAGCCATATCCGTAACCACCATGCCACCTTTTATCGCCTTGATTTTGTGTGCCGACATGTCCGTTGAGATCCGCACCCAGAAACACCCTCTCATTTTTGGGGAGTTTTTTTAAGCAAGTTAAAAAACCCGAAGGCTAGTGCCAGGCGGGGTAGTGTTATTTATTTCAACCTACATTTCCATAAAGCATGAATTCATTCTTTTGAACCTGTCTGGATTTAAAAGGTTTTGTTTGTTTGACGTCTTCATGTTGCCTATAATCAAAATTCGACCTTTTTTTTCTTTACGCAGGTGGTCTCCAGTCATGGTAACCCAAGGCTTTATGACACTGTTGGGATCAGTGCTTGAGGTGTTAATGATGTCGCAGCCACATCTTATGGTGTTCACTTTGTAGCTGCATTTGATTCAAAAAAGGTCATTAGACATGACCCCCACCCTTCTCTGTCTGCCACGCCACTTGGTAGGTCTTGCGTTGCCCGGTTCACACCACGGGGAGGTAGAGAATCGGGTAGTTGACCGGTCTGGAGCTATGTCGTTTTCCTAATAAACGATGTTGGGTACTTAGCCCTGTGCTCCGTTTCAACCGGCCCATTTCGTGACCCGAATATTTAATGAAAATTATATTTAACTATTCCAGATATACATAAAATTACAAAATAATGGGGGAAAATCCTTTTTTTTTGGTACTATAAAAAATATTATTTAAAATGTTCAAACATTAATAAAATAATCACAAAATATCGTTACATGCATACATCGCATCCTCACCAAACTAATTCTGAAGTGCTTCGATATCATTTTGATTACTATTATTCACTTCACTTTCTGCTTCCGGGTTCGATTGATTTTGATTCACTGTTACATTATTCTTTAACATATCGAATGGTGTACAACTTCCAGTATATAAAATGTTGATATCATTACTGTAGTATTGTAAACTATTCTCAAATAGGATTGGATGAAAAATATGTACCCCTTTGAAAGTGGTCTTAGGAGTATAAACGGTTATAAAGCTTCTACTCGTTATTTTGAAATGCTTGTGACCGAACAATCAACTACAGTGAAAGATTGTCTATTAACGTTAAATATTCGCCGATGTAAACATTTTCTATTGTATTTATTTTTTTCGCATGATCACCAACATTTTGATCGTTTTGACCGTAGCTGTGTCCATGAATTGGAAAAGTGTGTGTTTGCTTCACTTTAAAATACTGAGTCAAAAATACACAGAACTGAACCATTGTTATGTTTTTATTATGTTCTCCAGCATTCTGAAAAAAAAAACTATTCCAGAAAAGTTACAGTCCCTCAATTTTTTCATAATAATATATAAGCAAGAAGCCACAGTATCAGAATTTCTTCATGATATGGATAGAGTACATAACAGAAGAATCATTGTTTATGCCATTGTACATTAAAAATATTTAACCATTACAATTGTTTATAAAATTGTGAGTTAACGCTTAGTCTTGGTAAAGTCAAATTCTGACTGTAGTCAAACTCCAAAACTAATTGCTGAGAATCTGTTTCTTTACATTTAGTAAGAATTTCTTTCTCTAATGCTTTATAGCAGTCTGCTCTTCTTTTGTTATACTGAGGTTTTGTTTGTAACACTCTATTACTGGGGGTTTCTTCTAGCTCCTTCTCTGTAGAGAAAGAAAACTCGCACAGATCTGTCATGGTTTTTTAAATGTATGCAGTGTATGTAAATATTTTCATGGTACATTATTTGCTTCATTTGTAACTTCTTTTTAGTTTTTTTTTGTAATAACACTCTAAACATACAAAATAAAATTTTAGTATTTAACAATAGATTTTACAAATACACTCTTTTTGATTTTCCTAGGCTGTAATGGGTTTGTGAATGTAGAATTGGTTTAACCATTAACCACACTAATTTCGTTTGGCCTGGTGTCATGTTTTCTCCTTTTATCTTCTAAATTAATTATATTATCGTTGCATTTATTTTGAACAGTAATGAAGCCTTTTTTCTGATATTTGAAATATTTAAATAATGAACTTTGTAAACTTGGACTCTTACGCTTGGTAGCAGAAACAGAATATTCCCCCAAATAATTTATTTTTCTGATTGGATTCAATTTTGTGCTCTTCTTGTCTTTTTGAATAATGCAGCTATATAAAAACAAATTTTATTTACTATAATCTGATAGTGCATAAAAATTATTGAATAATGTTGACTGTTCATTAAATATAACAGATTTAAAGCATTCTTTAAGGCAACAATTTGTTGATTGATTGATTTCTTTTCTACCGTTACTCCTAAGCTATTGGTGTATGTTTCCCGTGACTGCCGGCTCAATTTACGTATGTTTCTTTTCCATTTATCTTTATTAATAAATTGTTTTTACCTGGTTTTATTCCTTGAACAAAAACATCATCAGCTTCACTCAATGTAGAATCACTGTCGCTCATTTCTAACCATTCTTATAACAAAAATAATATTAGTATTAAAATACTTTTTTACTTGCAAGGCTCAATGATGCAGGTTATGATGACAACCAGCTGTTTGCTGTAAGTGTTGTTAACATTACTAGTATTAAAAAATTGATTTCAGATCAAATAATTGGAAATAAAGTAAACCGGTTATTTTTTCTACCTTAATTTATGCAAAAACAGTGTAAATTATCTAAAACATGTAATTTATACCATTTTAAAGAAAACAATGATTTATACAAAAAAGGGCATCAGATGCACTCACGCCCTTGTATCCACCTCCTCAATTCTATAAATATTTTTTATTTATTATAAAAAGACCATACTAAGAAAGAAATAAACTGTTTTTATGTACTTTTATTTGTTTGCCTTGTGACTGTGACATTTACTGTGTCATGTTTTGGAATATATGTTCGTTCTATTTCATCAATTTCAGTGTTATTGTTTTTGAGATCATCACAGTTTAACTTTAAAATATTAAATGAATAAATACATAAATTCACGGTTATAAACTTTATAAACTAAAAAGGTCACATTGTATGTACACACCGTGGAAGTGCCAAGATCGTACTAATCTGACTATGTCAAATGCTTTGGCTAAGTGATTATTTTTGTTAGTACTAGTTTTTTAAATTTCAAATTCTCCCTTAGCATTTATTGGCCTTTATTAGAATTTTTACACCTTTTACTGACAATTCTTTCTCAATTACATCAGTGCAAATGGATGAAGATTCCCAAAGTAAATATATATATATTTACATTATATATATATATATTATTAACAGATTATATTGTGTAACAGATTATTACACAAATCTTTAAATTCTCCACTCTTAATCCCACACAGATGTAAGTTGCATCACTAGATCTAAGAACACTCATTCAAGTGAATAAACAAAAAACTTTCTGGAGAAGAATAAGAGTTCTGAATATAAGAGATAAAAGTAGATATTTAAATTCTACTTTCTAAAAGAAATGATACTGATTTAATTTTATAGCCAGTTTGACATATTATATCTCTTCTATCTACTGCTCAGTTATACATTTCTAGAACAGATACTTATCTGAGCTAAAGAAATAAGTGCAATGGAATTTTATATCTTTTTGTAGTTTGCACACTAATAACTAATTCTTTTTTGAGAAGGCCTCAAGGTGATGCCCTTCAATGGTGAGATTAACACAATCTGACCTCTATTTTCAGTGCCTAGAAATATCTCCTCCTTATTCTAAAAGATCTTTCCTAAAATTTAGTAACTAACCATCAAGACAGATGAGGCAACTGATTCAATTGACTGGGAAAATTAATGTCGGAGTATTGATGAATGCTATTAGTTTCTAATATTGTTATTATTTGGTAATTCCACCTCCTTGGTGAAGCTGTTGTTTATTTACCTTACTAAACAAGACTACTCTCTTCTTATACATATTATTTCTCCTTTTCTGAGTTACAGAGCTACCTGCATTCATATTGCTTAGTTTTCATCTCCCTTATAAGAATATCTTTTGGAACAGTGCGGTCACTCATGACATCCCACGGTATTGTACGATAAAGACTAGTCCTCTTGGCACTACTTACAATAGTATAAATCTCACCAATCTATAGAGTCATAACCTCTTCTAATCATAGCCATAGTCTAAGTAACACCTGAGTAATAGCCTAACATCAGTAACACAAACATGGTTACTGGTGGTGGTGGTGGTTTTCAACATATTCTTTTATATTTAAGTTATGGTTGCAGGATTATGTCACCACAACTGACCCTGATATTCTTTGCTTCCTTTCTGTCATAAGCAGTGGTTTATGACAGAAACCAACCTGTCATAAAACCTGTCATAAACCAGTCCATTTATTGATAAGTCACTTTCTTCAAGTGTTTTCTCATTACTACAACAACAGGGTGAATAAATAATACCAAACTTAACCTTATTCAATCCAGCATATCATTACAAATACATCATATATCACTTTCCATTAGACTGAACTGTAAGACACCATTAATGACTGTATTTCATATGACTTTCCTTATTAGTTTACTGCTCGGCTCAATCACTCAAACAACTTGCCAACATTTTCTGAAAATTTCCAAGTTAATAATAAAGTAATAATTTGTCCTTCCTCTCCGCCAGCACTGTCCACTAAAGATATTTTTTGATCTGCCTGAATCGCATTAGTAATGGTTCTCCCTGTCTTAATTGAAACCAATAATCAGACACACCATCATACTCCTCAGATTATTTTTTCAATGTTTGGAAGAAATCCCTCTTAGACATGTTCATAATTATATTTATCCTTCTGCATATTACACACTTGGTCAGTATTTGGTATACCATCCAAAATCAGATATCTTATTGCTCCTAATATAATTATATGTTTTTGACTGTTCTTTTCTCTTAATTCCCCAAACACACCAGACATGCAATAGGTAGATAGTAAGTATTCCTTCTGGTTAGCAAATTGCATAATCACAGCGGTTAAAAATTTCTTGAAAGTTAAGATATTTCTATTCCAGAATCCATAGTCTCCCACCTCACTAATTTATATGACCTAAATCCAGGATCTCTTTTCACCTCCTGTATAACATTCCCAGCATCACTCTTGTTAACCTTAATTGCTCACCTATGGTTTCTTTGTATATCCCTGATGCATTGCAAACAACCGGAAATGGCAAAAGGAAATGACAACCAACCTAACTGAAGAAAAATCAACAAGAAAATTTTTTAGAATATATAAAATAAATATTACAATTACAATAATATTTATCCTAATTATTACAATAATCTCAGTAAACAACATCGTAAGAACATTTGAAGGACCACTTAAAAAAACTTATGTTTAAATCAATACGTAAATTAAGACCAATTAATTCATTCTTAATTGATTTACCAAGACCATCAAATATTTCATTATGATGAAACTTTGGATCACTTCTAGGAATATGCATTTATGGCAACCTAAAAAAGTGTGTAGTAGTTTCAAAAAGAAAAACCATTACAAACCCCAAAAAATTAGGTGTTTTTTTTTTACTCCTAATTTTTTGGGGTTTGTAATAGTTTTTTTGAACATACTAGATACAGTTCTGGGACTTGTTTTATTAAATTTTTCAGGTAAAAAAAAAGAAAGAAAAACAAAATTCACCACCGCTTTATTTTGATCCCAATATGGCTTCTTCATTTTGCCCTTGGAGCAGAAATCAAGGTGAAATGTTTTCCAAGCCGCGTAACTTGAAAACAAAGTCTATCCAGATTATAAGAACTTTCTTGTGTTTCCTAAGTATTGGTGTGTAATTTTGAACCGTTCTGTATAACACCCTAATACAAATATTTAATATAAAGATTACATCTAATATGACTACTTCGAAGAAATACCTGATATTTTATGCTAAACTAGCATGTATTTATTTTTACTTTAGTTGTGTTTATTTTCACAGTGGCTGTGTACATTAATCATTACTGATAAACTGTATTGGCTGGGATATTGTTCAAAAAATATTTCTTTAAAAAACAGATTATTTTGGAAAAACCCACATGGGAAATATGATGAAATTACAGATGAAAAAGATTCCCGCAAAAGATATTATGTTTTAAATAGATTTGATTTTTAATGATGCAAATTCAAAACAATTAAATTTGATAATTACGGGAATTATTTTCATTAAGAGAAAATGATTCTCATTAATTATTGTGAATATGATAACTACTTCGCTAAATTACCACTTGGAACAAAACAATTGACTTCAAAGTATCATCCAAAATTGAAATCATTGATTTTAATGATAACAGCTACTCCCTCTAAAAAAAGACAGAAGGCTGAAGAAGAAAGATGGAAAGCAGAAAAATGGAGAAAACCAAAGAAATGAAGAGAGAAGGCTGAGAGAGGAATAAAGGCAAAGAGTGAAGGAAAGTAGAAGATTTAATGTTCAGATAAAAAACAACATTGGACATTTACATGAGGGTATAGCTCCGAACATGATACTGTGACTCATACATCCTTCTAAACATCATTGTTTAGGATTGTATTTTATGAGGATAGGTGAAGAGAGTATTTGATGTATCATCATTGAGACAAACAAAGTGTGAATACAGGTTTTTCAAACAAGGAAAATTGGCAATATGATAGTGAAAGGTGTTTCTCGATGTTAGATCGGTAACAGATTGAAAAGAACCTGATACAAATTGACTTGGTACACTTGGAGAAATATCATTTAAGTAGTTGAAGAGGATCATGCAACTAGATGAAGGATGAATTGTCTCAAATAATTCAAGAGATTACAACAAAGAAAAAGACACTCGATCTAGCTAATGAGAATCCAAAGACACTAGTGTGAAATAAAAAATATTGTGGTCATGTAAAATCAGATTCTTTTTATTGTATGTAATTTATTTAACTATCAAGTGTCATGCAGTAGGGTTAGATTTACAAAAAATTAATATTGCATTAATTTTTTATTAATGGATGCTTTGATTTATTAATGAGTTATCAATAGTAAAAGAAAAGTAAGCTTAAAGGTTAATTGAAAATTACATACAATACTTTCTTGTTTAAATTCAGGAAATCTGGTCATCATGCAAAGTAAGTGAGTAAAGTACTTTGTAATAAACAATAATATGCTAAACTGCGCATAATGCTGAAATGTTAATGCAAATACATAAGGGGAAAAATATTTACATCCTAGTTTTAGTAAATGTTTATTTATTCACTTCACATATACTTATTTACTTTATTGAGCTATAAAAACTTTTACATATTTACTACTTTACATGGTACTATTATTTACACTACATAAATATATACAAAGTGTGTTAAAAAAGTAAGGAGAATTTTTGTTTTTTGGAAATTATTTTATTTATTCGTTTACATTAATGTTATCCCCTTCAAACTAGTCCCCATTAGATATTACACACTTGTACCAGCGCTTTGTCCAATCCCCGAAGCATTTGATTTTTGGAATAGTGTTTAGCTCAGCTATTCATTTTTAATCTCATCTGTGCTTGTAAGGCCTTGTAAGGTTCTCTTTATTTTTGGGTATAGAAAAAAGTCACATGGGGCCATGTCTGGCGAATATGGCGGCTGGGGTATCATTGCAGTGTTTTTGTCTAAAAATTTACGAACAAGCAATGAAGTGTGAGCAGACGCATTATTGTGGTACAAAAACCATGAATTATTTCACCACAAATCCAGGAATTTTTTCAAATTGCTTCACGCAAACGGCGTTGAACTTGTAGATAATACAACTTATTGATCGTTTGACCTTGTGGCAAATACTCATGATGCACTATGCTGTTAAAATCTAAGAACATGGTGAGGATAACTTTCACATTCAACCGTACTTGTCAAGCTTTTTTTGGTCTTGGTGATCCAGGATGCCTCTGGATCAGAGGCATTCTGATTCTCAAACTGGATTGAGCCTTAGTTTTGACATACCTGTAAACCCATGTTTCATCACTTGTTATGTCACATTTCAGAAGTTCTGCATTATTGTTGACTTCATTTAGCTACCTAGCAACTAAATTCACCACTGTTTTTGTTCAAAATTAAAAAATTTTGGAACAAATTTTATTGTCCCAAGTTTCATACCCAAAACATCCTAAAAGATTTCATGGTATGAGCCAGTTGATATTCCAACATCATCAACGACTTCTCTTATTGTGATTCGGTGATCATTCATAATCATTTCTTTCACTTTTCCCACATTTTTATCGGTTGTTGGAAGAGCTGAGGGTCCGGGGCACTCGTCACCTTCAACATCTTTATGACCTTCTTGGAAACGCTTATACCACTCATAAATCCTTGCTTTACTCATAGAACTCACCAAAAGCAATATTTAAAATTTTTAGAACATTGCTACACATTATTCCATTCTAATAACAAAATTTAATACAAATTCTCCGATCCATTAATTTATACAAATAAAATATCACTGATCATACCAAACAAGTGTTATTCTTTTGACAGCTGACAACAGACTAAACATCCAACATAGCTAAAAATGTACACATAGTTTTTAGACATGTTTACTAATACAACAACGAAAGAATCCTTAGAATCGGACTAATACAACCTGTGAAATTTCAAAATTCTCATTACTTTTTGAACACACCATGTATTTTTACATGTTTACTACTTACTACTATTATTCACTTCATCCAATAATTTCTTATAAAAGTTTTTAATAGCTGCCTTCATTTTTTTCTCTCCCAATTTTTTGGGTTTCTTTTTCTAGAAAGTTTTTCTATAATTGTAAATTACTCTTCCTTTCCTTTGTTTTTTCCTAAAATCTTCTGGGAAATAAACCAGGAACTGATAGCTGTTTGAAGAAACGTTACTCAAATCATCGCTTAACTGATACATGAGATCATAAAAAATATCAGAAATTGCACAAGATGTTTTTATATTTTTTATATAATAAGGTTTTAAGTCTCATAGTCAGTTATACTGTTGTTTTCATCCGTTCCAGGGATATGTCATATTCATATCAGTTTTAATATTTAACTCATAACAGTTCCAGGGATAGATCATCTAAATTCACATTCTTTTGCATCATTGCTACTGCACTCTGTTGAAAATGAAAATTATAATGTTGTTAGCACTGTGTTCTGTGGAATTAATAAAAACTAAAAAATAAACACATAAATCACATTTATTAAATTGATATAAACCTAGCAAGAAGTAAATTGATTTATGCCAAATTGGTTTCACAAATATTATCTTTGGCCTACCAATTTTGTTCAATCCTGATTGCAAAACTTTACATATAATGCTATAAAATTAGTTGAATAAATTATAAAGGTTAGGTAAAATGTAAAATAACTCCAAATACAAAAAAAAAAAAAAAAATAGGATTATACTTGTAAAACGTAATGCGAAATATTATTCAAACTGTTTAAATCATTCTTAATAGCATATGATTAAAACATTAAAAAAAACCAATAACAATTTTTTTTTATGAAATAAACTGACTACACATTCAAATGAATTCACTACTAATATATAATTTTGTAAAATTCTATTTACTATTTATAATTTTGCTATGAAATTTAGGGGTCTGTAAATTAGCCTACAATTTTTTTAGATAAAGTAAGTCTTAGTAAACTTTGATGCAGCTCAACTATATTCACAACAAGAAACTAATAAAAATATAAATAAAATTTAAAAGCTAATAATATTAATTAAATTAAACTATTAATATTAAGAAAATCAAAATTGTGACTGTCTATTCTTTTTTATCTATTTTTATTTATTTAGCACTAATGTTAAATTTTTGTTTGAAACTTCTATACAGGTTTGTTTATTGCAACAGATTCATTGTTATTAATAACTAAATATATAATTAGCCTTGCCTTGCTGGACATTGTAACTAAAGTTTTAATGCAAAATATTACACTAATATTAATAAAGAATTTCAACATTAGAAATTCTCTGACCTATAAACTGACCTGTATATATATATATATATATATATATATATAGAAAGAGAGAGAGAGAGAGAGAGAGAGAGAGATAAATTGTAGACTCGTGACTATCCAGCCTAATAGGGCAGCTATCCGGGCCAGATATCCAGAAAGCTGGACACAGCAGAGTTTAATCATTTGCTATGAGTGTCGACCTTTATACATACTGTACTGCAAAATATAACCTTGTTTCACACACACACTATTTTAAAAAAAAACTAATTACTGTGATAGTGCATTCTTAAAATTCTTAGTGTCATGAAGCAAAGACAAAAATGGAAACTCTTCTAAATTTAATTTATGTTAATGAAAATGTACAGTGCATATTGACTTACTTGATTTAACTCTTAAAAAAGTGTTTGATGTTTGCATCTTTCGCTGCATTCTCTTTCTCGCTGATAAATCAGCGATAAGCCATTTACATAAGCACATGATATTCACTGATGTTGCTTCTTCCTGTTGACTTATGTAAACGAGCGTGGTCTCGATTGCCTGAAGAGCGTCACAGTGCAGTATCAGATCGGGTTGTTCTTCAACACTATCTTCTTCACTTGGCTCTTCATTTAATACCATTGCTATCAGTTATTTCTTTAATTTCATCCTGCTCCATCCTTTCCGTGATGTCCTTCAAGTCAGCCGCCTCACAGCCAGGAATTTTTTCCAGTAATGAAACAAGTTCATTGCTTTCTTTTGAAATTTCTTTTTTACACTGGTTTTCTGTATCTTTCCAATTGTCACTGGCCTTATGATCTAATATTCTCCAAGACCTCATAAACTATATGACTGTTATCTCTTCTTGCCCCTCAGACATCCATTGTACAATGTCTGCAACAAGTTGTTTTCATTCAAAACTATGTGGTTTTATTTATGTATTTTTTTTATGTACTGTGCATAATTATGTCAGGCCAAATACTCACGAGTCTACTGCATATATATATATTTTTTTTTTTTATTCCAGCGGATAAGTAGAAAATAGGAATGGGTAAATAAGAAATTATACTCCTCTTTTTGTAGAAGAAAGTGTCATGCATCTATGATTTTAAATTGAAGAAGTAAAGCTAAAATCAAAATCCTTCATAAATTTTAGCAAACACACCTTTTTATCCACACAAAAAGAAAATTTTAATAAAAATACCTTCATCGGCTTAAACCTTTAATAAAATTTAATTTACTTTTTAACCCTATATTGTAATTTGTGGGGGGGGAAGATCCGTTATTACTAACATGTTTTGTGTAACCGTGAATGCTATTACTAGTGATCTTTGTAGTGGAAAAACAGATATACACGCAATCTTACGGGCCTCACTTGGAAGTCTGTTAGAAGAAGTGTATGTATTCATAAATAAATGTAATTTCATCCAAAATAATAGAATCTAAGTAGATTCGCAAATACTGATTCAGGTCTGGCACTCATGATTCAAAAGTTGTTAACTAGGAAAGATTTTTTAGAAGTTTCTATAATAAGTTTTTACAAGGGAGAGATGTCTCGGTCTTCACCTTAATGAAAGTGAAAATTTTTATTAAAAATATATTTAACTCAGGAACCTGTCAATTAAAAGAAATCTCTTCCCTTCATATAAAGTGGTTAAATGAGTTTTGATGTTAAGTAGAGTAACTAACTATCTCAGTATTTTACAGCTCTTGTAATCATGCAGATAATTGCATTAATCTCTTTCAGTTTAATGTTATTTTTTATATTTCAGTTGTTAAAATATGTATGAGTGTGTGTGTTGGATGTATGTTTTTGGAATAGTTCTTTAGGACAATGTAATTTTTTAAATATATAAAGAAACATGCTGTTGTAAAATATTGATTTTCTTTGCCACTGCCAGTAGATTATTTTAGGGTAAAAAAAATAAATATTTTAAATTCACATAAAAAAATTACAGCACTCAATTTGTTTAAAAAATTACAAAATTGTTAAAAATTATAACTTGTTAAATATGCTTTTAAAAACATTTATATAGAAAAATTGTGAAAAATAATTCAAGTATCACCATTAAAAAATTAAATTGTTTTTTCCTTAATGCTGCAACAACAAATTTGAAGTGTATTTCAAGCGCTTATTTTATTACATTCTTATATTTTCACATATTACTTGTTCCTTACCTTTAATTATTAAATATGAAGTGTATTAATTTATTAAACTCTTTAATTTGAAATTAAAATATAATTAAATTCAACTACATAACTATACAATTTTTTCTCTTCATATTGTAACCTTTTTAAGATTTTGACTGAGTGTACGTATAAAAATTTATTACCCAAAACTATTTTACGTATGAATAACTTAAAATTTAAAAAACCTTCAAAATGTGCAAACAACTTAACCAATCTTTATTTATTTGGAAAGATTCAGGATTTTGAGTCTTAAAAAATGTTTTCATTTTAATACATATGAAATAAAGAGTAATTTATAAAGTCAAAATGTCAACCTTGATACTGTAAATAACTGACAAGACAAATCAAATTTATATAATAATTTTTCTCCCAAAAAATAGCAAATATAATTTATGAGAAAATGTTGGCCAAGTCAGACAGCCATTAAAAATTAAAAGAAAAGCACAGTTGAAACAAATCAAGCTTTTAACTATTTTATTTTCTACATGATACTTCTAAGGAATGAAGTTTATTATTATTACATTATCTGTTATGCAAGATTAAAGATACAGGTTATAACTTCTTTTTTTTAAATTTTTGATCAAAACTCCCCAAAAAAAAAATTCTGCATATGATTATTTGCAGCTACTCCATGTGGTTTGAAAATTGTTTTGTTATCAGTAAAGGAAATCATTGCTTTGATTCAACAGTTCTTTCAAATTAATGACTGTTTCTGGTTAGGTGTATAAGATATCACTGAAGCAATACATTTCATGATTACAGAAAATTTTTTTGTTACATCATACTCGCATTCCAATTTTTGACATGAAAACAATGTAGTAATTACGGTATCATGTGGCATAAACGTTAACTTAGAATGATTGAGGCATTAAATTTCTGTGAAGCACTCAGATGAGCCTATGATGATCGTAATAATAATACTTAGAATATTAGCATTAGTTATTTATTAATCTTGTTGGTTATTATTCTGTTAATGTCTGATTTATTGATTATGGGCAAAATGATTAATTGCCCCAATCAGAAGCCATCCATCTGTGGTTTGATCACTTTCTTCCTCTTCATGTGTACTCCTATTTCTTATCGTCATTATTTTTTTCTTAGATAGACATAAGTTCACTGTATTTGGTGCCCCCCCCCCCACCCTACCTACGCCTAATACAGTGAACCACCCTCCACCACCAAATGTTGAAAATGTATCTGCATTTTCTAGTGGCTGACAGAACAAATCACTTTTTTAGGGCTCAGTACAGTATCAACTACAATTTTTTATAAAATGTAGGGTATTTATAAACTAACCTCCAGTTGAGCATTATAAACAAATCAGTTTCCATAGCAGCATAGTGCATACACATTAGACATCAGTTATGCTTAAATACCATACATTTTGTTCTGTACTGCTCAATTGATATATGGTGAAATACAGAGGAAATTGTTGGAGCACCTACCAGTTGGCAAGGTATGTACTGTCATTCAGTTTCTGAAAGGATAAGGAACATCTGCAACCAAGATCCATCTGCTGTGTGCAGTTTAAGATAATAATGTAAAGAGTGTTGGTTCTTTGAAAGAATGATGCAGGAAATTCAGGAGAAAGCAAACTGATGCACGCAATGAGGAAGGAAGAGGACAGACAACATTCCATTGTGAGTGATAAACTTGTTGAAAAAAATTAAATACGTCATGCATGATAAATGCTGCTTCACAATTATTGACGGGTGAAAATTTTCCTCAAATATCAAGATCCACTCTTTACAGAATTGTTACAGGCAGATTGAGTTTTCATATCACTGTGCATGATGAATAGTGAAACAACTTACAAACACCCAACCCCGTAGGGGAAGACACCTGACCCCCCCCCCCTGTTGCTTGCCTTGATGGGCTTTTAACGGGAGTCGTCTATCGCCCTCTGACTTTTTAATCTCTAGTAATAATCCTGGCCTCGTTGGGATACCACCGATGTAAATGCCTCGGTAGACATTTACGTCAGTGATTTAATAACTCAGGTTATTGCTTTCGCTGTAGGCCTCATCCGGACATTTTGAATGTCCTACATCATCTCCCTCTGAACTAGCTAACCGACCTTGAAGAAGCACGAACCCCACGCCTAGTTCTACTTATTATGAGCCAATTTTGTGAATGTCTCATAATTTGAGGCAAAATAACACAACATACCACCAAACATGTTGATCGTAACAACAAAATTTAGTCCTAGTTCCATTAGTGAAACTCAGCTTACACTTTAAATAAACCCCAGGTTAAATTATGGACTTTGGTCTGGTCCACTAGGAAGAGGTGGACAGACCTCCTACTCCCACTCGGTTCCATTGCAGAGTCCCTTGTGACATTCACCACAGTAAACTATCATCAAGATGCCGCTACACCCACGGCTGCATCCCGCCGACAGTGTCGTTTGCTCATTTTAATATGCCCGCTACACCTCACAGCTGCATGGCATCTCATGCTCATCGGCAGTGCAGTCGCCGTTCCGCCGACAGCTTTACAGTTATTGACACCTCTTATCTGACTCACCATGGCTCACTGCCAAAGCGCCTACCTTTGACCAATCAACTGTCCAGGCAGACCCTAGCCACCTAGGTTCCTACTCTACTAGATCCCTTCAGCCGTCTTGCGCAGGGTAAGGAAGCAAGTTGGAGCTAATCGCTTGCAACTTTCTAACATTTGGAAAAATACCATGTCTGTACCGACCGTAGAAGAATTGTTCCACCTAGCTTGCCAAGAGTCAAAACCTTGGTCTTCAATTTCCGGCATACGCCCTGACGTTAGTAGGCCTCCTCCTTCCTTAGAAATATACCGTTGGTTACGTTCCGTAGCCAAGATGTCCAGGGGTTTTATGCCAGCAATCACAGTGACTGCCTCTCATGACGCAGTTCTGAAGCCGCCGACAACAGCGTTGGATTTGCAAAGGATGTCCCTATAACATTGGAATTGTAAACAATGAGCCCAGATGGGCACAGCGTACAACATAATGGCCTCACAGACACCTTTGTAAAGAATACACATGGTACGATAGTTCAACCCCCAATCGGGAAGAATGACTCTACGGACACCAAAGAAAGCATCAATGGCCTTCTTCGCTACAAACTGGAGGTGCTCTTTGAAGAGAAGTCTCTCATCAAGGATAACACCCAGATACTTCTGAACGGTAACATACCTAATCGGAAGGCCGTACATCACAACCTGCAGAAATAGTGGTTGCACAGCACACACTCATCAAACAAGTCCAAAAAAAAATTATGGGAACCTTGTATTGAGACCATAAAGGATTTTTGTTAGCAGAATTTCCAAAGCCAAGTATAACTGCCGTCATTTATTGTGAAATATTGACAAAGCTCGGAGGGTAATACAGAATAAACTCTGAGAGATGTTGTAGCATCTCACACTGCTGCTAGCATCAAGAGTGTACCAAACAAGTTTAAATGCCGGATTTTTTACCGTTCTGATTTGCCACTATCTTATTTTTATTTGTACACAAAATGGAAGAATTGGCTAGCTACTCAACATTTCAAAAGCAGTTCCATCAATGATTCAACTCATTGATAGATTCAACAAACAGATGGGTAATTGGCAGTGTTGTTCTTTGAAGAGAATAAACAAGCTAGTGTTACAATATAACAATTGTTAATTTTGGCAGGAAGTTTGCTGAGAAGTACGTATCTTTTGTATACAGTAAAAGTTTTTCAGTTTAATTTTAAACATTGGTAGAGAGGTTAAATAATATCTCTTGCAGTATGGATCTACTTAAACCATCTTGTTGACATTCATTATTTGCATATTTCCTGACATTACAGCATTCAACCTTTATCTTGTTAAAGGTCTGTTGTTTGTTTTTCAATTTTCTTAAAAGTTTTACTTATTTGTCAAGATTTTTATTAATAACCAATTTTTTTTACTTACATAATCTTGAATGCACACCGAAAACAATTTGTCTTACAAAATATTTTCTCTTGGTTTCAAGTACCAATGGAAGACACACAAATTTTATATGAATTTTCAATTACTTAAGACATCTTCACTCTAAAACTGATTGCATAATTAAAAAATGCAATTTCATTTACTAGTCATAATAGTCACGGGTATAAGTTATAATATTGACTACAGTTAAGAGATTTAAATCCCTTAATTTAGGGATCCTTTTTAAGGGTCCCTAAATCTTTTTTTAAGGGTTTAAATTACACGGATTAATTTGTTACTGTAAGATATTCTGGATGATGTAGTAATAATGATTAAACATTTCATTGATTAAGGAATTCAAAGTAGAAGAGTAAAGTGCTAGTCACATCATGCTCTTGTGTTTACTGGTTGTGAATGATGTGTACAAGCCTCATTAATTTATCCTGTGTTGTGTATAGACTCTTTAATTTAAGGAAGAATTTTAAGTGATTATTTTATTTCCTGCAACTCTTATTGAGCCTTTGGCCTCAGTAACATAACTGTAAACTGCCACTAACTTAGCACTTTGATTCCCTAACTTTATTCTGTTTTTCTCAACATGTATGATATATATTTTTATTTGTTAACATCTTATAAAATTTTAAGATTTTTAACATATTTATGAGCAACTCGTAGTGGTAACTTAAAAGTTCTAATTTAGGTCATGGTTCAAAACTAGATGATGATCGAGTTACTTTTTGCTGAATTTGAATCCCTCATTGCATGTTTAGTTATTAAGGTTCATTTGATGATGCCTCTGGAATGTCAGCTTGGCCACTTTCTAAACTGTAGTTTGGCTTATTGTCATGTTGTAAGATAGCATAATTACGAATTAAATTATTCAAAAGTATTCATTTTCTTTAACTTTTAAATACAATACAGTAAACATTGAAATAGAGATTAATGGGAACATGTTTCCTTGGTAAAGTATTTTATCTAGATGATTGATAATTATATTATTTGAAATTATTATATTCTATAACGGTGGTTAATTATAAATATATATATATTTATATATATATATATATATATATATATATATTTATATGTAAAAAGCATATTTAAAAGTAATTCATCCCTTGCGGACCACTTCCATAAATCACTCATTTTATTGAAACATTGTATTAAGTACACCACAAAAAGTCATATCTTGTTTTTGTTTGAACTTTTTTTTTTTAATGTATGCGATGACATTTTATACAGTAAAAATTCATAACAGCACAATTTTATAACATTCATTCATATTTAAATTCTAGACTTACTGATGCTGATTATCTTGTAAATATGATGTTGATTGTGAGTATGATAAATATATAAATGATTTATGTTGTTATCGATTATTAACATAAGAATAAATATATATTCTTTTCAAAAGTAATCTGGTTATTTTTTAATAGTAATTTCTGATTAACTTACAATTAGCGTATAAAATATTTAAAATAAAATGCATCGTCAATAGGAGTCATTATTAATTTTATTTTATATAGGTCTTCCAAGAGATTCCTAGTATACTGTGCAAGCTTATTCTAGTGATACAAATAAACAAAAACGTTCATATAACATGGATCTAGAAACAGTTGTTTTTTGAGCCAGATCAAATATTTCCCCCTTTCTTTGGCCGTAAAAATAAAATTGTCTGGTTTTGTACTTCACATCAAATATAATTTATATGATTAAATTTATGATAAAAAATTGATTTCAGTGTTCTGTAATCGGTATTTTAGAAATTACAATAAAATGTATTGAAAAAAATAAGAAAAATATACATTTTTGAGAGCAAAAAAATATTAAAAATGTTTTTTTTATATTTTGCTATAAATGTGGTGAAGTATTTCATTCTAAACAAATTTATGTTTAAAAAATGTAAAATGGACACAACATAACTTCCTTGTATGCATATTAAATTAAATATACACATTTTTTTTTTTAAAGAAAAATATATAAAATTTTATTTCATTAATAATTTCTGATTTTTTTTATTATTATTGAATTATTATTTATCATATTTGTTTTACAATCAGAAATTAATAAATCAATATATTTAAATTAAAAAAAAAAAGAAATGAAGTTTGATTCAAATCGATGTTCCTCCCCTAGCAAGATCAAAATATTTCATTAAAATTTTATTTGGCTATAACTCTGGAACCAATGAAAATAAGTACCACTTATGATATATTGTTGAAAAGCCCTCAATGAGGGCTTGTTACTGCAGTCCAAAATCCAATTTCTTTTGATTTTGGGCATTTTTGGTCCAGTCGATTGCAATCAAAAGGGGAGCTATACAACTAGATGTTACAACAGTCCTAAATCAAAAATTTCTACATACTACAAGTAATTATGAGTTATGCGAGGTATGTACAAATGTCACACTGAAACTAGTCAAAATGATTATTTCCATTGAAATCTGAAAACCGAAATTTTTCCCGATACAATACTTCTTTTACTTCCTACAAGGAAGTAGAAAATCATATTAAACATGCTGCAAAAAAAATTAGTAATTATTAAGTTATATTTTTAATAAAAACAATTGTACTGAATACTTGTCTTGGCAGAAATTGATGTTATTCCTGACTAATGAATTATTAGGGCACTAGGAACTTATTATTAGTAGCTTATGTTCTACATTATCTCATGCGTTACTGTTTTATTCACTGTTAGATAGCGTACTGTTTTGGTTTTTACTGATGTTTTCATTCAGTTTAAAGTTGAATGTAAACAAAAAAATGTTCATACTGTTTCTCAAATGGTAAGTATGCAAATATTCTTTTCGGTTATGGTTACTGTAATTGTAATGCTGAACAAGCTTTTGAGAAATTTTATTTGCAATTTACCAATCAAATGTTTCTAATACACAGGTATTATTTATAAACGGTATGGGAAAGTTCATTTATAGTAATATAAGAATAATCATGAACAGGTTTTGCCTGTGACATGAAGTCCAATTGCAAGTTATATGTATGTTTATGAATTCCACACACACACACATTGGGTGTGTAAGAACATTGCACGATGAAGGTTTGTTCACATTAACTTATTCTGTTTTAACATCTTGTAGAAAGCGATAGCAATCAGTAACTGATATTTGTGACTAATAGAGAATGCCTAGGTAATCTTCACAAGTGAAAAGCACATATGCATAATGATACTAACTAGATGCAATCAGTAACTGATATTTGTGACTAATAGAGAATGCCTAGGTAATCTTCACAAGTGAAAAGCACATATGCATAATGATACTAACTAGATGTAATACACACAGGAATGCAACTGGTGAAGAAAATGGTGTAAAAAGCGACAGGTGTTGCCTTCTTGACGTTTCATTTCTCTATTACTAACATTCCAAAAGTCGACACGCCCTCTCATTTTCTGTCACTCGCTATTATATTGAAGATGAATATTGTCTTCTATCGTAACACATCTAAAACAACACGCAGTGATTTAATTGTGGAAAACGTGAATGCTAAGGACATTCATCATCATCTAAAAGCTGTTTTTGGTGTTGAAACTTGTTCAAAGCATTGTTGGTAGAAGTAGACGACAAAATTTTGTATAAGAAGCCAGGGTAAACCAAATACTGAAAATGAATGTCACCGTTATAGATCAGTTTCTGTGTTTCAGAAGCATCAAAAGAAGATCAATGAACTGCTTCAAAATGGCAACTGCGCATCATCACCCAGACATGCATATTAAAAGAATAAATTTGACACATTACTGCATAAAATGTGCATAAGTGTACCGTAAAATCTGTTCGCAATGAATGCTAAGTGAACTCGCAAAAAAGAATCGATAAATTGTGTTGTAAACAGCTTCAGAAAAGTTATTGTGATAAGGGAGATGAATTATTTTCAATATTTTGACAGGAGAAGAAACTTCTGTCAAAATAATGCTTCTCCTGCATTATTACAACGTGGAAGAATAATTGCAGAGACTGGAATGCCAGCATTTTGATTTGTCGCAATCAAAATAAATTTTACAATAAATATCGAGTGTGTTATATTAAGTAATATTCTTAAAACTAATCTCATGTTTTCCATATAGTTATTTTCTGAAAATTCAAATATTTCATTAACATACTTGCCACTGAGAGATACTAATATAGCTGGCAACACTGGAAAATCAACTGTTTATTGTTGATCTGGTGAATGCAGATGTGGTCATACAAGCACAAAAGAATGAACAATAAACCGGTCATCCAAAACTACATCAGAAATTCTTGGAAAAATCCACAATACCATTTTGGTAGATCATCATAAAAACTTGTGTTAGATTGCTGGCTTTGTGAATACCTTAACTGAAGGTACATACTTATATTTACTAAGATCTTTATGAATATTTCCAATAAAAAATCGATCAGCAAGACGTACAGAATTTTTCACCTATCTTTCAAAAATGCAATCTTTGAGGGATATCTAAAGTAAAGACCGCTGGGATAGACTAATCATATTAATATTTGGTAAAAAAGTTTTAAAATTAGTAAAAAATCAGGACTTATAAATAAATACCTTCGCAAATGACAAAATGGCGGCCATGTTTATTTTTCAATCCGTTATATCATCATAAATATAAGTTTTATCAAAATGTATGTTATTGCTAAAATATTAAAGCCATTTATTTTTTATAATCGGTTAACAAATAGCCGAGTTGTGGCAGAAAATTGATGTTGTAATTTTTGTGTCTGTTTTCATGTCCTCCACTTTACGTTCAATTCGATTAAATATTAATTGTTTTCATTTATTGTAAATTAGTATCAAATTAAGTACTAATTTTCTCACAATAATAAGCCTAATAATTATGACACGAAATTACATCAATTTTCTTCCAGAACTTGACTGTTTGTTAAACGATTTTAAAAAGTAAAATGTCATTTTGTTCAAAATGGCTTAAAATTTTAGAAAGTAACAAAAATTTTGATAAAACTAATATTTATGGAAATATAACGGATTGAAATATCATCATGGCTGCCATATTGTAATTCCGAAGGTTTTCGGATTTTTTGTTCATTTTAAAACCTTATTACAAAGACGCTTAGCAATATATTAATGTGGTTCAACTATACGAACTTGAAATATACATTTTTATATAATAATTACAAAATGGCAGACAAGGGGAGAACGAAGGAGAAATTGCAATTTTTCCTAAGGATATTTTTTGTTTTTCAACTAGAATCCGAAAAAATATAGCCAGTCCATCAATTTAAAAATAACTTTATATATATATATATATTATTTATAGAGAGAGAGACACAATGAGCGAGAGAGCTAACCCATAATTGAATATTCACTACTGCAAGTAAAAGCCAGGTCATTACTCCCAAGATAGAGGTACAGAAATTCTTAAACTTTCCACGAGGGAAAACGGATGGGAAATAAATATCTTGGGATTTAAAGACGGTATCAATTGTTGTAACATTTTACATAATAATTCGCTATTAAGGGAGATTCTGAAAATGCACATGCGCTTGTGAATAATGTATACTACACACTTTCGTAAATAGTGAATAAATTTAATAAACTTAGAGCTTCACCCAAAACTAGTCAAAATCATCGGACTAACACTAACGGATACCAAATCCAAGGTTAAATTCAGGGGAGAAATTTCTGATCCATTTGACATCAAAACAGGACTGAGGCAAGGAGATGGACTGTCACCGCTTTTATTCAACTGTGCCCTTGAATTTATAATACGGGATTGGAAAAAATTAAATAAAGACAACGTTAAAATTGGAAAAGGTATCTCAGTAAATCGCCTAGGCTTTGCGGACGATTTAGCCCTACTATCCCAAAATATAGATGAGGCCAGATACCAACTGTCAACAATTGAAGAGATTGCAGGAAAAATCGGTCTAAAAATTTCATACGAAAAAACCAAAATTGTGGTGAGAGACCCACTATGCATAAGCAAAGTAAAAATAAACAATAATGACATAGAACTAGTAGAAAACTTTAAATATTTGGGGGAGAACACAGCACAACCTCCAAGAAAATCCAAACTGGAATGAAAGAATAAATAAACTCATCAAAGACAAAATAAAAACACAAAACATCTATAACAAAAAATGCATGTCCATAAACACAAAAATAAGACATTATAACTCAGTTATTCGACCAGAAATACTTAACGGATACGAAACCATATTTGGACCGTACCAGACAAGGTTTACCGACAAACTGGAAAAGATTGAAAGACAGATTCTACGACGATGCATCGGGAAAAACATTAAAAAAGACGGGATTTGGAGAATTATTCCAAACGAAGAGATTTACAAAACTATCATCCCGATAACTAATAAATTTAGAAAGAAGAGAATTTCCTTTCTAGGACATATTTTCAGAACGGAAGAGACCAGACTTATCAGACGGATAATCGAACTTTTCTGGAACAAGAAAAGCAGACCGAACCGGTTATACGAAATACAGAAAGACGTGGAGGAATTAGACATAACCCGTGAAAACCTAAAAACGAAAACCGGAAACTATGAGAAATTAAAAAATAAAGAAACAAGATTCCTATCAAAACCCAAGAAAACAATAAGCCGGGTGTACTCTGAACAAGAAAGGGCAAGACGATCTGAAAGCCTTAGAAATTACTGGCAAAAAAGAAAAGCTGAAAAACAACAAATCAGCAAGAAAAGAAAGAACTTGCCAAAAAAAAGAAGAAATGAACTAAAGTGATCCATTATGGTCTTAAAAATAATAAAAAAAATAAATAAATTAACTTGAATGCACGACTTGTATTCAAAATTTAGTCACATACCGTGTATTTAGTGTAGTATTAATCAGGGTTTTTTGTTTATCGATTGGTAAATAGGCAATAAGCAAGTAAATATTTATAAAAACGTCTATCTGCATTTATTATGACAGTATAAAAACTGGAAACAGATACATTTGTATGAATTCACGCGCACGCGCGCGTAGACACACACACATACAAAATTGCTTTTTAAATGAGAAATGTTGTCACATCCTAAGTAAGTAAAATATGTCACTTGTTCCAAAATCTGACCGTTTCGGGACTATTTTAGATCAAACAGGTTCGTCGCCAAAAAAAATGCAACGTCTGATTTTTGCGGTGGAAACATTACATTGTATTTTAGTAAATCTATATACAAGCAATTGGAGTTCATCGTTTGGTTCACCTAACATACTAAATCATCAGCAGACAAAAGGGAATTTATAAAACAATTATTATAAACTTAGTTTAAAGAGTAAATAAAACGACATTTTATCGTTATGTTTGGTTGGCGTACGATTAGGATTTCTTATTCTGAAAAACAGGACCACGAATGTTTCCAGTTTAAGAACTCGTTAATGTTATTTGACTTAAATCGGAAGTTAATTTTGTTTTGCTGTTAAAACATTTGAAATAAAAAAAGACGTTCCTTTTGATGACTGGCGGAACTTTTTATCAGTAAGTATTTAAAATTCTTGAAGATAACTCAATGTAGCCGCTGAATGTTGGTTTCAATGAAGCTTTTAAAGGTAAGGCGAATGGCAAAAAGAAATTAAGGAAATATATTTAACCGTCGTACACTAAGTGAGCTGAAAGTTTGCCGCTGTTTTTGTCAACCGATCTCTAGGCTGGGTTACGTGGTACGGGCGAGCGGGGTTGGTTGAACTACCTAACCAGATGACGTCAGCTAATTACTAATAACACTACACAAGTGTATATAAAATGCAAATACAACAGACTAGTACACTAGACACAGTAATTAACGAGGGGTAAACTTTCAGCTCACGTAATGTATAGTATTTCTTAAAGTATAAAAAATCACTTTTGTTTTTGACTGACGTTTGTCTATTGTAAAATATATTTAATACCCTAGGTATAAAATTTTCACATAAGCTTGAAAAATAGTCTGCGGAAATGTAAAAATGTAATTTTTCAGCGTAAGAAAAATGCTTGTTTGACCCAGATTCGAACCCAGTACTTCCGGATGAAAGGCCGAGGCGCTACCACTACTCCACAAAGATCGGCTGGAAACTGGAAAAAAATATATTTATGATGAAAGTTAGGACTTTTATCTGTGATATAAACAAGGACTCAGATTTTTTATAAAATTTTTTGCACGTGAAAAAAAATTATTAATAGAAATCACCTGTTGATAAAAAATAGTTTTATATAAAATTATGATTTCCTTTTTTTTAAATTTGGTGAACTGTAAATAAAGCTAAAAAACTTATCTCAGATTGAATGAGTACAACAAGATAAATATTAAAAATTAATAAACCACGAATGACAAAAAAAAACCATTTCCTTTAATCTATGATAATTAAAGAGCGTGCGAGTAACAATCGGTTCAGTCGTTAAGTTACCATGGTGGAAGAAGTAACATATATACCTATGTACATTGTAAATACATTACACTCCATTTTGGGGAATCGAGTAACAAATTATAAGATATTAAATATTAGATATTATTAGACTATAATCTGCAGTGACTACTTTTACTTCCTCGTACAAAGTAAAGGAAGTAGTGGTGATGGTAGTAGTAGTTTCAGTAATGGAAAGTAAAGTAGTTTCAGTAATGGAAAAAAAATCATAAATTTACCTCTATTAATAAAACAAATCTGATGTGGACAACACACAACTTCCTTGTAAGCCTATTAAATTACATATACACATTTCTTTAAAATGAAAAGTACATAACATTTTATTTCATTAATAACTTCTGATATTTTTTCTTTTATTATTGTTGAATTATTCACACTACTCACTGCACACTGGAGCTGGTATACTCTGATGCCAGTAGCAGGAGGTCCTCTGTGATTTACAGCAGAGGATCAGATAAATCCATCTCCGAGACCTCAGACTTCCTGGAGTTTGACATCGAGACCTTCAGGAAGATGGAAAAAAGAAAGAAGAAATGATGGCCAAGGGTAAAGCTAGGCAATAAAATTGAAGAAGAAATTATTTTATATGTGCTTCTAAAACTAACTGTGTTTTGATTTTTATTGTTTTTGAAGTGTTTGTTTTTTAGTGTGTTAATATTTAGCATGTATTTTTAAGAGACAAGGGCCCTTTACAGTCTTGCTATCTTTTGTCTATTAGGGGTTTTAATATTCTTCAACAAGTTTATTTCTGGATGATATATGATGACAAGACTAGACTTTATACTATGTTGGTAGTGATTTTATCAAGGAGGAATAGAAATTTTTCTTTTTCTTTGTTTTAGATGTGGAAATGGTCACAGCAGTCAGTGCCCATAAAACATCATAAAATAAAAAAAAATAACAATGACATTACATATATATAACATACAAAAAAATATTACGTAATTAAAAAAAACAAGACTTGCTTAAAGACAGTTAAATTATAAAAATCATAATACAGTCTAATTTACCAAAAATTTTACAGTGACCATTAGAACCTTAATATTGCATTAAATACAAGCTAACACTAGAAGAAGAGCTAAAGTTCATACAATTCAATTTTCTGCAAAAATTATTACTTACAACAATACAACTACAGTTTACAATAGAACCGGTCTACACTTTATGAATGAGTAGAATATACTGTCACTTTCACTACTGTTTACCAGTAACTCACTGAACAACTTCCTGCATTCACCCTCTGTCCATACTGGAATGTTTTTGGCATACTGTTCATTTATTGTTATCACACACTGATATCACTGCCACCGCTACCACATTGAACTCTGGCTTGTGAAACTACTCACTGTTATTGCTTGTTATCATGACTATGCCGAAAACGGCCTCGCAGAACTACTAACTCTTATGGCTGTTCCCTGGCAGTATTTATATGTCCTGGCCTGTAGAACTAGTATCCACCTCATCACTTTAATTGTTGAAGCATAATAATTTTCACCGTTCACACCCCGTTTTTTTTTTAATTTTTATTCTGGACTGGTAACCCTTCTGGTCAAACAATGGCTTTTGGAGGTGCCACTGTCTGTGTTACAAACAAGTGTTAAATGAATCCATTACTCTAAGGAAAGAATCTCTTCAGTTCCTTCTAGATTCTCCTTTTCATTATTATTTTCTCTTCTTTCTTCTTAATTATAAGAAATCCGTTACCCAGGTCCATTGTACTGTTTCTGTTACACTATCTTACCCAGGATCTAATTTTAAATTTATTTTCTTATTTTTAACTTCAATAAATAAAATAGTTATTTAATATATTATATTATCTGTATTATCAGTTAATATTAGCATTTCATTTTTTATAGCTCAAAGTCGTTACATCAGGGCTAAATTATTCTTTTGGTTCTAGTATTTCAACACAATTGTGAATGGCAACATCCTTGTCTTACTCCTTTCTGTTTTGCTGAAATACATTTCTTGCTAAATTGAAGAAAAAGAAAAGGTGCAGTAGTAGCTTTACTATTATGGGTGTTTTTTTGTTCGGTTGTTTTTTGTTCATAAAACATTCTTCAGTTTTAATATCACAAATTGAGCAACACTAGTAATAGCCTTTGCATGATAGCAATACCAAACAAGGGATTCTTTTTGTACATTCTCTTGATCAATAATTATATAACAGTATTCATTATATCAGCCTTATAATATAACAGCAGTCCCATTAATCACTGAAAATTTGACAAATTTTATTATTATATTAAGCTAATCCAGTAGGATGCTGCTTTCTGAGTAAGCTACTCTCCGGTTAAATTTCTAGCAAGCATGTCTCCAAATACCATTTCATTTCTTCTACTTATCTTCTCTTCCCATTAAATTTTGTGTAAAAGCCTAACCGTGGTTCTAATATTAAAGAAGCATATTTTTCTGAGTTTAAAAATAATGAGGAATAATAATTATAAAAAAAACTAAAAAAAATTAATAACAAAGTAATAAAAAGGTGTACTTATTTATTAGTCTACATAACCATACGATTCTTAGTTAATTTTGGGTTAACCAATTACTATTATTATTATTATTAATAACTTATAAAGTGTTGTAGCGTGTGAAAAATGCCAAACCTAATTAGAATTTGAACTCCGAACCTTCTAGATAAAGATAGACACTACCACTCCAATTGAGTAATAAGAAAGTGGTGTACTTCTTTAAGAAATTTTAATTTATTTTTCCTAATATGTACATTGCAATCTATTCAACTAGTGAATAATAAGCAATCCCCTCACAGCTCAATGAGATGATGATGAAATGTATTACTTGTAAATGAAGTATAGTCTTATACAGACATTGGCTAATCATTCTTGAGTTGCATGGATAATTAAAGTCCAATCACCAAAGTAACATACCAGCAGTAGAGACATCAGTAATGTACAATGGTATCCACAATCTAGTATTCAAATCTCTATAAAGGCTAAACTCAGCTTTGAAAAGCAGTTATAAAATGACTGAATTGTGATGAATTTAATCACTAAACCAGGCTAGATGTTAATATTTTTAAGAAATGTAAAAAAAATATGTTAAAACATGCTATTTAAAACAATGATTGATTAAAATTAATATATAATATTTATAACAGAATTTCTCAATTATGATTTTAAGGAATATTTCAATTGTGTTTCTCACAAGCATTATTTCAAACACATGAGCTTATTAAAAAATAAAGTTTGGTTATTTTAGAAATATCTCTATGGCAACACAATAAGTGAAACGGAATACAAGTTGAAAGTTTTGAATCATTTTTTTAAATATTAACCTTATTTTTTCTGTCTAAATTCTGTTTTCCCATTTCTGATTGTACTATTTTATTGTTGCAAGACATCATTGAAATCAATTATTTAAGAAGTTATTTTTATTTTT
The DNA here is from genome assembly GCF_047948215.1 of Lycorma delicatula. Classification (NCBI taxonomy): domain Eukaryota; kingdom Metazoa; phylum Arthropoda; class Insecta; order Hemiptera; family Fulgoridae; genus Lycorma; species Lycorma delicatula. Next base: position 228,055,071 of record NC_134456.1, on the reverse strand, counting down.
ATTTGAACTTTTTAAAAATATAAATTAATAATTATATGCACAATTTACACAGTTGTACAGTTTTAATGACAAAGCATTCTTAAAATGTAACCTGCAATGTGTTTGTTTATACTTATTGTGTTGCCATAGAGATATTTCTAAAATAACCAAACTTTATTTTTTAATAAGCTCATGTGTTTGAAATAATGCTTGTGAAAAATACATAATGGAAATATTCCTTAAAATCATAACATAAATTTATGCCACATTTAGCTTAAAATTTAAGCTACTGTTCTTTTGTTATAATTCATTTATTATCTTTATCCAACTTGAGCCATGATAAACTATTTTTAAAGGATAAATTTGAGTATATGATTTTTAACTTTTTTTTTAATATCTATGACGTTTGCATATTTAAGTTTAATTGGGAGAGGAAATCTTTAAAAATATTTGCAGTATCATCAAATGATTAACCATACATTACTATGTATGTATAAAATAAATCTAACACAAAAAAATATGATCCTGTTGAGAGAGTTTTGCTGTAAATTTCTTGTAATGACTATCATTGAAAATCTATTTCATAGGATAAATTAGATTTTATGGTTTCCTTTTCATTATTATACATTAACTAATGCATCAATATGTTTTTTAAAGTAAGTCATTTGCACAGCATTTTAAGTATGAAAAGCTTGTAAACGTGAAAAAAATTAATTATCTTTTAGAATAAAAATATTTATTAAAAAAAAAAATGTATAATTCATTGTTTTCTAACTTATTTTTGTTTTAATTAAAATAAATTTCACTAAAATAAATAAAATATAAGTAGTAAATGTTAAAACAATAAAATGCATATTTTTCTGAAGAAAATAGTTTTTTCTCCAAGCGGAATATAATTTTCATTTCCATTAAAATTTAAATCAACGTATTAAATTACATCCAGTTTTGCCTTCATGTTTTAATGCATGTATAACATCATGCACAATGACAGTTCTTCGGTGAGCCATTTCAGTATAAATTATTGATTGCTGAACAATATATTCCAAAAAATTGAAGAATATGTTACATGCAAGACCATAAACAGAATGCGATAAACATTTCACACGACCTCGCCGAGCCAAACGTTTTACAGAAGTCAGTGAAAGTTTTGTTTCATTTTTTAAATATTTATCCTTATTTTTTTCTATTTAAATTATGTTTTCCCATTTCTGATTGTATTATTTTATTGTTCCAAGACATCATTGAAATCAATTATTTAAGAAGTTGTTTTCATTTTTATTTAGAATTTAAAAAAATATAAATTAATAATTATATGCACAATTTACAGTTTTAATGACAAAGCAATCTTAAAATGTACCTGCAATGTTTTGTTTACACTTATTGTGTTGCCATAGAGATATTTCTAAAATAACCAAACTTTATTTTTTAATAAGCTCATGTGTTTGAAATAATGCTTGTGAGAAACACATAATTGAAATATTCCTTAAAATCATAATTGAGAAATTCTGTTATAAATATTATATATTAATTTTAATCAATCATTGTTTTAAATAAGCATGTTTTAACATATTTTTTTTTACATTTCTTAAAAATATTAACATCTAGCCTGGTTTAGTGATTAAATTCATCACAATTCAGTCATTTTATAACTGCTTTTCAAAGCTGAGTTTAGCCTTTATAGAGATTTGAATACTAGATGGTGGATACCATTGTCCATTACTGATGTCTCTACTGCTGGTATGTTACTTTGGTGATTGGACTTTAATTATCCATGCAACTAAAGAATGATTAGCCAATGTCTGTATAAGACTATACTTCATTTACAAGTAATACATTACATCATCATCTCATTGGGCTGTGGCCATGGACATGGGCACTGACTGCTGTGACCATTTCCACATCTAAAACAAAGGAAAAGAAAAATTTCTATCCCTCCTTGATAAAATCACTACCAACATAGTATAAAGTCTAGTCTTGTCATCATATATCATCCAGAAATAAACTTGTTGAAGAATATTAAAACCCCTAATAGACAAAAGATGGCAAGACTGTAAAGGGCCCTTGCCTCTTAAAAATACTTAAATGCTAAATATTAACACACTAAAAAACAAACACTTCAAAAACAATCAAAATCAAAACACAGTTAGTTCTAGAAGCACATATAAAATAATTTCTTCTTCAATTTTATTGCCTAGGTTTACGCTTGGCCATCATTTCTTCTTTCTTTTTTTCATCTTCCTGAAAGTCTCGATGTCGAACTCCAGGAATGCTGAGGCCTCGGAGATGGATTTATTTGATCCACTGCAGTAAATCACAGAGGACCTCCTGCTGCTGGCATCAGATGATACCAGCCCCAATGGTGCAGTGAGCAGTGCATCAGAGTCGAGACTTAATGCACTACCCACTAGAGTATGTGGTTTGGCTGAAGTACTCCTTTCTTGTTTAAAGGCTCCATTATTGGTTCTTTGAAATCTGTTTCATCTAACATATTTATTTCTGTCTTCTCAGATCCTCAATGGGGATTTTCTCAATCTGAAATTTTATTTGTGATTAGTTTGCTCAGACTTTGGCTGACCTTTTACTTCATTTGGGTTTACTTTAGAACTGTTCTGAGGCCCAATCAGTAGAGAAGAAATCATTATTTTAGCAACTTCCATTACCATGTGTAACGGTTTACGACTTGTTTCTTTAACTGATCTGGTTTTCAGTTTCTTGTTAATGATACGCCCTAATGCTGGCGCCAGTTCAAATACTTCTAATAAATTAGCAATCCTGGAAGTGAAGACCCTTCTGTACAGTCTTCACTTCCTGGAATGCTACTTCTTGTTGAAAAATTGATCATCATGTGATCTTGCTGAGTGGCCTATGTCTATTGACAGGTGGATTCCTGCACGGATAATCAGGGTGCAATGGCTCACCACAAACACAGATTTGCTTTCTTGTACATCGTGCCACTGTGTGTCCAAATTTCTGGAACCCAAAACAGTGCAACAGAGTTGGGATGAATGGATGAACATCTAATTCATGTAAATCAACTTTTATCTTCTCCGGACACTTGGGTCAGTTGAATGTCAGGATGTGTAACACAGAAGGTACAACTTCTACATTGCATTGTGTGCTCAATCTTTGACATGCAATGACTCCTTGTGGATGAAGCTCTTCAATAATTTCTTGTTCTGTGCAGTTTATCAGGTCTCTACACACAACACCCTTGGAAGTATTTAAAGAACTATGTGGGACAACTTCAATGTTTATGAGTCCCATCTTCTTTGCTTTAAGTAGCCACGAAGACTATAGGTTGTTGATGGTCTCAACAAATAATCCTGGTGCAGTCTTTCTTGTTTCTTTAACAGGTCCACCAGCTGCTTCTATAATGACTGGAACTATCACGAAAGGAGTAGTCTTTGAGAAATAGCCTTCCTTCTTCTTGATTACAAGATATTTAGAAATCGGTCTGCCACCCTTCGGTCGAAACATGGTTCAATACTTTTTTCCAAAACTCTGCTCTCTTCTTAGTCACAAAACTCTCTAGGTTCTGCAAGACAAGGGTTTTCACATGGACCCTGTGCTACAGAAGTTGTGCAAGTTGATTGTTCCATAATCTATAGGTATTTTGCCAGTCAATATGTCACAAGGTGCGGGCAGAGAAATAGTTTGGCATGTCCTGGATCATTCATCCTGCCTGGGTTCCCCCATTCAGCTCCCTCCTACAGATTTAACCCAAGCCTGGGAGTCTAGTACTGCTTGACATAGCAGTAAGGACTTCGATACCCTTACCCATGATACAGTACCTGTCAAGAGCCAAAGTGACTGACTCACACTGGGTGGCGCAAGACATCAACAGAGCTAGCTCACAGCAGCCCACCCTCAACCTGCTCCATAACCAGGAAGAGGGATGAACACTCCACCCAGCATCGGCAAAACAGATCACAGTCATGCTCCCACCCCTGCTGCAAACAGTGAAACCAAGAAGTACAACTGCAACCAGTTTTACCGCCAATCCTGCAATCCACAGGGAGCTCCTGAGCATAACCATAGCCCCATTGGCCAACATAAATGAGGGTACAAAAGTATTGTGTTGTTGCCCGCCCAGGACATGTGCGTAGATGTTATTGCATGGATGTAGGATTGGGTTTGTCCAGGGCATTATTATTGTTTTTTTAATTTTTTTTGTAATATTTATTTTGCTTATATGTCTTTAGAGTAATATAAATTGTATTTATAAGAAATTTTTAGTTTGTTAGTCTCTCAATAACCTGGTCGAACTTCAAAGATGTAACAATAGTAAACTCCATCACTTTACAATTAGATGATTTTATAACAACTCAAGCATCTCAGCAAGTAGAAGCAGGTGGGTGTAAGTAAGGATAAAATTTAGCGGATCATTTTTTACTGGCTGGTTCACAGCAGATTATGTCCTCTAAAAATTAAATTGTATTTCCATTTTCAGGAGAAAAACTGAGAAAATAATTACAATGACAGAAGAATGTAAATGAAATTCATGAGAAATAAAAATTATAAATTAAATATTAAAGGTAGAAGAATATTATTCACCAAGAGCCACAGTTCTTTCTTCTAGCCTGGCAGTTATTATTATTACACACATATTTTATAATCAATACATTAAATACATTTTAATTTTAATCTATAATTAAAATAACATTAGAAATGAAATTAATAACTTTGAATTTCTCAGGCTATTTTTTCCCCCTGTATAACCAGCAGTGTTCGTTGTTTATGTAGTAGTATACTGATAGCCTTTTTTTCATGATTGCATTCATGGATTGCTAGGCCAAGGAGGGTTATCTATCTTTACAATAGAGACTTTTTTTTCTGTTTAGCCTCCAGAACCATCGTAAGTTATTACTTCAGAGGATGAATGAGGATAATATCTATGAATGTAAATGTAATCTTCCACAGTGTCAGATCGACCATTCCTGAGATGTGTGGTTAATTGTAACCCAATCACCAAAGAACACCAGTATCTACGATCTAGTATTCAAATCCGTATAAAAGTAACTGCCTGTACAAGGATTTGAACCTTAGAACTTTCAAATTCGAAACCCACCTGATTTGCGATGACGAGTTAATCACTAGACCAGCTCGGTGGACTTACAATAGAGACTTGGTAATGGAAAACATCACAGAAAAGCGAAAAGCATTAAAATCTAAATTATAATTACCCGGTAATTTTCAAACTACCAACTTCCTACATAGAAAAACATGCTCTAAAACCGTGTGTGACCACAGTCACACTAAACCTCTGTTTCATTAATAGAAAGAAAATAATATATTTCCTGGTCAAATTTTCAAAAATTGATTGCAATAATTATTATTGTTTTTCAGGAATAGATATTCAATATTATATTTTCTTGCATGTATAATGCATTGTTTAGATTAATTTATTACTTTACGATATCTTACCCCAGATTTTCTTGTGACTGTATTGAATATGATGACAAAAAGTAATGTGATGACTGTGATACAAAAAGTAATGGTTAGAGTTTTAGACTGCAACTCTCACAAATTTTATTGGCTCCAGTAATCCTTCAGTAGATCTGGTAGTTCAATTGGATTCTTTGATATGTAAACAATCTGGGGGTTTATTTAAAGAAATTTAAGATTCATCTTGTTTAGCTCATAAATATTTGAAGTAAAAGTTTTTGCAACATATATTTAAGGTGGCTTACGCCAAAACTGATGATCTGGTGATTCTGTTCATTTCTCTTTGCTCACCATTAAGTTTCTTGTGTTTTTTTTTTAGAAGCTCATTAAATCCCTGTTCAGAATGTAAGGACGTCTTTGAGTTTTACTCTGCTATAAATATTTGTGGGGTTTGCCTACAGATTTGTCTGGGGAATTTGTTTCTATATGGTGCTGTACAAATAGCCCAACTTAGAGCTGATGTACTATGTGGATAAAGCTGTGACTTATAATCTTTTCGAATGTAAAATTTAGGATCAATACAAAGCTTCAGTGCGCCTATTGAAGTGGGCCTCGTCTATGTCTAAACATCTCTACATGATTCTGCTTGTTGGTGGAAACAACATTCATTTTTGCATTCAACTGCATTTTTTCAATTATGTTAGTGCGATTTGGTGGATACTGTTCATGGTTGCAGCCACGAAAAGCAGAATAGGCACAGGTATGAATCAGTCAGTTTGATTACCTCTGTGAATAAAATGTGTAATATAAGTTTTAAAAAAATATAATATAATGTAAATGCAATCTATATAAAATAATGCAAATAAGAAATCTTGGTAAATTAATCAAAAACAAAAATTATAAACTTTGTAAATATTCTGTAAGTTTGCAATGCAATCTTGGAATTAATAGAAAATTATGATATTTATTTAGTACAGATTGAGTGTACAGTAAGGACACTACATAAGACATCTCAAAAGGCATAAAATTACTTAACAATTTTAATGTACAAAGACACAGTAAATTATCATTTATATTGTAAATCAGTAGAATAAATTAAAACAAATTTTAAAATGAAATTAAGTACACACTTTATTTTGATGTTCAATTATTAAATAACTTTATTTCTTACATAAGTAGTAGGGAAAGACAAAATAAATTTTAGAAATACAAAGAACGTGCAGTATATTTTCAGATTTTTAATTTAAAAATTTCATAAAGTACTTTCCAAGGAAATACATTTGATATTTTCCAGTTAGAAACGAATCGTAACAAATAAATACTAAACAGAACAATAAAACTTACAGTAAAAACTTGTAAAATAAAATCAGGCCTTATTAATAGTACATCAGGTATATTTTTCTATTCCCTTAAGTCGTTTTTTTTTTTTTCAGAAAAACTTCCCATTATTTTCACTAGCATTTAGACCAGATTTGTCTCTTTTCATAAGTAGACTTTAGTTATTGAATTTATTATATAGAACAAAGAGAATATAAAAAATGGAAAAAATAACTAATAAACACTCTTAAAATTACACTCAATTTTTTTAAAAATTATGTCTTTATATTTAAAGACAAATTAAATGTGTTTAAATTTATCAGAAGAACAAATAAATTATTTGTATCTGTAAAGAAAAAGAAAATAAAAACCATGTGATTTATGATAGTGGAGTTATTTAGCTCAGAAGGTCATTTCTAAGGAATTTCAAAAATAGTAGTTTTTTATTTTTTAAAAGTTTTTTGCACATAACTTATTACTCAGTGTCACTCATAAGACCTAAAGAGTTTTACGTTTTATTTATTAAAATTCAAAAATTGTATGAAATCATTATTCAAGCCACCATATTTATTAATATTATTTCTAACTCATGATCTTTTGCAAAACAAGATTGCATTCCAAAACTGTTTCAAAAATTTTACTCAGAATAATAATTTAAATAGCCTATCTCTAATTAATAAAAATTTAAATAGCCTACCTCTTCAGCCGAATAAAAAAAAATCATTAGTTATAAGAGAAATCATAATAACAATAGGGGATAAATATATAATAACCTTTTTAATTTTAAATTTATTAAAAATCTTTTTCAATCATAAAATTATTAAACAATTCTTTCTTAAATTTTCTTCATGGACAGAATTATTACTTTTATTGGTTTAAGATAACCTATAAGGAGGCATAGATGGACATTCTGAATTGGTGGTTTATGTGGTTTAGATGTCTTTAAGCTTAATCTACACTTTCTATTAGGACTGCCTAAAAAAGGCAATCCTAGCTGGGATTTTAAAAACCCAGCAAAAATATTTGTTTTCCGTAGTTTTTTTATGTACCATTGTCATAGTCAGTGTAATTGTCAATCATTATTATGATTTATTTTTCATTTATTTATTATTCTTTTATCTATACTTTTTTTGCAGTTTATACAGGTGATGATGATTAACAGTTGAAATCACTTACGTTTTAATTTTAATTAAAATTTTTATAAACGGTTTTTAAGTGTAATGTTTTTTAATTTATTTCACTAAGGATTTACCATAACCTATTTTCTGTATTCCGTGATCTTTTGCCTTTTTATGTAGCACCATTTTTAGAAAGAATTTTCAGTGATTCAATTGAAATTCATTTTAATTATTTTTGTTAATATTCTTGTGATGATTTAAAAGTAAAATATTTTTTGTTATTATTAATAATTTTCACACATAAAATGGTTAAATTGGATTGAATATTGTCTTTATTACATAAAAACATCAAATAATATAAATATGGGCAGTTTTTGTGCCATAAGGTTCTAAAAGACATATGAATAAAATAGTGAGTTACAGTTAGCCCAGTAAACTTTAAGTGTTTATTGGGATGCCATAACTATAATGGTTTTAAGTGGTTTAATACAAGACAAATTTTCTCTCAAATATGGCATTCCCATTTCCAAAAATAACAAGAGTAGGCTTAATAAGGAAAATAAGAAATTTCCTGTTTGCTTCTTCACTACGCTAAATATGCTGTAGCATACCAGCAAGTCAAGCCCAACAAAATACAGATAATATTCAGCCTTACAAGTGACATGTAAAGTCTGTTCATCACAGGGACTTTTCTGTTACTTCTCCTTCAGCCGGACCCGCTTACAATATAAACACAGCCCCAAGGGAATGTTCATCACAGGCACTTGGTATACAATAAATATTATCCTTGGAAAAAGCAACTCTGATTATTCCCACTTAGATACAGTATGTGTCGGTCATAAGAAAGAACTGTAACAAATAGTGTAATCTTTTATAAATACAATCAATGAGATACTTTCATTTTATTAACATCAAATATTAATTGAGTTTTATGGTTTAAAAAAATTTTACATTTACCTCCTGCTATCCTTTATCCATAAAATTGTCATTCACCTATTGTCATTTTGTGATTAAGATAAATCATTTGATAATTTTTTCTTAAAAACTGGTGGACCATTTCTGGAGTTAAAGGGTTACAAATGATTAAAAAACAAGCTAGTGTAGTATTGTGTGACTTTCCTGGCCATGCTGGTCAAGTCATACTATATCTCGCTCAGCTTTTGCGTTGAAAAATGTTTACAACTTCGCCAGAAGTTTTTAATTTAAAAAAAATAAATTTAAAAGTCAATTGTTTAAAAATATTTAAAAAGATAAAGTATAACTTTTCTGAAAGTAATCAAAAAATTGTTTCATATTTTGGGTCCAGAGTATATTATAGGGATCAAAGCTACTTTAATTATAATATTTCAAAAGCCCTTTAAATGATAAAAAAAATACAAAAAAAATTTTTAATAATAAAAATTAAAAGAGTTAGAGCCAAAAAAAAATAACAAAACAGGATACACATATATTTTATACGTGTGGAATAAATTTTAAGAAAAAGATTTCCAAAATATTCATTTAAGCTACCAGGTTGGTCTAGTGGTGAACAGGTCTTCTCAAATCAGCTGATTTGGAAGTTGAGAGTTCCAGTGTTCAAGTCCTAGTAAAGGCAGTTACTTTTATATGGATTTGAATACTAGATCGTGAATATCGGTGTTCTTTGGTGGTGGGTTTCGATTAACCACACATTTCAGGAATGGTCAAACTGAGACTGTGCAAGACTACACTTCATTTACACTCAAACATATCATCCTCATTCATCCTTTGACGTCATACCTGAACACTAATTCTCAGAGGTTAAAACAGGAAAAAAATATTCATTTATAGGTTAAGCTTAACAAATCTGCTTAAATTAAATTATACAATCATAAAATTATAAACAAATCAGACAAAGATATTTTAAAAATCAATTCTCTTAAATAAAATATAAGTCGGAGTAAAAAAATAAGGTTAAATACAATGAAAACATTTTTATTTAAAATCAAAAGTTGATTGTTAAATAATAATCGGTCATTTTGATTGTTAAACAATCATCACCGGTAGACAGTGTGGAAAAGTATAAATAAAAGGATTAAGATTACCTTTGTATTTATTTTATTTTTGTCTATGCTTTTTCTATAGCGTTTACTGATAATAATTACATAACAATCAAAATGACCATCTATCTCTCCTAAGATGTTGATTATTACTCAGCTGAATATGATTCACTAAATCACTTATATATTTAAAAACGATATTAATAAATATTCACAAAATATTTTGTTTAATAAATGAATAGAGCAGGTTCTGTTTATTCATCATAATGTAAATTTAAAGCAGATAATACAAAGAAAGGAAGGAATAGTAAGTTAAAATAAATCAATTTTTTCATAAAACTAAGGAAAAATTAAAAATTTCAATTAATTTTTTGAATGATTGATGCAAAAGATTGTATAATATTTATTTTTAAGATTTATATATACATATATAATATGTTGTATGTTTATTAGATTTTATAAAATGCCCTGTGAAATTAAAACCATAATTTCTTACTACATAACTTATGAGTATAAACATTAAAATGCATGTATCGGCATGAAAATGCATTTATAGTGAACTCAAATGGACCGTGTTAAAATTATTATTAAAGTTTTACCACTAAATAATATGGTGAAAGTATGATATTTTTTGTGAATCTAATACGATTATAATAACACTTGAGGTAAAAATTAAATAATTTAAATATTACATAAAATAGTATAAGCTATATAGCATTATTTAGGTATGCAAATTTTTCACTTATAATATATAGGACTTGCTTTTATTATTTCCAATATTATGCAATGAACAAAGACTCATGAAATAATCATGTAATCCATAATATTTACACTTAATTTTTGATACAATATTCAAATGATGTTATAATGTACTAGTTGAAAACGTTTACTTTTATATTTTTAATTTTGCTGGCTGAGTAATTATTTCTTGGATAAGTAGTGTTGTGTTAAAGATTTATGTAAACATCTATATTTATCAATCTCTTTCTATCACACTCTCTCTCTCTCTTTCTATACATATATATAATTTTAATTTTGTCGAATGATTTATTAATTATAGAATTAAAAATTTAATTTCTAATAATATTTATCATTTACCTTTTAAAATTAAAGACCTATATAAAACTCATTTATTAATTTTTTAAGTTTTCAGAGTACATTTCAACTTTACCAATCGAAATGTACTTGCAGTTACTCACCAGAAAGAAAACTATCAATTATAAAAAGATATTTGTTTTTAATATATTATTTGAAATTTTACACTTCATAATTTATACCTAAAATCTATTTTTTTAAAAATGTAATCTAATCGAGTACAAGCTTGCTCAGAATATAGAAAAAAAATATATATATAGAAATATAGAGTAGAAATGTCGGTAACAACGTAGGTAAAGTTCTCCAGCATATATACATAGGTTAAAAATTTACCCCAAAAAATAAGAAAACTGAAAAATTTTATTGTTAAGATTTCTTGATCTATCTATCTGTATATATAAATAATGTTTGTCCCGTATGCGTTTCTACACCATTCATGCGAGTGCGATGAGACTTTGCCGAGTTGTACGCACGCCCGCGAAAGTTTCTAAATTGAGTTTGGATCCGCTAGGTGGCGCTGGGGGTCGAGATATTTAGAAAAATTGTATTTATGATCCGATTTGGCTCATATTCAGAGTTACATGGAAAGAAATACCTCTGCAAAAAATTGACCCGCTAGATGGCGGTGGAGTTGAAATATTTAGAAAAATTTTATTTATGGTCCGATTTTGTTCATATTCAGAATATGCATTAGTTACATGAAAGAAAAATTTTTGCAAAAACTATACCCGCTAGATGGCGTCGGTGCAGAGATATTTACGAAACAAACAGGCTTTCTTCTTTTGTATAAGTAAAACCAATATTCATAAACGTGTCTGATATAGACTAAAAAACTACTGGACCACGATTTACGGGCGGGTTTTTGTAAAATGGTCCACGTCTGGAGAACGTTTAAAGCTATTGAAATCCTCGATCTGACTAATGGAAAGAAAATTAGGGTTACTTTGAACCGACTACTATATTTAGAGAGTACTTTGAATTAAATCCGATAGGTAGCACTGTTTTGACAACTGGATATATTAACATTCTGTCTTTTATAAAGTAAAGGTTAAATTTTGTGAAGTTCCGTAATGTTCAGTTTTTTAATGTTTAATCAAACGTTCAATTGTGTTCATTTAATTTATATATATACTCAAATCTAGCAATAGTTAAACATTGCCGGTTTGCTAGTAAAAAATAAATAAAATAAAAATTTTTCATTGTTTTGTTAAGCCAGTGAAAAAAAAATCTATAAATGAATTGCGCTACTTTTTCAGTACTAAGTTGAAGACAACTCAAATGAAACGTAAGGTACACAATTGAATAGTCATTTTAAAAAAAATTTACCTCTACCCATGTCTTTAGAATTGAAAATTACCCCCCCCCCCCCTCTAATAATGCCTCATTTGAAAAAAATAATTGAAGAAACTTTTCAATTGACAATTTGAAAAATAAAAAAAAAAGAGCAATTGATTATTAACGTAAAAATGAAAAGTTATGCGTAATTTTTGTGAAAAATCAGTAGAAAAATATGTAGCAATGTAGCAAAAGCGAGTATTATTTTTAGAAAGAAAAAAGGATGGAAATGTGCTGCATGACTTACCCGTTTAATAAAAATAAAAAAATTACAAATTAGAGTCAAAAAAAGAATATAAATCTTTTAGAGGTGGAGAATAAATGTTAAGAAAGATTTTTCTAAAATATTAATAAGATTAACAAATTTGCTTAAATAAAGTTTTCTGTAAATCTAACACCCCCTTTCGTAAAGGCTGAAATAAGAAAGTTTTAAAAAAGTTTTCCACAGTTTTGATCCGGAGCCTATAATTTAAAAAAAAATCTTGAGCTATATACAGGAAGAGTAGTATATTACAAAGTTCTCCCGGGACCTTCATAACCTATTCTAAAGTTCATATAAACATATGTTTAATATGTTAAAACGCTTAGTTTGCAATTCGCTCGGATTTCAGCTACCCCGGTGAAATGAGGTCATACTGAAATTTTTAGGAGGTTAGAATTAAGGTGCAGAATTAATGATTTCTTAAGGTTTTGAAACCTGAAAAATCGAATAAAATATGTCCCAGAACCCTATCAGCTATAGGTTTTGAGAAATCTGGGGTGAAAACCAATAAGTTGGGGTAAAAACCCCTGTTTTGATATTTGATGAACAATAACTTTGTTAATTGGGTAATAAACACGTAAACAGAACTTGCAGAGAATTTAATTTTGAATAAAATTGTGCAAGATAAGTTGAATAAAATAAAGGAAAGTTAGAAAAATTCGAATTTAATTTAGAAACAGTATACTAGACCAGAGTGTATTATACGTACCAGTTTATAATAAATGTTGAACATATTTCTTGGCACGCTTCTGTATTGGTTTTGTTGTTCTTTTTAGTTCTTTAGGCCTGTCCTTAAGTTGTTCAGCCGCATCCATAATACAAAAATTAATTCTTCACGCGAAATGTATTTTTGTTTTGTATCCAATATTTTTCATCCATCCTCAGACCCAAAAATCTAAAGGTGTTAAATTAGGTTAGGAATGTGGTTCCACGACCGATCCGTTTGTCAGGGAAGTGATGATTTAAGTGATTGAAAACGGCACAAAAGAGGTGGGGATGCATGCCATCGTGCTGGTAGTATACTTTACGTCTCAGCGCAAGAGAAACATCTTCAAGCAAATGCGGCAATTTTTCTTGAAGAAAGTGTAAGTAAAACTCAGCATTTAAGAGGCCAGGTAATAAGAACGACCAAATAGCTGATTGTGAAGAAGGCTGCACCATACATTGACGCTAGATCGGTCTTCAAAATTTCCTTTACCGTTTCATAAGGATTACTTTTGCCCATAAATGCTCATTGTGTAAGTTTTTGACGCCATCTCGAGTAAAATCTGTCTCATCGGTAAACGAAACATACTTTTAGAGTTGTCGATTTGTATTCTACCAGTTGCAGAACTCCAAGCGAAGCGGACTGTATCCTGGTGTAGATGTTGAACTGGCTGTTTATGATAAGGAAAAAACTTGTCTTGTTTAAGTATCCAACGAACCATCGAATGTGATACTTCGATCCGCTTAGAAAGATGTCGTTTATTGACGCTGAACTGCATCGATAATAACTTTAATAATAAAAGCGCCGTGTTGGACAGATCGTTCGTAGCTGGGAGAATACAAGGTAGTGAACCTTACCCGAAGATTGCGAAAAGTCCGCTAATTGTTTTGGGATCTGGAATCTACCGATTTTGAAAAACGTACTTCATATTCTAATGCAGTATTTGTAGCATTATCATACACACACCCAAAATGAATACCATGTCAGCGTATTTCTCTGTTGTAAATAAGTACGGTATTACTTCAATGGCAAACCGATGACATTCAAACTAAACCTTCATTAATGACAGCAGAATTCCCAGTACCCGATATACAGGGTTATCATAAAAGAATGGTGCGGTTTCAGTAATTCATAGGAAGATTGTAGGGAAATTGCTAGATGTTATATTGGTATCCCTGAAAGTCTCCAACCCAAAAGTTTGTTTATCAGACAACATCAGTTCTTGTATTGTTGTTGCGGTGAGTTTAGCGAGTTTCTATGTTCTCGGATAAAGACAAAGCAAAGTGTGTTTTATTGATGGCCGAATTAAAATCCGTAATTTTAGTTCAACGTGCGTTTCGACGTGAATTCGAAAGAGATCCGCCACACAAAAATAACGTAACACGTTGGTTCAAACGATTCGAAGAAACCGGATCGGTTAAGAAACAGAAATCAACCGGCAGACCAAGTGTACCGGATAAAACGGTTGAACTAATTAGACGATCGGCATTTAGAAGTCCTGAGAAGTCCATCCCCCGTCGAAGCGTCGAATTAGGTATTCCAAAATCAACAGTTCACAAAGTTTTACGTAAAATACTGAAATTACACGCTTATAAAATCCAGATACCGCATCAATTGAAACCCGATAATGGTGTAAAACGTTACAATTTTACTGTTGAAATGTCGGACAGAATAAGTGAAAACGAATCATTTTTAGACGATATAATTTTTACAGACGAAGCTACATTCCATGTGAACGGATGCGTTAACAGACACAATTCACTAATATGGTGCTCTGAAAACCCATACGCAATTATCGAAAAACAACGCGATTCGCCTAAAGTTAATGTTTGGTGTGGCGCGATGAAAAATCGTGTAATAGGGCCTTTCTTCTTTTCTGAAAAAACAATTAATTGAGTTGTGTATCTTGACATGTTAACCGATTATTGCTTTCCTCAGCCGGATGAACTCGAAAACATTCATCGACTTCATTTCCAACAAGATGTGCACCCCCGCACTTCAATGCATCGGTCACGGACGCTTTAAACGAAAAATTTGGAGATCGATGGATAGGCCGGCAAGGACCCGTACTTTGGCCAACAAGGAGTCCAGACCTGACACCTGGCGATTTTTTCTTGTGGGGGTACATCAAAAGCGTTGTTTATACACAAAAAATTCGCGACCTAAACCGCTTAAAAAACAGGATGAATGAAGCAATGACAATCATTAACGAAGAAATGTTTGGAGCGAAGTTGAATATCGTTTAGACATTTATCGAGCGACTAAGGGCGCACATATTGAAATTTATTAATTATGTAAAAAAATGTTTTAGAAGACAAATTTGAAAAATAAAAAAACATAAACTGTAAGTAATTCTGTTTTAATTTAAACCATGTTCAAAACCGCACCATTCTTTTATGATAACTCTGTACTTAATGTACCTTACATAATGATTTAAACAGTAATATAATATTGCGCATTGTTGATCAGCTGTTATTTTATTGACAATTTTGAAATAATAATTTTTCAAATAATTTATTGTGTTTCTGTCATTAATAAAAAAAAACTAAGTAATTTTTATTTTACAATTGTTGTGTAATTTCCAGCTTTTTTTAAATTTTTTAACAGTAAATTTTGTTTTTACAAACTTTTCACATCGCTAAAAAAGAATTTGGTATTTGTTTACATTAAATATTACAACAATCTGTAATGACATTGACAATTGTAGTAATGTATTGTTGCTAATAAAATTCGAATTTTTCTAACTTTTCTTTGTTTTATTCAACTTATCTTACACAATTTTGTTCAGAATTAAAATCTCTACAAGTTTTGTTTAAAAGTTTTATTCGATTTATTACACATTTAAATTTAAGACTTATAACATCATTTCATATTTATATTTTTACGTTTTTTAAAAATTGATTTTATTATATACTTATTTGTTAATCGGCTTTTTAAAGCGACTGCTAATTACGATCCTAACAGTTAACCCTGTATCAATTGTACAGCTGAGAAATAGCCAAGTTGCACCCCGGTTATGAGTCAGCGGGAGCTGTGTGATAAGTTATACTTCGTCACTCATCCCCACCACTAGACAACAGCAGCGCTTGTCCCTGCATGCATGCCGGCCACCGTCGGCAGCAGTCGGATCTGTGTATCAGTCGTTGTTGGTGCGTGCAAGTTCGCTGTTCTTCGTGTTTATTGCGTTTGGTAGTGCGGTGCGTTAAATGCCGTGTAGTGGTTGAAATGATGCTAGTTGACACAGGAAGTGCTTCTGCCTCGCCCTCACTTTTGGATTCACCCACCCTTGCTCGGGTGGAACGTGCGCGTTTACGTCATGAAATGCCATCATATTGTCCGGTACGTTAAAAAATAAACAGTTTTTATTTATTTATTTTTTACCATTTTAATATTAAGTTAGGTATTAATTTGTGTGTTTCGCTTGTTTATTCTATTTTTATCTATTATATTTTTATCTGATAATACATGTCAGAATAAAAATTCGTTAAAATTTCCTTCTTTTCAGATTGTTTAGTACTAAACTTTTTGTTTGTAAGTTTCATGTATTAAATACTTTCAAAATTACTCTTTTCTTTTTATTTACACAGTTGTTTAATAAACAACTTATTATGCTTTAACGTTAGTTGACAATATAGTTTTATTAAAAATTCGGTTTATTATGAATTAAATATTTTTAAAAATTAAGAAGTATTTTTTACGCTTAATTTATTTTGTCTACAGCTCATTGTCTTTTGTTACCATTGAAGTTGCTGTTAGTGAATATTTTGTAGCGATATCATAAAACAGTCGCATAGGCTACCTGTTAAGTGTTTGTTCAATTTAATCTTTTTTTTTTTTACGAAATCAGGAAACAAATGAAATCATAATTCTCTTAATTATGATGTAAAAAAAGTTTTATACATTACATAAGTATTACAATACATTCTTTTTATGGTTAATTATAAACTTAAGTGTGAATACGTTACCATATAACTGGAAATCTATCGGTAATTAAAAATGTTTTTGTTCTTTTCTCGAACTTGCAAGTCGTATTTTAAACCCGAGTATTTGATATCTTTTTATCGTGTTTATCTTATTACATCCGTTTTGAGTAAAAAAATTTATACGTGTAGCATTAATTTAATACTTCGTAAATTTGCTTCTGCTTATCAAGATGCAATGCTAATTGAGAGAAAGGTAGATTACCTTCGATTTTTTCTTTCTTTTTCCCCTTGGTGGAGTATTAGCGTCCTAGTATTTTATCCGGAAGAACCCGGATTGAAATCCCGGTCAGGCATAGTATTTTTCATACGCTTCAAATTATAAATCCCGTATTTCCATACAAAAGCGTCGAGCTTATACGGTGATATCAATCAATATTGTATTATTTTTTTAAAGTTAACAAAAAGAAGGGGAGAATTTATGCGTCGTACTTATGTAAAGAATGCACCTCCCGGCGATTATCGCCGGGATTGATATAATCTCGTTGATTATCGCTATATGTATATATAAGATTAAACCAAATAGCCGATCGTCGTAGCGTAGAAGTAGCGACTCCACCTTTCATCCGGAGGTTCACGATTCGAATCCCATTTTCGTAAGCTACAATTTTCATTTTCCCACGGGCAAGCTTCTTTGTAAGGTTCTGTGGTGAATTATTTCATAGGTCAAAAAAAATGTATATATCTTATGATCTTCAAGACGAATGGAAAACCTTACTTGGTTAAAAAAAGGAATGTTATTTTTATTAATTACTTTTTCATGGGTACGATTTCAAAATCTATTTCTTCTTAAAACTATTATATTTTAAAGGTAGATATTATGTACAAGATTCTTTAATTTTATTTTAACTAGTTCTACTTTACTGCAACATTCAAGTACTGAAAGGTACCTAAAATAATTAAATAAAATACTACAATAATTCATTTTATTTTACTTTCCCGCGGAATATGGCTAGAATAGCTATATTAAAGGAGAAAGTATGATCGTGCTAAAAATGGGGTATCGGGTTATTTTTTTGCAAATCATTACGTTTTAAGGTCAAAGTATTTCATTTAGATAAAAAAAAAACTATGTGTGTCGCACTGCTTTTGGCCTTACATCTCAGAATTGACCGAACCTATTTTCTTCAAATATGGCTCAAATATTTCTATATCTGGAATATTGATTATATTTTTTTTTCTCAAAATTCGATTAGTGAGTGGGGGGATATCGCAAGAAAACAAATTTCGATTTTCTTCAAAGGCATTTTAGAGGAAGCTTTATTAAAGAGAATTTGTTACCTACATTCCATATACAATATAAATATCATAAGTTTTTTTTTCCAAAAATCAACCCCTCATATTCTTAAAATTGAATTATATATATATCGTTCTATCTCCCTTCGGTTTATATATTTTTCACTAATGTGTGGAAAATGTATGCTTCTTCACGTATAGAACTGTCGAGAAATGTTTACAAATTATAGACCCCGGCCCAAAAATGCAAAAATGTTTTCTGAAATTTTTCCTTATTTTAGTCTTTATTAAAAAGTTGTGTTGGAGTTAAAGAAAAACTTTACCTAAGCAAATTTGTTAAGGAAATGTTTCTTAAGATTTTACTCATCTCTAAAAAATATACTTTTTTGGTTTTTTTATTTTAATTCTTGTAAGTTTTATTTTTTTGTTTAACCACCGGGTCCACCGTTAGGTATTACTTCAGAGGATGAGATGAATGATTTGTAATATGTGTAAAAATCCCATGTCTGACCGGGATTCGAATCCGGGACCTCCGGATGAAAGGCCGAGAAAGTTTTATTATTTTAAAAAAATTCATCACTTAGAAGGCAATTAAAGTAGTTTTGACACCCATATTATATTCCAGAAATAATTCATTACTTTCATAAAAGTTGTATATTATTTTATAAAAGGTTATAATTTTATTAAGTTATACGCCGCTGAAATACGACAGAAAAATCTATTATTTTATCCCACGACTATTATACACTGCGTATAATCTGTCTAAGAACGCTCGACAAGATTAAATAACTTTTGTATCGACAAAAATAGAAAATTGGAATTTTTAAAACTTAACTGTTCTAAATCTAATTTTGGGTATAAAGATGTTATTTATCCTTTCATCCCTTGAGGAGACAACTGAAAACGTTTTAATGTAAACCTCCATTCTATCTTATTCAGGGCTGGAAAACCTACAATTTTTTGAATTAGGTTTCAGTCAATTAGTGTCATACTATTCTTTATTCCTTTCTGTTATGTGCTAAATTTTTAACTTCATCGTATTCAAATATATCTAATATCTTCCATCTACCTGTATAGTATATTCGTCTTATTTTTTTACATAGATTTTAACTTCTACACGTCCCTCCATCAGCAAATTAAGTAAACCTGACAGCTTTAATGTATGGACCATCAATTTAGTTCTGCTACAATTTTCTATCTTCTCCTTTCTTTTTCTGTTTAGTCTCCGGAACCACCGTAAGTGTAATCTTGTACAGTCTCAGGTCGACCATTCCTGAGATGTGTGGTTAATTGAAACCCAACCACCAGAGAACTACGGGATCCACTATCTAGTCTTCAGATTCGTGTAAAAGCAAAGGCAGTTGCCTCTGCTAGGATTTGAACCTTAGAACTGTCGACTTCGAAATAAGCTGATTTGTGATGACGAGTTCACTTCTAGACCAATCTGGTGGGTATCAACATAATTCTTTTTTTTTCCTGTTTAGCATCCGGTAATTACCGTTCAGATATTGCTTCAAAGGATAAATGAGGATGATACATATGAGTGTAAATGAAGTACAGTCTGAGTTCGACCATTCCTAAGATGTGTGATTACTTGAATGAAACCCAACCACCAAAGAACACCGGTATCCACGATCTAGTATTCAAATCCGTGTAAAAATAATGGACTTTACTAGGACTTGGACGCTGAAACTCTTGACTTCTAAATCAGCTGATTTGGGAAGACGCGTTCACCACTGGACCAACCCGGTGGGTCAGTCAACATATTCTAAACGAACATAACCTACGCTCGCTACGCTTTTTCTAATTCATAGTAGTAATACGTTTTTTTTGAGATAGAAGTTGCATAAAAAAAAGTGGTGGTGCGGTAACAAACAAGTACTTTATCAATTATTAACTTTTCCGCGAAATTATTTTTTCTCAAATTAGGTTTAATATCTTTGTATATCAATCCGTTTAATTTTATATAGATAAATGATTAATCAATAAAAATGGTTTATTTTTATAAAAGGATAATGATATAGATATATTAAAAATTAATTTGATATTTAGAGACAAAATCGTAACGTATTTGATCCGATGACTTTTATTCGATTTTAGTACACACATAATTCAAATATTTTTCAAAGGCTACCGTTAATTGTTATTATTGTCATCTTTTATTTATTAATACAATCAGCATGTTGTAAAATCGTGACCGCCTGACTTCTTTTTTCTTACATAGGTTTATATTTCTTTTTCATCTTGATAACTAAAGTTACATTCTGAGAAGATGTCTTTACAATCCACGACTCGTTTTATTTATTCAACTTTCCACTAATACTTTACTCTGTCCACGACTTCTTAGTTAGTTGTTTGCTACGTGAGACAACTTGTATTTCTACTGTACGCTGTGTGTTTACTTCAGTACCTTATTATCGATTTACCATTAACCTTACAGTATTATTATTAATTATATTCAGTTTTTGTGTTAAAAAAACAAATTAAACAAATTTATTTTTCGTTACCTTATAGTCATTACTAAAATATCTTAAATTATGTCAATCAGTGTTCAATTAGAGATTGACAAAGGAGATTTATGGATCCGGATCTCGTCATTCTAGATTGTGCTGAAAATTTATTTGTTATGTGATATGCCCTTTTTTTTAATGAAACCTAAAATGCTTATATTAGGCAATACGTATGAGGATAAAATATTTTTCTCCCAAGTTCATATATATATATATATATCTTATACATTTTCCGGAAGTCGAATCATGGTCCCCATTACAATAGGTAGCTTTCTTATGAAATCTACCTAATATTTCCTGATATGATTAAATATGGGTTTAGTTGCTCATTTAAAATGTAAGTTTAAATTCACAAATAGGATATGCCACGTTTAAAAGCAATAATTACAGTTGCTGTTTTTAAGGGCCCATCTTAAAAACACCAATTGCAATTATTATTTTAAATTTTGGGGGCGCTAGAAAATTTTTGATTCTCAATGTGGACAGCAAACAAAAAGTTTAAGAATCAATGGTCTACTTGCATGATTTATTCTGCTAATTTTCGCTAAATAATGTCATATACATTTTAAAATAAATGATAACGACTGTCCTGAAATTCTTTTTATCTAAATACATACTTATAAAATATACGTTTTATATATATATATATATATATATATATATATATTGCATTTTATTTATTTTTTGATGATGTCGCTATATAAGCTTGAAGCATATAAGTGGGATATATTGTGAAAATGGAATTTTATTGCGTATGAAAAATGCCATGTCTGACCGGGATTCGAACCCGAGATCTCCGGATTTAATTTTATCTCCGAAAATGTACGATTCTAATTCAAATTATACCGGCGGGAAGGGAAGTATTTTATGTTAATTTTATAAAAATGAGAATTAAAAAAAAAAATTATTTAATTAAAAGTAATTAAAAAAATGAATTCTAATTCAACATCAAGTGAATAAAAAATACCATTAATATTAGTATATCTTTGTTTTAAAATGTTAGTTTAATAGTAAATTATTTGCTGTTATTCATGAACATTAAAACAAAATTCATATTGTTCAGGTTGAACTGGGTTTTAGGCAGATTTCATAAGAGAACCTATTATAATGGATGAATATCTATTATAATGGGTACCATGATTAGATTTCCGGAAAAATTCGACATTCACGTTTCACATCCCCTAGACCCCAAAACCACCGTCAGTTCAAAAGTTTATATATATATATATATATATCTACAATATTATACATATATCACTTTCTTGTGGACGCGATAACAATTTTGCGCCAATCACTTTCAAATTGATACATAAATTATATCGATCAAAAATTTTGGTCGAGTTTGTTAATGGTCAAAATCGGACCATGGGGGTGGAAATGGGAGGGCGTTTTAAAAAAAAAACAAAATGTCGCTATAACTTTCTTATTAAGTAAAATATATTTCTTATTTAATAAGAATTCGCTTAAAGTTCCTACTATTCTTTGGATAAGGGTCTAAAACTTATCTAACTAAAGTTTCGGTACTTACGTATTAACGCCACCGCAGCTACAGATTTATTTAAAAACAAAGTAGTCAATCGGATTTCGGTGGAAAATGAACAGTCTCTTTAAAATTTTAATTAATGGTTATTTATATTTATTTATTTTATAAATATAATTTAACCTAACTTAACCTATGCTCGCTTACCTTGACTAATTAACACCGTAATTTTTTGAGTATTTATTTAATAAATTCAGTAATTATTGCAATTATTTATTATTTAAATAATCAAAACACCCCTGTTAATTAGTCAAGGTTAGCGAGCGTAGGTTAAGTTTGGTTAAATTATATTTATAAAATAAATAAATATAAATAATCATTTATTAAAATTAATAAAGAGACTGTTTTGAATCTATGATAAACTCTATATCGGTCCATTTTCCACCGAAATCCGATTGACTAATTTGTTTTTAAATAAATCTGTAGCTGCGGTGGCGTTAATACGTAAGTACCGTTTTTTGATATTACCACCCTTAATAGGCACAGTATCGAATCGGCTTAAAGTGGTTGTTAGTCCTCTAAACATTACCTAAAACTTTTGTCTGAAACAATTTTTGCTATGACCATTCCTTACGGAAACGGATGACCAAAATGTTGCTGTAATTGTAAGAAGATGGGGCTTTACATATGCTAAACATGTGCAATTTTTTCGCATGCAACCATTGTCGTATTGAGTAAATTTGAAGTTTTTCTTAATTTTAAGGTGGAAATCTTTTTTATCCTTTACTTAGCATCGGTGAAATCTATCTCCGCCTTCCGGCGTGACGAAAGAGATATTTTATTTTATAATTAACATTCCAACGCATAATCTTCAAGCATTTAGATGAATTAATCATAAAAAAAAAAGTTGGGGAACCAAAAAGAGTTTTAGTGTTTAATTTTCATTATTGTTGGAAAGTTTACGCTGAACTAATTAATTACTTTTTTTTATACAATGCATCGGTAAGTAAAAACTATATGTAGTATTAAGCATCTTGGGAGTTTGCCATGCTATTGCTAACTGAGCGTGACTTACCGATTGTTGCTCTGAATACCGCACTTTATTCTTATTTTTATTACGTACTGAACCGAAAAAAAATCAGTGGGTTTACTCTTCTACCGGCATAATTACATTAATTTTAATTCTCTTTAAAAATATTTAATGAAAAATATACTTCCTTAATAAATGGAAAAATAAGTAAAATCTATGTTCAGTATTAATGTTTCTATTTGACCTACTTGTGTATGTGTGTGTGTACATGCGCGCGCTGTTTTGTACAATATTTTATACATTTTTTTACATTAACTATTTACGTATGTGTGGTTAAATTTCGTTCTTCCTCTGATAATTATTTCTTGGCGGTTGTTTAATATTTATATACATAGCAAAATAAGAGTAAAAAAATAATAAATATTAATACTAATATTCTGTGATTATTTGACAGAATTATTTTAGTATTTTTAAATTGCCTACTTACTGAAATAATTTCTATTGTGTTTGTATAAACAGAAATTTGTATCTACAGCGTAGATGTGCAAAACAAATTATCCTATAATTTTATGAAAATAAGACAGATTTTTGGCTGTAAGAATAAGTTTCGATGGTTAGCTAATTCTTTCTATGCCAAGAAAAAAATTATACCAAATAAAAAAAAATATATCACGCCAAACGTTGAAATAAATGTATTAAACAATGAAAATTACAATATTCAATAAACAAAGTATCATCCAAAAAGATAATCTGATTACGTTTTATATGAAAAAATCTGAAAATATTAATTTCTTTGCAAAAATTTCATACTTAATATGTTTACTGTAAAAAATTTAATCGACAAATATAGAAGTATTTATTACTTTTCCTGTTATATTATATAAAGGAAATTATGCTATCGGGTCAAACTTTGCATGCTGGGTTTTTTCTGATCATGAAATTTTATGACGCTCTCTTACTAAAAAAACAGTTTTATCATTGAAAAATTCTGAAGGATGTAAGCACGTACGTATGTATCTATTTATATGATGTCCTGTCTTTTGCTTGATATGTCCTGATAAGTCCTGACATGATGGATCGATGTGGACTAAATTGGACGCTATAATTTCTACATATTAATGCTATTTTAATTTTTGTCACAATTGGGCAAAGAGGCAGGGAGATAAGAACGTCATAGATTCCGTATATAAAAATTTTACTCAAAGATAAATAAACTTTTTTTATAATTTAATGTTCTTAGGTAATTACAATAATTTTTGATAATACAGTAAGACCCCCGTAAAATAACGGTTCAAAGTAACGTGCATAGAAGGATGATCCCCCCCCCCCCCCCAAAGAATTGTTATCAGATATAATAAAAGAAATTCTACTTAGTAGGTACACAGTAACGTATTTTAATTACTTAATAAATTGAACGGAAAAAATAAATACGCTAATTCATTTAACTATGTGAAATTACACGTAAATTTAAGGAAAAAAAAATGAACTCCAAAGAAATAGAAATAATAACTTCATATTTTTTCAGATAACTATCTTACACTAAGAGTTAAGTTATATACATTCAGAATTGTTATGTTATTCACACTCATACATATCATCCTCTGAAGTATTATCTGAACGGTAGTTACCGGAGGCTAAACAGGAAAAAGAAAAGAAGAATTGTAATGTATATCCACTGGCTTGGTCTAGTGATGAACGCGTCTTCCCAAATCAGCTGATTTGGAGGTCTAGAGTTCCAGCGTTCAGGTCCTAGTAAAGTCAGTTATTTCTTTACACGGATTTTAATACTAGATCGTGGATGCCGGTGTTTTTTGGTGGTTGGGTTTCAATCAACCGCACATCTCAGGAACGGTCGAACTGAGACTACAAGACTACACTTCATATACGCTATATGATCCTCTAAAGTATTATCTAAAAGGTGATTACTAAACGGAGGCTAAACAGGAAAAAGAAAGATCTGTTGTTTTTTTTCTTACCCACCGTGTGGTTGGTCTAGTGGTAAACGCTTCTTTGAAAATCAGGTGATTTCGAAGTCGACAGTTCTAAGGTTCAAATCTAGTAAATGCAGTTTACTTTTATACGGATTTGAATATTAGATCGTGGATAACAGTGTTCTTTGGTGGTTGGGTTTCAATTAACCACACATGTCAGGAATGGTCGAATTGAGACTGTACAAGACTACACTTCATTTACATTCGTACATATCATCCTCTGAAGTAATCCTGACGGTGGTTTCAGAGACTAAACAGAAAGAAAAGATCTGTTGGCCGGCCTCCGTGGCGCAAATGGTAGCGTTTCGGCCTTTCATCTTGAAGTCCCGGGTTCGAATCCCTGTCAGATATAGCATTTTCACACGCTACAAAAATTGTCATTCTTCTCATCCTCTGAAGTAATACCTAATAGTTGTCTTGGAGTTAAGAAACGAAAGGCTAAACAGAAAAATAAAGATGTTTTGTGTTATAATGAAGTAGTATTTCATATTACTTTACGGTATTTTGAATTTAATTCAGTTACTACAATACTGTATTTTCTATTTTTGTTTGCTATAAGGAAAAGTACAAAAGAATGCACTATACCGTATTATCGTAGTTTACCGTTCCGAAAAAAACATTATAAAAATATAATCCAGCTACAAAAACATAAGTTCCGTAAATACGAGTACATACTCAGTACTGTATTTTTATCGGTACGGAATTTTCCCCTTAAGATATTTCCTATTTTTTTTTAACGATATATGACTAATCAATCGTACGAATATCAACATAACCAATGCTCGCTTCGCTCGCTAACCTCGTCTAATTAACGTTAAATTGAGAAATCATATACAGTTATGATGTAATCTTTAATGATGATTAATAGAGTTGGTTGGATTCTTATTTATGTTAATTTATCCGGCGACACCGATATAAGATGAAGATTTGTTCAATTTGATACTTCATCATATTAGTGAGTTTCATCCTGTAGTATAATTATCTTTTAGTAAATTACTGTATTGTGTTTATAAAAGTAATTGTAATTATGACTTATAATAAATGTAAATACATTTTAAAATATTTTATATGAATTTTTAATTACTCTCGTTTCTCCTAAACGATCTTTTATCTAATCATTAAAACAAATATATTTATAATGAATTATGAAATCGCACAATATTACAAGTATATATCGCTCAAACAAAATAGAAAAATTTGGGAGGAAATTCCGAAAGTGTCCCTTTTTACATTTTATTTTACCCCGTAATTTTATTATTTTTAACCTTAACATTCGGTAATATTTTAATTGTGTTACATTATTAACTCAATTTACGTTGTTTTATCGTTTATAACTTTACCTTCGAAACAATGCGGGTATAACAGTTGTCTCCGGAAGGCCGCGTTATAGCGGGAGTCGTACTGTACTTGGTGTTTAAGAGGTCAAAAATTATTTCTTTAAATTACCTTTTACAATTTTGATTCGCACACTTTTTCAAACACGTCATTAAAAATTAACATTTTTTGATTACTAGTAACAGGCAGTTTTTATAAAATTAATAAATAACCTATAATAATAGTTTTAGTCCTCTTTTCCGAATATCCTTCTTGTATATAAATATACACTGATATTTCGTTTAAGGAAAATAGAATAAATTCCGAGTTTAACTTTTCCTGGCTTTACCGGGAAAAAATATGGTAATTCTTTTCCGGATTTTTTAACATTCATTTACGTCAGAAACTTTTATATGAGTAAAAATGTTAATTAAATTGGGAACGATTGGAAATCTACAATAATTGTTTGGTTACATCACGACGTATATTCTCTAATATCAGGAAGTAAATTGGTGGTAAAAAGGGAATTTTCCCATTAAAAAAATACTACCTAGGTGTAGGAAAAACAGGGAAAATCGGGGAAATAAATGAAAATTTTAATATAGAAGTTTATTGTGAAAAATTACTTATTTAATAAAAAATTAAAAATTTTAAATATCTTCTGAATTATAATTTGATCTTTTTACATTAATTATATTGAATTTTTTTTAGAACAGTTAATCGGATCTTGAAATAAAATGTTGAATTTCAGACGTTGATGTTAATTTTTTTACATATTTTTTCTAAAGCAAAATCTTAACCCGAATCATTTCGATGTTTCTCTGCTACAAATTACAATAATTTGAACATTTTAAAACACTAAAAAAAGGGTTGTGCGCTTAAAATAATGGTTAATAATTTTTTTCCCCGATGACATGTTTAACTGAACCTGTTTCAATTTCCTGTAATAAGAGGATAAACATGGACATCAAAACAAGACTCGTCCATCTCCAGTAGAAACTGTATCTTGTGTTGTCCGGAGGTACAGCTGGTTTTTAAAGTGTATCGTGTCACAATCGATGCACTGTATTCTATTTTCCGGTGATAAAACCTATACAGTCATAAAAGAATAGATGTTAGTATATATGGGGTTTTTATCATAATAATCTATTCATTTAATAAAAAAAGACTAACTTCTGAAGTATAAATCTAATAAATAAGCGATTTAAATATACGCTTTCACTTGTTCTTGTATTTAATTAAAATAATAAATTGGAATTTATCACTGACTGTTGGAGAAAAGTGTGTTGTAGAATTTCTCTTGTTCTTTTTTTGTTTGTAAAAAAACAATGAAATAAAAAAACTTATTGATTAGGTAACTTTTGGTAAAAGCAAATTTAGGTGATTATCACTTAACATACCAATTAAGGAAATACTAAACTAAATACTTCTTATGGCCTCACGTTTTATCTACCGGAAACATTCGATTGGTTTAACCCGTCTTGTCAATTTATAATTGTGTATAAAAATAAAATAAAAAATACTGTTTAAATAAATATACTAATTCTTCCTTGTATTTACGAGCAGTTTAGATTATTCGAATGTTTATTAAAGTATAATTGTCATATATTTAAGACTAAGGGATTGTTATGTGTATTTTTTTAAAATTATTTTTTAGAAATGCAGTTTACCGTCTTACCCGTAAGTCTGGTTAATTTTATTATACCGGTTGATTCAAAAAGTACTACACAACTTTAAAACCAGATAAAAATTTATTTTGATAACTTCCGGATTCAGTTGAGGTCTCATTTCATAGCAAAACACATCAAGTTTTGACTCGCGTAGTTCATTATTGCCGAGTTCGGTCACCAACGCTGTCAGCAGTGTTGTTAAAAATGGATACATTTACTGGTGCGGAACGTGCTCGTTATGTATTTTGGTTTTACGATTTGTAATCAGTAATTGCAGTTTAACGCAATTTTCGTAGAGTACAGTAGGGAGCCTCCTAGTAGGCGTACAATTTACTCCTAGCACCAAACCTTCGTTGAGACCGGTTGTTTTTCTTCCAGACGGAACGGTCCGTTTTTCTTCCAGGAAGCAATCATAAATGGTATTGTTAACTGGACACGCTTCAAAATTGTCTAATTCTTCAGGTAGACAATGATGACTAAGGTGTACGGCATTACTATCAGCAAGACGGGGCACCACCTCACTACCGCCTAGAAGTCCCAGATTTTCTTGATTCTCGGTTCCCAGGTCGGTGGATTTGTTGTAAAGCCATCTTGATCTCGAGATTTGACCCTGGTAGATTTTTTCTTATGGGATTTCATTAAAGATCCGGTTTGTATACCACCTTTGCCTGCCGATCTTGTTGAGCTAAGACCTCGAATTAACGCTGCAACTGAAGGGGTAATGCCCGACTTGCTGGCTACAGTCTGGTACTTCAGGTAGGATGTATGTCGCATTACAAATGGAAGCAATATTGAACCAAAGTGAATATCGGTGACAAAATTGATGTGTTTTTCTATGAAATGAATCCTCAATCGAATCTGTAAGTTATCTCAATAAATCTTTATATGTTTTTAAAGTTGTGAAGTCCTTTTTGAATCGCTGTTAGTTTGTTTTACGTATGAGGTATTCCGGAACTCTCCAGATGTCCTAAGCAGCTTTTTGGATTCGGGGAATAGCCGCGAACCTCACGGTTACGGTTATCTAATAAACTATTGATCTACAGAATTATCCTTAAACCTATCTGGACGTATAGGATCCAGCTATGGGATACGACTAGTAACAGCGATATTGAGATAATTCAAAAATTCCAAACTAAATTGGTGAGGAGCATAACAGAGGCGTCGTGGTTTATTAGGGGTAGAAAAATTCATTACTATCTAGGATTACGTTCTGTTTATGAAGCAATCAAATAAATTAGATCGCGGTACAAACAGTGGTTAGACAAACATGTAAATTATCTGGCAGTAAATCTATCGGACATAAGCGATAACATCAGGCGACTGAAACGTTTCCATGTTCTCGAACTGAGAGATGTAACTTAGAGAAGGAATATAGGATGACTCTGTCACTGTGTAGTGAACATCTATGAATTACAGCTATTTCTATTTACCGACGAATATTTGTTTTATCTATAGTTTTGTTTATATATATATATTGGTATTGATAACATTCTTTTTATTTTTTTCTTACTGTGATTTATTTCTAGTGCGTTGTTAAATGTTGTACTGGATTATCTGTACAAGTCCTCTTTTTATATGTGAGGTGTTGAACCTTTGCATGCTTTGATGAGATCTTTCTTCCCGTGATTATCATAACTGAAATTTACGGTCCCCTATGACTTATTGATGTAAATGCTAACAGATAGTGAAAAAATTAGATTTCAATTTTTAATTAAATATCAAATTTACATTTTATATGTATTCGAAATTAATAATGAAATTGGTAATCCTTTTGTTCTTGTGTATATATTAACTGATTTGAAGTTCTTTAATTACTGTTTCGTTTTCTAGTAATTTTACACTATATTTGCAGAAATGTCATTTAAAATAAAAATAAAAACTAAACGTATAATTAGAATTATTTAATATATCGTATTCTTTCTCTTCTAATGCAAATAGATAAATATAGAACCGTTTTAAAACTGCACTAGGGTTGTTTTTTAGTAGTTGCATGCAATATGCAATTAAACGTGTTACTAAATATCGTACTTATTTTCAGAGCTGCACGTGCCTTTAGCTCGATAGCTGGTATGTTTAATGTCGCAGTTGTAGGAATACCGAACCGAACACATTCAGCTTAAGACAGCTCATTGTTTGACTACAACAAGGTTATAGATTGCTCTTTATTTTTCTGGAGCATAACAAGTTTATAATTACATGGTGAAACTCTTTTTTTTTTATCTTTCTTTACCTTATAATAATCTGTTACTTTTCTCTAGTTCTCTTTAAATTTGAATATGATAATACATCTCTACTGTACACTTTGTGTGTGTATGCACGCGCAAACATACATTCACTTGCATTAGTTCATGTATTGTTTATAATTAAATTTGGTAAAAAATCATTTTCAAAAATTTTTTTTTCTTTTTGACTTCAGCACTGTATGGAATAGATTTTTTTTTTTTGCAAAAAAATTGATCTATAACGAATCCTTGGGGATTTTTATTCCTTGAAAATTAAAAAGAAAGAACTATTATATATAAAGGTTTTATATGTGGGATTGTGTATCTGTGATTTTATACCTTGATGACTGATTCTTTCCATGATGTTTGTTTAAAAAAGATTAGCATAGAAGAAAAACTTCTTGTTAAAAAATATATATATATATATTATATTTCATATATATAATTATATTTCATTTCAAATGTGTGTTATAAAATAAAAAATCAATATTTATCATGAATACGGTGTTGTTAAATTTTAAATAATGGTTGTATTATTGGGATGATTAAGAGTAATAAGAAAAATAAATAAAGAAATAGCTCAAAACAGAAAGGAATGGAGTAAATCTATAATCAACTAGATGACTCAAAAAAATTAAAATAACAGAATTTTTATTATTAAATTACTTATAAATAATTTTTATTTGAGTGACTTAATTTTTGTTACACCTGACATCTGCGAAATCGTCATTATCAAAATTATCACTGCGCGCAGCTGTTTTAATTAATTAATATAATTTAATTAAATTTAAGTTTGATCAATTTAGTTAACTTAATAAAAAGTATAATTTTAGAAAAATGATTTTGGCGAAGTTTTAAAATACTAGTCATTATTCTTCTTGGTTTTTAAACCACTACTGTGGAAACATCTCTGGGTAATTTTATCGTGATTCAAACTAATAATATTTTTAAACTAAGAAATTAATTATAAAATTTCGAAATCTCAATTAATTTTTTTTTATCTTTGATTTGTTCGTTGTTGGGTGACAAATCTTAACGAAAAAACTATAGAATATAACGTTATAATGTAATTGACTTAATTTTTTTTTTAATTATATATATTTTGGGTTCCGAATTGGAACTATCAAGTGTACATAGATAAATTTGAGGTATATTATATTGTATTTCGTCTTAGAAGAATAAAAAACTATTTTAGTAGTGGAATGGTAGCGTCTTTATCTTTTATCCAGATGGTTCTGATTAACATCTCGGTGAGGATTAACACTTATGCCGAGTTACAAAATTCATTATTCATAAAGTAACTATAATAGGCCATTAACCTATCGTTATTAAAAAATAACTAAGTAAATATAAACACATTATATATATATATATATATATATGATCTACCTAGTATTACACGTGTGTTTACTCCTGAACTAACATTATTAATAAGTCTTTGAATATTATTAACCCTAAGTACTGTGTTATCCTAATTTGCAGCGCATTCCAGGCTTTAGAAGATATATTTTAAATATCCTATCGTCACCGAAATCGATAATGCCGAGTGTAACCATCACAACACACAAGTGAGTTTATGCTGGATCCTTAGCCACGTGGGAATCCGGGTAATGAACGTGCAGATTCCGCTGCTAAAAACGCATGTAATCAACCGTCCATCACCATTCGTGTCACTACATCAAACTTTATTAATTGTATAGTACACGTAGTTCGATTATGCGTGTGGACTGCTACAGCAGACAATAAACTCCGGCACATTAAAGATACTGTGTTACCATGGGACTTGTCATACAGAAAATATCGTCTAGAAGAAGCGGTCTTCTGCAGATTGCGAATAGGTTTTATTAGAACTACTCAAGGATACCTGATGTCACAGAAAATGCACCGCTACACAAAAGATACGATTGCCGCTTAGGTGTGCGCCACATCATTGTGGATTGCATATGTTATGCGGCCTTGCGTCGTAAATTTAAATTGCCCAGGAACATTCGTCGGATCCTGCGCAATGATAAAGAAAGTTTTAGAACGGTTGTTGCATTTTTTATGTGATAATATTCTACACATGTCATGTATATACTTTTTTTCTGGTGTTGAAGAGTTATTTCAATGTAGTTGTTTTTTTTTTCTTTTAACTGTTATAATTTCTATGTTATTTTTGTATTCTGTTAGTCAAGAAGGGACCCTTTACAACCCTCTCTAACTTTGTTAAATTCTATTTATTTTAATTTATGTAAAGTATGAAATTGTGATTTAATGTATCACAATTCAATGTATAGTACACCATTTAACATTTCATGGAATTTATTTTTTTGTTTTGCTATATTAAGAATAATAATGTTTATTAGGTGCAAAAAGAATATTATTTTCTTCAATAAAAAGACTATTTTTATAAGTTTCTTTTATTGACTGTATTTACATTAATTTTCTCAGAATTAAATTCTCTAAAACTTTTGTTACTAAATCTTTCGTATTTATCAATTTTGTATTTTACGTCGGATAACTTAAAAACTACTGGAGTTACAGTTCTGAGGCTGTTTTATCCTATCTTCCAGCTCAAATTTAATAAGAACTACCAACTGTACTGCTTGATTTGGATCCCATAAATTATAGTAGGGCTCCTTTTTTACTTCATTGTACGAAAATAAGGAAGTACTGTGATCGCGAATAATGTCGGTTTTCAGATTTCAACGGAAATATCCACCTTGACCATCCCTGAATCCATTTTGACTAGTTTCGGCGTGACGTATGTACGTATATATCTCGCATAACTAAAAAACGATTAGCCGTAGGATGTTGAATTTTTGGATTTAGGACTGTTGTAATAGCTATTTGGGCACCTCCCTTTTTGATTGCAATCCACTGAACCAAAACTGTCTAAAAAGCCAAAAATCCAAAACAATTTGGATTTTGGACTTTGTCTTAACTGCAGTATTAAGCCCTCATTGGAGGTTTTCAACGATATATCATAAGTGTACTTATTTCTACTGTTGAAGAGTTATTTCAATGTAGTTGTTTTTTTTTCTTTTAACTGTTATAATTTCTATGTTATTTTTGTATTCTGTTAGTCAAGAAGGGACCCTTTACAACCCTCTCTAACTTTGTTAAATTCTATTTATTTTAATTTATTTTTCTTTATATTTCCTATTTTTTAATTTACACCTAACAGTTTTTTACCTAACAGTTATTTTTAATTTTGTGTTTACGTCTGTGATATTAATTTTAAAGGTCTTTTAAGAGATGTTAGCTGTGATATCAGTTGTAAAATTTTTACGAATTAAAGGAAGTATTATGATCACGAAAAATTTCGGTTTTCTGACTTCAACGGAAATGATCCATTTTGACCATCTCTTAATCCATTTTGATTAGTTTCGACGTGATGTCTGTACGTACGTATGTATCTTGCATAACTCAAAAACATTAGCAGTAGGATGTTGAAATTTTGGATTAAGAACTGTTACAACATTTTGTTGTGCACCTCCCCTTTTGATTGCAATCGACTGGAACAAAAGTGTCCAAAAAATCCCAAAATGTATTTGAATTTTTGAACTTTTTGCTTTTAAAAGAAATTTCGAACTTTTCATTCTGGTCGTAGAAAATTGAGCTTTAGTACGATGAAAGAATTTATTAAGTTATTTAACATTCCAAAATGTTAAGTCAATCGGAATTAGGGATTTGAGGATATTCAACGTTATTTTTAAAGAATTTTCAGTTTATATTTCGAAAACCTGTTGTAAAAAAGTTGAAATTTGGTATAAATATTTATATATATTTATTTCCCAGTTTTGGCCTGATTTTCGATTTCGATCCATCTGATAAAAGAGTATCGTGGTGCCCATATTTTTTTTGTGTTTCGCCCCCTTACAGGACGCCTCGGAAGTTGTTGGCCAAACTCTTAAGAGGCTTATTCAGGTGATCAAAGAAAAGAAAAAAGTTAATGTGGTCAAAACCTCTATCTTCCTTCATTTTCCCCTACTTCTGACCTCCCCCTCCGTAAATACGAATACTTGTATGGGCTGTTGGGCCAAGCGTAAGGGACTAATTCAAGGTATTAAAATAAATAAAAAACTTCATGTAAATTAATGCCTTATATAGTTTTATTTCCCCTCTGTTCGCAGTTTTGTACTTTTTCAATCAAATTTTATATCTTAAAGAGGGATTGAAATATTTTCATGAAATATACTATACCGCAAGTAAATACGGTTAAGTATTTGGGAGTAATTTTAGATGTAAATCGTCTACGAAGGAGCATATAAATAAAAAAAAAGAAATCGGATTAAATAAATATAAATTTTATTTTTAAATAATTCTTTTACAACAAAGTTATTGAAGTTGTATCACTCCTTGATAGAATCGAGATTAATCTGCGGTATAACTCGTTGGGGAGGTATGCATTATTTTAATATAAAGCTACTGGTAGCACAAAAACATGTAATTAGAATAATTTCAAATAAAAATACATTTAGGGAATCTTTTACACTTCTTAAAAAACTTACCATATTGCCCTTAATATATTTGTATGTTTTTAGAATCCTAAAATGTTTTTATAAAATGTGTAAAATGTATAGAGTAACGCTCAAATATGTCAAAAGTGATTCGAGTAATAATGATAAATTTGCGTTACCTTTACCAAAATTAGAACTGTGTAGACATCTTTATTCATTTGTGGTTCCGAAGGTGTACAGTTTTTTATCTAATAAAATAAAGGAATCAAGAAACTTTAGAGAATGCAATGCTCTGTTATTTGTATGGTTACTAGAAATCGATGAAATTGAAAAGTTATTATTCTAATCTAATTACTGAAAAAGTTGTTAAATGAGATTACTATTTTAGGATTACAATATTTATAGATCGTTATTGTTATTTTAAGTTGCTGGGGGTGTATCTAAGAATTTCTGTTTCACTTTATAAAATTTTATTGTAAGGGTAACAATTTTTATTTACTGTAATTTTTTTTTACAATCGGAGGTTAATAATTTTAATAAATCAATATATTTAAATTAAAAAAAAGAAAAGGAAATGAAGCCTGATTCGAACCGATGTGCCATTAATTAAAATATTATTTGGTTGTAACTCTGGAACCAATGAAAATAAGTACCACTTATGATATATCGTTGAAAAGTACTCAATGAGGGCTTATTACTACAGTTAAGAAAAAATCCAAAATCCAATTCTTTTGGATTTTGGCCTTTTTTTGGACACTTTTGTTCCAGTCGATTGCAGTAAAAACGGGAGGTGCACAACTAGTTGTTACAACAGTTCTAAATCCAAAATTGAACATTCTACGACTAATCGTTTTTGAGTTATGCGAGATACGTACGTACGTACAGACGTCACGCCGAAACTAGTTAAAATGAATATTTCCGTTGAAATTTGAAAAACTAAATTTTTCGCGATTACAATACTTCGTACAAGGAAGAAAAAATTGAAAAAAATTTATCAGATGAATGAGTCGTTTTTGAATCCGCCTCACGTATGAGATACGAGATTTCCGAATCGTTCAGAATGAAGCGTTGAGTTATTCAAAAACGACTCATTCATCTGATAAATTTTTTCAAATCTATCATTTGATAGATCAAATGATCAATTCTATTTATGTTAATTAGTGTATTTAAAAGACTGTCAAAAAAGGGAGTGTAATGTATTTAGTGTGTCCACCGTAACAGCTCAACGACTGATTTAGATGTATGATCCCGCTATGGAATCCTTACGTTACCGGGAGAGTCACGGGTTATATAAATATGTTTAAAATAAATTTTAAAAATTTGAAAAAAAAAATATATACAAAATTTTCAATTGTCATCCGCATGCTCTCCAATTATCCTATATTAAAAAGCAATATTTGTCTGGAATTTTTTTTCAACAGCCGTGTTTTTTAATTTTCAATATTTACCTCTTGTTAATCATTAATAGCTTCGTAAATGTAATTTTTATCGAATATTGTTTTATTAGAAATATATAGTGTTACATTGTGAACAAAATGACACCTTATTTATTCAAATCGACTGATAAACAGCTGCGACATGATTGAAATTGTTAAACGGAACACAAAATTATTCGTGAAAATAGAGCAATAAAATTGTCAGAATGCATAATTTCCAGTCTGCACCCCTACAGTCAAGCGGTTGTTCCTGATTTCACCTTTATTTATTTCCTTTTAATATAATTAAATAATTTTTATATTAACGTACGAGATTCAATTATATTTCCTTTTAAGGGAAATGTATTCCTATATTCGGTATCAGCTAGTGAAATATTTCCAGAACATTTAGGAATTCTTTGCAGAAACCGATTTCTGAAATTGTTTACTAAATTTCTGATCTAAAATCGATTTCCAAAATCATTTCCTATTTATTTAATAATTTATTTGTTAGATTTTAAGTAAAAATGATGTCATTAATGTTAAAAACCCAGTGATGTATTAGAAATAAAGGTCTGTCAAGGACGAGATCTGTAAAGTTATGCAATCCTTAATGGTTTTTTTAAAATTTTATTAGGACTACAGACGCGTTTGAAGAAATTGAAATGTTAATTTTTAACGAGGAAAATGAAATTGTGATACAAAAAAAAATTATAGTAAAAAATATTCTAACCGGGAGTCGAACTGAGACCATGTAATGTAGAAGTTAACGTGCTAATTAATTATTATTTTAACTATTCAATCTTTTTTGTTAATTATAACATCATGTCTGTTAGAATTTTTTTGTAACTTAAATTTCTGGAAATAGGTGTATAAATTATTACATAAGGAAGAAAACACTACTTGTATTTTATTTTTATTTAAATAATAATAATGAATAATAGTAACAGTTTTACTTCTCAACGAAAGTAAATATAGTAATATAACATGTTATTTTATATTACTTTAAGATTGTTAGTTATCTTTCTTTAATAACTCTAAGACTAATTATTTTACGTCTGTGTAGTCAGCGTCAGGGTAAATTTATTATTTATGAAAGTAAAATCTTACGAGTAAATAAACCGTTCATCGTCTATATTTGTTAATTTATCAGTTGTAATTATAAATTAATTGCTATGTAACTTTAATTTAAAAAAATAAATCAAATTATAGAGAAAGTTTTTCCACTACGGTATGTAGCATCACTAAATGGATGGGATAAGGAAGCAGCTACACGTATTTCTTTGGGAAACCGCAGAATAAATTTAGAAAGTGAAAACCGCAAAATCATTGAACATAGCACTATTTTATTTACTTAATTATTATTAGTAATACATTATAGTAAAATCGGGCTTCATTTAGCCCGTACATTTTCAATTCCGTATTTATAATTTTAAATTATTATTATTGTATGATGTAATTTATGTACGGGCGAGTAAACGTTATTTTAATATCTTACGGGATTAAATATTTTATAACATCTTTTTGAGTTATCTATCTTAAAAATTAATCGTCAAGTAGCTTTTCAAACTAAATTCTGACCATAACTTTATTTCATATGTCCTTCAATTTTTTTTTTTTTACTTAACCTTTTACTCCATTGTCTACATAGGTTCTGTATCTCGCAGATATTATTTCTATTAATGATGACAGTAGTATTTTTTGTCTACAAAGCAAAATTTTTTTGGGTATTTTATAAGAAGTTCTTGATTTCTCTTTGTAATAAAATCAAGCCGTACAATTTTTCTCTGAAGCGCCTTAATATCAATCGTTTTGAAATATTTATTATGCCTACATATATTCCCATATTATCCTTGGGCTGTCTAAAAATGTCAGAACGAGTTTTTAAGAATGGGCTGTCATTTCATTATCTGGCGCCCAAAAATATGACGTGT
This sequence comes from Lycorma delicatula, assembly GCF_047948215.1. Lineage (NCBI taxonomy): Eukaryota > Metazoa > Arthropoda > Insecta > Hemiptera > Fulgoridae > Lycorma > Lycorma delicatula. The sequence continues at coordinate 228,016,632 of NC_134456.1, read as the reverse complement.
AAACTGATGTTTATAAAATTAATTACCTTAATTTATCCTTCTATTTATATTTATGAATATTTAATATTTCCTAAAAAGTATGTAAGAATAAGTATGTTCACTTATTCTTATAAAAATAACAATATTCACCTTTATCAAACCAGACAGCGGAACTATTTTTATACAACTCTATACGTTACCTCAGTTTAAGAGAAAGAATCTTATAACTCTTCCGTTGCTATTTTTAATAAATTAAAAAAAAACAAATTGCCTTGTTAGAAATTCACGTTTTTATCGCTCGGTTTTTTTATATCTGTCTAGATTTTACTTAGAAATTTTCCTGAAAATCAGTTTTTTTTTCTATTTTTGACGTCAATAAAAAGAAAAATGAAAATGACACGAAAGTGTTGTTTTACAAATTTCAAACTTAAAATTATTGATGATTTTAAGGATCTAATAACATTTTTTCAATGATTCTTTTTTTCCGAATTTTAATTTATACGAAACGATCCTGGGATGATACGGAAATATTTTACGTCGGACAGAGTGCTGAGTAGATTGCGAAGCAAGGAATTTCGAACAACTACTGTAACTGAGGTTTGTTATTACGCTTACCATTTGTTCAGATTCATGTGTTTTCTTCATACTCTTGATATATGTGAACATATCCTGTCGTTTTCTTATTTCTTATTTTTTAATAATGAATCAGCTGTGAATTTAAGTATTATTAAGAATAAATAACTTATGACTTCACTTTCTTATAAAATGTGAAATAAACAAGATTATTAATTTTATCTGTTCTAGCTAGACAGTACGTTTAACAAATATTTAAAAATGTATATTTATGTAAAGTATGAAATTGTGATTTAATGTATCACAATTCAATATATAGTACACCATTTAAAATTTCATGTATTTTATTTTTTTGTTTTGCTATATTAAGAATAATAATGTTTATTAGGTGAAAAAAGAATATTATTTTCTTCAATAAAAAGACTATTTTTATAAGTTTCTTTTATTGACTGTATTTACATTAATTTTCTCAGAATTAAATTCTCTAAAACTTTTGTTACTAAATATTTCGTATTTATCAATTCTGTATTTTACGTCGGATAACTTAAAAACTACTGGAGTTACAGTTCTGAGGCTGTTTTATCCTATCTTTCAGCTCAAATTTAATAAGAACTACCGACTTTACTGCTTGATTTGGATCCCTGTACTTCCTTTTTACTTCCTTGTACGAAAAAAAGGAAGTACTGTGATCGCGAAAAATGTCGGTTTTCAGATTTCAACGGAAATATCCACCTTGACCATCCCTGAATCCATTTTGATTAGTTTCGGCGTGACGTATGTACGTATATATCTCGCATAACTAAAAAACGATTAGCCGTAGGATGTTGAAATTTTGGATTTAGGACTGTTGTAATAGCTAGTTGGGCACCTCCCTTGCAATCCACTGAACCAAAACTGTTTAAAAAAGCCAAAAATCCAAAACAATTTGGATTTTGGACTTTTTCTTAACTGCAGTATTAAGCCCTCATTGAGAGCTTTTCAACGATTTTTTTTTTGTCTTCAGTCATTTGACTGGTTTGATGCAGCTCTCCAAGATTCCCTATCTAGTGCTAGTCGTTTCATTTCAGTATACCCCCTACATCCCTAACAATTTGTTTTACATATTCCAAACGTGGCCTGCCTACATAATTTTTCCCTTCTACCTGTCCTTCCAAAATTAAAGCGACTATTCCAGGATGCCTTAGTATGTGGCCTATAAGTCTGTCTCTTCTTTTAACTATATTTTTCCAAATGCTTCTTTCTTCATCTATTTGCCGCAGTACCTCCTCATTTGTCACTTTATCCACCCGTCTGATTTTTAACATTCTCCTATAGCACCACATTTCAAAAGCTTCTAACCTTTTCTTCTCAGATACTCCGATTGTCCAAGTTTCACTTCCATATAACGCGACACTCCAAACATACACTTTCAAAAATCTTTTCCTGACATTTAAATTAATTTTTGATGTAAACAACTTATATTTCTTACTGAAGGCTCGTATTTCAACGATAAGTGGTACTTATTTTCATTGGTTCCAGAGTTACAGCCAAATAAAATTTTAATTAATGAAATATTTTGATTTTACAAGGGGAAGGCACATCAATTCGAATTCGACTTCATATACATATTTTTTTTTAATTTATTTTTTAATTTAAATGTATTTATTTATTAATTATTAACTTCTAATTGTAAAAAAAGTTTTATAATAAATACTAATTTTATAATAAGCAAATAATAATTAATTTATTAGTGAAATAAAATTTTATATGCTTTTCATTTTAATTCAAAAAGTTTTACAGAAGTTAAATAAATATTAATAAATCAATATATTTAAGTTAAAAAAATGTATGGCTATGAAACGAATTCGAACCGATGTGTCCATGATAACGGATCTGACACGTTCTCACTTACACCACATAACTAGTTCAACGTCGTGAAACAAAATTATTATACAAATATAAAATGCTGATACGGACACCACAAAATTATGTGATGCAATTTGGTGTCCACCACAATCTAATTGTGTAACTGTCCACTTTATTAAAGAATTGGAGAATCGTATCTCACTTTCAAATGAAATAAGTTTAAATGAAGTGCAGCAAAAAATGTGTATATGTAATTTAATAGGCGTACAAGGAAGTCATGTGGTGTCCATATTAAATTTTTTTTTATAAGGGCTGAAATCCGGGCGAAATTCTTTCGCTAGCCGTTACTCGAAAACAAAGCATTTTCAGACATATGTTTACATGAACATTTTTCAATATTTTCACTAATAGAACATGTCCTGAAGGTTTCTTCGTGGGACACTGTAGGTGAATTTTTTATATATCTTTACGTATATGTACGTTTTATTGAGAATTTTTATTGGAAACCCCTCATCATGTGCTTTTTGTAATACCTTTTATTTGTGGTTTCTTACTTGGAATCGATTGTAAATAATCAGATTGGGAGGCAAAAAAAAATCAGTTACATGCTCTGTTCAGTCTAATTAGTCAGATCTTAAATTCTTTGTTCTTAATATTTTAAATATCCTGTTCTTTGGTTTTTCTTTAAACAGAATGAAATACAAAGCAAATACACTGGAGATGTTTAAGATTGTATTATATAATAATTTATTTATCAACCAGTTACTTTCTGTTTATTTCCTGTAAATATTTTCTTTCTTTACTGAAATTTAAGATACTGGAAATTGCGTGATTTACCTACAAATTACATTACTTTGATGAGTGACACCTGATTGATATTCCTTATTTAAAAGTCCATGAGAACGCAATAACATCGTGCTATCACGATCCTTGAAATAAATCTCGCTTTTTCCTACGCTTGATTCTCTTATGAAAGTCAAGGAATAAAAAAAAAACAACAAATAAAAATGGAATAAAACAAAATTGTAATTATTCAAATTTATTTTATAAAACTGAGCAGTTTCAATGTACAATGAATATATTATATTATTGTAAGTTTAATTGGACGGTATTTTATTTACTAAATCTAAACGTGTAAAATACTTCTAAATATTGTCGGTGGAAATTTCTATTTACAATTTTTTATAACTATATTTTATTCAACTAAACCAAACATGCTGTGGGTAATTTAAATAAATTATTTATATTAGAATTTAGATGGAAAAATATTTGAAAATTGTAATTGAAGTGGTACCGATACGGAATTAAAATTTACGTTTTCATTGTTTGATTTATTTTTATCTCGGTGCGCAGTAAAATCTAATCGTGGTAATTCTAAGTAAAAAATTACTTCTACTATCGTTGTCTGAAATCGGTGGCTAATAGTTCACAAACAATTAAATTCGTTATTTTCCTTGTTTAGAATGTAAAACGTAAAATTTATATGAATAATGCAAACGTTGGTTAGTTTAAGTAGAATTTAAAATTTATTAAATATCCAAAAGTATTGAACGGGTTTGATCAAATTTAATATAAATGAAATTTTATGGAATTTAAATGATGTGACATAATAACCCATTCCCGTATCGAAATGTTTCACTAACAATATCATTAAGTTGGCTCATTAGGTCGCCTCGTTTATTTATTTTTTAACGATTTATTTTGAGTCGCCTCCAATCCGCAACAGAGATCGGCGGAATGGTAAAAAATTATACAATTGATTTTTAAGTGATTTCTTTAGCAAAACTAAACAAACAAAAAACTGATCTACGATTTGACTTCTGAGTTAGCACTGACTTGGCTGAAATGGTAAGGATAATTGAAATGAGAAGGATAGATGCATACACGTTATGAAGAATATTTAATTTTATAAATAGGAACAAAAACGTATCATCAACACTCCAAGACATTTATTAAGAAAGACTACGAAAAAGTTAACCGGCTTTAAAAGATTTTTAACTTTTTGAAAGTTTATTAAATATTACCTTGAATTTCGAAGTTTGTTAGAATTCAAAACATATAAAAATGTGGCAGACTTCTTTAAGTAGATATTAAACGAAATAAAATTTTCTACATTACAAAACAAAAGAAGAAATATTTTAGAAATATGAACAGTCAAAACTTAAAAAAAAACTATTTATTATTAGACATGTTTAAAATTAATTAAAGGACTGCAAAGTTCTTACGTTTGTATTTAGTTCCTGAAAACTTAATTCATATCATTTTACTTTGAATCAGATTCATTACAGATTTTGTTTAAAATTTGTACGTGTTAACCATTTAACAGTTATTTTACGTCGTGCATAAAATAGTATGTTTTTCGTTTCCAATCTTTCGTCTTTTACCCCAAAATTGTAAAAAAATTTTAAAAATACAGATGTGGGACCTATTTTTATTATTTTTTTTTTTCAGGCCATATTTCATTCATATAACCTAGTCTCTAATGGATCTACTCGTCTATTAGTGAACTCGTCATCGCAAATCAACTGATTTTCGAAGTCGAGAATTCTAAGCTTCAAATCTTAGTAAAGTAAAACTTTCAAATGGATTTGAATACTAGACAGTGGATACCGGTGTTTGTTGGCGGTTGAGTTTCAATTAGCCACACATCTGAGGAATGGTCGACCTTTCTTTTTTTCCTTTACTGTTTAGCCTCCTGAACCACCGTGAGGTATTACTTCAGAGAATGATACGTATGAATGTAAATGAAGTTTAGTCTTATACAGTCTTAGGTCGACCATTCCTAGCCCACCGAGCTGGTCTAGTAACTACTAGACCAGCGACTTAAATGACGACTTAACTAAGTCGTCATCGCAAATCACCTGTTTCGAAGTCGAGATTTCTAAGGTTTAAATCCTAGGAAAGGTAGTTATTTTTAGCGGTTTTGAATACTAGATCGTTGATACCGGTGTTGTTTGGAGGTTGAGTTTCAATTAACCACACATCTCAGGAACGGTCGACCTGAGACTGTAATAAAATATGACCTTCTTTTTCTGTTTAATCTCTGAAACCGTCGTAATTTATTACTTCAAGGGATGAATAAGGATCATATATATGAATGTAAATGAAATGTAGTCTTGTACATTCTCAGGAATTGTCGACCTGAGGCTGTTCAAGGCTACATTTCATTTACATTCATAAAGGTCTTCCTCATTCATCCTTTGAAGTAATAAATTACGGTGATTCCAGAGATTAAACAGAAAAAGAATGCGATATTTCATATAAAAGAACTAAATTTACCCCTTAATTTGGTCCCAAGAATTACAGTTATTCAACAATTTCCATCGATGCGTTTTCGAACCAATGGTTCTTATGAACTTCCTTCTTCACTTTCACGAAAAGAAAATGTCCTGAAAATTGACTACAATCTTCGTGAATCAATCTTTATAAATATTATTTTTGTAAGGGCATTATAACACCAATGTTTTATAAATACGCATTTTTAAAAAATAAAAAATGGCTTTTATATAATCTGATAATTTTTGGTCGATATTTTTTCTTAGTTCTTTTCTTTTTTTTTATTAAGTGGTAGTATTTAAAAAAAAACGGTAACCGTAGTGGTTTTTATTTTCTGTTGAAAGGTTAAAACAGTGTAATTGATCCGCATTAACAAACGTTTAGCTGATGATATTATATGATGAGTTTTAAGCTTTCACGATTTATTTTAAGCTATTTAAACGTAAAACCTATATTACATAATGGGTGGTGAAAGTAAAATAAAATAAACGATACCTTTAGCTTCATAGTATTTTAGGTGTTATATTTTTTTTGTTTTAATTCAAACTGTTTAATATTATAGTTTTTGTATTTAATAATAAGAAATCAGTTGCTAAGAATCTTTTAGTAAATTGGGACATGACTGGTTTTGTTATTACATGAAATATTGATTTACAATTTACTGATAAATTAACGTAAAAAGTTCATTGTACATTAAGAATAAGTAAATCATTTAAAGTTGAACTATTTTTTATTTTAATTGTAGTAATTATGGTTCGAACTGTCATTTACCAAGCAATTATTTTTTTTTTTTTTTGTAACTAGTCGAAATGATATATTGCCCAGCTGAACAATAATATGTATTTTAGCGGCAAATTTCATATTTTAACGATTTTTTAATTAAGTTTTATTTGATAATTTATCGTCATTAACTTAAAATATATTTATCACTTATTACTTTACCGCCTGTAGCGATATATATTGCTACAGCTTTAACGGGAAAGTATGTTGACCGTTAAAAACAAAATCTAAAAAATCGGTCTTTTTACACGATTGCCCAAAAAGGAGTGTAATATATTTAGGATGTATGCATGTTTGTTCTACCGTATGCATGAAATGTTCTCAACGGTTGAACCTATTTAGATGTATGACCCCGCGTTTGGAATCCTTACGTTACCGTGAGTGTCATAGGCTATACATATATATTTAAATAAATTAAAATTAAAAAAAAGAAAAAGTATACCATATTCAAAATTGTCACCCACATGCTGTTTGATTATCCTATATAGTAATTATACTATATTAAAGAGGTGTTGTCAGCAACGTTTTTGTTTGGCAGTCGTGTATTAAATTTTTAATATTTATCTGTTGTAGTTTTTGTGTCTTAAGGAGACATTTAAGCCAGTTACTGTAACAAAAATAAAATGAATTTAAATAAATAGTAAATAATTGTGAAAAAAAATTTATTTCAATGCTCCCAATTCCCAGAAATTCATTTTTGTCAGACGGACGTTTGTGCGTATTTACTTACATACGTATATTTGGTCCTGTATTTGGTCTTATAACTGTGGACCCCGGTGATTGTTTTTCTTCATACTTGGTAGTCAGGTACTATGTTCGGGGGATAAATAATGAATAAATTTTTCGCAAAAATTGGAAGAAATAATTGGGTTGTTTTGGACAAAATGAAATTTCAAATCTTCACTGGGGCATTTTAGCAAAAGGTTTTTCTTACGAAAATTGAAATTCTTTGTATTGAGATTACAGATTGCTTTACGTTTTTATTTTTTTTTCAGAAAAGGTGTTAATGGTAGTTTTTGCATTTATATGTTCTATATCAATAAGCCTTCAAAACACTATAAAAAGAATTTTCCCATCCTACTCCAATGGTCTGTGGTAACGAAAAATATTTTTATAATTTAAAAAAAAAATTTATAATAATTTACTTAAGTTACATTTAAAGTGTAAACATCCTAATTTTTTGATAGTCCTTACTCTTTTATTATTTCTTGAAAAATTAAATTAGCCAAAAATGTTCATTCTCTACCTAGAAAATGACACTATAATTTGCTTATTTAGAATTACGACTGCAATTTTGTATGTTTTTAAACAATTTTTAAAAAATCATTTTTTAAATTTATCATCATATTTTATTATCATATTTTCTTAAAAAAAAAAAATGTTAATTTAATTAAAAATTAATTTAAAAATACAAAATTTAATTTTACTGGAATGCTTCCCCTTGAGTGTGAGAATCTAGAAAAAAAATGTTTAATGCTCAAAGCGTTTAGTTAAACAATAGAGTCACTAAAATAACTTAATATACCTCCCATGATGGGGAGCCCTAAATTAAAAAGTCTGATGCGGACACCATATGACTTCCTTGTACACCTATTAAATTACAAAACAATTTTTTTTTTTTAATGAAAATTACATGAAATTTTTTTTCATTAATAACTTCTGATATTTTTTTAATTTTTTTATTGTTATTATTGAATTATTATTCATTGCAAAAATCTTTTACAAACAGAGGTTAATAATTATTAATAAATCAATATAGTTAAATTAAAAAAAAAACGTAAAAAAAGGGAGATGAAGTCTGATTTGAACCGTTGTGCCTTCCCCTTGTAAGATCCAAAATCTCGTATTTCATTAAGATTTTATTTGGCTGTAACTCTGGAACCAATGAAAATAACTACCACTTAAGATACATCGATAAAAATTTCTCGATAAGGGCTTATTAATGCAGTTAAGAAAAAGTCCAAAATGCAATATTTTTTTGGATTTCGGGCTTTTTTTTGACATTTTTGGTCCAGTCGATTGCAATCAAAAGGGAAGGTTCACAACTAGATGTTACAGTAATCCTAAATCCAAAATTTCAACATCCTACGGTTAACCGTTTTTGAGTTATGCGAGATACGTACGTACGTTCAGACGTCACCCCGAAACTAGTCAAAAAGGATATTTCCGTTGAAATCTGTAAACCAAAATTTTTTCCGATCACAATACTTCCTTTAATTCGTACAAGTATGGTTGTGCTTCATGTTAGAAATTATTGAAAAAAATTTGATGTTACAATTTTAACAGTTCCGCATCTATTTATTATCCGTTCAACTGTAAAACAAAAAAAAAATATTAGCAAATATACCTACCTAAAAGTAACCTTTTTTCGTATAAGACGACTATTTTGGGTGTACTGTAAACCACTTTTGAAGCTAGCTGTGAAAAATATTAAATGGCCGCCATTTTTGCAAGGGTTTTAAAAAACCTGAATTTTTTATGACATAATTCTTGATTTTCAATCCTCTTTATAATGATACGTCACAATTTTATTCTTTCATTTAAATTTTTTTTAATTACTCTCTGACACGGGGTTGTTCGGTGGTCTTATACCAAAAAATGATCGTTTTTGGTAGGAGTATTTGCTAAATTTTATTATTCTATGTTTTAACTGTCGAAGTTACTTAAGGGTTACCATACTTTGTAAACACTCTGTATATAATTTTAATTTTTATGTTAATTTTAAATATCTTTTAGTTAAGTAATAATGTCACTTCTATATTTGTAAAACCTGTGTTAAATATTTAATTAAAATTTTATTTTCACTTATAATGTAAGATAAAGAAATATTATTTCTTGATTTACTATTTATGTCTTAGAGTACAGTTGTACACAACCAGTTTTGTTGTATATGTGAGAGATTTATAAGGTCCCGATAAATGTAGTACTATTTTTCCCGGACCGTATTTTTTTAGTATAAACTTTCTATTCATACGATACCAACCCAACTTCTTTATATTAATTTCTGTCTTATCATTATTAGTTTTAATTTAAATCAATTCATTATTAATTTCGCAGACTTTTGTATGGATTTTCTTACAACAAAATTATTGTACGAATTACAATAATTAAAAAAATGCCTTAACCTTATTAAAAAAAAACCTTATACGAAGTATAAAGGAATATTGTGATTAAGAAAAATTTCGGTTTTCAAATTTCAACGGAAATATCCATTTTGACCATCCCTGAATTCATTTTGACTAGTTCCAGCGGGACGACTGTACGTATGTATGTATGTATTATGTACGTACTTACGTATCTTGCATAACACAAAAACGATAAGCAGTAGGATGTTAAAATTTTTGATTTAGTACTTTTGTACCATCTAGTCGTGCACCTCCTCTTTTGATTGCAATTCACTGAACCAAAAGTATCCAAAAAAGCCCAAAATCCAAAGAAGAAATTGGATTTTGGACGTTTTTTTAACTACAGTAATAAGACCTGATTGAGAGTTTTTCGACGATATTTCAGAAGTGGTACTTATTTTCATTGGTTCCAGAGTTATAGCCAAATAAAATTTTAATCGATGAAATATTTGGATCTTACAAAGGGAAGGAACATCGGTTCGAATCGCACTTCATCTCCTTTTTTTTTAATTTAAATATATTGATTTATTAATAATTATTAACCTCTGTAAAAAAAAATTCTAATAAATAATAATTCAATAACAATACAAAAAAAAAATAAAAATATCAGAAGTAATAATGAAATAAAATTTTATGTAGTTTTCATTAAAAAAAAAAAAAATGTATATGTAATTTAATAGGAGAACAAGTAAGTCAAGTGGTGTCCACACTTGATTTGGTGAAACATCTGTTTATTCGGTTTTGTTTACATTTTATTTTGTTGATGGTTGCATCATAATTTAAAAAATACAGCATTAGGTAAATATAATATATACATTTATTTAGAGTAACAAAGGGACTTTTTACTTTATCCTAATATTTTACGTAAGATTGTTGAATTAATAATTGTATAAATATTTTATGCTATTAAAAACTAATATTTTAGCATCTGTGTAACTGTCCACTTTATTAAAGAATTGGTAGATCGTATCTCACTTTCAAACGATATAAGTTTAAATGAAGTGCAGCAAGAAATGTGTATATGTAATTTAATAGGCGTATAAGGAAGTTATGTGGTGTCCACATGAGATATTTTAATTCAGAAATATGCATTACTCCTGAATCGGTCTGTAACATACTTCTTTAATCGGTCAGTATTTTATATACTGAGTAATTCAGGAGGAAAGAAAAATATTTGGGAACTGATTCTAGAGCTTGAAAAAAGGAAAAACGTTCATACAAACATGTATCCGAATAGACTTTGTTATTGTTATACTAAAATTTTTAAGGTTAAAACTAAAACAGCTGTTTTTAATCTTTATAAATTCATAGCATTTTTCTGTTAGGTTTTGTTTTTAATAATAATTTTAATTTTGTTATTCATAAAACTACATTACATAAATTTAAAAAATTTATGTAATTTTTGCATTACTTCAAACCTAAAAAAAAACATGTTTATCGTCACCGAATTTTTCTGTTTTACATTGGATATCATGAAAACTATGAAAGATACCGTTGTGAGACCTGTTTTATTTGATTTTCAGATGAAAAACATATGAAACCATCAAGTTTACATATTACATAACTACTTAAAAATATCAGTAAGGCCTCATTTCACCGGGGAATTGAAATCCTAATGAAATTTCTCGCTAGCCGTAACTCGACAACAAAGCGTTTTTTAACAAATGTTTGAAATTTTTTCCTTATTTTAAACTCTAGAATCAGTTCCCAAATTATTTTTCTTTCTTCCTGAATCACTCTGTATATAGGATATGTAAACGGTAGCGGTTACATTACCTGTTTGTTGTAGTACTAATTTGTTATGAAAACTAACGATTAATAAATATGTAATAAAAAGTAGCAACAGGATAACGCAAGCTGTTAATATCAAGGACAATTTCCAATAACCGCTTTCGTTACTATTATAATGAGATTTGATGATTCATATTTTTGGTCTTTCGTCTCGCTTTACTAAATGAACATTGTAAATATTGTTTTTATATACTAGTTTTATATATATGCCAGTGAGTGATATTGTGATATTTTAATTACTTGTTTTATAATAATGGTAAAGATTTGAAGGTAATTTAATACAATTTAAAATTTAAAAAAAAAATTGATAATCAAAATCGTTATTTTTGACGAAATAAACTTTTATTTTCATTACACAAACTGCAGTCAATGAAAATTCATAAATGTGTTTATTTGTAATATGTTTTAAAATTTGTTTGTTATTTTTTTTGTTTAAATTTGTCGCGTATAAATAATTACACAATATCTTTTATATTGTTTAGAAATTTTTATAGTTGTTAGCAAAGGTAAAAAACCGGCAAAGAATTGGTTAACTTTCCTGACTTTGTCGGTAAAGTTATTCAACTTTAGCTACCAAGAGTGAGAGGATTACTAAATCCTGGACATTTTTCTCTGCTGATAAAAGCGTATAGACCCCTAAGAAATATTGAATTAGTAAAAAAATATTATTTTACTCTGAGATACTTACCAGTGACCCGTATTCAGACCTTATCGTACAAAATATCATATCTAAATATATCAAGCAAAAACGAGAACTCATGAAAAAGAAAAAGAAAAATAGTTAGGCTTATATCCCAACCCTGAATAAAATTAATCGCCTGAATATATAATCAAAGTTACATAGTATTATGATGTAATCATCTAATTAATACAGGAATGTAAAGTCCAGAAACAACAAAAAAGTGTTTTTTACCCCTAAATCTCCATATATATCTGCCCATTTGACCAGTTGTGACCAAAAAGAGTTGTGACTTTATATATCATATATACATATATATATATATGTGACGTACGTGCATATATTTTTCCGGAATTATTCAAGGTCATGAAACGTCAAGACCTACAAACCCCCGACATTCATAATGCTACCCAGTCAACATTCTTCTGATATAGTGTACTATAAAACTGTTCAAGAAAATTTAATAGCTGGGAAAATAAAAATACTTAAATTTTTATTAAGTAGGTCGTCTTTTAGAGCACCATAGCACGTATAAATTACAATAATAAGTAAAACGTAACACCGTTCAGTGCAGTATATGCAGCAGTAAGATTCAAAGAATACGACCAAGATACTAATTAATTGGCAATAAATGTATGTATTCGTTTTAATAAAACTATAAAAAGAAGCGAAGCGAATTGTAATGAAACAGTCATTTTTAATAAAGAAATTTATTAAACTTTTTCATTGATGCGAGTAATTTATATGGGGTAAGCGTATAATATACTTATTTTTAGCATATTTAAGCAATTTTCAATGAATTAAGTGCTTGAGTTTAACTAAGAGAATTTTATATTAGTATTACAGAAGTGATGACACATAAAAATTTCTTTCGCTCATGAAAATAGCGTTACGAGCCTTATGTATATTTAATGAATAAATTTTTCACCACTCTAGTTTTAAGAAGTAAAACTACAAGTACATCTGATGCAATCGGATGACTGTACAATGATTCATCTGTAAGAATTATAATTTTGTAGTTTATGTTACCTTCAAATAAATTGTTATTTATCTAATAGTGTTAATTATCATAATTTCGCATTAAATTAACTTTTTCCTTCCTACAGAAAAAAAAAATGTAACTTATAAAAGAAGTACGTATTATCTCCAATAATGTATTATATACACACGCGCACGCGCTGACACACACATACACATATATATAACTAGCTCCTACTCGCGGCTTCGCGCGCGTACTTATAACAATGTAACCTATAAAAAAAAGAATGAAAATACAAAAATATTTTCGAAATCGGTGCAGTAATTACTCGCGAAATAAAGAAATTTACACGTTTTATCGAACTGATCAATTTTTCCCAACATTGCTAATTTCTTCATTTATTGAAAAAGTTATGATACTGGTTTTTTTATAGCCTAGTTGTTTCTCTATAAATAAAAATAATCATCCACTTCTATTGTTACAATTATATTTTTGTAAACTTATTGCAAAATCTGAAGTTGCTTTGAGGCTACACTGAGCGAGAGATAAGAGAGGAGGGTAGGTTTTCCAAAATGAAATGTAGATAACAATTTTCCTCTTGTTTGGAACTGTTATTGTGAAAAATTCTATCAAGATCAGATTAAAACTGTAGATCTGTATAAAAGATTGACGGACGCAAAAATTATTCTTTAAATACAGTGATTCAAGTAGTGTTACCGAAGCTTACGGCTGAACTGTTACCGGTTGAGCGTATTCTACTAGCGAAAATAATGGAAAAAAAATTCATATAAAACATGAGTCCGAAAACGCTCCGTTAGCGAGTTAACGGTTAGCAAAATTTTACCTTGATTCCTGGGTAGAGTGAAATAAACCATACTGAAATTCTAAGAACATAAATTAAGGGGTAAAAATGAAGGTCTCTTAACTTGGTTTGCCCTTTGTTCAATTCTTTTTATAAAAATATTTATATTCAACCTTAACCATCAGTGTATTCTAAATGCGTTGAATCTGATAAATCGCCTCCAATTTTGGAGAATAATATTTATAATATGTATATTTAACGTTAATTAGACGAGCCAAACGAGCGTAAGTTATGTTTAGTTTAAATTTCATTTTTTACGAGGGTTTCTCATAATCTCTTTACCTTAGAGATTGGTATCGGGTGAATTTTTTTTTTAATTTCTTGTTACCGTTTTGACCCCCACCAGAGCTTATCTGTGTTTGTCGACATACCGGCGAAGGCCGGAATAAGTAAATATTTCGGTTTTAAATATTTGGTATGTGTTGACATTCACCTGAGAATATTGACATTTACCAGATGTAGGTCTTTTCACGGTACCGCGCGCACACACACACACACACCCATATATATATATATACCACGGATTGTTAATTTATGTACTAAAACATATGTTCAAATCAATAGTTTCAATTGTGTACAGAAAAGAGCTTTTTTGAGGCTATCCACAACAACTTTATTTTCTAATTTTCTGTTAGATTATTTTTCGTAGAAAAAAATATCCAGCAGAGAGTGTAATTCCGATAGGAGTTATTCCTAAAGTTATCTCTAAACTCTTAGAAATTACGTTTAAAAGGTTGAAAATATCTTCACTAGTACTAGTTAAAATTAGGGTCTTTTATATTTATTTTAAAATAATCTGTTGTGGACACTACATAATTTCCTCGTACGCCTATTAAATTGCATGTACACATTTTTTGCTGCACTTCATTTAAACTTATTTCATTTCAAAATGAGATACGGTCCTCTAATTATTTAATAAAGTGGACAGATACACAATTGCTGAAATATTAGTTTTCATTAACATCAAATTTTTATACAATTATTAATTCAACAACCTTACATGAGATATTAGGATAGAGTAAAAATCCCTTTATTACTCGTATTATTAGATCAGTATTATTCGTATCTTCGTGAGGTGCAGATTAACAAAAGTTTCAGATTTCTAGTGTGTCGTATAAATAAAAGTTAACAATAATTAAACTATTCCGTTTAGTGAACTCATGTACTGGTTACAAATATTAATTTCGACCTTACGGTGTAAAATATTAAGTTTTTATTATCGGATTATTTGGTGAATAATCAAAAATGAAAAAGAAGCAATCATAGAGGAAAAAGAAAAATAACGAAGAAATATATCTAAAAAAAACGACAAGTAGATTAATATGAAGGGAAGGATAAAAACATTAAGAAAAGATGATAAATATAAAGAGGTAGAAAATGTTAAAACCAAAGAAAGAAATAAAAGGAAGAAAATGTTGCAAACAAAAAAAAAATAAACAGGAAGACAATGGTGCAAACAAAAAAATAAACAGGAAAAAATGTTGCAAACAAAGAATGAATAAAAACATTAAGGGAAGATGATAAATATAAATAGGAAGAAAACGTTAAAACGAAGGAAAGAATAAAAAGATTAAGAGAGGATGATGAATATAAAGAGAGAGAAAATTTGGAAACTAGAAAACGTGTACACGAATTAAGACAAGAAGAATTATATCAAACCAAAGAGCGATTAAATGATCGGCTACAAAAAACAAATAAACGAAATGAACAACTCCGACTTAGGGAGAATATTATCAGATAATACCAGAGGAGTAATGAACTAAAAGATAAGAATTTCTTGCAATTTATTAAAGATCGGGCATGTATGCCTCAGTATGTTCGTTGTTCTTGTGAGGGTCTATTTTTTAGTCACTCTGTAGTTACCTTTAATATTAAATTAATCCGAAATTCCACAATTATTAAATAAAATAAATTAGAAAATCCAAAAATAATACGATTCTAAACTATAATTTTCAATTAATATTAAATAATCAGATGTTTAATCAAATCTATTACTTATACACATATGTAATAATGCCTATTAAATTACATACACATTTTTAAAGTATAAAAAAATTTATTTCACTAATAACTTCTGATTTTTTTCATTTTTTTTATTGTTATTATTGAATTATTATTATTTATAATAATAATTGCTTTAACGTTTTCTTACAATAACGGGTTATAATTATTGATAAATCAATATTGTTAAATTTAAAAAAAAGTTAAAAATATATTTAAAAAAAAGATGAAGTCTGATTCGAACCGATGTGCCTTCCCCTGTAAGATCCAAATATTTCATTACTTAAAATTTTATTTGGCTATAACTCTGGAACCATAAAAATAAGTACCACTTTGATATATTGGTGAAAAGCTCTCATTGAGGGCTTATTACTGCAGTTAAGAAAACGTCCGAAATCCAAATTTTTTTTATTTTGGAATTTTTTGGACAGTTTTGGTTTAGTCGATTGCAATCAAAAGGGAAGCTGCACAACTAGACGTTACAAGAGACCTACATCCAAAATTTCAACATTTTACGGTTATCGTTTTTGAGTTATACGAGATACATACGTATAGTCGTCATGCCGAAACTAGTCAAAATGGATTCAGGGATGATCAAAATGGATATTTCCGTTGAAATCTGAAAATCGAAATTTTTCGTGGCACAATACTTCCTTCACTTTGTACAAGGAAGTAAAAAATCTTTGTTTTTTTATGTATAATCTTTTAATCTCCCCCTCTCAAAATAAAAAGTCATCATTTTCTTTTAAATACATTACATACATAACTAAATATGCAGAACAATTTCCAAATACTGCTGAGTGTAAATGCTATTAATTCATTGTAGCTTTAATTAAATAAACTTAACATTTTGTTAATATTTGAGAATTAGCACAAATTAGTAAGTGGAATCATTTTACACACTAAGACGATTCAGAGATTTGAAAGAGACAAGGTTTAACGTAATGTGAATGCGTCTCATTTTTAAACCCAAATAAACTTTGCTCTTTCTGAAATTCATAAATGTAGCCATCTTTTTGAATTTTATTTAGTTTTTAACCACTTTTAATGAAGTGAAATTTATATTAACCAGATTCAGTTAGTTAATAAAAAGAAATATAAGCTTCCTGTAGTTGAATTATAGATCAGGGTCATCTTTATAGATATCGAAAACGATTTACCTATTTCATTTCCTGCTTTTTAAGAGGGCGCACTTAATGTAGAAGTAATGTTTGAACCAAGAACAGTCGCTTCAGTTTTTATTGATATCATTTTTATGAAGTACAAGGACTCTCTCTATTCATATCATCTAATATATTATTTATATATTACTTTTATGCTTATACCATTACTGATATTGTAGGCCGCATAATGCAATATATTATTCTGTCATACAGTTCATCTTATATTTGCATTACGTTATAAATGCAACTACTCTATGAAATTTAAGTACATAAAATTCTGTACGTTTTCTAGAATTACGCCGCATTAATACTACTACAACTCGGAAAGTCTTTCATCTATCCTTATTCACAGTAATACTTAAAAGGTTCGGCTTTTTTTTAATTACCTATTACCTTACTACCGACCTTAAAATTTTTCTCCCCAAGTTGTGTTTAAAAAATGTATGTGATGTGGATACCACATACATGACTTCCTTGTACGCCTATTAAATTACACATACAATTTTCTTTTAAATGAAAAGTACATAAAATTTTATTTCATTAATAACTTCTGATATTTTCTTTTTTTTATTGTTATTACTGAATTATTACTTATTGTAAATATTTTTTTATAACCAGAGGTTAATATTTATTAATAAAGCAATATATTTAAATTAAAAAAAAGTAAACAAAAAAAGGAGAAGTCGGATTCGAACCGATGTACCTATCCCTTGCAAGATCCAAATATTTCATTAATTAAAATTTTATTTAACTATATCTCTGGAACCAATGAAAATAAGTACCACTTATGATATATTGTTGAAAATCTCTCGATGAGGTCTTATTACTGTAGTTAAGAAAAAGTACAAAATCCAATTTTTTGGGGATTTTTTTGGACACTTTTAGTTCAGTCGATTGCAATCAAAAGGGGAGGTGCTCAACTAGATGTTAAAACACTCCTAAATCCAAAATTTCAACATCGTACGGCTAATCGTTTTTTGAGTTATACGAGTTATATACGTACGTACAGTCGTCACGCCGAAACTAGTCAAAATGGATATTTCCGTTGAAATCTGAAAACTTACATTTTTCGCGATTGCAATACTTCCTTTACTTCGTATAAGAAAGTAAAAATAACGGATTGTTAAAAACTAAAGTTAAATTTTACTAATTTAAATTTTATTAATTAAATAAAAATAATCACTAGGAAGTCTAGTGTATTGCTTTTAATGAATTGAACACGGAAATTTGAGAAAAAAATAGCTACGATAAATGCTACAAATATTGGTAAAATATTTTATAAAATTACAATCGTACAATTCGTTTAGTTTCTTACAATTTCATTATGTTGTCACATTATTTGAAAGGGCGTGTATGTAAAGAGTCATCAAATTCAATGTGATTTAATGTAAAATTAAAAAAAAGGTTTAGTTCCGGATTTATTATTTTATATATATATATATATATATATATATATATATATATTTTTTATTATTGAATTATAATTCATCATAAATTTTTTTATACAATAGATGTTAATAATTAATAATAAAGCAATATATTTAAATTACAAAAAAGTAAATAAAAAAAAAAAGGAAAAGTCGGATTCGAATCTATGTGCCTTCTCTTGTGCGTTCTCTTTTGAACGATGATATATCGTTCAAAAGCTCTCAATGAGGACTTACTACTGCAGTTAAGAAAAAGTCCAAAATCCAGATTGTTTTGGATTTTGGGCTTTTTTGGACACTTTTGGTTCAATCGATTGCAATCAAAAGGGGAGTGCACAACTAGATATTACAATAGTTCTGAATTCAAAATTTCAATTTTACATATGCACAGACGTCACGCCGTAACTAGTCAAAATGGATCCAGGGGTGGTCAAAATGGATATATCCGATGAAATCTGAAAACCGAAACTTTTGCTACCGCAATACTTCCTTTACTTCGTACAAGGAAGTAAAAAAGATTCTCTCGTTGTTGCTGTAAGTGTTAACTATTACTCGTTGTAAAATAATATTTAAAAAGCTAAATAATTAATACATTGAATTATTAACTCGAGGTAAAAAATTGTAATAAAAATTTTGTATGTTACAATAATTCAGTTAAATAACAGTATTGTATAACAAAGTTATTCGGGTAGTCTGATAATAACTTGTGTTTTTATAGTAGAATTCAATTCGTAAAATTTAGTTCGGATCTACTCGTATTTTTAGCGCACAAATTATTCATTATTGTATCTTATTTTATATTCTGGTCTAGACTTATGTCTAAAATTACATTTAATGGCAGAACGTCTATACTACATTGTCAAATGTAACGAACGATGGAGGCGGGGCTTAATTTCGAAAAAAGCATTTATTCACTTTATTAATGTTAGAAGTTATTTGTTCTTATTGAGAAATAAATACTTTATTTTAACATTTTCTTTTTACTTTCTTGGCATCGTAGCTGTAGAGTTATGCCGCAAGAAGGAAATTATGGTATCAGTCAAAAAATGGAATATCGGTTTTTTTATATTTCTCAATGTTTAATGACCCAGGGACCCCAAAAATGAAAACAAAAAAAATGGCGGAGTAATGTTCGTACGTACGTATGTAAGTATGTTGGGATGTTTGAAGCTTAATAACTTTTGACTAGATAAGTAGATTTTGATGAAATTTGGTACAGAGACTCGTATATATGAGTCAATTCGTTAGAGAAAGTTTGGAGTCAGTATCTCTTGAGGGTGGAGGGGATTTGGAGTCAATTTTTTCAAAAGTTTGCAGACATAATAACCCCACTTTATATTAAGCTCAGTACATTTTTATCTTACCATTTAAAAAAAAATTGCGCCCAAATTATTTCTTCCCCCAAAAATAGAAAAATTAAAAAATTGTTTTTTTTTTATATATATTGCAAATTTTTTAAGTGAATTATTTTATGTCTTTGAAGCATAATAGTAATGGGAAGTTGGCCAAAAAAAGAAATACTTTGGCAGTAATATTAGGGATCGGGCGGCCGATTAAAGTTTAAAAATATAAATTATTTTGAATTAAAATTTTTTTTACTAAAAATTTTAACCGTAATAATATATTTCTCCAGCCAGTTTTCCAGCTACTGCCGGATCTAGGTGTTTGTGTTTATATAAGCAAATGCAATTATTGCTACCGGCTTGCCAGGCCTGAAGTAGTGTAATGTGAATGCAAATGTATCGGTAAACATATAGCTGAAACAGACTCAGAGCGACCCGGAGACGTGTGGTTAATTGAAACCCAACTACCAAAGAACACCTTTATCCACAGTTTAGCATTCAAATTCACATAAGAGCGACTAACTGCCTTTAAAAGGACTCGAATCTTAGAACTCTCGACTTCGAAAAATCAGCTGATTTTGCGATGGCAAGTTTAACCGCTAGACTAACTCGGCGGATAATAAAATTTTATCATAATAATCCCAGACATTTTCATCCTCTGACGTTTAACAGACGATATAATATGCACATGGTATTGAAACGAATGGAAAATCAGATTCTCCTTCATCTCCTTCATGCATACGTAGATAAAACAATTTTTCGTATGGTTATTACGCTTAATTTTATTCTGATGACAATTTTATTTCTCTCATGTTTAAAATGAAACAATGTCCAACCGTTTTTAAAGCTGAATTTTGTTCAGGGATCCTTATGCATACATATTGTGACTTTTACTAGTACAGCGGGCGGCATATAGCTGTGCACATTGCGTGTGAGAGAGATCGATTCATAGGACGGGTTACGAAAAAATCTCGTGTCTCGTATAATAACATAGTATGCAAATTGTCAGAGTTGTTGAGGATAGTTAATTGCCCGGTAAGCCAGCCGTCAGCATATGTGCATTACGCCGCCCGCAATATTTGCTGAATCTATCCAGCGAGTCTTTAATGACGTAACGGGTGATGTCAGGCGTCGTAGCTCATATTTGCAATAACATTTTTTCATTTCTCGGCAGAAGTGAATATCAATTAAGAGAACATAACATTGTTTTTTTGAAAATGAACCATACGTATATACCAAGTAAACGCAATTTACTCTTTGTGTGTTTGCGGCTTTATTTAGAGCTTTGACTACGTCAATTGTATAATAGAATTAATTGAGTTCACGTACAATATATAATAAATGGATGGCTATTATAAGTTTCCCACATTATTCTCCTTATTTATAGGTTTATATAACATTGGATTTATATATCTGTTCAGTAATATATCTTGTGTAGGAATAATTAACTATTTATCCGTATATAGGAAAATTTTTTACAGGAAAACTTATAATAAATGGTAATTGTACATTACAGTACAAACCTTTTTTTTAAATATTTTTATTTATAGTCGCATCAACAATAAAAGTCATTAACTAATCATCAAGATCTGTGTGAATCTGTACTGGTAAACGTGTAATCTTTAACATATTCAGGCCGACCATTCCTGAGACGTGTGGTTAATTGAAACTCAACCACCAAAGAACACCGGTATTCATGATCTAATATACAAACCTGAATAAAAGTAACTATCTTCATTAGAATTTGAACCTTAGAACTGCGAAATCAGCTGATTTATGGAGAGGAGTTTACCATTAGGTGAGCCCGGTTTAATACAAACTTTATTTATTCATTCTAAAGTTAATAATAGTAGAAGCCCGGGATTGCATACGTGAGAGAAAGAAAAGAGAACTGTGTTTTTTTTTTGCGACCGTATGGAAATAATCTGTGTATAAAGTACTTTGTTTGGGGACTACCCACTTTACAAAGAAGATCCACTTTTATAATTATACTAAATAAATTTGAGAGATCCCTCTATTTTAATATGATATAAAGCTAAGAAGATAGAAACTGTATAATATTTTTTTCTGTTACAGTATGGGTTACAACGAAATATAACCAGCAGTGCTGGATAATCAATAATAAAAACTGGTTTTACTTGTTACCAAACCATGTGTGTGCGTATTGGGGTATAAAAGCATTATTGAATGAATGCATTAATCAACTACAATGATTGTACTAAGTTGTGACATCTATGTTGTGGCTGTCAAAATAAATGTTCACTGTTATTATATAGCTGTCCATTTCTATTTACAATTTCGGATCAATATTATTTTTGTGTTTAACATTTATAACAATTCTGTCCACATATATGCTAAATGAATGCATTTAAATATATTTCGTTACGTAGAATGCTAAGTAACCAATATATTTTTTATCCGCTATAAATAACTGGGATAAATATAAATATATGTAATGTTGATAGAGGTTAGTTATATTTTAACTTGAAAGATTTACTGAATGTATTTGTTAAAATATTCCTAAAACGCATTAAAAAAAAAGATGTAATAAAAATGGACAACGTAAGGTTACAGTATAATTAGTTGTATTTTTTGTCGTTCTTTGTATCGCTTGCTTGTTTATTTACGGAATAACAGCTACAGGCAAAGGAAAACTAATGCACCTGGAACGGAAGTTAAATTATTGTTGTTCTTCTTCCTTATAGAATATCGAGTTTAATGTAATCGTTTTGCTTTTGAGATCTTATGTCGGTCGAAATTGAACGCTGGAAAGTAGTATAACTTGGAAATCAGAGTTTCATGTTGAGACATATCATGAGATTTTATAAACTGGTTTTACGAGTGTATGGAAGATATTTCAATTCATCGATGTGTTTGTATTAGGTTTAATAAAACCGGTACTAATCCGGAAATGTAAATTTATTTTGTTTTGACAGGAAATTTCCCTTCTTAAAATAACATCCTTTTCTTGTAAGTTATAATCCATAATTAAATTTATTTATGGTTAAATGAAATTTAAACAAAACAATCGTATAGTAAACAAACCATAATTTTAGACGGTTTAAAAAATTATATACTTATATTTTATTAAACGTATTCTGTTATATGAACAAATGTGAAAATTTTTAACTGTTTAAATTCTTACTTCCGGAATGATTTAAGCTACGAAGAGCTATAACTGAATATAGCTTAAATCGCTTTTTGAGCTCATAGTCGACGCTTTCTAAGCTCATTCTACTAGCAAAAATAATGAAAAAAGTTCATATAAACATGGGTCTGGGAACGTTCCGTTACCGAGTTACTGCCAGCGAAAGATTTCGCCCTGATTCCTTGGTAAAGAGTGAAATAAAAACGTACTGAAATTCTAGAAACCAAAATAAAAGTGTAAAATTGATGGTTTCATATGATTTATGGCCTTAAAAATTGAATAAAACTGGTTCCCTAATCATATTCCCAGTAGTTTTTATAATATCCGGCGTAAAACAGAAAAAATTGTTGTCTAAAAACATGTTTATAATATGTTAAATGGGTAGTAAATGCATCAAATTTAATATTAAAAACTTGTAAAGAATTTAATTTTGAGAAAATTGATGTATAATAGCCAAAAAAAAAACAAATACAAGTTCAAGAAAATTGATTTTGTATATAAGTAAACCACACACCTTTCGGAAAACAGTAGACTGAACTTAAGAAACTGAATAAAGTGAAAATTAATAAAAAATAATAAAGAAGTGACAGTTTTAGAATAATTATTTATGAAAATTTTAATCAGTGCCAAAAATTCTTACTGTATTAGCAATATAATAGCCACTGTTTCCATAGACAACGGTTGTCGCAAATGACTTTTGATCTTTCTTTTCCTGTTTAGCCTCCGGTAACTACCGTTTAGATAATACTTCAGAGGATGAATGAGGATGATATGTATGAGTGTAAATGAAGTGTAGTCTTGTACATTCTCAGTTCGACCGTTCCTGAGATGTGTGGTTAATTGAAAACCCAACCACCAAAGAACACCGGTATCCACGATCTAGTATTCAAATCCGTGTAAAAATAACTGGCTTTACTAGGACTTGAACGCTGGAACTCTCGGCTTCCAAATCAGCTGATCTGGGAAGACGCGTTCACCACCAGACCAACCCGGTTGGTCAAACTGTCGCAAATGACTGTCGAGGAAGTACATTACTTTATTCTCATGTTTTATTTTTTTTATAATGATTACAAAAATAAAACTTTACTGCAGTACAGTAACTAAAAGTAAATAACAAAAGTTAACAAATACTATGTAGTATACCGGCCGGCCTTCGTGGCGCAAGTGGTAGCGCCTCGGCCTTTCATCCGGAGATCCCGGTTCGAATTCCGGTCAGGCATTGCATTTTCACACGCTAAAAAAATTGTCATTCATCTCATCCTCTGAAATAATACAGCGGTCCCGGAGGTTAAAACAAAAAAAAAAAAAAAAAAAAAAATAAATATTATAATAAATATGTGTATATATATCGGTTTATATATAAAAAGCAGCCACCAGGCGTGACTCAGTGATGGAGTGTTAATAGTCGATGGGTTTCCCAATAACTGTACTGGCTTCAATTTTGAAATTGAAAATTTTATGAAAAATCGTTACACATAACTCGTTCTGTCTTAATAGCAAGAAACCTTACTATAAAATTTCGTAATAATTGGAAAACGTGTTTGACTGTAAGTGCGTCAGTAATACACAAATAGACGAAATGCCAAAAGGTCAAGTTGAAACAGCACCTCATTTCTCTCGGTCAGTAAATAATTAAAATATTTATTTTTTATCAGTTTGAACTAAATAAATTAAATTGTACAATAAAATTAGATTTTTATGTAAATGTATATGAGAAATAGTATATATATTTTTTTAATTATTTAAAAAATTAGTTAACATAGATATGTCAAACTGACATTTCAATTTTTATTTCGTTGATCCATAAAAGATGAAAAAATATATTTTTATAAAACATTTACTACAATAACTATATGATATATTTAAATATATTTGCAACAAAATAAAATCATTTTATAATTGTTTCAAATTTTTTATTTTTAAAACAAAGGTTGAGAGTGAATGTTGTTTTAAGACAAATTTAGCGTGGAAGTTAACTTTAAAATATAATTTTGCAATTGAATTTATTTAATAGAATCTAATAAAATATCATTTGATCCTTTTTTAATTATGTAATCACTTATTGTTCTATTTAAATTTGCAATTTTTAATTGTAAACAACCAGATTAAAAAATGGTCCCAGCAGTTCATTCTATCAAACTGGAACAATAAATAGAAGTTTTTGAAGCACTTTGTACAGCACATGTTTAATATAAATATAAATTACACAGTCCTTTCTTACCTTAAAAATAATGCTAATTCTTACTCTTGGAGTTAGTAGTAAATTAATATTATCACCAGTAATTAATTATGTATAAATTCTTCATTGATTTTAATTTTCCAGTTTTTTTTTAACAGAGTTATTAAAGTAAATTTGCCCAGTAGAAGCTCGAATCGGTGAGGTATTGGTTGTTTGTATATCATATCATTCGTCAAAATAGAAGTCATACTGTTTCATAATCTGGAAGATTAGTTGTATAAACCGTATACAAAATAAAAGGTTCAGATCCTAGTAAAAACAGTTACTTTTATACGGATTTGAATATTAGATCGTTGATACCAGGGTTCTTTGTTACGTTTTTTTTTACATTGTATTTTCTTCGCCCCCCCCCCACGCGGAACCTGATTCGCCACCAAGCATAAACTCAGCTCCGGGGATGCCATCACCTCAAGCTACCTCGGTAGAAACAAAGTCCCACCCAGGTAGCCGGGACATGGTCTTTATTTGTGTGCCACGCCTCTAATGAGGGGCCCCCACCGGGACTTCGGTCATTACGCCGTGCCTCTAATGAGGAACTCCCAAAGGGATCCCCCACCGGGACTACGATCTTACATTCCCTCCCTTTACATGCTGCGAAGGATTCCCCGGCCAATCATTGATGATGGGACGCTGAGCCTCCCATCCCTCCTGGGCGGGGCTCTCCCCCACAGACACCCAATAGCGCTAAGCAGACGCCGCATCTTATGGCGTAGGTGAAGTCTTAAATCCCCGCCCCCCGAGTGCATGCCCATGCAACCTCCAGGAAGAACACCGGCTTTCTGCCGGCAGGTTCGAACGAACCAGGTCCCTGATCCACGGCGCTTTTCGGAAAAGCGGGATGCAATCAATCATCCAAGCAAAATCCGTGTCTTCTTCGATGCCAGCGATGTCCACCAGAACTGAGGAATGGAAAACATCCTCAGACCAGCCCCGAAAGAACCAGCCTCTTAAAGTCTCCATCAGCGACACCGTCATCAATCATACGACGAATCTCCACACCAGACCAGGGCGCAGACCGGTCCATTCCCATATCTGGGGAGACGTAACTTCCGTTTCCCAGATGTCTTCCGGAGTTCCTGTCCCACCTCCATGTCATCATCGGATCTTCCTGGAAGAGGTGGGAATCCTTTTCAAGGCCTCTACTCTATGCAATGTCAACTGCAGCTAAAGCCGATAAATCATCAGCCCGTTGCTACCTCCTAGCCGTCGTGTCTTTCTTCATCATCTCGGCGCCTTTCTAAAAATCGCTCCTCGCGCCGAAGTTCCGTCATCTCCATATCCGCTGACCTCTCATTCCCACTGCCATCAGAGGGGACCTCATGCACCAAAATCCTCCTTCCGGATCACTTAGTGGTTGGGTTTCAATTACCACACATCTCAAAAATGGTCGAACTGAGACCGTACAAGATTACACATCATCCTCTGAAGTAATACCTTACGGTGGTTGCGGTAGCTAAACAGAAAAAGAAGAGTGTAAACAGAATAGGATTTAACGTGTTGCCTTGAGGAACACTACAGTACATTTAAAAAAAAATCAATTTTAATTTTAATGAAATGATGATTGGTGAGATAAGATTCTGTAGTAAATTTATTTATTTCTTGTATAGGAGAGCTAGATACCAAACTTAATAGAAAGCCTAACAGACTTTGAGATCATAAAACGTTGAAAATATTTTAGCTTTACCCAATACAAGCTAATTATTGATATTCTGTTAAGTACAAGGTAATAAACACTTACGGATCATAGAGTTTAATTTGCTATGCGTGTTAATACGTCATTTATTTTTTTTAAAAACATAATGTTTTTTTTTTAATACTGATAACAGTTTTTTTATTAAATGTTAATTTAAAAAATTATCAGATAAATATATCGCACCTCTATATGAACTATTGCATCTAAATTTTGAGAAAACAGTGATTGAAGTTTTATTATAATTTTAGTTCTTCATAACTAATTTACTAATTAAGATACAGAAACATAAATTTTCAGTTGTATTTCCTAATGAATTTAAGTAGCTTAGAGATATCATAAGCGACCTACTGAAAATATATTGCTATGATACTGATTGCTATTATGTCAACTTTTGAGTTACGATATTCTTGTATTAGGAATGCGATTTTCTTTTTTGTTAAACCAGAATTAAGAATTAAAAAGAATGTTTTTTGAGAGTAAATCTATACCTTTAATATTGTGTGTATGTTAATAATGTTCATATTTCATCGTAAAGAAACTGCTCACATTTCGAAATAAATTTAGTATTTTTTTCGAACTATTGAATTAATGAAAATATCTAATAATCGTTTCATATTTTTTCAATTTTCTTACATTAACTGTACAATATAAGCTATATTATAGACACGGACATCGCGTTGTATGCAAAAAAATGTTTTCTGTTGCAAATGATTTGCTGTTCTACTTTTCGTATTTACATATTCGTTTTAAAATGTTATTTTTCTTCAATTCGTTAATTTTATTCTAAGATAATTTCTTTATTGCTAATAACAAATAGATTCTATTTATGCGGAGATTATAGGCTATTATAAATAACAATTAACTATAATTAAAGCACAAGTAAAGTACAACAAAGTAAATGAATATTATACAGTGCTGCTTAGTCACCTATTAATTTCATAATCTATTTTGTGTCTATTTTATAGCTGTTCTATGATAATGATTAGTTGTTAAGTAGACAACTTTAATAAAATAAAGTAGAATTATTTAATAGAATATAAAAATTATATTGCGTAAAGAATAAAGAATGATGTTGATTTAAAGACAAATTAGCCGGTTTGTTTGAGTGTTTGTTCCTTACACTACTAGAAAGTGAATTGTATAATCAAGGAGAGCAGCCTTGCTTATTTATTAATACTTTCAGTTTATCTGGAGTATAGAAAAAAAAAAAAATATTTTTGACAAATAAGCGGTTTCATTATGAGTGGCTCATTTTTTTTCTTGTTAATATCGCACTGTTTGAAGTTTGTGTGTAGGGTATGAAAATAGGATTTTTGTAGCGTATAAAAAAATGCCATGCCTGACCGGGATTCAAACCCGGGACTTCCCGATGAAAGGCCAAGACGCTACCACTCGCGCCACGGAGGCCAGCATTGATTTTGTCATTTTAATAATTATTTACTTAGATATTTTTATGCATACATATAAAGTATTATACCAGCTTTATTAAATCCACCGGATTGGTCTCGTCATCGCAAATCAGCTGATTTTGAATTCGTGAGTTCTAAATTTCAAATCCTAATAAAGGAAATTACTTTTATACTGATTTGAATAATAGATCGTGGGTACCGGTGTTCTTGGGTGGTTGGGTTTCAATTAACCACACTTCCCAGAAATGGTCGATGTGACACTGTACAAGACTGGCACTTTATTTGTATTTATACATATCATCCTCAATCATCTTCTGAAACTTTCCGGTAGTTCAGGAGGCTAAACAGAAAAAAGAGCAGCTTTACCAATAAAGTAAACTGATTAAGATATAAAATATATCATTTAATTCTTATTTTATTTCTAGGTATGATTGCTACGCGATGATATCAATACAAAAAAGAGTTGGCAAAGTATTTCATGACTTTTCCACTTTGTACAGCTTTTTCAATGTAAAACCTTTCCATCGAAGCCGGAAAGTTTTTGCAATTCCCAACATTAAAAGTCTTATTTTTATTTCCATAATAAACGTTTAAGTATAAGTACCAAAGATAAAGTTTCTGGATTTTTTTTTAATTTTTGGGGCCTGTTTCAGTGAGACGTTTAACTATTTATTAATTATAATGATTATCAAAATAAGATTTAAGCATCAAATTTCCTAATTTTAAATAACAATTTTTTTTATTTTGGAGGGTCCAAAATCAAACTCTATGGGGACAGTTTAGCAATTTTTTTTTTATAAAGAAGTGATCCTTAAGAAAAAAATAATTTTAAAAAAGAATTGTTCAAGAATATTGAAAAAATAATGTATAATTATTATAAAAGTAATGAAAAAAATACTTCTTATTTTCGGTTCGGGTGTATTATGGGGCGAAAACTAGTAAATTTTAATTTTCCTTAAAGTAACAAAGTAAAATGTCGGTTTTTTTTTTAATAATGAAAATTAAAAGAGTTACAGCTAAAAAATAAAAGAAAATTATATTTTTTTAGATGTAGGGAATAAATGTAACCAACCGGATTGGTCTAGTGGTTAAACTCATCATCGTAGATCAGCTGATTTCGAAGTCGAGAGTTCTAAGGTTCAAATCCTAGTCAAAGAAGTTAGTTACTTTTATACGGATTTGAATACTAGATCGTGGATACCGGTGTTCTTTGGTGGTTCAATTAACTAACTACACATCTTAGGAATGGTCGACCAGAGACTGTACAAGACTACACTTTATTTACATTCATACATATCATCCTCTAAAATAATATCCTACGGTGGTTCCGGAGACTAAACAGAAAAATAGGGATGAATTCAAAAAAATTTCTAAAATTATTCATAACAAATTTTCTTTAGTAAAGTTTTCTCTAAATTTTAACACTCCCTGCAATAAAGGCTAAAAGAAGAACGTAACAATTTACAAAAACATTTTTTGTGGTGCGGAGTTTATAATTTTGGAAAATTGTTGACATTTCTTGATAGTCCTATGTATGACTATAAAATACATAAACATATTTTTAAATAATTTTATTAAAACCGGAGGAAGATAGAGAGAAAAAGGACAAAAAACTTAAAATTTAAGATATTATAGTTGATTTTTGAAAAAGATCTCTGGATTATTTATATCTGCATATATGCATGTAAAAAATTTACTATTTTTTTCTAAAGTACCTTTAAAGAAAATCGAAATTAGTTTCTCCGCTATATCCCCCAGCCCTGAATAAATTTTGAAAAAAAATTAATATGTCCAGTGCCCCATATATATTAGAACTAAATTTGAAGAAATTCGGTTCGGTTAATCCTGAGATATAAGGCCAAAAGCAGTACGATACACATGCTTACGTACATACATACATAAATAAATAATAAATATGTTTTTTTTTCTAAATGAACTTGTTAAACCCTAAAACTTAAAGATTTGCAAAAAAACCCGATACCCCATTTTTGACATGATCACCATACTTTCCCTTTTAATATGCCCAGAAAGTAAAATGAGAAAAGTATTTAAATAAAATTTTCCTTACTTTCATTTTTCTTTTTTCATTAATATACGTGGACGTTTATCACTGTGGCTTTGATTTTAGTTAAAACGCAATATTTGTTTTTTATAATAATAGTACAATGCTAAATTATTTGCTACATATTAAACTAGCACTTTTGACAAATATAAATAAGAAATTTGTTTGTATTTGTTTTTGACAAATATGGAAATTAAAAAAATAAAATAAATATAGAAAAGATAATGAAAAGAAACAAAATTAAAAAAAAATACCAAAATTCAAATTTAAAAATACATCGCATATTTATTAATATTATTTATGTATGATGTTGTACTCTATTCTTTGTAAAAGTACTAAACTAACGTAAAAATACTAGTTTTACAACCTTGAAATTATTTCAACCTTTACATTTTTGTAATGTAAATAAAGTTAATAATAGTTTTTCGTAATGCGTATATCCTTTATATAACTATTTCCTGTTATATACGTTTAATTTTTATTTTTTTTTGTAATATTTTAATTATAATTTTTACGTTTTAATATTGCTTTGATATATATAAATATTGTCACAAAATATACAAAATATACGAAACATCCTTATTAGTGGAAATGAAATTTCCAGACTAATTTTATTATAGCATAAGACTAATTTTATATAATTGTTTTTGAAAAATCGAATTTTTTCTATTTAGTTACTTTTATTTTTATTTTTATCAGGCTTCTTACCAGGCCTTTTTACCTCTCTCTCTTTTTCCTGTTTAGCCTCCGGTAACTACCGTTTAGATAATTCTTCAGAGGATGAATGAGGATGATATGTATGAGTGTAAATGAAGTGTAGTCTTGTACAGTCTCAGTTTGACCATTCCTGAGATGTGTGGTTAATTGAAACTTAATCACAAAAGGAACACCGATATCCATGATCTAGTATTCAAATCCGTATAAAAATAACTGGATTTACTAGGACTTGAACGCTGGAACTCTCGCCTTCCAAATCAGCTGATTTGGGAGACGCGTTAGCCACTAGACCAACCCGGTGTAGGCTTTTTTACCTAGCCTTACTAGACATTATAATTTGAAAAAGATTTAAGTATGGAAAAAAGATTTTACACCTTTTTATATTATAGTTTAAGGGAAATTACTCGTGCACCAAAAAAAAAAACAAATTTTCTATCGCCTAATATAATATATTTAATGACTGTTAAGAATTATAAAAATGTATTATTTAAATGTAACTGTTGTATACCCAATTACAGTGTTCAAAAAATGACGCAAATTACGGGAAAATAGTAAATTACAATAGTTGTTGAAAGGGACCTCCATTATGGATTCACATAATCGAATACGACGTTGCATGCTCGTAAACACATGTTGCAAGGTTTTTTTCAGGAATTACAGCGACACATCTTTCAATTTCGCTCTGCAATTCGGGAACGGTGTGAAGATGAGTTCTGTAAACAACATTCTTTAAGTATCCCTACAAGAAAAAGCAGCAGGGGATCAATCAGGAGACCGAAGGGGCCACAACCTCTTCGAAATCACTTCTCAATGAAAACACCGAACTAGGAAAGTCATAACATGTTGTATGAGCCGTAGCATTGTACTGTAGAACCAAGTGTACTCTAGCTGGTCTTCAGGTATAATGTCCACAAATTGTTGAATCATCTGTACGTAGCGCTCACTGTTCACTGTGCCGTGAAAGAATTTCTTGAAGATTCGCCTACGTGAAAGTGCACGCCAAACACCCACTTTTTATCCGTGCAGAAGAGACTCGTGCAGCTTATGTGGATTTTTCGTACACCAAATGCGTGAATTCTGTGTATTCACGTTTCCATTAAGGTAGAACCACGCCTCGTTAGACCGAAACCGATCATCAAGTCTTCCCCGTTTGGCATTATAGATGACATGAATCGCTGACAGAAAGCTACACGTTTTCCAGTGTCTGTAGGTGACAACACGAATCCTGTACGGCTGCATCTTTAAACACTTGTGCAGTGCTGTGTGGCTACTACGGACGGAGAGACCAGACCGGCTAGATAGGTGTCGCACAGAATTCATGGCACTAACAGAATATGGAGCTTACACGTCGATCAACTTTTCTGGTGATAGCAGTTTCGGTCGATCACTTTTGACTGCGTCTGCCGCATTCTCTGTCTTTTGGAACTTGTAGAGCCGCTTGGTGGACGACTTGTTTGGTGCATCCACACCGTGCTTTTCTGTGAAGGCATTCTGGATCTGAGTATAACTGGGACATCTAATGTATTGAGGGAAAATGGATATTTTCTGATGCATTGTGTAACCCATTTTTCCTCAATTAAACCTGCAACAAAAGAAGGAAACATTTTTCCATAAGGTTGCATCACTTTTTAAACACTCTGGATTTATCTTAAATATGATTTATTCACACAGTTTTAATTTTAATGAGTATTTAAATTATACTTTTGTATAATTTTATTTCTACGTTAAATTCTACTTTATGTTGTTCCTGAAAAGAAAACAAGAAAATTGTCATCTATTATGTTTTACATGGAAATTATATCATCTAAATTTTTATATGATAAATAATAGGTGCTTGACTGGTTTTAAAATTTTAAAAACTTTGTTTTTCTTTTTGTAATATATTAAAAAATTATACGATTATAGTTATTTTGCTTTTATTATTGTTTTTTTTCCGTAAAACAAGTATAAAATTAAAATAAAATGCGCAAGTGAATCTGATAATGTACTAACAATTAGAAACAACCTTAAAAGGCTTTTAGAAACTAAGCGAGAATATTTTAACGAGGTTTAAACTATAACTACTATAGATAAAAGAACATGTGTTTCAATTAGATACAGTGGTGATAACTTTATTCCAACGTGGTTTTAGTTAATCGGTTCAATTAAATTTTGTTTATCATTAAATCGAAGGTATATAAGATAAAATTCTTCATTGAGAAATTTTATCCGTAATACCGAATGTAAGTTAGCAATTATAAGTACTATAGAAGGATATATTATTTATATCTCTCTCAATAATTTAATTTAATTATTTATTTCTCTCAATAATTTCGATTACAAACGTTATATTTTAGATTGATGGTTTTTAAAAGCTTAAAATTTAGCAACCGTGTAACCAAATCTATTTTAAAAAGGATTTATAAGTCTGGAGTTTTTTTTAGTTATGTAGACGTTTTGACGATCTTCAGATCAAGGAAGAAAAAGCTTACTTCTAATGTTGAAAGTTTTACTGATTTCATATCACTCGTTTACAGACTACTGACATGAATGAATGAATTTTATTAAATCATAATATAAATAAAGACATCAGCACATGTTAAAAAAAAAAATAGAAGTAATAATATTTATTTTTATTACTTCCCGTAATGAATAAATAATAATTAATCATATCCACATGGGTAATGACCTATGTCTGGAAGCGAGTCACAATTCAGGTTGAAATAAAGAAGCATTAATTATTATCCATTCTAAATTCATTCTGAGATTTCTACTTAAATTTATACATTACAGACAAATAGATGTTCGTTCTGTCATTTTGTGATAGGTTTGTACCGCACAGATAAAAACAGGCATGCAGTTTTGATGTCGAATAATAAAACTTCAATTGTACAAAATTCGGAATTCCTGGAATTTTTAAATTTGTTATATTTGGTTTGAAATTCTACTTGAATATGATATCATCGTAAATAATTGTTTTCGTAAAAAGAAAAAAATTAACAAAAATTGCAGGAAGAGTACTGTGTAGTATGTCAATTTATCTTTCTAAATAATATTTATTTAAATTTGTTTATAAGTAAAATAAAGGGTTCAAATATTTATCCCTGTTTACAATCTTAGAGTGGGAGCATTAGATTCAAAACAGGAATATAAAGGCAAGATTTTCCTGTCGATCAGACCAGGTGGAAAAGGTCCTTAAGCAAGCCTCAGTTAATATACTAAAGGTGTCACTACCATTCCGACATTTGTTTATAAACAAAATAGAATTTAAGAACTATTTTTTTTTTTTTTTTATTATTTTAACTGTAGGCTGTTAAATATTGGTGTTACAGAAAAATGATTTTTATCAAAAATGTACAGCAGAATCTTTTACATAAAAAACTCTATGGACACATTTCGATCAGATCAAAAAAAAAAAAACCAGCGCAATAAACAGTAGCGCGCGCTCTATATACTGCCAATGTGGAAAGATATGAGGTGGGCGCACCGTTTCAACAAGCGCGCGCGACTAAAAAAGATCTGTAACTTTTTATCTACGATAGATAATGCAAAATATCAAAATGTC
The DNA here is from genome assembly GCF_047948215.1 of Lycorma delicatula. Classification (NCBI taxonomy): domain Eukaryota; kingdom Metazoa; phylum Arthropoda; class Insecta; order Hemiptera; family Fulgoridae; genus Lycorma; species Lycorma delicatula. The sequence goes on along the minus strand of NC_134456.1, from coordinate 227,981,997 downwards.
ATTGATAAATGATACCTAAAGGAATAACGTTTGGTAAGTTTAAAAGAATTATCTATATTTATGAGTAACATATAGTATAATGTCGGGTCGAAGTATTTTCAAATTTGTTTATCAAAGGCCTACAAATAAAAGCCAAATTCAGAAAATCGAAAAATATGCGAAAATATTCTTAAGGTGATTATTTATGAATGTAATAAGTATCGTACCGGCCTCCGTGGGCGACTGGTAGCGTCTCGTCCTTTCATCCGGAGGTCCCGGGTTCGAATCCCGATCAGACACAGCATTTTCACACGTTACAAATCATTCATCACATCCTCTGAAGCAATAGCTAACGATGGTCCAGGAGGTTAAAAAAAACGTGTTGTAGTAAATATACTGTCGTTTTTTTTAAATATTAGTAATCTTAAAATCATCATATTTTAAAAAAATCTGATGTGAACACCACATGACTTCTTGTACGCCTATTAAATTACATATACACATTATTTTAAATGAAAAGAACACACAATTTTATTTCAGTAATAACTTCTGATATTTTTTAATATTGTTTATTATTATTATTATTATTATTTTATTATTTGTTGTAAAACAATTTTTACAAAAGTTAAACATTATTAATAAATCAATATATTTAAATTAAAAAAAGGAAATGAAATCGGATACGAACCCATGCGCCTTCCCCTTGTAATATCCAAACATTTCATTACTTAAAATTTAATTTGGCTATAACTCTGGAACCGATGAAAAAAATACCACTAATGATATACCGTTAAAAAGCTGTCAATGAGGGCTTTATTACTGCAGTAAAGAAAAAATCCTAAATCGAAATTTTGTTGGATTTTGGGCTTTTTTGGACACTTTTGGTCCATTCGACTGCAATCAAAACGGGAGGGACACAACTACATGTTAAACAGTCCTACATCCAAAATTTCAACATCCTACGCCTAATCGTTTTTAAGTTATGCAAGATACGTACGTACAGACGTCACGTCAAAACTAGTCAAAATGGGTTAAGGGATGGTCAAAATGGATATTTCCGTTGAAATCTGAAAACCGACATTTTTCGCGATCACAATACTTCCTTTACTTCGAACAACGAAGTAAAAACGTATTTTGGGACTTTCACTAAGTACAAAAAACCCCAATCATAACTAATTAAATATTAAACGATAGCAATTTGTTAAGGAAAAACATTTACTTTTAAATGGTATTATCAGTTTTACGTAAATTTTAATTTTCAAAATAAATAATTGTAAAAAGTTAACAAAAACAAATTTTTATGTTAAACTTGGTAAATTTACCAGAAATTAAGTGTTAACTTTCGATTTCATTACTTTTTTAAATTTACAAAAATTTAATTATTTTAAGATAAAAAACGAGTTTTTTTTTTATGTAAGTAACAGATCATTCTCACGTTTATTTATGATATTATGAACATTTTACTAGAAGTTTTTTTTTTTTTTTTTGTTTAGCCTCCGGGAATTACCGTTCAGGTATTACTTCAGAGGATGAATGAGGATGATACGTATGAGTGTAAGTGAAGTGTAGTCTTGTACAGTCTCAGTTTGACCATTCCTGAGATGTGTGGTTAATTGAAACTTAATCACAAAAGGAACACCAGTATCCATGATCTAATATTCAAATCCGTATAAAAATAACTGAGTTTACTAGGACTTGAACGCTGGAACTCTGGACTTCCAAATCAGCTGATTTGGGAAGACGAGTTCACCACTAACCAACCCGGTGGGTTACTAGACTTTTTTGTGTAAAGTTTTCCGTTATATAACTTTTGTTAGAAGCATTTTTCTATAACTTTAATGTTTAACTGGTTACAACCGAAAAACGGGATTACGACACGTTTATATCGATATACGGGGGATATATCGATATTTTACTAGAGCCACCCCGGATATCTCAAAATCTTTTTTGTAAATATCTTTTTCGTAAGGCTTTCGATTTTTAGTATGTTAATTAAGGCATGCTTAGGGGACTTTTCCACTTGATCAGGTTGACAGGAAAATTTTGACCTGATATTCTTGTTTTGAATCTAATGCTCGTACACTATATGATTTACCAATAGATATAATCCAAATTATGTGTGTGTTAATGACGAAATGCAAATTTTATATTTCAAAATTTCCGGTAAATAACATTTTGAAATAAGTTCACATGAACAGGTGTTTATAAAATTGTAGAAGGGTGATGTAGAGAAAGTAACAACAATATGTAATATCATGTTGATAGCCTTGTAGTGTTTTGTTTTATCTTTGTCATTACCATTTATGGTTTACAGGTCGCTAAACTCAATCGTTATCCTATGAACGTAGTGTGAGGTCTATCTTACCTTACCCGATTGAAAGACCATTTCATTGAAAGATCGAAGTGATATATATTTGATGTATATAAATCGATCCGATTCAATTATTATTTTTCTTTTTGGTTATTAAATATTACTGTAGATGTTGATTTATTTATAACTCTGGCAGTATTTAAAAGATGTAATAAAAATAATTACAACTACTAAATTGCATCTTTTTGTTGATAAAAATCGAATTAAATCGTTCTTAGATGTATATATTATATTTTTAGATGGTGAGTTTTTTTATTGATCTGAATACAATTGAATTTTTATAGACAAATAGTTTCAATAAGGTGTTCTATTGTAGCTTTATAATTGTTAGAGAAATTGATTCGACCCTGTGCCTTTCCTTATTGTGAATCATAACATGAATCATGCTTATAATGTAGGGGAAAGTCCTGAGGGCAGAAAATAATGTAACATTTATTAACATGGAATTCTGTTGCCGGTTAAAACATATAAAATTTATTTTCTTTCTTTTTGTTTATTAAAAATTAATCTCTCTTTAGTTTTATTATATAGTATTTAAAATGATTATGTAATAAATCCATTTTAAAATAATAAAATAAACTGAACCGATTTAAAAAAAATATATAATAAAATTTCACCAAATTTGTTTCCCATTCGTCTTTAAATTTTGACACTAAATTAAAGACAAATAATTAGCAATTTATCAACCTTTAATTTGACTCGGACTTCAAAAAATCAAAATTTAAAGTACAATTAAAAAACTACATAATTTTTACTTATTTCCTTGTACGAAGTAAAGGAAGTATTATGATTACGAAAAATGTCAGTTTTCAGATTTCAACGGAAATATCCATTTTGACCATCTCTGAATCAATTTGGACTAGTTTCGGCGTGACGTATGTACATATATATCTCGCATAACTAAAAAACGATTAGCCGTAGGATGTTGAAATTTTGGACTGCTTAACATCTAGTTCTGTACTTCTCCTTTTGATTGCAATTGAATGAATCATAAGTGTCCAAAAAAGGCCAAAATCCAAAAAGGTTTGGATTTAGGTCTTTTTCTTAACTGCAATAATAAGACCTCATTGAGAGCTTCATAAGTAGTAGTTATTTTAGAGTTAGAGCCGAATAAAATTTTATTTAATAAAATGTTTGGATCTTACAAGGGGAAGGCACATCGGTTCAAATCCGACTTCCTGTCCTTTTTTTTTATTTTTTTTATTTAATTTTATTGATTTATTAATAATTATTAGCCTCTGCTTGTAAAAACATTTTTGCAATAAATAATATTTCAATAATAACAATAAAAAAATATGAAAAAATATCAGAAGTTATTAATGAAATAAAATTTTATGCATGTTTAATTAAAAAAAAAAGATGTATATGTAGTTTAATAGGCGTACAAGGAAGTCATGTGGTATCCACAGCAGATTTTTTCAGTCGGTCATTAAATTTTGACACTAAGTTAAAAACAAATAATTTGCAATTAGCTAACCCTTAATATAACTCAGACTTCAAAAAATCTAAATTTAAAGAAGAATTAAATAACTTCAAAATATTTACTTTTAGTTGAAGCTTTCTTCTGTAGTCAATTTTATTTATTTCTGTTAAACTGATTACCTTTCTTATTAATTTTATTTAAAAATTAGATAGACTTATAATTAAAAAAACGCTTCCTTTATTAAAAATATCTTAAAAAAGAAAACAGTGGAGAGGAAATTGTATGTTGATAAAAGTATGAAAATAAATAAATAAAAGGAATGCAATAAACGATACACATTACTACTGAATCTGAATGTGAAAATTTTCTTTTTTTACTTGCAAAGTTCTCCGGATAATATTTTTTCATGAAAATATTTTAACACTTTAACCTCCATGTGTATAAATTTGATGCACACTGAAGATTTCATCCAATCCACGTTAATCAAATTATCCTACGAAGTGTTTCCATAAAAACCATGGTAAAATTGATAAAATTTTCTGTCGACTTAAATTTTTTTTCAAATAGCTTTAAATTATGTTTAAATAATGCAATAAATCTTTAAATTTTCCATTTCCAATCGTTCAATAAGTGTTGAAGACGTGCATAAAATGAGCTTAGCAAACGGTGCATCTTCCTCACTTTGGCAGTTCATGTTCAACTTGATTATTAGTAATTGAATTATCATCCTCTGAAGCATCAGTTTTTGTATTGTTGTTCTGCTAAAATCTCTCGGAACTGAACAATACTGATTTTTACTATAAACATGTTGTTTCTAAATGAAATGAATCAAGAAAAAATCCATAATCCGAATATTGTATTTTAGTCTTTTTTGAGCAATTTTGGTTCAGTAGATTGCAATCAAAAAGGGAGGTGTACAACAAGTTGTTATAACAGTCCTAAATCCAAAATTTCAACGTTCTACGGCTAATCATTTTGAGTTATGCGAGATACATACATACGTACAGATGTCACGCCGAAACTAGTAAAAATGGATCCATGGATTGTCAAAATGGATATTTCCGTTGTAATTTAAAAATAGTATATTTTTGCGTTCACAATACTTCCTTTACTTCGTACAAAGAAGTAAAAAAAAATTATCGAAACCGGTCAATTTGGTAGGGGTTGTAATTTACCAAAACCAATAAGTTTGAATTCACAAGATGTTCGGTATACTTGTATTCCTCCTCTTTTAGAAAAATATAAATTTCTTGTCGGAGATCAAACGTATAAGATAATACATTACTGCAAAACATCAGGAAGGACTGTATATAACAAAAATATCTATTCAGAGTAAAAAATTACGTCTTTTTTTGAAAAATATTATCTTAAAAATTTGCTGCTTTAATGTAGGGGACTTAGTTATTTTGACTTGAGTGCTTTCCTGTAAATAACGCAGTGGGATCACAGTGTTCAGGGCTTTCGAATGCATGCAATCCTCCATACAGCCGGACTTAGAACGAACACCATCAATACATACATCTACGCACTTTGTCCATTCCAAACTGTTTTCGTATATAAAATGATCAAGATCGCGAATAAGTATTGAGAAGATTTACAGAAGAGAGTCATCTACAATGTTATTAACATCTACAAACCGTACATAAAGTTCAAATTAAGTGAGCATCATTTGATTAAGGCATCACATCATGGAGATTAAGTCCAAAGCGGAGAGGGTTTTGTCAGCTATCTCTAGACTAATGGCTAACACGCCGGAACTGAGGGTGAAGAGGGGGAGAGTTATTGATTCAACAGTTACTTCAGTGATGCTGTACGCGTCTCCGGCATGGAGCAGAGTCATGAGGGTGCAAAAATATCTCACGATGATGGAGTCGATTTATAGGAGGCTGCTCTTGCGCATTACGTTCCCGTACAGGACGATCTGTTGTGTTGCGGTTTGTGTGGTTGCGGGTATCTCGCCAACAGACTTGCCGGTGGAGGAGAGGGATCTTCGCTTCGGTGGCTTGTCGAAGCTTGAGGCGAGAGGAACGATCATGGCCAGCTGGCAGAGGAGATGGGAGGCCAGTGAGAAGGGTCGCTGGACCAGAAGTCTTATTCCCGCGGTGAAGTACTGGCTGCGGCGGCGACACGTGGAGGTCAACTTCTATTTCACCCAGTTTCTAACCAACCATAGCGACTTTGGTTGTTACTTGATGAAGTCTAGAAGGAGGACATCTGCAGGCTAGATGATACTGTCCAGCACACTTGGTCGATTGTGATAGGTGGACAAACGTTAAGTTGAGGCTCTCTGTAACGATTACACCTGATGTGTTCATTGACCATATGCTTCGTCATCAGTAGGTTTGGAATGAAGCGGTCAACTTGGCTGATTGCATCTTGACTATCACGGACGAGGAGGAACATCCATAAAAAGAGGGGGGAGGGGTCTTAACGCGTGAGACGTATAGAACCGGGAGGTAGCCCTTTTGCCTAGGACGCCCAAGCTCGCCTGCAAGCAAGAACGGGGGAGTCGGGGCGTATACAATGATGGCATAGGAATTCTCGAGGATGGACGGAGGGCGCGGGGCAAGAAATGCCTGGAGCTAGGTAGGTGAGGACCGGGAAGGGCAACCTCCTCGCCATGGGGTTTTTTGGCCATCCAGAACAGGTGGTCGAATTGCTCCTATGACGCGGGAGGGATCCCGATGGATTAAGTCCTACGGGGTAATTCATAGGGGGCAGTCAACTGCCACGGCACCCTGAGGCGACTGATGTAATGCTTAACGGCGGTTCCAGATGCCTCGGGGTTGCTAAAAAAAAGGTACAAAAAAGAATAAAAATGAGCATCGTTATTTTTATTATATTTGGCCTTATCCAGATGGAACCAAATTTCTTCTCTTTTAATTTTTCAATTGATCATTTAGGTCCTCTGCTATTAGCTGTATTATACGGTTGATGTAGTTTTTACTTTTGAAAGTAGCTTCTCAGCAAACTCACCAACCAGAATGTTCACCTTATCTAACAGTCGGTAAAATGAGCACTTCTGCGATTGTAAGTGTATTGTTACATTTTACTATTCTATGTGCTACTGCTTTGTAAGATACTAACAAATCATTGCCTAGTATTGATACCTACTTACAAAAATTATTATTTTATTGATTTAATTCTTTTAGCTTCTTGGTAAAGTAGTCATGAGATCTACCAACTACGCTTTGATTGGTTTATAAATGGCATTTCAACTTACTTGGTAGCGTAAACTCAAATGCCGAAACTTTCTTACACTCATTACATTGTTGTTTATCTTCGTCATTGATGTCGACGTAAAACCGAAGTCCAAATAGCTGTTATCATATTTTCGATTTTTACGTATCTTCACACTCCGCCACCGGTTAACGATGTGCTCTCTTTATTTTCACTACTTTGGGTGTTTAGTAAAAACCGATCCATTTTTAAAAATGCTCACGGGAAAAAATACTTCAAAAACTTCATTTGATTGATCGCAACATTATTCAGTTGATATAATTAACGAAAAACTAATTCAATATTAACCCGCGTGAAGTCGACATTTATTAGTAAATCAACACAAAGTATAGAAAATTCGGCGAACTATTAAACAATCGTGAGACTAGGGTGTCATCTACTGATACTTCGCGGCAAACAGTAATTAAGTGGTTTGCACCTGTTCTACTAGATATCACTTCTCATGATATTGAATTGAAAACTGAAATAAAATTATGAAAATTGTGTAATACTTTGCGGCGTCCTTGTGAGGAAGTAACAACTCCTAAGGGCGCTGAAGAGTACACTTTGGTAACCATTCAGGTTGATTTTATTTTACAACTAACTAGATTTTAATTTGGCAATATGGCTCACAGGGTTTTGCTTATGTAAAAAACTAGATATGTACATCAGAAACGTAGATTGGACGTCCATCAATTTGTTAAAAAATGCCGAAAGGTTATGTCAAACCTTTTTGATCGTAAAATTACAAATATCCTTAAAACGTTCTGATATACCTTTTTTAAATTAATAACAGAAATATTACGTACAATTTTCCCAATGAAATTTGGCTTTAAATAAAAATTACAGTTTCAGTTATCGTACTGGGAAATTATATAAATATTATGTATTTGAAAATTTCTATTATTTTGCTATTTATTGTAAATATTTTTTTCAAGGAAGCAGTACCAGTTGATATGAAGGTGCACGCTAATGTTTTGATGTAGTTTAAACGCTATTTCCCGTTCACTTTCCCTTTTTTTAAATATATATCGGAATGTATATGTAGTATGAAATTGGTGAGATGTGCTTCAAATCAGTTTGATATATCCCTTTAGTGAATTAAATGACCGTATCTAATTTAAAATGTTATCTTTATTCTTTTCGCTAACACTCGTGCGCACACACGTACACGGTTATTCGTTTTAAAACGTGAGAGAGAAAGGAAAGGTGAGTAATAAAGCATTTGCTAGTGTAAAGTGTGTTACTATTAAACATAAAACTTTGTAGTCCTTGAGCCATGTTAGTTTTTTGTTTCATCATTCACTTTTCTTCTTCTTTTTTTTAACATAACAGAACTTTGTATGTAATTTCCATTAAATAATTATTACTTTAATTTTTCCATAAAATATAAAAAAAAGAATTAATTTTTTAATCATTTTTGTTGTATTGCTGGTAAATGTAGCAAAAACATTTTTTTATTATTATTAGCTTTCCAGTGATCCTGTTAAAGCTGCAGTTAACAAAGAATGTATACGTTACTACCGAAAATTGCCTGAAAATAAGATTAGTCCCTCCCTATCCTTCAAAGAGTTATCTCTGAACAAAGAGTTAATTCTTTGTTGACAAATAGATAAATATGAAATTCATTCAGATTGTTTGCCATTAGGGCGGCAGGTCTTGTCACGGCTTCTGCTCTCCACCTTGTTCTATCCTTTATTAACCTCTTTGATTCCGCATATTTTGCCTTTTCCATAATGCCATCCGTGATTTGAAATCTCTTCTTTTCCTTCCGTTCATCAAGCCTTCTATCGCATCCACTTATAATTACTTTTCCTATATTCAATTACATTTATGATTTTCCTGTTGTCTCCGATTCTCCTTAATACTTCATTTGTTATACGGTCTTACCATCTGACATTTATCATTCTGTGCCACACCCGCATCTCAAAAGCCTCAATTCGTTTTCTGTCTGCCTTTCTCATCGTCCACGTTTCAGCATCGAGTATCACACCCCAAATAAAACATTAATTTCTTCCTTAACGCTAAGTTTAACATTCGACACAGCAGCCTTCCCTTCTTATTAAATGCCTGCTTAATTCTTGATATTCTTGTTTTAATTTTTACTGTGCCTGTCAGGTCATCGGTTATAAAGCTCCATAAGTACTGAAATTTCTTAATTTCAAGCTTCTCTTCTTTTTCACCTAATATCGTCGATTTTTATCTTATTTTTGTTATCCTCATACCCTGACTTTCAGAAGCTTCATTTAAGAGCTCAAGCATTTCATTTAGTTTACTTGGACTCTCCGCCTTTACCGCCATGTCATCAGCAAAACGTATACATTCTATTCATCTTCCCCCAATCTTTATTCTTCTTTTCTCATTCAGACAGCATTTCATTATTTCTTCCAGATATATACTAAACAGTTTTGGTGTCATGCAGCGTCGCTGCCTCACTCCCCTTTCAATCCCTATTCCTGTCATTTCGTCTCCTACCCTCAGATTTATTCTCTGGTTATTATATAGCTCTTTTATTGGACGCCTGTCTTTCCAGTCAACTTCCTTCTTTTCTAAAAGAAGGTTAGAATCTTCTGTAATAGGTCTAATATTTGTGTCAATTCCCTTCTTTTGGAAAAGAAGAGAGTTTACACAAATTACGAAATTCGTGTCAATTTATGTTCAAAAAAAAAAATTAAAAATTAATTTTATATTTACATTTCTATGTTTCTTGAAAAAAATAAAGGGAAGTGAAATTATGTTTTATTATGATGGAGAAACACGGTGACTGTTTCGGCTGCTGTTAGCTTGATTAGAAGGGCTAGAGAAAACCACTGTTATATTGTAATAGTACAATTGAACACTCACAAACACAATACATATATATATACTAGCTGCCCTGCCACGCTTCGCTGTGGCACAGCGAAGTTTCTGCGACGTTTATCAATTGATCGTTTCTTCGATGGAGAACAATATCTCTAGGTTGGAACTGATCTCAGACTATGAAAATTGCTACTTCGTCTATAGTTAGAGCATTATATTTCCGGATATGTTCTCCAGCGGGCGTTTTGTCTGCGTGAATGACAATCTTGTGGGTATCTGATGGCATCATATCAATTGCCGTTTAGCTAGTATGGCGAGTGTTCCCCTCGCTTCCGCCAGATGACGCGGTCACTGGTACACAGCTGACCGTTAAAAAAACTGTTTTCTCGCGGTCGCGGGTATGTGACTGTTGCGAAAAATGAAAACAATCTGATGCGGGTTATATATCGTGCTAAAATTTGAGCTCAATCGGTGCAGAACATTTAGAGTTTTTGAAGCGCACACAAACGAACTTATCATTTTTATATATAATAAAGAATCTTGCAAAACATTTTGAGTTTTTGAAGCGTACACAAACGAACTTAACATTTTTATATATGAAGATTTGTGGGCTGCAAAAAAAAGCCCTTAAGTCGAGCGACAAAACACATCATTTTAAATGCTTACAAAAGCAGAGTAATGCTTACAAATTACAGAATAATCAAACGGCGTTGATTTCAGATGTTAATAAACTGCTAACGTAAGTAGAAGTTGTGCTGCTTCAGTGTAAAACGTGATTCTCGAGTATGAATCTACTAATGAATTACGGTCTCCAAAGAAAACAAAACCCCGCAGGTCAATTGAGAAAAAGGTGAGATTTTGATAAAAACGCGATTCGTAAAAAAATTACACGAATTTGAATTATTTAGAAATAGTTTAACGGTGTATTATGACCTTTGGAAGAAAATTCGGTTATTTTCTTCGACAACGCTTCTTATCATTAAACGAAAAGAATTCCAGCCGTGTTATAGAAAAACAATGATATCAAAATGTGGCTTAGTTCAAAAGGAATAATTTTTGAGGAGGTTTAAGTTAATGTTCAATCATTGCAAAGGGTTTCGCGTATTAAAAGTAATTATAATCCGTATAAAATTGGTTTGACACACAACGCCATATTGGTAAGTCGTGTTTTTATTTGGCTCCTTACGAATATGTTTGCCGGCCTCCGTGGCGCGAGTGGTAATGTCTCGGACTTTAATCCGGTGGTTCCGAGTTTAAATCCCGGTCAGGCGTGGCATTTTCATACGCTATAAATCATTCATATCATCATCTGAAGCAATGCATAACGGTGTTTTCGGAGGTTAGAAAAAACAGAAGAAAACGAATGCTTAGTTGTGTGGTTTCAGTGTTACTATTTGTGAATTTTGTTCTTTGCTTTTACATAGCAAAGAACGCTAAATGACCAAAAAACGATTGTTTGGTCATATATATGTTAAAAAATAACCTAAGAAAGGATTTTTTGGTCATTATGTAGGGATATTATTTTCTGTGTATTTGGTTATTTCGACTTTTTTTGTTTGCGTAGTCTTAAGTCTATCTGGGCTATAAGAAAGTTGGATGTTTTAATTTATTTTCTGTAAGTCATCCTTCTTGGTGGCTTTTCTTTTTGTTTTGGTGTTTTTTTTTGTTTTTTTTTTTAATAAAATACAGATGTTTTAGCTGTTAAATATAATTCAAAGAAATTTGTTACTTAATCAGTTGTGATTTTGTTTACATTGGCAACGGCCGTACGGGCTCTTTGTGATTGGTCGTTGTGTTTGACAGCGGCCATCTTGCATTGATCTGATTGGTTTTCCTTTGTTTACATTTTCATCTGATTTATTAGTCTCTTATTTATTAAAAAACTGTACAAATTAAAAATAGATAGATAGATTTATTAAAAATAGATGAAAACATTCTTTGATGCGTGTTATATATCATGCTAAAATTTGAGCTCAATCGGTGCAGAACATTTGAGTTTTTGAAGCGTACACAAACGAACTTAACATTTTTATAAATAAAGATATATGTATTATATATATATATATATATATATATATATATATATATATATATATTTTAATTGTATTATAACAGTATTGAAATGATAATTACGTAAGGTATTTGCGTTTAATAGGTTTTTAACCTTGATTTGTACTTAATACAACTCATGATTATTTTCCGCAGTTAAGAACTGTTTTCTGACTCGGGGATAATAAACTTTAAATTTTGTTTTCATAAAATTTCTAATTATATTAAAATATTACCGAAATAATGAATTTATTAAAAATATTACTTCATTTTTATAATTGCATTTAAATATACTTTTTACTGATGTACTTGGCATTCAATTAATATCTATCTCAGGACTAATTGACCATAATTCTAATTTTATCTACTTTGTAAATAATTACTTTATAAATATCTACTTTATATTTCCGGATTAATTCCTTAATTTATATATAAACCGAATAAAAAATTAAGATATTTGATTAATGAGTCAAGGAAAAGAGAAGAAAAGATCTGTCTTGATAAGCGAAATTTAGTTTTCAATTGAACAGTGAAGTATCGACGATGAATTTTCACGAAAGAATTTTTGGAGAGAGAGATTCAAAAAATCTTTTCTCTTCCGTTTGCCTCAATAAGCGTAGAAGAATTAAAGAGCCAAATATATTTTATTTCCACCTTTTTTCTCTCCAAATTTTCGTTTTATATCGTGTAATAAATTTCATCGTACCTCATTGGTAGAAAATGGGTCATGTCCTTGAAGCTTTGCTACAGGAAATTCTTCTCTTGACATAACGGGTAGACTCTAGAGAAACAACTCTTTTTCTCTTCTTTCTAAACAAACCTTGCTTAAGTCTAATTATAAAGAAAATTATGTATTAGAAATTTTTCAATTTGATATCTCTTCGTACAAAATTTATATTTTATATTTTGTTTTATCTATTTATTTATTTATTTTTTGTTGTAAATAATAAAAAACCTTTTTCTTAAGTTTATTTTATCAGATATTTCATTACCACATTACGTGCAATTTCCTTCGATAATATGTTATCTTTACCAATTAATTAATCATAGCCTATTGTTTAATAATGTAATGATTACTTTTTGTTAAAAATTAATTATATTTACTTTTGTCGTTATCTAAAAAGCATTTTAGTAAAATTAATACCATTCATTAGCCTGACACTGCTCCCTCTCTCTCTGTGCGTGCGCGCGCAAGCAGCCTTCATGAATGCAAAATAAAATGAATGAATCAAATTAATATATTTACCTTATTTACGGATTTTTAAATTTCTGTATTAATATTAATTTTTTTGTTTTTTAATGATACATTTAGATGTTCAGAGATATTAAATTAAGAATTACAATCTTAAATTAAACTAAAAATACGAAGTTTTTTAAAAATTCATTGCTTTATAAAGAGTGTTAACTGATTTATGTGCTACAAATTCCAATAATTCGATAGGTTATTAAGAGTAAATAAAAATATGAAAGTGTTTGTAAATAGAGTTTAAAAGTAGAAATTATCAAATATCATTCGAGATTCTGGTTATAATGATTTTCTTAAAGGGAAATATTTTTTTTTTCTTTCGATTATATAAACGAGTATTTATTTTAACTAAATTCATTTCTAAATATAAAGAATTTTGAAATATTCGTATATTTCTTGTGCTTAATTTGTCACTATTTTGAGCAGATTTTGATTGTCCCTTAAGAATATTCGATCAACTAAACGACTGTTGCCGAAAGTTATAACAGAATCAAATTGAATTGAACTCTTGTATTTCTTGAGGGTTCAGATAAATATTACTGTTACTTGTTCATAAAAAACAATTTATTTTAAAATATTTCTTTTTTGATTTTTTCTTTTTAATTTTTATTTAACTTCTTCGGGGGTAAAATATAAATTTTAATGTATTTAAGATAAAAGATAGAATTTTAGAGAATAATCAACGAGGTAAACAATAAAAGGAGGTTAGCCGTTGAGGATGCCGAATGAAAGGTTACCCTAGAAGGTATGGAGATACAAACTATAGGGAGAGGTGGGATGACCAAGGAAGCATTGAACGCGTTGAGGCATTCTTTCGAAATAGAAATAGGCGATTCGCCTATATACTGAAGACAAGAGAGAAGAATTGATATTCTAAAATTATTTATGAATTAATTATAAAAGAATCAAGAAATTTATTTATTTAAGAAACAGTTTATTAAAAAGTACACAAATTGTTGCATACTTATGTTAAAAATTTAAGTTACTATGATAAAAATTGAAAGTACACAGATTTAAAGTATTTTTATATAAATTTTCTTGTAACTTAAAAACTAAGTTATACAGGGGACCAGTGAATACGGATTGATATTTTTTAAAGTTTTCCTTGTTATAAACAAGTTTATCTAGAATGATCATCAGAATTTTAATGAAGTCATCATTATTCTACGAAAAATTAATAGATAAAATAATTTTAAGTAGAAATAATCATGTACCGTTCATGTCTCTTGCGTAAATTATTATAAAGAACAATTGTTGTATTTCATGTTAAATTGTACTTAATTTAACAATTTCAACTTAACTGTATGTTTTATTGTTACTTTGATTTTTGAATTAACTCGACAATCAACTTCTTGAGTAATACCGTGGTAGAGAGGTAGTTTCATCATCTTTTATCCGGAATGTTCTGGATTTGAATCCTATCCAGGGTTGTCATTTTTCATATACTGTAAATTTGTTTTATTCACACGAAAAAGCCTCGAGTTTATACAGTGAATTAATCATCAAAAAAACCTTAATTAGCTTATTGTCAAAACGATTAAGCAACAATTGGAAGCTGTGATAAAGATTATTCATCGATGTTCGGTAATTAAACTTTCTTAATATCAGTAAAAGTAAGTTAAGAATTTTGTTTTATTCTTCCATTCCATTCTTTGATGTAAAAATGCATAATAATTTCGTAATTTTAATAATTTTTGTTCGCATATTTTAGTTTTCTGAATATTTTAAATTTATAAAATAGCTTAAATGTTACTTCCCCCTTCTCACTAGAATTTGTAAAATTATTTTTCAATTTTGTTGAAGAATATATATTTAATATCAATGAATTTTTTTATTTCGTAATGTGTACGTTGCAATTCGTTCAAATAGTAAAAAATAAGCAATCCCCTTCCCCATGGCCCGATGAGTTGAGGATTATATATATGACATGTAAATGAAGTGTAGTCTTATACAGACTCAGGCCGACCGTTCCTGAGAATTGTGATTAATTGGACCCCAACCACCAAAGTATAAAGGTATCCACCGTCTAATATTCAAATCCGTATAAAAGCAACTTTTACTAGGATTTAAACTTCAGAACCTTTGAAAATCAGTTATTTAACAGCTGATTTTCAAAGTGTTAACTGACTGTCGAAGAATTAACTATTCTGATCTCTTAAGGCTGTTTTTTTATAGAGTATAATTCCGTATAAAAAAATTTTTAGGTATGAAGTTTTCACATAATTTCTTCTGTTAAAGGAAAAACAATGTATTAATAAAGTACGAGTACCCTGTAATAACTTTTCAAGAATTAAAAATAATGAAATGAAAATCAGGAAATACTCTTATATCAAAACGATCTATATTTATGTATGACATCACCATACCCCAAAGCACCCAGGGAGCACCACAAAAATTATAAACGGAAAAGTTAGATACAGTTAGTTTGTTGCACTTCATTTTAAAAAGCATTGAAAAACAAAAAAATTGATTTAAAAAAACTTTAGGGCTACGTCAAAGTAACCAAAATAAAGTAGTGGCTGATTAAAGTTTTCATAGCTAGTTTAAAATTAGTTCACATTTTTTTTTTTTACAGGATTCGGCATATAAATCTGACGATATTTTAGTAATTGTTATGTTGGCACCACTGTCAATGAGAAAGCGGGAGTGTTGTACATCGACAGGTCTATTCATGCTAAACCCACCGGGTTGGTCTAGTGGTTAACGCGTCTTCCCAAATCAGCTGATTTGGAAGTCGAGAGTTACAGCGTTCAAGTCCTAGTAAAGCCAGTTATTTTTACACGGATTTGAATACTAGATCGTGAATACCGGTGTTATTTGGCGGTTGGGTTTCAATTAACCACACATCTCAGGAACGGTCGAACTGAGAATGTACAAGACTACACTTCATTTACACTCATACATATCATCCTCTGAAGAATTATCTAAACGGTAGTAACCGGAGGCTAGACAGGAAAAAGAAAGAAAAGGTCTATTCATGCTATTTCAGTAGCCAGTATGTCGTAGTCGGGTGAACAACGAGCGTTTGTGATCGAAGCCTATTTTAAAAATAATGACTCGGTTACTGTAACACAGCGTTTATTTCGCAAACATTTCAATTTAAATCGACACCCGTCTTTTCCTAGTAGGAATACGATATTGTTGCGGATGAAGAATTTTAGGAACACATCATTTGCTTTAAAAATGAAACCGACAGGACGAAAACGGACTGTGAGAACGCCTAAAAACATTAACGCTGTAAGGTTAGCTGTTACGCGGTCTTTACGACGTTCAGCAACGAGATATGCTGCTGCGCTAGCCATTTCTGATCGAAGTGTACGACGAATTCTTCATGCCGACCTGAAATTCCATCCGTATAAGACGATGTTAGTGCAGCAGCTTAATGCAAATGATTGGGCATCTCGCAAAGCAGCTTGCGAGGTCATCCTCGAAAATGTCCACCATTGCCATTATTCTTTTAAGTGACAAGGCGCATTTTCAGCTCTCAGGGTTTGTGAATAATCAAAATTACCGTTATTGGGCTTCGCATAATCCACGGTAAATTCTTGAAAAACCACTTTACAGTCGATGTGTTACAGTGCGGTGTGCGGTTTCAAAGTTCGGCATAATCGGCCGATATTTTTTTTTGAGGAGGTAAATCGCAGAGTAACAGTAACATCTCATCGATACAAAAACATGTCGAATGAATTTCTGCGACCGAAACCGAATGACTTTCAAGGACGTGAAATTTGGTTTCAACAGGACGGTGCCACCGCCCATACGGCGAGAATCGCAATGGATGTTCTGCGAGAAACCTTTCCTGGACGTTTGATTTCCTGATTTGGCGAAATCCCTTGGCCGGCGCGTTCACCTGATCTGGCTGTGATTTTTTTCTGTGAGGGTATCTCAAAAATAAAGTCTTCAGTAGTCGACCGCAGTCGATTGCAGAACTCAAGGAGGCCATTCAACGAGAAATTCAAGCGGTTCCACAAGTGATGATCGAGCGAGCAATGTCAAATTTTGGAATGAGTGAGTATGTGAGGAGTAATGCAAAACATTTGGATGACATATTCAAATAAAAAAAATCTATATAAGTAATTTACTATAAATTGTAAAAATTGATCTTTAATTTGATATATTAAATGTTTTAATAGTACGAAACACAGTTTAATTATTATCCCTCAAAAATCTTCAGGTTTGTATGCCGGACCCTGTATAATTGTTCACTGCTCGATAGTAAAATACTTATAACTTAAACTTAGCTCTTTTTGAGATAGGAACTGTCTCAAAAAGATTTATTTTTGAGTATGAGCATCACTATTTGGAATATACCGTTAAGAACACTACTTCTATTTTTAAGTATAGAAAATTGATTATTTACGCATTACCATACTTTAACACCCAAATATACAGAGTGCTTTAAAATGGTGGGCTGTATATACTTTTTCGGATTCTACTTGTAAAACTAAACAAAAAATATCCTAAGGAAAAATGGCAATTTCTCCTTCGTTCTCCCCCTATTCGCCTATTTTTATTTTTATATAAAATTTATATCTCAAGTTCGGATAGACAAATCACATTAATATTTGGTAAGCGTTTTGGCATTAAAGTTTCAAAATTAGCAAAAAATCAGGACTTAAATACCTTCGTAAATTACAAAATGGTGACCATGTTGATTTTTCATTCCGTTATATCTCCATAAATATTAGTTTTATCAAAATTTATGTTATTTCTAAAATATTAAGCCATTTATTTTGAATAAAGTGACATTTTATTTTTTAAATTGGTTAACAAATAGTAGAGTTATGGGAAAAAATTGATGTTGTAATTTTGTGTCATAATTATTAGGTTTATTATTGTGAGAAAATCAGTACTTAATTTAATACTAATTTACAGTACTAGAATTAACAATAAGTAAAACAATTAATATTTAATCGAATTAAACGTAAAGAGGAGGATATGAAAACAGACACAAAATTACATCAATTTTCATAACTCGGCTATTTGTTAACCGATTTAAAAAAAATTAAATGACATTTTATTCAAAATAAAAGGCTTAATATTTTAAAAATAACATAAATTTTGATAAAACTAATATTTATGGAGATATAACGGATTGAAAAATAAACATGGTCGCCATTTTGTAATTTGCGAAGGTTTTTAAGTCCTGACGTTTTGCCAATTTTAAATCTTTATTACCAAGACGCTTACCAAATATTAATATAATTCGTTCATCCGAACTTGAGATATAAATTTTTATATAAAAATAACAAAATGGTGGACAGGGGGAAAACGAAGGAGAAATTGCCATTTTTCCTAAGGATATTTTTTTGTTTAGTATTCGAAAAAGTATAGACAGCACACCATTTTAGAAACACTCTGTACATTATGATAATTACAAATATGAATCATTAACTGTACTTTAATATTAATACTGTATTGATAAAATATTTATTAAGTTATTACTCGTCAAAGTTTAGAAATCTCAGTTGACACGCAGAGTGGGAATGAGTTGCTGGACCGGCGACTAGCTTTCTAGCTACTAAAACCTCTCGCGATACACCATCCTTTGTATCGTTCTATTAGCAATTCAAATACTATTTACGTACATAAAAGGTAGAACCACTGAATCTATGCGTTTAAGCTTTCTAAAGTTGACGAGTATATTTGTTTATGTATCGTACAACGATAATGATTTTTGCTATTTGTTTCTGTTACAGGTAAGGATACATATGTGATCGGTTACGTATTTAAATCTGATAACCGTACTTAAATGGTAAATCTCCAACAGTATTTTATACATGTTTATTTTCTTAATTAACTTCTTAATTCCTTTTATATTCCACGTACTCAACATCTTAAGCGTGATAAATAGCGATAAACAGTTATTTTTATTTGTAGTATTTTTCTGTTTATTCTTTTTTTGCTACGCGGGCATTCTTCATGTTTCACTGCTAATGATGACCTGGTACTGTATATATTAAATTCCTGTTATGATCATTATATTGTTAAAACCGCTTCTCGAGAATTGTAAACGAAATAGAAAGCAAATTAAACAACGGAAGAAATTTTTAAAAGTTGTTTAAATGACTGTAAATAATTCCAGATTATATTGATTTAATATATTTAAATGGCTACCGTTTGTTTAAAAGTACATATAAAGTCTGTATTTATAATATCCCTTACTTTTAATGTTGTTTTATCTAGTTTTTATATTTTAATAAATAGCCTTGACGACTTAAATACTACTTAAAAAGGAGTGTAAAAATCATTATTCATGTATCATGTTATCTCTTGAAGGAAATTATTTCCTGTTTGGAATGTAGACTTACGTGTTTTATTTTTTTTTTTAAACGATAAAGTTTTTAAATTCTTTTCTTTCGCACTTAGTAATAATAATTATAAAACAAAGAATTATAATTTAAAAAAAAAGGATTTTTTTTTTTTTTACCTTGTATGCCGATTAGTTTGCGTAACAATTAAACTGGAGTAGGTCAGTGGATTTAATACGCTTTTCGTTCGGATCGTAAAATTAAGTAATATTTGATATCATGATAGAATATTTAACTGCTTAATAAATAGTTAGCTCAGAAATATTTTAGTACGCTGATGGTTAGTGCTAGGGTTAGCATTCTACTAAAAATTGACTAAATCCTTCCCGTTAACCGAATATATCTGGAAAAACAGGTGAAAATCCGTATAAAAAGTAATTACTAATAATTATTTTTAATTAATTTTAATATTATCAACTAGTCTGGTTTTGTCTTTATGTACGGAGTGATTCACGAAGAATGTAACAAACTTTCAAAACATGTTCTACTGGTGAAAGTAAAGTAAAATATCCATATAAACAATGGTTTGATAACGCTTCGTTAGTGTCGGCTGGCGAAAGATTACGCCCTAATTTCTGCGCTTTCGGTAAACGTAAGCTAGACTGTGGTTCTTGGGATCCAATATATGGGATAAATTTAGTGGTTTTATACGAAATCTGACCTGAAAAAATGAAAAGAACAGGTTACAAAATTGTATTTTTAGAATTTTGAAAAATCTCAGATAAAACATAAAAGATTGGGGTTGAAAAACACACTATTTTATTTCGTTTGTTTAACAAGTGTATCTGGAATTTGTAAAAAACCTAAACATACTATAAAAAATCATTCATTGCAATCTGCAATCAGACCTGTACCTCACTTTGAAATTATTCCAGTTCCTGAGCCACCTGTGAATGTATGTTTCGAAAGCAGCGATGAAGAATCAGGCAGTACTGATGAAGACAACAATGATTTTGATTTTGAATTATCTTCCAATAAGCCACATCTTATATCAAGGTGAATTAAATGACTCGGTAGGGATTTTAATTTATCAAAAAAATCAAGCTGAACTGGTAGGATCAAGACTGGAAGATTGGAATTTACTTCAAAAAGTAAAAATATTTCGGGATTTGGAAGCCGACAAAAAACTTTCTCAGTACTTTATTGATGAAAATAATTTAGTTTATTTTACAAATATTGATGAGCTTACGTTGCACTTAGGACAAGTTCATAAACTTGAGGACTGGCGCCTTTTCATAGATTCGTCCAAGTATAGTTTAAAAGTGGTTCTATTCCACAGCGGTAACAAACATCCTTCGATACCAATCGTTTATAGTATTATTTGAAAGAGACATACGATCAGATGAAAGATTACCTTGAAAAAATAAATTATAAGAAACATAGCAGGAATAAATGTGGTGATTTGAAAGTTATAGATAATTTGTTAGGCATGCAGATAGACTATACTAAGAACATGTTTTTCTTTGCGAGTGAGACACCGAGCTAGGGATAAATATTATGTTACCAAAGAGTGGAAGAAACGAGACAACTTAACACCAAATGGGAAAAATATTTTTCATGAGCCCTTAGTTGAACCCAGAAAAATATTTTTGCCCCCTCACCATATCAAGCTAGGAATAATGAAAAATTTTGTAAAAGCAATGAAGGATAGTCCCGGATTTTTTTACATCAGGCAAAAATTTCCGAATGTAAATGAAGGAGAAATTAAAGAAGGAAGATTAGTTGGTCCTCAAATAAGAGAGTTGGTCAAAGATTAAGTATTTAACTCGATGTTAAATAATGTAGAAAGTGCAGCTTTTAGCCTTCATTTAAAGACGTTTGAAAAACTTTTCTCGGCAAACAAAAATCAGACAATTGCCACGATATTGTTAATCAACTTTTTACTTCATACAGAGCTATGAGATGTAATATGTCTTTGAGAATACATTTCCTCCACTCGCATCTGGATTTTTTCACGGACAGCCTTGGAGACGTAAGTGACGAACACCGTGGGCGTTTCCACCAAGACATTTCGGTGATGGAAAGCCGCTATAAAGGGAAATGGAGTACTAACGTATTAGCCGATTACTGTTTGACATTAATTCGGGATGTGCCTGAGGCTATTTATAAAAGAAAAGCATCAGCGAAATCATTCTAACACAGGTATAGCCATGCTAAATTATACATTTTACAAATTTTAACTATATTTTCCCTTAATTTTTTTAAGCGTAATTTATTTAAAAGTAAGAGTGATGGAAAAATTGTATTTATATATCTGTAATGTACGCAAAAAAGCAAATCAAAAAATGGTGTCACACTTAGAGAAACATTAAAAAAGTTTTTTTTGTCTATCAGAGTAATCGTTCATAACCAATCTGTTTGCAAGTAGAATATATTTTTTATTAAATGTTTAAATAGTGTGTTATCTTACAATTTAAGCGTGATTGATATAAACTGCATCCTGTTATTTTTTTCCGTTTGATTACAGTAGTTCCGATTATGGCATGTGATATAACAAAGGCAATACATTACTTATTCTGATTTACATTATTTACTTTTTATAAATTATTAACTATTACACAAACGAGTTCAAAGTAAAATTGAGCTACTTAAATGTTGGAATGTTTAAATGAAATTGTTTTTTCAAACGATTAATTTTTTCTCCCAACATACATAATTGCATACGAGTATACGCACACAATCTCTCTTACCCTATTACTTTATCTCTCTCCTTCCACTTCTCTCGTTCATACGTGCACATTTACGCGTTTATACAAATTATTTTTTTTTTGTTTACTCAAAGTCTTATATTCTTTGTTTACATCCTCAAATAATTCGGTAATTATATACCATTATCTGACGTCAATTGTAATCTGGCAACAAGCAAAAGAACTTTCTCCGTCTGCATGTCATTGTTGGCGTATGGAATTATAAATACTTACAGACTTCTTTGCTACCATTTTCTTTCCTCTGGTAGTTAATATTTACTTTATGAGAGATGCTTAAAGTTTAAAAAAAAGAGATAACCGAAGAAATATACTTCGTTAGATAACCGATTTAAATTAAACATCTCTTGAGTGATTTGAAGAGTGAATTAATTGCATAATAATGAGGAAGTGTCCGATACATCTGCTTTATTTAATCGAGATATTAAGGAGGCTTTTTTTCTTCGGGCAGTAATAGTATATTTTACTTTACGCTAGATCCGCTAGGCTAGGATTTGTTTATTAGAGTTTTAACAATAAATTTTCGTCTGGATATAGAATCGAGAAATTAATGTCATTAAAACTTTTAACTAGTTCGTCTGTAAATCTGGTGACCTACCATATACAAAGGCCAGCTTTTAACTGCTGCGCTAAATTACGCTAATAGGAGATTGTAAGAATTAGCTGAATTTTTTCTCTCAATATTTTATTTTTTTGTTTACAATTACATTTCTATTTTCAACTACATATTTACAAAAAATAAAATAATTATTCGACAGTTATTGAAATAGATTGAAAGATAAATAATTTTTTTAATGTACTTAATAAACTAAAAATTAAAAATATATAAGATGATGAGAAACTTCCTATCAATAATGAAGCAGAAACGTCTTTATTGAACAGTTATAGGTAACCACCAGTATATAATAGCCTTTTGAAGTTTAAATTATTAAAGTCGTGGTGAGCAGTCTGGATGGAAATTTAAATGGTTTAGATATTTTAAAATTAAATTAACATAATCTGTTGTGATCGCCAAAACCGATGACAGTTATTTGTATACACGTACACAGAAATTCCGGGAAACGGGAAACTTTGAAAATTAAATATTTTGAAAAAATTATATTAAAAAGATGTATTTATAGCATTTAAAAAGAAAAAAACATGCCATTTATCAAAATTTATTTTTTGAAGGTGAGCTCCGTCAATACGTAGACATTCCTGCAGTCTCATAGTGAAACTTTACATGGTACGACGCAACTTTTCAACATCTCGATTCCCCCCCCCCCCCCGAGGGGAGAAGATCCCACCTCGTAGCGTGTCCGGTCGCTACACCACCCCCTCCGTTCCTAGCCAGTAGTGGCTTTAACGGAGGACATCTTCTCGCCCTCAAACTGATTGTGCCACACAGCTTTCAGTCCAGGCCCCGCAGAGATGCCACCGATGCAGATGCCCCGAGGGACATCTACATCGGTAAAAATTCACCCCGAGATAGATTTACGTGTTTATGCCTTCAGAATGAAGACAACGGACACCTGCAGATACCATGTCGCCCTCAGAAACTAAGCTAGAAACCTAACCGCGGAACGAAGACCCCGCGCCTAGATCTAACTATTAAAGAGCCGCTATCTGAATGTCTCAGATCCGTACTAATAACCTCAACAATAAACTTTCCCACTAAAGTTTTATACATCGAAATTTAGACCTAGTTCCCTTAAAAACCCCGCTTAATACTCAAAATGAGTTTCTATCTGACTCCGTTCCGGTCTGCCCGGGAGAGGAGAATTAACCCCTACTCCCGCACAGCGCCATCACGGAGTCCCGCGTGACATTCACCATCTTTCGCAGACTGCCGCCAAGACTCCCTTGCATACCACCAAAGCAGTACTCAGAGAAGCCCCCCCGACAGTGTCATTAGCTCATTAGAGCCCCCTTCTTTCGTTCTTTTTCCTGTTTAGCCTCCGGTAACTACCGTTTAGATAATACTTCAGAGGATGAATGAGGATGATATGTATGAGTGTAAATGAAGTGTAGTCTTGTACATACTCAGTTCGACTATTCCTGAGATGTGTGGTTAATTGAAACCCAACCACCAAAGAACACCGGTATCCACGATCTAGTATTCAAATCTGTGTAAAAATAACTGGCTTTACTAGCACTTGAACGCTGGAACTCTCGGCTTCCAAATCAGCTGATTTGGGAAGACGCGTTCACCACTAGACCAACCCGGTGGTTTCATTAGTGCTCCCGTCGGAGCGCGACCGCAACCAGCGGGCAAGAATAATCCCGCCCGCCGACAACGGCCGCAACTCCGCCGACAGCATGATTAAATACATACCACCAATACTTCTAACCGAAGCACGCTCCCTTAAGCGCCTACCTTCGGCCAGTCAACTGTCCAGGCGGTCCCTAGCCACCCAGGTTCCTATCACCTACTAGATCCCTTCGGCAGCCCTGCTCAGGGCGAGGAATGAAGGAAGCCAGCAACTATTGTCCACTCTCTACGAGTCCTCCAGTTGTCTCGTATATCCAAAATAGAGTTTACTCTCTCGAGTTCCCTAGCAACTCTGATACGTTCAGCTTCGTACCGGGGACATATGTGAAGGACATGGTCCACGGTGTCATCGACCCTACAGTCCGGACAGAAGCCGGAATCAACCAACCTAAACTTTGCCAATTTATCCCTAAAGGCACCATGTCCTGAGAGGAACTGAGTGGTATGCCGATTGGGGGATACCCAGCTAATCGCTCGCAACTCTCTAACATTGGGAAATATACCATGCGTATAACGACCTGTCAAAGAAGTATTCCACCTATCTTGCCAAGAGTCGAAACTTTGGTCTTCGATCTCACGCATACGCCAACAGTAAGAAGGCCTCCCTTCTTTGCAATATATCGCTGGCTACGTTCCGTAGCCGAAATATCCACAGGTTTGATGCCCGCGATCACAGTTACTGCCTCTCGCGAGACAGTTCTGTAACCACCGACAACCGCTAACAAAAGAAGACGCTGGGCTCGTAATAGAATGTCCCTATAACATTGGTACCGCAAACGATGAGCCCAGGCAACAGGAATTTCCGTTCAGATTTTAGTTCTTCTGACTTTTTTTTTAATACCCTGGTTGGCCTAGTGGTGAACGCGTTTTCCCAAATCAGCTGATTTCGAAGTCGAGACTTTTATATGGATTTGAATACTAGATCGTGGATACCGGTGTTATTTGGTGGTTGGGTTTCAATTAACCATACATCTCAGAAATGGTTGACCTAAAATTGTACAAGACTACACTTCAGTTACACTCATACATATCATCCTCTAAAGTAATACCTGACTGTGTTCCCGGAGACTAAACAGGAAAAAAAGAAGTTCTTTCGACTTTCCATGTCGACTACTATATTATATACTTTGCTTTTAAGGTGACCCTACGAGAATAAATTTTACACTAACAAATCAGAAAATCTGGAAGGCCGTGGAATGTAACCATTTCTCAAAATTATACGGTTCCTAAACGATTGGCATATAGCAGCTTTCGATATTCGCGTTGTGTGTGAGGTTGATCCAGTTTTTGCGCGACAAGTTTTTCCATCATCTGATGTGATGATGTATAGTCATGAAGTCATCCTCCACTTACGCCATATTATAGCATACGATGACATAGAACATCTTTTCGTTGTGTAATGGGCGCTGGTGTAGGTGTGCAAGATTCCCTTGTGCTAAAAAACGAACATTTTGTTTATTAAATATTCTGTACTTGGAAATGGGCTTCGTTCGACATCCAAAATCTGTTGTATAAGACTACACTTCAGTTACACTCGTACATATCATCCTCTGAAGTAATAACTGACGGTAATTCCCGGAGACTAAACAGGAAAAAAAGAAGTTCTTTCGACTTCCCATGTCTACTACTCTATACTTTGCTATTAAAGTGACCCTACGAGAAGAAATCTCAAGTAAAAATAAACAAGTCATTCTCCTTGTTTATGTTTACAGTCATTCGTTCGCAGAATTTATGGCGCATTATGTGATCATTTCAGTTCCTGAACGATCTACAACTTGTAAAGATGGTAAACTAAGTTCTATAACAGTATTCTTCGAACAGCTAGACTGTACAACTGTACAGACGCTGCGTGATGACGAATCGAATGGTGTGGGCTTCTTATGATGCAGTTCGAACAGTCTCGATGTTGCCTGGGTGTACGAACGGTTCCCACACCAGCTTCATGTTTCTTTTTCAATGCTGCACCTGGTTTTTCAATATTACATATTCATTTGTTAATTGTATGTGGTGTCAGTACAAAATTGTGTCGTCCTAAATTTAACTACTGGCGAAATTCTCTACGCAGAACCACCAAACTATCATTATTTTTATACAAGTTTTGATGATTAAATTATGCTGAGCATTACTCCAAATATTTATGAATAAATAAATACAAAGATGACCTGAGGTGACTATAAATTATTCAGTGCTGATACTTACTCAGGGATACCAACATAAATCTCAAAATTTCCCGTCTCCTCGAATCACTATGTATATTCGAGTGTATCAATATATATTTATACATCGCGCGCGTGTCTGTTATGTATATATATGAAAAGAAAAAGTAGAATTATATTAAGTATTAAATAGGGAATTTTCTTCATTTTTTTTTATTTTAATTTTATTTATTATTCTTATTGTAAAATTTCGGGTGAAGATACCATCGAAATGGTCACCAAGATTTAGACGTTAAGTATTTTTTTTGTAAACATTTTTTGAAACGTAAACATATAAAATTAACATAAAAACGTAAATATATATATATATTATCTCAACAATAAGAAAAGTAAAAAATAAAAATAATAAGTTAACTTACTTAAATTTATTGTCAGTGAATAAAACTTACGATCGTGACAGACAGACTTCATAAACTTGTTTTTATAACATGTGTTCCAGAATCATAATTCTTTTAACTGATGTAAAGCACCTTGGATAAAAGTGGTACCAATCAGATTTGCTTTCTCATAGAGAAATGTTGTTCGCAGTACTGTCAGTTGCTGTGGTTAACAGAGCGAAGGTGTCACTTGTCGGGTTGAACGTCGACTGTATTTAGGTGAGCTTGACATGCTGATATACATCAGTGCATTCATCTTAGTAAAAACACAGAAAACAAAGAAAAACACAGTAAAAACACAAAAAACAGAGTATTTTTTTATTTTAATTTTTTAAAAACATCGTGCCATTAGGTGCTAGTTTTTTTTTCTGAAGAATAACTACCTCATTTCCGAAATTTATTTGTACATCAGAATCTTAACCAATTATGCCACACCGTAGACAGTAATTGTTTTTTTTCTTTAATTAAAATTCTAGCATTCATTAAATGTAACAAGCTGTATTTGCATCGTTTATTTATTTATCCGTATCTTTTTACGACAGCATTCATAAGTGTCAGTTGGATATTTTTTTAACATATTAATTTTATATGTAAAACATATAAATTCAATTAAACCTATTTATTTAATTAATTAAAATGAATGTAATTTTTTTAGTGTAGCCTTCATTTAAGTACTTTTTATAAATGTAATTTAAGTATTTCAACTTTAATTGTATTTTGAAGTGTCTAAAACCTGTTTCGTAATATAGATTAAAAAAACATCTGCTAACTATTTAAAAAAATCTTACTTACTGTTCGGTGTTGCAGTCGCTGAAGGATCCTAGCTGGGCTTTCTTACTACACTCTTCCAAACATCTTAACTCTCAGAAATCCTCTTCCATCTCCTCACTCCTTTCATTCAAGCATTTCCTTCTCGGTACATTCTACGTAGCAATATTTATGTTCCGTTTTCAAAAGCTTAGTTCATTATCGGTTCGTTTAGAGCCGAGTTTCCTGATCTGTTGAAGAAAAGTAGCGAGTTCCATTACCTTTTTTTACAATTCAGATAAGTGAAGGATCGGCCTGTAGTAACCTATAAGAGTGAAGGGTTGTCTCCATACTGACATTCAAGAAGAGCTCTTTCTCTGAGCTTCAGAAGAAGTTCTTTCTGCACTCGGTGCTCCTTGATTCAGTCCGATGTACTGACTCGTTCAGGCAGTCTCAAATTAAGGTTGCAACCCCTAACCCAGAGGGTTGGTTTAGTGGTGAACGCGTCTTCCCAAATTTGGAAGTCGAAAGATCCAGCCTTCAAATCCTAGTAAAGGCACTGCCTTTTATACGGATTTAAATAGATTGAATATGTCTTAGTAAAGTAATTACTTTTATACGGATTTGAATAATAGATCGTGGATACTGATGTTCTTTGGTGGTTGGGTTTCAATTAACCACACATCTCAGGAATGGTCGAACTGAGATTGTACAAGACTACACTTCATATATATCATTCTTATTCATCCTCTGAAGTAATACCTGGACGGTAATTCCCGGAGACTAAACAGGAAAAAGAAAGGTTGCAACCCCTAGTCCCCCGACACAGATCACCTGGTATATTTTTATACTTTTTGAAAGCTCTATTAGAAATCTAGATCATATAAATTAAATCACATGTTTTGTTGAAATAGTTGAATTTTAAAAGCAGGATTGTAGTATAACAAATTCTTTAAATCTAGCATCATTTTTGCTGTTATATTTTTATTAGACTGGTTAACTTAAAATATATGTATACATTTTTTTAAATCTTATTTATTGGGTTATATCTATGTATATGATTAATGAGATTGCTTACTATCCGACCTTTCATAAAGTTGCCCCTATAAGGACTCCTATTGCAGATTATCTATTAGTATTATAAAAAGAGAGGCAAAGATAATTACTTTACATGTATTCTTTTTTTTTATGTATATGGTAAATATTTCCACCTATTACTTCTGTTCAGATTCGGTGCTTATTATTTAAGAAGGACTTCAAAATTTAATAGGTCTTTCTGTCAGTTCACACTCGGCTCCTGATGATTCAGCGGCTCCGTATACACTATATAAGCCGGCTCCACACTACATTCAGTCAGTCTTCCATCCTTCTTCTATCAATCTTCATGGACTCAACGTATAAAATATTCTTTAACAATGTATCATTTATGGAAAAGCATTTATATCCAATTGTACACAATCTTGTATTATTCATTCAAATATTATTTGATCCAGCTGTAAATACAAAAAGTAATTACCCTAACCAAGGGACTACACAAGCAGGATATTATCTCCTCCAGATATTATATTCCTCCAGACAAACCGCTAGGGCAGTTAAAAATTCTACATTTTTCACCTTTGTTTAATGTTTTGTCGAAGTATGCCTATAGATTCCATATTTGATAATAAGCTGCTTTTACAATATTTTATTTGTTTATCCCTTCATAAATAAAATTCTTCAGCCATTCGACAATAAGGTGAAGAAAGAAACATATGATTCTCTTTTATACCCAGCCTTCAAAATGCTATTAACAAAAGATAATGCAATTTTAAAATTATAGAACTTAAATAGTCGCAATAATTAATGTACCGAGTGAGTTAAAAGTATGGAAAACCGTTCAACTTTAAAACCGTTCCAGATAGAATATTTTAACTTTCAGGATAAGGTATCGTTCAACTACTTTACGTTTCGACGAGAAATACAATTTCAAACCCTTCTTGGAGGATAGTTCAGAGATTGTAACTCAAATATTTTAAATGATAACACCCTTTTATGATAATCATTTTAAAGGTCTCTTTAAGACAAGAAGAGAAAGTTGGTGAGATGTCTGTACCCTAAATTGGAACCGGATACTGTTTGGATTTTGAAAAAAATTGATAATTTAAGGGACTGTTATCGCAAATAAATAAATTTATAAAAATTTGATTAAATGGATATTATCGAATAGATTTATTTAAAAAGAATTATTTAGCATAAAGTTTGCTTATTTACTTACATTTCGTTTTAATAAATGTTCGTCTGTTGTTTGACAATGTGCCAGTCGGTTGTAAAAGGATGATACTGCATTATTTAACGATTCCCTAGTGATATTTTGTGTCGATTCTCGAATTCTATTTTATAAATTATCGATCTTGGGACTTATTATAATAAACAATAATTTTTAGGTGAGCCTCATAGAAAGTAATCCAATGGTGAAAAGTCCGGCGATCTCGTTGGCCATTCTATTTGACCTCTTCGGCCAATCCATCTTCCAGGGAAAAAAGTCCAAAATTATCCCGCCTCCATTTTGGAGACATCGTACCAACTTTTTATTTTACCATTTTTCTTGTCTTAAAGAGACCTTTAAAATGATCACACAAAGGGGTTATCATACCCACATAAAGGGGTTTACCGATACTTTTATCCTGAGAGTTACAGTACTCTATCTGAAACGGTTTTAAAGTTGTTGAGAGATTTTCATACTTTTGACTCGCTTTGTATATTAATTGTTCATTACATTACTTTGATATTATCTTATATATTAGAAAAATATTTTCTAAATTTTGCCTCCTGTAAAACCGAATAAAAATGTACAGTGCCAATTTCGATGGTAATAACCAAATTTCTACAGTAATGTAAGGCTATTTAAGTACATAAAAATAATGTAGTAGTTGTAGCCAAAAACAATTGATGAAAAAAAACTGCCGTATAAATTAGACGATGACATCAAAATCATCGCTATATTAAAAACATATTTTTAGAATGTTTTCTCAATACAAATAGGAATTGTTTTCTCAATAACAACGCGTTTAAAAGCAAGGACTTCTTTTTTATTTATTTTATGATTAATTCATTATATATATATATTTATATATATATATATATATATATATATATATATATTGAATTTTGTGCGTAGAAATATGTAATTGTAGGTTACGTGTGAAAAATTCCTTGCCGGACTGGGATTTATACCCGGAATCTTTTCCGTATGAAACACTGAAACGCTACCACTCCACTAAGGAGATCGCAAGAAGAATTTATTTGCTAATAATTGTAATCTTAGTCGAAAGGTTTTTTTTATTATTAATTTAACATTACTAATATTAATATATTTTATTTATAAATTGAAGTAGAAGTAGGTTGTAGGCATATTATAATGTAGATGAAAGTTGAGGTGTAGTGTTTTCTCTGTATTTAAAAATTGTTTTTTAGAAAGAAGATAGAAATTTTATAGTTGAATTACCTGAAAAATCATTTTATATTACTTTCTTTATTTATAAATATAAATTTACATTTTTTGAAAGATTTATTAGAAATCTAGATCGCATAAATTAAATATCACATATTTTGTTGAAATAGTTGACTTTTAAAAGGATTGTGGATAAAACAACATTCTTTAAAACTAACATCGTTTTTGCTGTTATCATATTTTTATTATGACAAATTAACTTGAAATATATACATGTACATTTTTTCCTAACTTTCAGTTATTGGGTTATATTTATATATAAGATTAACAACTGGTGAAAAATCATTGTGTAAATTTTCCCTGTTATTTGGACTTTCTGTTTGATAATATTAATCGGTGGTTACTTTTTTTAATAAATTTTTTAACAAATTATATTCTAGCTGAAAGTATAATAATTTTATTTAAATAAAGCATTTTCTATTTACATTTTTTTCTTTATATTTGTTTTGTTGAATATTTTTGAAGAGACTCCTGCTTCTTTAGAATGAATTTTTCTAAAGAAAAATTAATTAAAAACGCAATTAAAACTTTAAATTATAAGAGATAGATATTTTTCTATTTTAGTCATTGAAATTAAATTCTGTTATTACAGTCTGCTGGTAAATTATTGTCTTGGAACAATATTTAAATATGCTTTACAACCTGAATTAAACGTAAACCGTCACCGTAAACTATTGTATTATGATTAATTGATTTCTAAACTACACAAATTATAATGTTGAGATAAACTAAGAATTTAATTTATTGGAATATATCTCAATTAAAAATTTTTTTTTTATAAAAGACAAATTAATTAATTAAAAATAAAACCAATAAATCACAAAAAAATAACAGGCCTTCAACAAGGTTTGGTTACCTGGCCTGCTCTTCGAATTGGAATCTTCCCTTCCTCAACTTTATTATTTGATCCTGAAAAGTTATTTAGATGGTCGCTTCTCGCAGGTTAGGTATAATCAAGATGTTGGTGTACACCATTTATGGTGCAAAATCATTACTACTTGTGTTGTAGTAGGACCTAATAATACAGCTGTATTATTGTAAATATGTATAATAAATTTAATAATTGTATTTCATCCATTTTGTAATGTTAACTGACTTGGTTGTATGTATACTGAATTGTGTTGGTTAATAAATCTTGCTATACCTCATCTCACTGAAGAGAAATGACATGTATCTTCGACTGACTGGAGCTAATGAAACTATACTGTATGGATGTCAAACTCCACTAATGTGAATTTGAAAAAAAATATTTCGGGGATCTGGCAAAAAAGATTCTGTCGCCAGGGGGTCGAATCGTGGACACGTGCAGGGCCAGGGAGGCAGCCTCTTTGCTGAGGGCGTTCGGGTCCAGCAGATGGCTGGATCAGGACGTTCTGATGACGCATTGAGGACCTTTGAGGTTTGTAAGGTGGGCGCGCGATTCAGGGGGGTATGCGTGGGGTTCATATCCGGACCCAGACAAGGTGATAGTGAAGGAAAAGGAATGACTCTCTTGGGGAGAGTCATCATGGCAACCTGGAGGGATGTCGTGATGTCTCAATGGTCCAAGAGATGACACCGTCGGGAAATCAGCTTCAAGCTGCACTAAGGGCGGGCTAGTCTTCAGCCACGTCACTTGGGATCGACTGAAGTAACGTCTTCTAGGCGGTTAGCGGTTGTTCTCAAGTGGTTAAAAAAAAAAAAAAAGATATAAAGATGTATCTAATTTTCTGTTCTACGGAAAAAAATAAACAGTCTAATTTTGCTGATCATATTATGTAAAATCAATAAAAATGATTTTTTAAATTCTTAACATTGTAGAGAAAATATTCATTCTAAAAAAATAGCAATGAAATTATATTTAATGAATAGATTAAAATTAACAACGGTACGGCATGCTTTCAGAAATAATAAACTTAATTTAATTTATTCAAGATTTATAATTTACATTAAAAATTATATTTAAATAAGTATCCAAACTGTAATTTTATTATCTACAGGTAGATTATAATAGCAAGTTAATAATTCATTTTATTTTAATGTCTGAGATAGGATAATTTTCTTTTTCTTTCTCTACAATTTTATTTTAATATTTTATTAATTTATCATTAAAAAAAAAAATTGTTTTAAAGAAGCAGAGATTTCTGTGAAAGTACTTAATAGTGGTTATAAAAATAAATAAAACAATAAATGGAAAAATGTTTTGAATTAAATTTAATATTACTTCGTTGTTCATAAAAATTAAAGCCATTACCTTTAAAATCGTAGATTAATACATCTTACCGGTTCTGCGTAGTGTTTTTATTAAAATTATCTTTTATGACAATAATCAAACCAGCCACTGATATGACGTTGACAATCCATTTAAGGAATCGAACCCAGAACCTTTTTAGATGTAATCAGCTGGCATTCATCGTTACAATTTCTGTAAAAACATAATTTCGTTAAATATTTTGTAGTTGTTGGTTTTGTGGTTAATAGTTGATTTAGGATAACATTGCATTCAATATTTTAAAATATCTTACAGCCGAAAGATTAACTTTCCATCTGATTACACTTTGAGAACGTAAAAATGTTAAATTAAACCAACCGTATAACCTATCATTTCGCATTTATTTTGCTCCTTACAGATATCTTTCTAAATATTAAATTTCTTATACTACTCTTTTCTAAAAGAGATAAATATTAAAAATTACAAAACGCGACTGTCAAAAAAATATTCCTGACAAATATTGCTCTTTAATATAGGATAATTAAAGAGCGTGCGGGTGACAATTTTGTATAGATTTTTGTTCAAACTTTTTAAATATTTAAACATATATATATATGACACTCGCGATAACGTATGAATTCCAACGCGTGGTCATACAACTAAATTGGTTCAGCCGTTAAGCTGCTACGGTAGAACAAACATACACTGTGGAATAAACAATAAAAATTACACTCCTTTTAGGACAGTCGTATATAAACACTAGTTACGTGAATAAAATTAATCATTTGATCTATCAATGATAGATTTGAAAAAATCTATCAGATGAATGAATCGTTTTTGAATAATTCGACGCTTCATTCTGAACTATTCGGAAATCTCGTATCTCATACGTGAGGCGGATTCAAAAACGACTCATTCATCTGATAGATTTATTGTGAATTTTTTAAAGTTTATTTAAACACGAACTCGCATGAAAATAAACAAGAACAAAACAAAAGTAATGAAATGTAGTAGAAATAACAAAGATGGACCACTGAATGTGAAAATAGGAGGAGAAAAGATATGGAGGTAGAAGAATTTTGTTATTTGGGAAGTAGAATTACTAAAGATGGACGAAGCAGAAACGATATAAAATGCTGAATAGCACAGGCGAAACGAGCCTTCAGTCAGAAATATAATTTGTTTACATCAAAAATTAATTTAAATGTCAGGAAAAGATTTTTGAAAGTATATGTTTGGAGTGTCGCTTTATATGGAAGTGAAACTTGGACGATCGGAGTATCTGAGAAGAAAAGATTAGAAGCTTTTGAAATGCGGTGCTATAGGAGAATGTTAAAAATCAGACGGGTGGATAAAGTGACAAATGAAGAGGTATTGCGGCAAATAGATGAAGAAAGAAGCATTTGGAAAAATATAGTTAAAAGAAGAGACAGATTTATAGGCCACATACTAAGGCATCCTGGAATAGTTGCTTTAATATTGGGACAGGTAGAAGGAAAAAATCGTGTAGGCAGGCCACGTTTGGAATATGTAAAACAAATTGTTAGGGATGTAGGATGTAGAGGGTATACTGAAATGAAACGACTAGCACTAGATAGGGAATCTTGGAGAACTGCATCAAACCAGTCAAATGACTGAAGACAAAAAAAAAATTAAACATATATATATATATGTGTGTGTGACCATATTTATACGGACTATGACAGTCCCGGGAACGTAAGGATTCCAACGCAAGATCATACATCTAAATCGATTCTGCTGTTGAGCTGCTACGGTAGAATAAACACACATAACACCCTAAATACGAGTATTTAGGGTGTTTTTTAGGTGTAAATACGAGGATTTAGGGTGTAAATAAAAAAATGGTTCTAAATCTTTGCTGTAAATTTCTGTATTAAAAAAAATTATGTATGATTGTAAGTGTGCGTGCGCGTATATTTATTTATAGTAAAATTAATATTTATTAAAGTTAAAATCGAAGTATGACATCATTTGGTTAAGCTAATATCAGTCTTTGACCAAATTTTTAAGTTATCCAGAGGCGTGTGGCAAATATTATAAATGAAACACCTACGTCCCGGTCCAAACTCTATCAGTTATAACCCTGAGGATATAGCTTACAAAACCTTTTAACTAGATCTTAAATTAAACTTTGTCTTTATAACAGTACGTAAACCTTTATCCTATTTATTTTAATCTCTACTTAATAATTTTAATTATGTTTAAAGCAGTGGCGGATCCAGAAACTAAATTTGGGGAGCCCATTGGTGGCAAGGGGTCACATTTTCCTACTACCTTGTAATTAGCCCGGGTATATAATATTTCAGACACTTCTATTGAATACATTCTATGTTCAGAACTATTATTAAACACGAAAAATCATTTAATCAAACATTATTATTGCTGTAAGAGGCAAAAAGTCAATTTCGGCAAAAACCAAAAGAAAATGTTTAAGTTCTTTCAATTTCATTTCGATTTATAAAAATTAAGCTGTAAATTATTCGAAGTGACCCTCATGGGGATTCCAGAAAATAAATTAAGCTCGGACTGTATAATCCTAAAAACTTAAAAAAATAATAAGATGAAGATTTAAATTAAGTTGATTTTCATTTGTTTATTAATTTCACTATTTATAATTAATCCATTACAATACAAAATTTTACACATTTTATTATATCATAAATATAATCTATTTGAAAAATAAATTCATCTCTTTGATTACGCATCTTAGCATACTGATCTATAACGATATCTATATCAATTTGCATATCGTTATGAATATTCATTAAAGCAAGTGACGTCAACCTATCTTAATTACCCATTAAGAAAAAATATATATTCACGTTATTTTGACAAGTACCGGTAAAATGTTTTAATTCTTTTCAGCTGAATTTTCAAAACGCAAGGCCTTTGGGGGGCCATGCCCTCCCCTGCATCCGTCACTGGTTAAAATAATTTAACCAGTTAGTTTTTGTTGATATTTTCAAACGAGTGTTTCGATTTTAATGAAAATTATGAAAGTGCTATCCCTTTAAGTGAAATTAAAAAGTTTCAAACAGTATTGGTGTTCGTTCAGAATATCCTTTTTTAAAAAAAATGAATTCTCCGACCTTCAAACTGTGAACTATAACAATTTTATTAATGTTTTAAAGATCGTAGATATCAGTATTTGTTAAAATAAGCTAAACTTATAAAAGGCTTCAGATAAAAAGATACTCAAGATTATTTTACTTGCATAAAAGATAGCTTATTAAATCGTTAACCCATAAAAAAAATCACAGAAAACACTGTTAACTTAATGAAATTCATAATTCAAATAGTAATTTTCATTTTTAAAAAAGAAGCTGATACAGAATAACTGTAAAACTTAAATAAGTATAGTATTGGAAATATTAATAATTTATTTCGAATGAATCTAAGTATAGTGTAATTATTTATCTAGAGATTTCTTTATGCGATACGGTAAGGAGAATATCTCTGCAAAGGCGAAGCCTGAAGTCACGTACCAATTGCAATTAAGGGAGCAAAAACTTGTGTATTAGAACCAATCAGAGCGATTCGTGACCATACTTGTGATTGGCTATTTGACTGGATGAAATTTATCCCCCGTTTCTTATCGCTAATATAAAATAATTTATATTATTTTATTTTTAGTAAATTGAATTTTATAAATGTTATTAAAAGTATTATATATATTACTTTACATATGTTATTAAATTACATTTTCTATTTAAAATACTCTCTCTTCAAAC
This sequence comes from Lycorma delicatula, assembly GCF_047948215.1. NCBI lineage: Eukaryota > Metazoa > Arthropoda > Insecta > Hemiptera > Fulgoridae > Lycorma > Lycorma delicatula. Next base: position 227,944,871 of record NC_134456.1, on the reverse strand, counting down.
TACGTGATATCTATTCGATATTGCGTATTTTATTAAGATCGAAATGAAATGAAATAAAAAATGATTTAATTATGTTGAAAAATTTAAATTATTTATCGAATAATTTTGCCGTGCTTAAATAATAAAGTACATCACAATTTGTTTGTTGTTAATAATTCATTTTCCCGAGTATTGCTGAGCAGTAGCATAACTATGAAGGGAAACTATAGAGATCAGTCAGAATCGGGGGTTTTGCAAATGTCGAAGTATCAAAACCTCCTTAGTCGAAAAAAACACAAAAAGTTATAGAAATTTCTGGAAGTTGTATTTACGTATATAAGTACGTGAGTTGGCTTGTATTTTAATTAATATTTCTGGGCTGACTTAAACAAAAGTTTCTCAAAAATATTTTTAAATTTTTCATCATGCAAAACAATTTATTTCAATATAAAAATTATCATGTTATTAAATTTTAAACAAAATTTAAAAAGCGAAAGAGTAATTTTTGCCATTTTGAATGCTTGACTCTATGTATATTGGTTGTAGAAAACTGAGCTTTAGTAAGAGAAGTTTTAATAAGTTATTAAAACTTCCAAAGTTTTAAGTTGATCGGCATAATTGTGGGGGGGGGTATTTAATATTATTTCTAAGCGGTTTTTTCATCTTACATCGAAAACCCGTCAAAACAAAAAGGATGAAATTTGGGGAAAATATTTAGTAAACTATATATTTTTTTTAATCTTTAAATGACATTTCATCAAATGGGGCCACTTATTAAATTTAATATTTCTATAAAAAAAATCTGATGTGGACACCATATGACTTTCTTGTACATCTATTAAATTACATATAATACACTTTTTTTTTTTTAAATGAAAAGTACGTAAAATTTTATTTCATTAATAATTTTGATATTTTTATTTTTATTTTTATTGTTATTAGTGAATTATTACTTATTGTAAATATTTTTTTACAATCAGAGGTTAATATTTATTAATAAAGCAAATATTTAAACTAAAAAAAGTAAGTAAAAAAAGGAGAAGTCGGATTCAAACCGATGTACTTTCTCCTTGTAAGATCCAAATATTTCATTAATTAAAATTTTATTCAACTATATCTCTGGAACCAATGAAAATAAGTACTACTTATGATATATTGTTGAAAGTCGCTCAATGAGGTCTTATTACTGCAGTTAAAAAAAATCCAAAATCCAATTTTTTTTGATTTTGGGATTTTTTGGACATTTTTGGTTCAGTCGATTGCAATCAAAAGGGGAGGTGCACAATTAGATGTTAAAACAATCCTAAATCCAAAATTTCAACACCCTACGGCTAATTGTTTTTGAGATATGCGAGTTATATACGGACGTCACGCCGAAACTAGTCAAAATGGATTCAGGGATGGTGGAAATGTATATTTCCGTTCAAATCTTAAAACCTACATTTTTCGCGAAACAGCAATTCCTTTACGAAGTAAAGGAAGTAAAAATAACGGATTGTTAAAAATTAAAGTTAAATTTTACTAATTTAAATTTGATTAATTAAATAAAAATAATCACTAGGAAGTGTAGTGTATTGTTTTTAATGAATTGAACACGGAAATTTGAGAAAAAAATAACTAGGATAAATGCGACAAATGTTATTGGTAAAATGTCTTATAAAATTACAATCATACAATTTGTTTAGTTTCTTAGAATTTTATTATGTTGACACATTACATATTTGAAAGGGTGTGGGTGGAAAGGGGTCATCAGATTCAATGTAAACTAAAAAAAAAACGTATCAGTTCAGGATATTATTCTTTAAAAGACTAATAAAGCAGGAATGTAATTTTAACACCTTCGTACATACTCGTATTTATAAATGTGTGATTTAAAATTACGCAATTATCTATGTTTTTATTGTCATTAAGATAAATGGTAAATAACACGTGCATTCATATTGTAGACTGATGAATCAGATTTAACTATGAAATAGCTATAAATTTCAGTAGAGTGATTTATTCTTAAAGAATGCATAGTTTCATCTCTTACATCAGATATAATAGAAAGGTAAACCTTGTAGGTATTACAATACAATACATCCATTTGAATAAAATGTGTAAAATATTTTGTTTTATTTATTTTATTTGTGTACCTTAGATTCTCAGTTCGATTCGGATTTAAGTAGCATTATTCTTTAAAAAACTGGCGATTAAATAACGATAAACTATTATTTTTTCTAGAATAATTACATTTTTCCCCCCAGCCACCGTGGCTGAAAGATAGCCTCTCGGCATTTCATGCGGAAGTTCCGAGTTTGAATCCCGGTCAAGCATGGCATCTTTTCATACGCTACCAATTTCAACCGAGCTAATGACCATAGCTGTTGATGCCCGCTCTTTCATAACGAAAAAACATTTTTTTCTTCATAAAGTAGACGATTTTTTTAAACAAGAAAATTCGAGGTATGTTATAAACAGTTATAAAAAGATATTTTTCATTATCATGGTTTAATAATGTGCATTTTGTTTTACCTTTGTATTGTGTATCTGTGTCTAATGATTTCCCTTTTTGAGTTGAAACATTTTGTAGGATGCATTCATAAAGAAGAGGTATCCTAATTTGTTGTTTTAGACATTTACTCTGAGACATGTAAATGATCTGAGGTATAAGAATCTTCAATTTTAGTTGCTTTCCCTGTAATAATGATATTCACGGTAACACTAATACTTGTGTTTAACGAAGTAAAGGTGTCATTTTAGAATTAAACACCGTTTGAATTTCATGGAGCTTTTCGTGTCAATTCATAATAATACAATAAATTCGGCTAACTGAAAAGGACAAGGGAAATCACTTCCCTATTCACTTTTCTCGGTGAGCCTGGAATGAAATGTTTGTTATTCTTGAGAATATCATTCCCATGAGAATGGCAAGTCACCTGCAGTCGTTACTGTTATGGTTCCTGCTAACGTTTACAGGAACTAAACTGTAACAATAATTGAAGAGCATAAGAAAGAAGCCGTAATAAAAAAGGGAGTCCGACAAGGCCTATCCCCGTTACTTTTTAATATTTGTATGGAACTAGTAATAATGTTAAAGAACAATTTAGACGCGTAGTAACAGTGCAAGGTGAAAAGATAAAGATGCTACGATTTGCTGATGATATAGTAAGTCTACCAGAGAGTAAAAAAGATTCAAAAGAAACCATGAATGGCATGATTGAAGTTCTGCGCAAGAACTACTGCATGAAAATAAACAAGAACGAAATGAAAGTAATGAAATGTAGTAGAAATAACGAAGATGGTCCGCCGAATGTAAAAATAGAAAGAAAAAAGATTACGAAGGTAGAAGAATTTTGTTATTTAGGAAGTACAATTACTAAACATGGACGAAGCAGAAGCGATATAAAATGCTGAATAGCACAGGCGAAACGAGCCTTCAGTCAGAAATATAATTTGTTTACATCAAAAATTAATTTAAACGTCAGAAAAAGATTATTGAAAGTATATGTTTGGAGCGTAGCTTTATATGGTAGTGAAACTTGGACGATCGGACTACCTGAAAAGAAAAGATTAGAAGCTTTTGAAATGTGGTGCTACAGGAAAATGTTAAAAATCAGATGGTTGATAAAATGACAAATGAAAAGGTTGCGGCAAATTGATGAAGAAAGAAGCATTTGGAAAAATATAGTTAAAAGAAGAGACAGACTCATAGACTACATCTTAATGCATCCTGAAATAGTCGCTTTGACATTGGAGGAACAGGTAGATGGGAAAAATTGTGCAGGCAGGGAACGTTTGGAATATGTAAAACAAATTGTTAGGGATGTAGGATGTAGGGGATATACCGACATAAAACGAGTGGCACTAGATGGGAATCTTGGAGAGCTGCATCAAACTTCTCAAATGAATAAAGAAAAAAAAATGGGATTTATTATATACTTGCTTAATGGTTAATATATAACCTGATGTTCATAGTATTTTCATGCAAAAATTAAAGTAAATTATTTAGAAACGTTCAGGTAAAAACAATAAATGAATTACCGCAGGCAAATTTAGCTCACACTCAACAGTAGTCTCTTTAAGTAGCTTCTCTGGATTTCTTTTTATTTGATTTCATCAACTAACAGGTTGCGAAAGATTTTTCTTCATACGTTTACTGTCTTTTGCTATACTGTATAACTGCAGTTTTTACTTCTTTGTACGAAGTATTGTGATCTCGAAAAATTTCAGATTTCAACGGAAATATCCATTTTGACCATCCCTGTATCTATTTGACTACTTTCGGAGTGACGTCTGTACGTACGTATGTATCTCGCATAACAAAAAAATTAGCCGTAGGATGGTGAAATTTTAGATGTAGGACTGTTGTAACATCTCCCCTTTTGACTGTAATCGACTGGACCAAAAGTATTCAAAAAAGCCGAAAATCCAAACAAAATTAGATTTTGGACTTTTTCTTAACTGCAATTGAGAGCTTAGCCTTTATTGAGAGCTTTTCAACAATATAACATGTGATCCTTTTTTTCATTAGTTCCAGAGTTATACCCAAATAAAATTTTAATTAATGAAATATTTGGATCTTACGAGTTGGGTTTAGTCGTTCTCGTAAGATTTGCTTTAACTCGTACAAGGGGAGGCCCATCGGTTCGAATCAGACTTCATCTCCTTTTTGACTTTATTTAATTTATTTTTTTAAACATTTTTTTAAATTTAGATTTATTGATTTATTAATAATTATTAGCCCGTGATTGTAAAACATTTTTACAATAAATAATTATTCAATAATAACAATAAATAAAAAAAATAAAAAAATTCAGAAGTTAATAATAAAATAAAATTTTATGTACTTTTGAAAATGTGTATGTATTTTTTAGGCATTATTACATATGTGTATATGTAATAGATTTTGAAACATCTGATTATTTAATATTAATTGAAAATTATAATTAAGAATCGTATTATTTTTGGATTTTCTAATTTAGTTTCTGTTTAATTTTATCTACATTAAAATTAACTACAGAGTGGCTGAAAAATATACCCTCACAAGAACAACATATACACTGACGCATACATGTCCGATCTTAAATAAATTGTAAAAATTCGTATCTTTTAGTTCATTACTCCTCTAATATTGTCGGACAATATTCTCCCTAAGTCGCAGTTGATCATCATTCCGTTTATTTGTTTTTTGTTGCCAGTCATTTAATCGCTTTTTGGTATAATATAATTCTTCCGATTTTAATTAGTGTACACGTTCTCTAGTTTTCAGATTTTCTCTCTCTTTATATTCAACATCCTCTCTTAATCTTTTTATTCTTTCTTTGGTTTTAACATTTTCTTCCTCTTCATGTTCATCTTCTTGTCGTTTTTTTTGAGATATATTCCTTCATGTTATCTTTCTTTTTCCTGTATGATTGTATTTTTCCAGTTTTGATTATTCACCAAATAATCCAATAATAAAACCGTATATTTACATCGTAAAGTCGAAATTAACATTTATAACCGGTATACAGGAGTTCACTAAACGGAATAGTTTAAGATTTATTTATACGACACACCAGATATCTGAAACTTTTTTTTATCAGCATCTCACGAAGATACGAATAATACTGATCTAGTAATACGAGTAATAAAGGACTTTTACTTTATCTTAATATTTCATGTAAGATTATTGAATTAATAATTGTATCAATATTTGATCTTAATAAAAACTAATATTCAGTAATTATGTAACTGTCCACTTTAATATAGAATTGGAGGATCGTATCTCACTTTCAAATGAAATAATTTTAAATGAAGTGCAACAAATAATGTGTATATGTAATTTAATTGGCGTACAAGGAAGTCATGTGGTGTCCATATAAGAATTTTCATACTGTGAAACTATAGCCAGTATAATTGAGTGTTGCCGACTTTTTAAACTACGCAAATTTTATTTGATTTTAAAATGATTATTTTTGGTTCAGGTAATTTATTTGTTTATTAAAATAGATAATTCTTACTTAATACTATGTGTTTAATTTGTCATATCTAAATACACGTTGAAAAGAAATCTCTATAATCATTTTAAATTTTCTGCATCCTTGATTTATTTTTAAGTTTGATTAGTATTTTCTGTTCTGTATGATTTACATATAAAATTCAGGGATTTGAAATATCTTTAATTTTTTGTTTTTTAAACGACCTTTTAAAAACCGGATTTCAAGAACATCTTTTAAGTTCAATAATTAAATTATCAACTTTATTTAAAGAAAACATTTACATCAGTTGATATTTTACCTTTTTAAAAAAAAAAATTAATTTGATTTTATTTATATGGAATATTCTTCTTAAATATTTATTCATATTATAAATAATTAATCATACAAATGGAATTCTTTAAAAAAAAGAAGTTTTTTCAAAGAGAATTCTATCGGGGATTGAAGTTATATTATAATTAATATATAGCGGTTTCTGGTGTCGAATATTTTACAATTATAAGTCATGAGTTGACAGGTGGGACGAATATGTAACGACGCATTTGTTTTACTTATACTATTGTATAATAGGAAGTGCAGAAATTATTTCTTTGTGTATATTTTGAATGTTTCTGGAACGGATTCACCCACACAAGAGTATAATCATACATTTTATTATTATTATTAGACGAGATAAACAATTTAGTTTCTTGTGTTTTTTAAAACAGATAGAAATAATAGTCATTTATATACGATTGAAATCGGAATATATGCAATAGGCTAGATTATAAAAAGGGGAAAAAGTGATAGAATTTTGTTTTCTACAATCTGTCTTGATCAAAAAATATTGAAAATGAAACTAATTTGTTAATTTATTTAATATTTTCAAGGAATAAATAAGTAAATATAAAGGCACGTCAATAAAGGTCACGTGACATAAAACACCAATCAGAACGCTTGATGTCATGTCTTGCAAAACATTAGATTGTTGTTTACGGCGTTCTATGTGGTTTGTTGATTTTGTGCTCTGAAACATATTTTTTCGTCGTGGGTTATACGGCTTTCATTAATAATACGACGATAAGTCTTTGCAACGGAAACAGGGTTCGCAAAATCCAATGCAGTAACTTGCTCAAAATTGATGTTCTGCTGGGAATGTTCTTCGTATCAAATAGTGATTTCTGTTCGGCGATATCAAAACTTCTGTGCAAGTATACAACTATAAACGTTGCCGTATATTATTAGTTTTTCGTAATATTAAATAATTATTACCTCATATACACTCTGCTATATATCAGAAGAAAAGCGTATCTCGTAATTAAATAGTTATAATAATTGCTAAATTTGATGCTCGAGAGGAGCATCGTATGGAGGTGATAGGTGATGCTGTAAGCTAAATGTAACTAAACCGTGATGGAAAAATATGTACAATCAATTGTAAAATATGCCCGGAACATAAAGTTCGTGAGAAATTGTATACAGTTTGTTAAATTAACATGTACACAGTTTTAATGGTAGTACTTTCAGACTGAGGCTTTACAAGGTACTTTTAGAACTTTGAATTCATTTTAGACTTAATAATTTTAGACTAAACACTCCACTAAACATCTGATTTGTAAGGTGTGATGTCATACTAGAGGCTAGAGGCAACGACACTTTGGAGTGTTTTAGAAGGAAAAATCTGTTTTATAAAAATGCAAAATACATCGTTTAAATGATCGTTTATGTGTTATAATATTTATATTTCAATAAAATAGACCGTGCGGCATATTATATAAAAACAGGTTTCTCAAAAACAGTCAACTACCCTATTGTACTTTCAAGAGACCGAGGTAAACTTGATTTTCCATTTTATTTATATTTCTTACAGATTTAATGGTATCTGATCTTCTCTATTATATTTTCGATTTACAGTGTACACACATCACCTACAAAAAAGGTTTTAGCTAATAACCATAGGTAAAAAGCTTAATTCTTGATGCGTAAATTCTTAAACGAATAACTGGTAATTCTGAGCAATTATTCCCCCAACCTCAATTTTTCCCATATTGCAATATGTTATACTAGAGGTCAACATGAAGAGGAAACACGAGAAAAGATCGGCGGAACGTTCGTAGATAACGTGAATGAGCAGTAGAAGATAACAAACAGGGCAATGTCCTTTTCGACATTGACGTAGTTTGTTTAAGCGGCAGTATTCGGTTTACAAAGAACACATATATCATATCTTTCGCGCTATAGGTTATGTTTACAACGGCGAAAGTCCATATGCTCAGCATAGCACATCATCAGATACAGATTCTGTTGCCGATTTCGACGCATGTAACCTATATTTTTAATCTATTGTATTGGGGAAATAATTGCTCAGAATTACAGAGGATTTTTAATAGAAGAGTTAGTTTAGGATGTAATTCTGAGCGATTGCTCTTTTCGTTATCAACTGTTCGCTCACTTTATCTGCGAACGTTCTGTCAAATTTTTTCTCTTGTTTTCTCTTCAGGTTCACCTCAAATATAACATATTTCAATATGGGGAAAATTTACGTTGGGAGAATAATTGCTCAGAATTACCGAATAAGTTTTTTAAAATTAAGATTTAAATGCATTTCGAAATTTAATTTTCCTGCATTTCAAAAGATAAGATTGTTTGTATGTGTATAATGGTTGTAGGGCATCTGTCACGAGGTTAAGTAAATTTCAAAAATGTTATAACACTTTAAAGAATAACATCCATGCCAGGCTTATTAAGTAAAATTAGGTTAGAATTAGTTTCCCTTTGCTTTTTCTACTTAGCAAAATATAGAGTTGCTTATTAGTAAACTAACACAGCTGAAGTTCAGGTAATATTCAGTCAGGTATCTAAGTGACACCTTTTTCACCGTGGATATTGGTTATTTAAATGAACATCATCAATCTCAACGTTAGCAACTCTTATTAGTGCCACCTCGGATGCTTTATAAACGTGGCACTAATAAGAAATTATAAAAGATAATTTAAGGTAACAAATTATTATATCCCTTTTTGTGGAAAATCTGTTTTCGTCATTAAATATGGGAAAGAAAGATTGAAGATAATGTTGTGGATAGCAGGAGCAAAAAATAATAATCAGTAGTAAGTATAAAAAAAAGCGAAATTCTTGCCCAGAATCAAACCAGAGACCAGATTTAATCTGATAATTTTTTTTATAGTATCGTTATTATTAATGATCGCAAAGAGAAATTTATTAGCAAATTTATTTTATCTTTAATTATTAAATCTATGTAATTGATCGTATCAAGAGTTAAGATTTAAAGACGTAACCAGAGTTAAGAACAAACATGCAAACAAGGCCTTCGCATGTTTGTTCATCAGTAATTTACGATGAATAACCTTAGACTTTGAAGTTGGTAATTTTGTAATTACGTGAAGAAAATAAATTAATTTATTTTACAAAGATTTTTTGCCTTTCATATCATTAGTGATACTCGTTAAATTTTAGAAAAAGTAAATAAATAGATACGCAATAATTCTACCTGGAATATCTAAAGTAGTGGTGACATTGTTAATACAATGTGGCACAAGGAAGAGGGGAAACTTTGAAATAACTCTCACAAAAGTAAAAAAAAAAAATTACAAGTTTTATTGTTGAAAACAATAAATTACATGCTATTAAGTGTCCCAAAACAAAAATTTCAATTTCTAAAACGAATGTCCAAGATGAAGGCCATTTGAACGTATGCATTCCTGGAAGCGAATTCTGAGATTTTGCATGGCACATTGAAATACTTCACGTAATCTGATGGTTTCACTTCCTGTAGAACTTGAATTTTGTAATGGTGAACTTTCAAGTCACTGTGGTTCATTCGGTGGATGGTTCGATTTAGGTTCAATACTGCTACGTGTTTCTTTGCCGATCGTCGTGGGCTCCTTTCAGTTTAAGTCCGAATTGCTTAAATGTTTTTTCTAGGATTCGTTGAATTCGTTTTGACCTCCTGGTGATACTTTTTTAGAACTAAACCCATCTCCTCGAAATTATCAACTTTTTGTCCTGATGGCGCGGCAAGATGGAACTCGACCATGACGTCCTAAATTGTAGTGATGTCTGAATTCTCGTTGAGTTGCAGTCACACCGTCACCGTTCTTGTAAAATGCCTTCACACCCACTGGTCCGTGATTACTAAATGGCAGGTAGTTGTGCACAGAAGGATATTATTTCCACCTTTCTACAAGTTCCTCAGGGCTGCCACTACTATTTTCAAATTTTCCTGTTTCCCTGTGCCACGCTGTGGTAGTGTAAAGATGTTAGTGTACCGCGGTAAGACGTTGTAGAAACAGAGTCCATTCGCTTCTCCAGCAATCCGTTTTAAACTGCGTCAACAGAGTTGTCTAAACGTAAACTAGTAATACTCGTAAAGAACTTGTACTTGTAAATTTATGTTTTTGTTTGTAAAGAAGCTGATTTCTTCTTAAATACTTTTTTTAATTTCGTCACTTCTTCCGATTGTTTTTTCTGTCTACCCTACTACAGAGAATTAATCAGCTTGCGGACTTGTACACGTTTTGAAACGAGTTAACTAACTTTCATTTTTTTTTTTTATTTGCAGAATTATTTCTCAATCGCTGAACAAAGTATGTTCGTTGGGGAAAAAAATTTGCGGACGATTGGTCTCCTGTTTTACGAATTAACAAAATAAATTTCCTCGCTGCATTTTACAATAAGAAGTTATCGAATGAGAATAACAGAGTTTAGAATTTTGATTAACTTCTGTAAAAACAACCATTATTAAAATAATTTTGGGTACTTTTTCTTTTTATTTCACCCAAAAATTCTTGCCCAAATCAACTCAAAATCACTTTAGGCGTAAAAAAGGGTATAAAAAGTCTGTAACTTTTTTCAATTTTTGAAAAAGATTTTTTTTTTGTCAAAACGTTTTTGAAAAAATGCAATAATCACTATTCCTTATCATTATAGATAAAAATTAACTTAACTTATATATATATATAAAACTAACATAATAAACCTGAACCTACGCTCGCTTCGCTCGTTAACCTTGACTAATTAACAGTAATGTTTTGATTATTATTATTATTTAAATATTTTTTTTAAATTTATTATTTAAATACTCAAAATATTACTGTGTTAGTCAAGGTTAACGTGCGAAGCGAGCGTAGATTAAGTTAAATTATATTTACAAAATAAATAAATGGTTATATTGAATAAGTTACTAACATGTTCACAACTTGATTTGACGAGAAAAATGATCTTTTTCATTTAAAAAAAAATTTCTTTCAATTTTTTTTTTTTATTTTAAAATTATTTTTATGTCCAAAATCAAGGAAATATAATGATTATTCAGGGGGGTTTGGGGAGGGGGATTCCTTCCGATTGTTATAATATACGGTTCATAAATGTAAAATTATAATTTTATATTCCTATAATTTTACTCTCAAAACTCAAAGTGAATTCCTAACATTTTGAAAACTCATGTGTTTCACCTAGTCATATTGCTAGTGCTAGAATCTCAGGTGCGTAGAATAATAACAGTGAATTTTATATGATGTAAATAGATACGTTTAGTAGTTAATCGACCATGGCACCGTGCACGTCCCTTGATTTAATACAAAAAAAGAAAGTTTTTTTGATAAAAAAGAATTTTTATCTTTTTTCTCGCCTAGAAATTATTTTTTTTCAACATAATTATTTTTAATTTGATTTGGCCAAGACTTTTTGGGTGGCATAAAACGAAAAAGTACCTAATTTTGTCTTATTACTGTTAATATTGATAATTTTAGAAGATGTTTTAACAATTTTTTCCCCCATTATTTTGTATTATTTGCAACAGCCGCGGTTATGTTCAACTAATGATTGCGATAACAAATGTAAGATCCGACATAAAATGAATTGGCCCGATGATAAGATGCGACATGAAAACATTGTACGTGGGGTGATTAATAAATAAACGACCTCCACCGATACCACTTTTAATACCAATCCGCCGATCTCCTCGGCAGAGTGGTGGTTTTTCGGTTTTTCACCCGAAGATCCAGCGTTCGAATCCCGTTCAGGCATGTCATTTTCCATTAATTTCTAAATTTTCCATGTCCATATTCTCACGTACAATCCTCTATGATGAATTAATTCATCAAACAAAAAAAAGGAGATATATCACATACGTAATACAGCTGTATGACGAACCAGTAATTTATCGTGTTGTTAGGTCAGTAGCTTTTATTTTCAGTATACGAATGTTAACGTAATTATGTGTTTTACGGAGGTAACAGATTCGTCTTCTACAATAATTTTACACGTTTGTAACACAAATTTTAAAAAGTTCGTCGACCAACTGTTCTAATTTATGAGTATCTAATGTACTCATTATAATATAAATAATATAATACTCATTATAATTATATTTATAATATAATACTTGCTTTTGCCATCGCTGGTTAGGATTTTCGGTTGAAATCTTTCAGTGATATTTAGAGTACAGTAATGATAGTATCTGTAAACGGTAATACCTGAAGTACATAAAAGTTAGAATAGCGACTTGTGTGGCATGATTTTTAAATTCAGGATTGTTCTATAAAACCGAATAGTTTGCGGTATTTTAAGTTTAAGATAAATTGTGTACGATTTATGTAATGATTCCGATTGATATATCTTATCTATCGATCAAGGATTTCCTAAATAATTTAATTGGTTTGCAATTTTGGTACTATTATTAACATAATTTATCAGTCTACAAATCGCTAAGTAAAATTAATTTTTTGTGATTTATTTTTATTAATTCTTATTTTACAGGCAGCAAACCGTTGCTTATTTGAGTTAAAATACGTTTGCTAATTTTCTAAAGTTTGGGTATCGTTATACATTCTTGAGGAACTCCAGCTACCAAATGAAATAATATATGAGAAAAATTTGCGAGGTAATAAAAAAAAATATACTTCTTAAAAAAAGTTTTAAATTAAAAAGTTTTTTAGGTAAAAATTTCAATTTCGATTGAAAACTCATCTAAATCTTACTCGAAAGCCAGTGACATTTTCAACAAGGTTAGATTATAATAAAGTCGCTCCAATATTACGGTTAATTTTGAACTATTATTTACTTCCTTGTACGAAATAAAGGAAGTATTGTGATCGCAGAAAAACTTCGGTTTTCAGATTTGAACGGAAATATACATTTTGACCATCCCTGAATCCATTTTGACTAGTTTCGGCGTGATATCTGTACGTACGTATCGCGCATAACTCAAAAACGATTAGCCGTAGGATGTGGAAATTTTGGATTTAGGATTGTTGTAAAATCTAGTAGTGCGCCTTTTCTTTTGAATGCAATCGAATGAACCAAAAGTGTCCTAAAAGTGCCCGAAATCGGAAAAAAAATTGGATTTCCGACTTTTTCCTAACTGGAGTAATAAGTTCTCATTGAGAGATTGTCAACGATATAACATAAATGTCACTTATTTTCATTGGTTCCAGAGTTATAGCCAAATAGAATTTTAATTAATGAAATATTTGGATCGGTTCGAGTCCTTTATTCATCTACTTTTTTTAATTCATTTTTTAACTTTTTTTTAAATTTAAATATATCGATTTATTAATAATTATTAACTTGTGACTGTAGAATAAATTTACAGTAAATAACTATTCAATAATAACAATAAAAAAGAACATATGAAAAAATCATAAATTATTAGTGAAATAAAATTTTATGTAATTTTAAGAATGTGTATATGTAATTTAATAGGCGTATAAGGAAGTCATGTGGTGTTCACAACAGATTTTTTTTTTTTTTAATTTAAATTTAACAAAGATGAAACGAAACAATATTTCTTAATAATAATTATTATTTTGGCAATTGTCCTTAAAAATTAATGATGTTAATATTAATATCCTTTTGTTCTCACAACTGCATTTAATGACCGATTATAATTTATGTAGCAGATCCTTCAAATAAGTTATGTATATTTTTGCATTATTTTTATAATTATATATTGAAAATGATCCTTAATAACGTGTGTACCAAGTGAACATATAATTAGGAGTCGAATCTTAATTAAAGAGCGCAAATATTAAAAAAATTATTTACTTTTATCTTAGTAATAAGTGTTATTTAAATCCGTATTGTATTAAAATTCTATTACTTATATTTGTTAGTTTAACATTGTTATACTACCTACGATACCGTGATTTATAGTTATGAACATTTTATCCCGGGAAACCTTTTTTTATTTTATTTAGGTTGTATTGCAGTTTATATTATAATTATTAGCGTATGTTTGGTGTTGCCTAGGAGGCTAAAAATATTTCTATCTAACGTTAGATAGCGAAGTCTTATAAGTTCAAACTAAGCCGACTTTTTTAAAATTCAAACGTTGTCTTGAAGTTTTCTTTTTTTCTCCCCCAGCATCCCAGGACTGGACCTGCAATCAAGCATCACGCGGTCCTGGGAGGCGCCTCGCCTCTAACCACTCAGGCGCGCCCGGCTATGCCGTCCACATCAGAGCAACCCGGCCAGGACTCTCTTCTACGCCTCGTCTCGCCACAAGTGAGGGAACCCCAAAAGGGACTCCCCACCGGGACTATGATCGGCCATTGCCATGTCTCTAACGGGGACTCCTCAGGGGATCCCCATTGGGACTATGGTCTTATCCTTTGCCTCAAGTGGTGAATCTCCATAGGAACCCATCACCGGGACACGATCTTAACTCTCCCCTCCTAGACAGCCCGTTGTCTTGAAGTTATTCCTTTTGTCCATCTAATATTTTACCAATTTACGGTCGTTTGCTTATAAAGTGGTTACTCGTTTGTAGTTAATACAAAAATTTTCTATGTCTGTATGTTCCAATTATTTACACAAGCAGTAGGTAATTTCGTTTCTTGTTGTTTAATAATACATAAAGAAATAAATCTTTAATCTTGATCGAGTACAGACAATACATTATGTAATGCGGTTCATATAAATCACGTCAGCAGTGGATAGAATGTGCTATTCCACGAATAAAATAAGAAACTGTCCTAGCATGTGCCTGAATAGATTAGGGGAAACCATCTTAAAACCTCGATCGTAGCAGCATAATATATATTTTTTAAATACCTTATTAGTTATTTAAAATATAAATACATAGAAAAAACTTTATGGTGAACGTGGAAATACTTAATATAAAGATATTAAATATAAATTATAGAGTGTCCCTACAGTTCGTAGGAGATTTCAAAAGCCAATAAACTTTAAACAAGAATTTTAATTTACCAAACTGGATTACTGCACAAAAAGTTAATTTATGAGCTTTTTTTTAAAAATAGTTCCAAAACTCAAAATTCCGTATATGCTTACAATTTTCGGCTTCCCACATTCTAAGATGTTCTTTCCCACATTTCTTGTTCTTTCTAAGATGTTTTGAATTACAGATGTTAAAATAGCTTGATTTCTACTCGGATTTTCTTTTTTATAGCTGTTCACGGGTTCTGGGTTTATTGATGGTTTTTTTTTTTAGGTAATCCCGCAAGCAAAGGTCGGGATATTTCTATAAAAAGATATTTCTTTAAAGGGGTATTTCTTTAAAGGTCGGGTCACCGAATATTTCTTTTAAAAGCTCCATTGTTCGCCTGTATTAATTTATTAAAAATGGCAACGGTAAAATAATACAATCCCATTCTCATAAGTGAAGTATTATGAAGGGTTTTAAGAAAACAGTAAATTAACTTCAAAATTCACATTCAGAATAGTCATTTCAATTTTGAATTGACATTCAAAATTGAGAAAATTCCTTCTTCTTTTACAATAAATTGTATTATAGTAAATTTATTAATGACATTTTACAATGTCGAAATAACCTAACGTTTTTAACCACGCGCCAACGGAGATATTTAGTCACGTGCGGTTGGCAGCATTGTGTTCCGCATAACCTCCTTTGTAACCACATGTTCTTGGATTGTTGATATCTCGTTTAGTTTTCATGTTATTGTTATTTGAGTGCAACGTGTTAAGCTATTTTTGTAATGCGCGTTTTTCGGGAGCAACAACATAAACGTTTGGGTGAAACTGAGGAAATCTTTCACAGAAACATTTCAAGTTTTAAAACAAGCTTATGGAGATGATGCTCTGAGTCGTACGCAATGGTGCGAATGGTTTTCACGATTTAAAGGCGGTCGTCAGTCAATTGAAGATGACCTTCGACTTCAACTGATTACATACACGTTCAGAAAATCAACGATCTGGTGCGTGCAAATCGCCGATTGACTGTCAGAAAACTTGCAGAAAGGGTTAACATCCCGATTGGATCATGCCATGACATTTTGACTGAAAGATTGAACGTGCATCGAGTTGCAGCAAAGTTTGTTCCCCCTTTGATGACCAAACAGCAGAAAGAACATCGGGTGCCGGCAACTCCTTGAACAAACCGATAACGATTAAACATTCATGCAAATAATCGTAACTGGAGACGAAAGCCGGGTTTACGGCTACGACATTGAGACAAGTTCAAGCATCAAAAAATCTCACATTATAAAAATCGCTACTAACACTTAAACCTGTTTTACTCAAACAACAATAACACAAAAAGTAAACGAGATATCAACAATCCAAAAACATTTGGTTACAGAGGAGATTATGCGGAACATAATACTGCCAACCGCACGTCATTAAATATTTTCGTTGGCGCGTAATTAAAAAAGTACGGTTATTTTCTGAACAGACTTTGTATATATATTTATATATATATATATATATAAATATATTTAAAAAATTAATTTTGTTATGTTTAGCAGTGAAGAGAAGCCTGATTTGATTAGAAAGCCGTTATTAAAAGCCGACTTTATTTTTACTCCATTTACTCCATTTGTAAAATCTACAAATATCTATTGCAACTTGATTCACTGTTCTTAGGCAGCTGCATACCTTGTTCATGTAATAAATATAATTGAAACCGATTACACCTCTCGATAATCAGCCCAACAGATATTATAACCCAATAACATAATGGAGGCTGGAAGACAGTATCGAAAAGCCGTTATAATAGTGGTTTGACTAGGCGTCGAATTGTTTAACTTCTTGCTAAGAAAGACAAACGTTTATATTTCTCTGATACAACTCAGATTATTTTAATATGTTCATGAAGGGAATAAAACAGGCTTTATTTTATTAATGTGTTTTTTTTTCGTTAGAAACTTGTTCCACGGAAAAGATTCACGTCCCTCTTCTTAGCTTTGTTCAAATATGGCATATTTTTTCTACTTCCTATTAATGTAGCTGAGTTATCGAATTGTTTTTATAATAATTTAATTTCTGCTTTTACCTACAGTTTTGAGTCTTACGTATGGTTATTTATTTAGCATTTGGTTATAGATTATGTTGACAATTTCGCTAAAATTTTTTTTAAGGTTTGGTATATCATATTAATCCTTAGAAAGTTAAAGGAAACAAAGAAATCAAATAAAAAAATTCTGTAAGAATTAATTCTTTTCAAGTTATAATGATGGGAATTTGAAAAAATTTCTATTAATTTTATTTTTAACTTTATTTTCCTTGAATTAAAGGATTAAGGATCATAAAATTAATTCTTTAATAATTTTTAAATATAAAAATTAATTAAAACTGTTAATGATGTATTTACGTCTTGAATTCAGATAATAGTAGTTTAATATTACAAAAAGTGAGATAAATTTGCACCTGGTTAAAAAGAACAACAGGATACGGGGAGGTATGCCTACATGCAAACCTACATCTGCAGAACAGACACGCTTACTGATCTTTAGATTACATATTATAAGCCTAACAAACGACCGCATCTCCTGTACTACATAAAATTGAACTTAAAATTGCACTTTATGTTATCTTTATTATCCGTACTGTATTTACTTTTACATTCTTTTCTACATAATAATTAAATTGCTTTTTTGAAAATTAATAACTACTTGTAAAATATGAAAACAGTTTGGAATATTATATATCTATACTACATATAGCTAATGTATTTTTTATTGCGCGTTAACGGTTTTTTAATTTGAAAATTTAATTTATTTATTTATTTTGTAGTAGTTTATGGAATATATCAAGAAAAATATATTAAAATCTATTCAACCATAAACTCCCACTTAGATATAAGGGGTCGTAAAACACTAACATCAGGACTGTTGAGCGACTATTCCGAAATAATCTGAAGTAATTGTGATGAAAATTGCATGTAACGTTCCGAACTGAAATGACTTCATGAAACAAGTAGTAGTAATTTTTTTATCTTTTGAAATGGAAAACGCATTAGAATGTTGAATAATAATTCTTATTGTAAGAGTCTTATAAGACAAAAAATTCATCAATACGTCGTGAAAGGAATGGACAAAAGAAAATTAGGTTGTACACTTCTTGTTTGATAACCTCTAGCAGCATTTTTCACACTTTTCCTTTGATGGAACATTTCATATATCCTGAAATTATAACGTAACACCTTGTTATTTAGTAGAATAGGTACGAGTAGATATTAATTTATTTTATTTATTATTTATAATTATAAATCTAAGCATTATTATAATAAAAAAAATGTATTTAGTACTTGTTATAGAATATAAAACCACATTTCATTTTTAATAATTTTTTACGGCTCGTCGAATATTCTCCAGATCACAAATATCCCATGGAATATAATTGGGGACTGCCGATTATCCACAGGGTAATTAGTTAACCTTCTCCCATACATTTTTCCTGACTGGGTTATTAAATATAGTGTAGACCTAAAGACTATTCGTAAGTACCCTTAATATTATAATGTTAGCGATCATTTATAATTAAAATCAAATTATAACAACTAATTAAAATCCTTATTTTATAATTGATAACACTAAGTCGTATTAATAAAATAACTACGGATTGAATACGAACTTCCAGATCCTATTGAATTGTGCTACCCCCCACACAATCTTTCAGTTAAAATTGGCCTTATAACAGAGTGGCGCATAATAAGTTGACACCTTTGAATTTTGGATTACATATTTATTTTTAAATTTGATATGATCACAACTTTACATACCGAATTCAGTGTTTGTGGAAAGTTCTTTTACTGCATGACATATTCAATGGCCATTATGCCTAACAAACTCTTCAAAGCGAATTTAATGACTTTACACAATTCCTCAACAACACAAAACACAATTCCTCACAATTCCTCAAAACACAATTCCTCTTGAATCTCTTCACACAAGTGAACTAACCGCGAATGGAACGATTTGCAGAACAACGATTGAAATTAAAAGTTTCTCTTTTAAATTTCCTCATAAAAAAAAAATCCACAAGGAATTAAATCCGAGCATAAAAGTGGCCAAAAAAACCTCCCTTGTGGCGGCCTGAATAGCGATTTGAAATTACGCGATTACAAAAAACTGACTTTAAAACCTTCAACACAACATTAGCGGTGTGAGGGGGTTCCACCATCTTGCATAAACCATTGAGTACCTAATAGGCTATTCATTCGCAAGCATTTTGGATAGAAAATCATTCTTTAACATATCCAAATAGCGTTGAGAATTAATTGCATCGTCGAAAACCGCTGGCCCTATCAATTCGCGACTGAAGCCGAACATTTCGTGGATGAAGCTACACAAACTGTTACTTTAGGCCTATGTTGTTGTTTTTCATGGATGATTTGTGATTCTGCTGTCGCCCAAAAGCGGACATTTTGTTTGTTAACAGTCCCATCGATATGAAAACCCAAGTGTTGAACAGAACATCACCTTTTCCTTCCGACCACTGTGCAAACACCAATCTTTTTTGCTTGTTTGGTTGTTGTGTTAACTTATGCAGGACAGTCAGTTTGTATGGAAACAACTTGAGATCACTGTTTAACAACATTCATTGTGCTATACGACCAGATACTCTCATTTCTCTTGAAGCTCGCCATGTAGACTTTCCAAGACTACGTTGCATGACAACTCTAATTGTTTCGTTATTTTCTGGAGAACAAACGGGAGCTGCTTCGTTTATCGTTTATCTTATTTTATGCTGCCTTTTTCCTCAAATTTACGGTATAGATGGAGAATGGGGTTTCTTGCTAGAGTCCATCAAGTATTAAAATTAGCCCAAAATTGTCGCTGAGTCACTGTAACACTTTTTGATTGAGCATAAAGAAGCACAACTTTAACATGCTGTGAGTTAGACAAACGTCCGTGGCCATAATTCAACAGTAATGTGATGTGTTACGGACTCAGAAGCGAATAAAAATACTAGGCGACATCTATCGGTATTTCCAAAAAATAGCGATTACGCATACACAATATGAAACACCAGGTTAAAAACATTTATTTAAAATCGACTTTATATTTGTGTCAATTTGTCGTGCACCACTCGGTAGTTAAATTATAAATAAAATTAATTCAGCTAAAATTAAAATAACTTGGGGACTCGCTCCTCATTTGTCAGCTTTGCTATTTAGCCATCCTTCAGTCGAATGATCTTTTATGTTGGTTAGTGATGTATACTTATTATCTGTATAGGTTAGCAGCTGGATCCGTCTTGAGTGGCCAGATTTCCTCCACCCTTGAAGTTTTCTAGGGTTCTCCACCCAGAAGAACTGGGAAGCATTTGATATTATTTATTCGACTAGATTTTCCCCCTCTTGCTTTTATCAGAAATAGGCTAAAACTCTTTAAATTCTGGCGGAAATTACTGTAGTTGAACAGAATCTGTGAAATCATCACTCTTATACAGACTTTAGAGGAATACCATTTCGTCATGTTTTATATGAATTCACTTCTCTTAGGATAGAGTAGACATTTCGTATGCAGATTTTGTTCTTATCTCAAGGGAATATTTGAAAACAGATTTTACATCTTTATAAAATACATATTAAAAAAATTGTAAGAAAGAAAGGCGAGTGCAAAAATGTAAAAATCATCGAAAACTAGCGAAAAATTAGTAAACATAAAAAAAATTTTAATTACGTAAAAAAAAGTGGTAAAAAAATTAATTTTTTCGTTATTCTCCCTCAAACCTAAAACTTTTCTTCTTTTTATAAATTATAGAAAAGTAAAACGATGAATACTTAATGGCATAAGCACAGGTACGTGTTTAATTCACAAAAGTGAAATATCGCTTCGGATCTTTTCCCACATATTTGACTGTACACGCCTAATTCCGGATAAACAAAGTTCTGTGTGTTATTCATTGTCAGATGTAAAAAATGGTCGCTAGGTATTTCAGGTATACTTTCAGGAGAGTCTTCATATATTAAAGATTATTGTTCTATATGGATTATTTCCAGAAGAGTTTATGCTGTACGATCCAGAAGACGTACTGAAATACGTAATCCTTTTTATTTTAATAGCTAACCCCAAAAACCCATTTCTGCGGGTAAATTTTATCTATATTATATTTTTATCATGAGAAACAATATTCATCGATTTTATTGATCAATTTAGGCTCGCAAAAATTTTCTTAAATTATTTAAAAGAATTATAATATGTTTTTTTCTTGTCTCATGAAATGCAGGATTCTTATTGAGTTTTATAATAAGGAATATGTTATTAAATCGTCAAAAAATGTGAAAAAAATTATTTATTCATGAAGACTTGCATTGGGGTGAATAGCCTTATTGTTTGGTTCTGCATCAGATTATTCAGTAAATATATTTGACAAAAATAGATGAACCAATTCTCTAGACACTATGATAAAATCTGATTTAGAAGTACAAAAATAGTTATGTACATAAAATACATCACTGATCTGCCGTATTTTAAGTACTACATAATGGCATACTTATGTGCAGTAGTATTTTCGTCTTACCGAGAAAAGTAATAGGAATCATATCACACCTTACTTTCCTTTCTTAGTAAGCCTGGCATGGGATGCTTGTTTTTTATAATAATCTATCGTTCTTTTCTTAGGTTATATAACCTTTGTAATTAAAAAAAATTACATTAGGTTTTTTTTTGTAATTTAATGTTTGTTGAATACCTTCACTTGATGAAATAATTATCATTGCGAAAAGTTCTCTTCGCGAGAAGATAATGAATTGCAATAAAATTTAAGATAAGTTTAAAAATAATATAATTCTCTTGCTAGCATCAATTCTGTTAATTATTAATAATCAACAATATCTTTTTATTTGAAATCATTCACCTTCACAGTTACCTTTGATGATTGATATAAAAATGTTATTAATACCCTCATACGTTTGTGTAGTATTTCGTAAAATTTATTTGTAGTAATATGAGTAAATGATGGTTATTTTATCGTTTATTTGCCTGGCTTTATTGAAGATAATAAATATATATTCTGGAATATCTCCAAATAGCAAATTTAAGACAAAGTGGTTACCGCAAGATTGCAAAACCGCTCGTTTAATTGCTATTTATTGGCCTGGAACTGTACATCAATTACTTAAGTATTATTGTCTCTATGTGTTACTTTAAAAAGTGTCTGACCTTTATATAAAAATAACTTTAGGTCAATGAACTCACCCTTATTTACGTTTTTTTTTTTTTCAATTGATGGATTGATACGTAGGCCGATTTTTTTAATTATTGTAATTATCCTGATTATTTACTGTAATTAGTAGTCGCTTTCAAAAAAAGTGATTATTTTTTTAAAAAAAAGAAGAATTGTGTTGCTATTTATTCTACAATTTTCAAAATTGTTAAATTAAACTTTTTTTTTGATTTTTAATCCATTTGTTTTATTAATTTTAATACATAAGGTAGACATGATTTTCAGTTTTCACCGGATCTTGACGTTTTGACACCTAAAGAAACCGGATACAAATTTTCCGGATGTTAATGTTCGTATGTACGTGTGTTCGGTGTTGGCCTCTACATCACCTCATATCTCTAAAACTACTGGACAAATTTTGACCAAACTTGGTCAGATTACTGCTATATATGGGACGTTGATGCCATTAAATTTTCAACTTAAAGGGGCAAGGTGATGAGGTTATAGAGCAAGATCACCCTCACCCCAAGATTTCGCCTAAATAAGGTCACATTTTTCTTAGACACATTTGTTAACAATTAAAATAAAAAATAATATTTGCAAAAAAAAAATTTTTGCAAAATTGCACCTCCACCCCAAAAAATGCTGTCGTAGTCGTCTGCTATGTTGTAACCTCACAGGTAAGCTGTAGAATTAAATAAATGAATAATATTTAAAGTGTAAAAAAAGTAACTCGATTTGTCTGGGTCTCGAACTCGATCACCCGGTTGACTCGGCACCTGGTGCGTTAAACCTCTTGGTTACACTAGTCTACCGACAGTATAAGCGAAATTTGTTCAAAAAGGGCGACCGTCTCCGCTGGTACCGTCACATCCGCGAGAATTAAATAAGGTATGCGCGCGCGCTTTAGTTAGAATCATTGAATTAAATAAAAAATAAATAAAATTAATTAATTTTATTAATTAAATAAATAAATAAATAATTTAAATGAAATGAAAAATATTTTTAAATGTGAATTTTTGAAGTTGTGTGTGTAAGCCGTGCATCAGAACTTGTAGGAGAGGTGCCGCAGTTGTAGGACTTTCCAGGAACGAGACTAAACCGGGAAAGGAATTTTAAAATTTTAAAAAGCTGACCACTGTGATGTCAGCTTTAAATTAAAAAATAATTTTCATAAGTTTGTACCTTCTTTCTTTTTTCCTGTTTAGCCTCCGGTAACTACCGTTTCGATAATTCTTCAGAGGATGATATGTATGAGTGTAAATGAAGTGTAGTCTTGTACATTCTCAGTTCGACTATTCCTGAGACGTGTGGTTAATTGAAACCCAACCACCAAAGAACACCGGTATCCACGATCTAGTATTCAAATCCGTGTAAAAATAACTGGCTTTACTAGGACTTGAACGCTGTAACTGTCGACTCAGCTGATATGTGAAGACGCGTTAACCACTAGACCAACCCGGTGGGTTCATAAGTTTGTACCTTGCATTTTATCTTTTGGCTCCTATAATATACCCCGGACCCAAAGTAAGAAGCGGTTTTTTTTTCATTACTATCATAAACGTTGTTTTACTTTATTTTTCCATTATTTTTACAAAATTCTCTCTTTTTTTTATAAAAAAAAAATACTTCCTTATACGAAGTACAAGGAGTATTGTAATCGCAAAAAATGTTTGATTTTAGATTTCAACGGAAATAGCCATTTTGACCATCCCTGAATGCATTTTAATTAGTTTCGTCGTGTGACGTCTGTACTTATGTATCTCGCATAACTCAAAAGTGATTAGCCGTAGGATATTGAAATTTTGGATTTAGAATTGTTGTAACGTTTAGTTTTGCACCTCTCCTTTTGATTACAATTGACTGGAACAAAAGAGTTCAAAATAATCTTTATTATATAACTAGTAATAAATCCTCATTGAGAGCTTTTAACGATATATCATAAGTGGTACTTATTTTCATTGGTTTCAGAGTTGTAGCCAAATAAAAGTTTAATTAATGAAATATTTTGATCGTACAAAAGGCACATCGGTTCAAATTCGACTTAATTTCCTTTTCTTTTTTTTTAAATTTAAATATATTGATTTATTAATAAGTATTTGTTAAAAAGATTTTACAATAAATAATTCAATAATAATAAAAGAAGAAAAAAAAATATGAAAAAAATCAGTAGTATTAGTGAAATAAAATTTTATGTACTTTAAAAAATGTGTATACGTAATAGGCGTACAAGGAAGTCACTTGATAACCACATCAGATTTTTCCTGTATAAGTACGTATTGAAATAAAAAGTTAAAGAGGAAATAAACTGGAATTTTTTCCGCGTAAACTGATATTTCTAATTCGTTTGGCCAAAGGGCTCTAATCAGGTTAAAATGTGAATTTAATGTTAAATAAATAAAAATTAACACTTTTTAATATAGCAGGCCTTTTGGTTTTGTGTTTCTTGTTTTATTAATAAAAATAAAACAAAAAACCGAGCGAAAGTATTATTAATGACTTCTCTTAAATCACTGATGATGTTTGCTTAGTTGTTTTTAAATTTTTAATACATGTACATTTTTTGATTATTTATAGTAATAACAGTGTTTTATTTCCGCTTGAATTAGATAGCGTGCAAATGATTTTTAAAGTGCTATAATGCATGGTTACTAGAGCTTGGTGTATTATGAACTCAGTGATATTATTTGTATTAACTTTCATCTTTCACTGATGGAAACTTTCCTCTTATTACCGTTAAATTAATATCTCAGGTTTTGCACAGTACAATAATTATAGTATCTAATAATAGTAATAATAATTATTATTATTATTATTATTACTATTATTATTGTTATTTTATTATTATTATTATTATTAATACATTAAAATATTTTCATGTAGAATCGGTGTTTGTGACCCGGATGAAGGTTGGAATATAAAGATCACGTTTTATTAAATCATAAGTTTTGTCACTTTGCCAGAAAGCAAATGTTCTCACCTTAAGAGTTACAGACAAAAATGACATTCTTCAATCCATAAATACTTTTTTTAAATTAATTTTTAAAATCCATAATTTATTTTATTAAATTATTTTTTTATTTATCATTTACTATAATATTATATGTAAATATAATTTAGCAATTTATTAATCATAAATTTTGTTCTTAGGTTATTGTTTTTTTTTTTTTAATTATAAACTTTTGAAATGACAAACTGAACATTTTTTTTTTATCTGTGTTAGCATTTAAAATTGGTACCTGATAGGCATAACTAAATTTGATTCCTGAAAATTAAGTGAATAGAGGTCTGCGAAGAAATACGTCATTAAAATTTTTAACTCCTCATTTATAAGAAAAACTTGTACAGGTGTTTATCCTCATAAAATTTAATACTTAAGATAGCAGTACAAATAAATCATTGTAAAAAAACAAAAAAAAAACACAGTTCATCAATACCAATAATATATGAAAACCACACTATAGATAAAACAAATATTCATCGGTAAATAGAAATAGATATAATTCTTAGACTATTAAAGTGACGTTCACTAAATAGTGACAGACTCATCCTGTGTTTCCACTCCTAGGTACTCCAGGTTACTTCTCTGGTTACATATCCCAGATCCAGCAGATGGGACCCACCGGGTTGATCTAGTGATGAACTCGTCATCGCAAATCAGCTGATTTCAAAGTCGAGAGTTCTAAGGTTCAAATCTAAGTAAAGGTAAACGGATTTGAATACTAGATCGCAGATACCGGTGTTCTTTAGCGTTTGGGTTTAATTAACCATATATCTCAGGAACGGTCGACCGAGATTGTACAAGACTACACGTCTTTTACATTCTTACATATCATCCTCATTCATCCTCTGAAGTAATACCTTACGGTGGTCCCGGAGGCTAAACAGAAAAGAAAGGTCCAGCAGATGGAAACTGTTTAGTCGCCTGATGTCATCCATATTATCTAATGCAGAATGATTTTTTAGTCCTGTTACCCAGTTTTAAATGTAATTTAAGAAAGGGAAATTTATATGGAATAAAAAATGTATTTATTACTTACATAACTGTTAAAGAATATGCTCAAAATGCCCACCCCTTGCGGTTATACACGCTAGGGGTGTACGTATGCTTTTCAGCATATTAGCAGAAACCGTTCTAAGAGTTGCATTGGAAATATTCGTGATTAAGTCTGATTTTAAGTTCATCAATAGTGTGAGGATGGTTTTTGAAGGTCTCGGACTTAATATAGCCCCACAAAAGTAGTCAGGAGATGTTAGGTCTGGGGACGTTGCTTATAATTCGATCATCAAGGAACTCTTGCAGAAAATCCACGGTTTCTCGAGACGTGTGGCATGTAGCGCCGTCTTGCTGAAACCAGCAATACCGTTGTTGATGTTCCAGGAGGGACACAAATTGGCGCACAATATTCCTGTATACTTCACCATTTACTGTCTGTTCGAAGAATACGGGTCCGACTATACGATGACGAGATATCGCACACCGCACACCAATTTTTTCAGGATGCAAAGATTTGTCTTGTAAAGCGTTAGGATTTTCAACCGCCCAAATTCGACAGTTTTGACTGTTAAAATAACCATCGAGATGGACCCAAGCTTCATCACTAAAGAACACTGTGTTTAAAAATTCGATTCCGTTATCGTTTACGAGAGACCTAAACCAACGGCAATATTGCAATCGCTTGTTTAAATCTGAAGGCTGAAGCTCTTTGACTAATCGTACGCGATACGGATACAATTTCAACTTTTAGCGGCTTTCTGAACACTCGAATATGACAAACCGACTTGCGTGGAAAGTTTTCGTAAACTTTTCCGTGGAGAATTGAGCAATCTTGTTTTCACAGTCTCTAAAACGTCATCTGTCAAGCGAGTTGGTCGACCGCTACGTTTTCTGTCGCAAACAATACCTGTCTCTCGAAATCAATTTGCAAGCCTAGAAATTGACATTTATTCTAACTGAGGAACATCAACAAATTTAATTTGAAATGATTCTTTTACACTCGCGTACGATTTCATAGAAAAATTTCAAGAATGAAAACTCGTTGTTCTGTGGTAAAAGACATTCTGTTTGTAACACGACCAGAAACGGCACAAAAGTTTACACAGCTCAAGGAGAATCAACTTACACTGCCGTATCTATACCGTTTCAGTAGCGCTACCAACTTTGTGTCACAAAACAAAATTTCCCTTTCTTAGAAAAAATGACTAAAAATCACCCTGTAGTTATACTGCCAGATAATTTGCGTGTTTTCTAGCCGTTTGTTCCGCGAGCTAATTTTTTTGATCTCTTAGTAAACAGAAGATAATCCTAGATAGTGATGAATTTCTTTACCTCTAACAGACCACCAACTCTGTTATTGTCCTAACAGAGGAAAATTGGTTAGGACCTAACCAACTGATTCTGGAATATTTTAATTATCTCAGTGTTGCTGTTGCTTGTCGTTTGTCGTACCCTATAGGTCCATACGTCCAGATAGGTTTAAGGATAACTCTTTGACTATCCTGGCGGTAACTGGTGTTTTTTTTTTTAATTACGCAAATTTATAGATATAAATCATACATCCACCAACATTGAAAAGCACACTTCAATTAAAAAATCTGATGTCGACACCACATGACTTCTTTGTACACCTATTAAATTACATATACACATTTTTTTGTTTTTAAATGAAAATTACATAAACTTTTTTTTCATTGATAACTTGTGATATTTTTTCATATTTTTTTATTGTTATTATTGAAATATTATTTATTGTAAAACATTTTTTTACAATCAGAGGTTATTAATAATTAATAAATCAATATATTTAAATTTTAAAAAAATGTTAAAATAAAATATGAAGTGGGATTCGAACCGATGTGCCTTCCCCTTCTAAGATCCATCTATTTTATTAATTAAAATTTTATTTGGCTAACTCTGGAATCAATGGAAATAAGTACCACTTATGATATATCGTTGAAAAGCTCTCAAAGAGAGCTTATTACTGCAGTTAAGAAGCCCAAAATTCAATTTTTTGGATTTTGTGATTTTTTTTAACAATTTTGGTCCAGTAGATTGCAATCTTTTCTTTTCTTTTTCCTGTTTAGCCTCCGGTAACTACCGTTTAGATAATTCTTCAGAGGATGAATGAGGATGATACGTATGAGTTTAAAAGAAGTGTAGTCTTGTACATTCTCAGTTCGACCATTCCTGAGATGTGTGGTTAATTGAAACCCAACCACCAAAGAACACCGGTATCCACGATCTAGTATTCAAATCCGTGTAAAAATAACTGGCTTTTCTAGGACTCGAATGCTGGAACTCTCAACTTCCAAATCAGCTGATTTGTGAAGAAGTAGATTGCAATCTTAAGTGGAGGTGCACAACTACATGTTACAAAGTCTCGCCGAAACTACTCAAAATAATATTTCCGTTTAATCTGAAAACCTAAATTTTTCGCGATCACAATAAAAAAGGAAACCCGAAGATGATTTTGAAATAATTTTACTGTTTTATTTAAAATATTTGTTTCGATTTAACGTTTCAAAAATTATCATTTATTTTCATCGCAGATTTTTATACATAAACTTAAAAAATGTTTGTTTTGTAAAATAAATTGAAATAAATATTTTAAAATTTATTTAATTGTTTTTTGATTGGCAGTTATTAAAAATATCTTGCGATTTAGGCAAATAAGTGAATATTAGATTCTTTTTTTTCCTTCAAATAAACTAACTTCACAAGAATCCAGTATTTTTGATTATAAAATATGAGTATATCTGATCGTCCTTGTTCGTCCTTGACTACTGTGTCCTACATTCAACGTTTATATATCTGTAATTGTAAAACTACTCTCTATTTACCTTAAAGCTAAATAACTCCTTTAATTAGTTAAAAAATAATTCATTTGATTTGTAAGGTCTTGTTTTATATTGTGGTACTGATAATAATGAAGCGATTACTTTTGCCTGCAGTCCTACTTCTTGTTTACTTATAGTTAATCGCTCGCTGGTTATAATACTCTCCTCTGTCTTGTAACGTCCAGTTAGTATACCTAAAGATGTGGGTTTTCATAAATTGTTTAATATTTTTAAGTAAGAATTTATGTTCTTGAAGTATTAATATTTAAATTGTTTGCCCTTGAGATACTTGAAGCTGGCTCATAATATAAAAACGCGATTGTAAATGTTACATGTAGCTAATAAAAAAATTAAAAAATATTTATTCCAAATTTTTTTTTTATGAATTGAACAGGATACTGTTTTAAGCAACATGTATTGCTTCATTACGAATAGAAACTAAAAATTAAAAAAATATATGTTTTTAAAATATATATTTTAAATATATGTTTTTTTAAAAAAATAATTAGCATTAATTTGCAGAAATCATAATTCTTTGATAATTTTACATTTAAATATACTCATCCCACAAACATCTTTTCGGATGGACTAAAAATCACTTCGTATGAAAGAAATTTACAATTTTTACTTCTTTTACGAATTAAAGGAAATATTGTGACCACGAAAAATTTCGGTCTTTAGATTTAAACGGAAATATCCATTTTGACTAGTTTCGGCGTGACGTCTGTACGTATGTATCTTGCAAACTCAAGAAAGATTAGCCGTAGGATGTTGAAATTTTGTATTTAGGACCGTTGTAACATCTAATTGTCCACCTCCCCTTTTGATTGCAATCGACTAGACCAAAAGTGTCTAAAAAAGCTCAAAATCAAAAAAAAAATTGAATTTTGGACTTTTTCTTAACTACAATAATAAGCCCTCATTGAGAGCTTTTCTACGATATATCATGAGTAGTAGTGCTTATTTTCATTGATTACAGAGTTCTTACAAGGAGAAGGTACATCGGTTCAAATCCGACTTCATCTCCTTTTTTTAATACAATGTATTGATTTATTAATAATTATTAACCTTGATTTAAAAAAAAAATTACCATAAATAATGAAATAATATCTGAAGTTATTAATGAAATAAAATCTTACGTACTTTTCATTTTAAAATATGTGTATAAGTAATTTAATGGGAGTACAAAGATGTCCTGTGGTGTACGCATCAGATTTTTTATTATTTAAATATATATTTTTTTTATTTCAGAAACAAAATTCAGTTTGTAAAAATACACCCTCCTAGAAAGAATAAAGTCACATTTTTCTTGGAATGTTTGAGGAGTTTTCTGAAACGCAATTAAAATTTTGAAACTTTTACTAAAAAAACTAGAAAATCATCTTCTGATGCATCCATCCGCGCAACGGTTTTGAAATTTGAACAGACTGGATCAGTGGGAGATGCCAAAAAAATCGGGAAGACAAGACCAGGACCTTACATAAATAATGAAAATATTGAGTCGGTAAGGAACAGTGTATGTGTATCTACACATACCTGTATGTGTAGATACAGTAGTATGTGGGATGCACTGGCGAAACATGAAAATGTTTCACTCAGTCCGGCATGAATCTAACATTATTGCGCAGAATTTTGCACAAGGATTTAAAAAAGTTTCCTTTCAAAATCCAATTAGCCTATAAGATGGACTCAACGATTACGCATTACGCCTGGAATACTGCCGATAGTTTATCAATACTCATGATTCCTTTTTGCCTAATTTGGGAATGAGTGACGAAGACCATTTCCATCTTATTAGCTATATCAACAAACAAAATGCTCGTCTTTGGGGTATTGCCAGTCCCCAAGTTACACTTGAACGTCCTTTACAGACACAAAAAGTTACTGTGTGATGTGCTCTTTCTCATCGGGCCATATATTTCAGAAGATGGTATTTCAGTGACAGTGAATAGCGATAGATATCAGCAAATGATTGAGAAATTTTTCTTCATTACGGTCTTGGAAATGACGTCGAAGAAGCCTGGTTCCAGCAAGATGGAGCCACGATTTACACGAACAGAGCCATAATTGAGTTCCTTAGGTCATAATTACACGCGGCGCTTTTCCTGTGGTATGGAGATAAGCGCGGAAGTACTCGTGACCAGTTAAAAACTGGTTCACTTAGTACTCTACCTCTTCATGCCATCGGTTTGTCCACGGTCTGACCAAAGGTGTATGCCTTGCGGTTTACTGTCCTCTGGTCTCGTGGTTCCAGGTCTTTTGCCAGGTGAGGAACGTGCTAGTCCGTACCTCCTCGGCGACGGATTACGAGTATTATGAATACTAACAATAGAAATAATTGTATGTTAAATTTATGTATGCTTATTGAATTACATTCTGTAATTTTTTGTATATTATAATACGATCGTTTATAATAATTCGTAAAGAAAAAAAAATTCTAACCTCACGGCCGTGTATCAAAATGACTTATAGAATTTAGTTAATATGTATGAAAATTGTATAAAATTCTACGCTTCATAAACCGCTGAATCGCGTTTCTAGTTTGAAGCTGGCGTCTGAGCGAGACAACAAAGTTATGACCTTTTAAATAATATTCACTTGTACATTCATTGTTATATCATAAATTATTCTGTTATATGTAATAAAATAAGTTAAAATTTAAATTTACTGCACCAAAAAATTATTTAAAACATATATTTAACGCATAACATTTTTGCAAATGTGTTAGTATGTATGTTTTTGTGTATGTATATGCAAATATACGTAATTTATTCTCTCTTATTAAATAAATGTAACATCAATAATTCGTATATTTGTAATATTACAATTTTTGTTTATTAAGTTTAAAGAAAAACGTCCTTGTTGTCAGATGTGGTTAAGTTGTTATACCACTACAGTGATTCAGATTGTCGGAAATATCGAGATAATAAATATAAATTACTGTTAAGGATAAATTATATAATTTTTTTTTTTTTTCATTTACTGTTTATTCCTTCTTTTTTCTTTTTGATAGCGTTTTCACTGAAATTTTTCCTTCATTAGAACACAAAAAAAAATAAATTTTAAATTAAAAACATAGCTAAAATCTGATGTGGACACCACATTACTTCCTTGTACGCCTATTAAATTACGTATATTTTTTATATATTTATTACGTTTTTTTTATTGAATTATTATTTTCTGTAAAAGTATTTTTTACAATCAGAGGTTAATAATTATTAATACGTCTATTAAATTACATATTATGTACGACTATTAAATTACACACACACATTTTTAAAAGTATATAAAATTTTATTGTAAAAACATTTTTTACAACTATAGGTTAATTTTTATTAATAAATCAATATATTTAATTAAGAAAAAAGTTAAAAAAAAAAAGAAGGAAATGAAGTCGGATTCGAACCGATGTTGACATAAAATTTTATTTGTTTAATAACTTCTGATATTTTTCATATTTTTCTTTTTTTTAATATTATTATTATTGAATTATTATTTATTGTAAAATATTTTATACAATCAGAGGCTAATAATTATTAATAAATCAATATAATTAAATTAAAAAAAAGGACCGGAAGTCGGATTAGAACCGATGTGCCTTTCCCTTGTAAGATACAAATTATTCATAAATTAAACTTTTATTGGGCTATAACTATGGAACCAACCAAAATAAATACCACTTATGATATATAGTTGAAAACCTCCCAATGAGGGCTTATTACTGCAGTTAAAAAAAAGTCTAAAATCCAAATGTTTTAGATTTTGGGCTTTTTTGCACACTTTTAATCTCAGTTGATTGCAATCAAAAGCTGTACAACTAGATGTTACAACAGTTCCAAATTCAAAATTTCAACATTCTACGGTTAATCATTTTTGAGTTACGCGAGATACATACGTACGTACAGAAAACACGTCGCAACTAGTCAAAATGGATATTTCCGTTGAAATCTGAAAACCGCAATTTTTCGCGATTACAGTACTTCGTTGTACTTGTAAAAATTAAAACTATCTTTGTGTATTTTAATTTCTTAACCTTTTTTTGAATTCAAAATTTGTATATTTTTTTAATCTGACGAGGCATAGGTCTCTGCGAAAATTCTCAAATAAGAGAAAAATAATAAACAATAAATGAATGATTGAAAATATATTTTTATGTATAACCATATTCTGTTATTAGAATGCTATTTGTTACAATTATTTATTAACATAAAAGATTAAATTTAATTATTAATTATACTTTTACAAGAGGTAACATTAAAAATGAAGAAACACGGGTCGAAATAAACCATTGCACTAACTCTTTAATACAGGAAATACTTGTATAGGATAATTAAAGAACGTGATGGTAACAATTTTGTATACAGTATTTTTATATAGTTTATTTTTAAAATTCATTTGAACATATATACACAACAGAGGAGTCAAAAAGAATTTGCTAATCCACATCTCGTGACAAATTTGAGTTGATGTGACAAATTTTGGCACTAAGAGAAGGTTATGGTATGTGAATTGAGCACCAATAGCTTCTATATAACCCCCAAAGCGCCGAACTACGGCTGTTAGTATATCTGCCGTAATGGCATCACATGTTTACGATTTTGTCACGTAGCTCGTCGATTGTTGCTAGTTTTTGTTAATACACGGTCATTCTTGACGGTCCCCTAGAGGTAGAAGTCTAGAGGTGTTAAATCGGGAGATCGAGATGGGTACTCAACAGCATCTCTTCGACCCACCCATCGTTCGGGTAGAGTTTTATCGAGGTACAACCTGACATTTCGATGGTAGTGAGGCGGGGGTTGCGTCTTGTTGCACATGTGAACGTTCATCACCACACAGGTTTTGGATGGCAGGCAATATCCTTGTCTGAAGCATATCAAGATACGCCTCACCAGCTACGGTGGAAGAAGAAGGAACCAATCAAACCAACCCCGCACTGATAGACCACACCAAAGAGCAACCCCCGGTAGATTCACTGCCCTGTCCACATGAGCTGAGGATTTTCAGGAGTCCAGTAGACACAATTGTGGGGGTTCACAATACCGTTAAGTTTAAATTGCGTCTCATCAGTCCACACAAACTTCTCTGAAAATTCCTCATCCTCGCCAACCTTGTGCTGAAACCATTCACAGTACTTCATCCTTCGATCTGGGTCGTCCTCATTCATCAAGTGCAACAGCCTTGGAATGTACACTTTCCATTTTGCACTCTTAACAATAATTAGCTTTAGCTCTTAGAATAATTATTATTAAATATCCAACATGTTGAATTTTTACCAAATTTAATCAGAAAATTTGATTTAGTTTAGTCGCGATAATAAAAATACAAGATGGCCGCCATATCGGCTGAGGCCTCCTTTTTGCAATAACTTTGTTGTTTGTTATCTGATTTTTACGACTAAGGTCTCGTTTTGTTCACAGAAAAAAATCTTCATAATTTTTATGATTGAAAAATTGATTTTTTTTTTGTCTTCAGTCATTTGACTGGTTTGATGCAGCTCTCCAAGATTTCCTATCTAGTGCTAGTCGTTTCATTTCAGTATATCCTCTACATCCTACATCCCTAACTATTTGTTTTACATATTCCAAACGTGGCCTGCCTACACAATTTTTCCCTTCTACCTGTCCTTCCAATCCTATTATATCCACATTTACCCTATCCATTTCCCTTTTTAAATTTTCTAGCCTACCAACCTTTTTTTAGCTTCTAACATTCCACGCTCCGACTCGTAGAATGTTATTTTTTACTTTTCTGGTGACCCCTTCCTTAGTAGTCCCCACCCGGAGATCCGAAGGGGGACTATTTTACCTCCGGAATATTTTACCAAGGAAGGCGCCTCCATTATTGCTTTTGAAAATGCAGAGAGCCACATTTTCTTGGAAAAAAAACAGCTGTAGTTTTCCATTGCTTTCAGCTGCGCAGTACTCAGAGGACTGAGTGATGTTGATATGGCCGTTTAAGTCATTGTGACTCACGCCCCTAACAACTACTGAAAGAGCTGCTGCCCTCTTTCAGGAATCATTCCTTAGTCTGGCTCTCAACAGATACCTCTCCGATATGGTTGCACCTTCGGTCCAGCTACTCTGTATCCCTGAGCACTCAAGCCCCCTCACCAACGGCAAGGTCTCATGATTCATAGAGGAGGGAAAAATTGATACGACCGCCATTTTGAAATTTGTCAACAAAGAGTATCGTTACTTTTTTCCTATTAAGAAATGTTAGTTTAAAATAAAGTACAGAATTTTATTGTGTTATTTCCAACAGTTCTTGAAAAATAGTTTTTATTAAAAAACACAAATGGGAGACAGGCAGAAAAATATGCGTTTTCGGACTATGTTCGCTGGACATTTTTTCTTCAGTATGTTAAGTAGAATCACTTTCTGGAGTTTGGCCTCACTTTTTAAGGACACAGTATATAAAAGGACGTTACATTTATTTTTAATAAAAATTTTACCTTATTCCAAGACCTAAAATAATTTGTTTTTTTAATAGCATCGTATTTATTTGTGAAAAAATAAAACTGTATTTTCTATTCTAAACCTTTTTTTGAATGGTTTTGTTTTAAGTATGAAATTATTATTTTTTTTTTTTTGTATTACAATTTATGAGTTTAATTTCAACTCAATTTATTCTATTAAATTATTTCTAAATTTGTGAAGATTTTTAAGTAAATCATTTATTTCATCTTTTTTTTTACAAAAGAATCGTTTATATATTTTAAATTACTGGAATAGGAAGAAATTCATAAAACTCCGTAGCTGAGTAGGTAGCGGTCTCGACATTTCATGCCGAGATCCCGGGTTCGAATCCCGGTCAAGCACGATATATTTTCATACGCTACTAATCCGTGCTAATGACTATATTTGTTGATGCCCGTTCTTTCGTAACAAAAAAAGAACAAATTCTTTGAAAGTATATGTTCATACAAAATCAACAATTAAAATTAATTATTTTATTAATGGAAATAATATTTTCCTAAAATGAAAAATAATGAAATAGAATTTTAGTTCAGTTAGTGAATTATTATTCGTCCGTGATTTATTTGTATTCTACAATTTTCTATGAGTTGTTTAAAAATTTGTCGAACGATTTTAGTACACGCCGGGTTAAATTTTGAAGTGTTGTTGGTACAGGAAAAATATTTTAATTATGTTTAAACACAACTTTTAATGATTGAAGTTTTAAAGTACCGTTTGCTAGTTACGTAAAAAATAAAATAGCATATAATTCGTTCTGTTTTAATTAATTTAAAAAACTTTTTAACGTTTTTTAAATATTAAAAAACGGATTTTTTTATAGTTTTTTAATTTAAAAAACTTTTAACCAATTATTTTATCAGACTAACCTTTAATGGGTTAAATTTCCATAAATTTGTCTTATTTTTTTCAGTATATTTCAATTTGATATTCTTGAAAAAAAATAATAATTTACTTAAAAATAAAAACTGAAATTTTAAAATCTCCCAAGAAACGTCGATATGCTGGGTTATTTGTTCAAGCATTAGATTTGTGAAATTGATTTTAATATATTAGTTGTTCCTTCAATGCTTGTATTTACGGAGTAATTTTCCACATTACTGTTCTTAAATTATACCTGCGATTTTATTGCGGAATTATACTTGTTTTCTATCTTATTAAGCCTGTCACAGGTAAAATCTGAATTTCTTTTAGATGATAATACTCCGTATAATAGGTTTGATAACTAGGTCATCGTATGATGTACTATGCTCGATTGTCTTCAAATTGTGTTTGCAGTATTACGTGCGGTTCGGTTTTTTAATCTTCTTTTATAAGATTTTCTTGAATAGACACGTGCGAGACAGATTTTTCCTGCGGCAATTACAGAAAAATAAAATAAAGTAAAATTGTTCATGAAAAAATTTAAGTAAAATTCTTTCCAGTCAAAAAATCGTATTGTATAATATTAACCTATATTTTCTAAGTAGAAGATATATTTAATATCTATTACTTTATTCTGCATTCCTTTTATTTATTGTTAAGCTACAATTAAAATGTTATCTTTTGATTCCATTATACTGAATTTCTCAATGAAAACTTACATTTGTATCATTTTAAAATACTTAGAAAATAGTGTTGATTCTTTTATTAATAAATTTTTGGATTTGAAAAAACTAAGCATAACATAAGAAATGTTGGTTTTATGTGTATTCACCTCCTTCATTAGGAGACCACTTGTTTATCAAGCTGTCTTCTCAACAAGTAGTTCCTGGGTTCGATTTCCGGTGTAAACATCTGGCAATTTTATTGATCTAAGCGATGCATCTTCTCTGAGCTATAACTTAACATATGTATAATTTTGTTGTAAAACATTATAATATTATTATTACGTAAATAGATAAATAAATATTTATTCGTAAGCGTTTACTTGAACGCGCACATTTACTGACTTACAATAGCATATACGTTGTA
The DNA here is from genome assembly GCF_047948215.1 of Lycorma delicatula. Lineage (NCBI taxonomy): Eukaryota > Metazoa > Arthropoda > Insecta > Hemiptera > Fulgoridae > Lycorma > Lycorma delicatula. The sequence goes on along the minus strand of NC_134456.1, from coordinate 227,907,295 downwards.
GTTAGTTTTTTATCTGTGAGAAAAGACTTGTTTGTGAATATTGTGTGACAGCAGCAACATCACGTCCACATGTGCTATTATAAATTGGATTCTGAATGAAACTTGCTTGCACTTGCTCTGACATAGTTTTATAATTTAAAAAAAAAATTACGCTTTCAGTAACTCATCTGTGAATTTTTTATAGGTAGTCGTTGATAAATAATATTAAAAAATAGTATGTGGACACCACATGACTTCCTTGTACGCTTATTAAATTACATATACAATTTTTTGTTTTAATGAAAAGTACATAAAATTTTATTTCATTAATAACTTGTGATATTTTTTCGTATTTTTTTATTTTTATTGTTATTGCATTATTATTTATCGTAAAACACTTTTTACAATCAGAACTTAATATTATTAATAAATCAATATATTTCAATTAAAAAAAAGTTAAAAAAAGTAGATGAAATCTAATTCAAACCGATTTGCCTTCCCCTTGTAAGATCCTAATATCTCATCAATTAAAAATTTATTTGACTATAACTTTGAAACCAGCGAAAATAAATACTATTTATGATATATGTAGTTGCAAAGCTTTCAATGAGGGCTTATTACTACAGTTAAGAAACAGTCCAAAATCCAATTTTTTTTTAATTTTAGTCTTTATGAACACTTTTGGTTAAGTTAATTGCAATCAAAAGGGGAGGTGCACAACTAGATATTACAACAGTCCTAAATCCAAAATTTCAAATCCTACGGCTAATCCTTTTTGAGTTATGCGAGATACATACTTACGTACAGACGTCACGCCGATAGTAGTCAAAATGGATTCAGAAACGATCAAAGTGGATATTTCTGTTGAAATCTGAAAACCTTTATCCCATCAAGCTTATGTAAAATGTACTGTAATCTATAAAAATGAAAGATATTTAAATCTAAAAATATTAATCTTCATTCATCTTTTTTTATGGAAATACCCACTAAATTAATTAATTAGGCGTCTAGAAATTCTTATTTAGTTTTATCCTGACATGAATATAGATGGTAGGAGGTATACAAATTTATAGTACACTTCAGGTATCGTTTATGATGTTGGACAATGTAACGCAGGATTCCAAGTAAAATTTGTAACTATTGTAGAGATATAAACATATCATTCATATTGGAGATCTTATTAAAATATTACTAATTTAAAACACAACGAAATAGTAAAAATAAATTAATTTTAATGAAATTTTAAATCACTGAATTTTGGTTACTACGTGCTTAAATTTTCGAAAAGTATCATTTAGTCCGTAATAATTATAGTTTATTAAAGTAGAATTAATTTTTTAAATAAAACAGTTTTTTGTGCTATAATTTAATAATTGTTCTGAAAAAAAAATTCATTTTTATAAATGCTAAAGATATTGGTTTACAAAATCTATTGACATAAAAGAACGATTTTGCTTTTGTCAGGTATTCTCTAAAACATTGTATTTTCTGAATAATCTCTTCTAAGAATTCAGTGCAGCAAAAATTTCTTTGTTCATTTCTCTTTTAAATTTAAAACTGTTAAGCCAATTTTTCTAAATATTTTGTTTTGTTGGACGGGAGTTTGATTTTACGCATACTGTTTCCCTTCGCATTCAGCCGTTTCCATTTCTGTTTTCTTGCCCTGTACTACAGCCAAAATAATTTTTTCTATTTTTGTTAGTAACGATTACTTCATTACTCATCGATAAAAATACAGAAAACAATATCAAAATCGTTTAATTTTTCTTCATTTGCATCTACACATGATCTTTGTCACCATCTTTATATTAAAATTACTGAAGTCAACAATATTAAAAATGTTATATACTGATTATTTGAGCAATTATTTTATATTTTTTGAATTTTCTTACATAAGTAATTTATTTATTTACATAATAATAACAGGCTCACAGTTACTAGATAAATGATAATTTAATTTTTTAGCGAGTGAAAATGCCATGCGTGATCGGAATTCAAACCCGTGACCTTCGGATAAAAAGGCGAGATGCTACCACTCTGCCACAGAGGTCGGAGATATAATAATAGAAATAGAAATAAACTGTCTTTATTTATGACGTTTCCATAATACATATTTCCAGGAATATTACACAATAAATACAAATGAAAACATTCAAAAAACCTAGTTTTGTAAAATAACTCTCGTACATCCGACAAAATTGTAATAGAAAATATTGTTTGATCATAGACTTTCAGATGAGTTGTAGATAGCCACAACATAGAAAAATTTTAACTGTTGTTAGATATATAATATTTTCTTACAGCTAATAATTATTAGCTGAGATGGGTGGATAAAGTGACAAATGAAGAGGTATTGCGGCAAATAGATGAAGAAAGAACCATTTGGAAAAATATAGTTAAAAGAAGAGACAGACTTATAGGCCACATACTAAGGCATCCTGGAATAGTCGCTTTAATATTGGAAGGACAGGTAGAAGGAAAAAATTGTGTAGGCAGGCCACGTTTGGAATATGTAAAACAAATTGTTAGGGATGTAGGATGTAGAGGGTATACTGAAATGAAACGACTAGCACTAGATAGGGAATCTTGGAGACCTGCATCAAACCAGTCAAATGACTGAACACAAAAAAAAAATATTATTGTTATTAATTTAAAAAAGTAGGGTAGTTATAAGATATAAAATTATATTTGTCCAGTAATTCCCAAAAGTAATATAAGAATAACACGTAATAAAAATAATATAAAGTAAAATTAATAATAATAATCAGTAGTTAAATTCTTGTTCTAGACCGTATCTGCAATCCCAGGTATATTTTTATATTCGATTGCTTATCACAATTAAAGTAGTTTATTAATTCTAAAAACACCATCCTAAATTATCTGTAAAACCTTGTTGGTTAGTGTCTTTTCTAGTGGCAGCTCGTAGCTAAAATTAGTGGGAGTGCTGTTCCAGAAAATTTATTTCTGGGCCTTTTCAAGGCCACGGTTAAAGTTTTCTGTAAAATAAAAGAACCGAAAAAAACACGAATCAAATAGAATAGATGGAAGCAGGATAATAATCTAATTCTACACTTTATCAAATCCATGAATATACCACACGGTATTCGGTTTAACCGAATAAATAATAAAATGTCAATACAGATAATATTTTTTAGTATTATTAGATGTCAGCTTAAAAACACTATAGTTCAGTGGTGATTAATTTAAATTTCTATGTATACAGAAACAAATACATAATTAGATTTTATAATTACATCCTCTTTCGTCCTTCCAGGTTTTTTTGGACAGATTTGGCAATGAAAGAGCCCTTGCTTTTCGCCATCTTCTGATCACCACATTGAAAAAACAACTAAACCGCTTTCATATTCCTTCCGCCGACTGAACTAGAAAAGGGAACGAACAAGGAACGTTCTATACACACGCGGAGTAAAATAAAATACTTTCCACCATCACGCCAGTGCTCTCTCTCTCTCTCTCTCTCTCTTCGTCGAAACCTCGCGTCCAGCTTCCTATATGCGCATGCGCACAACAGCCAAACTCCACGCCGCTGGAACTGTGAAGTGCACAGTTCCGTACAAAGCTTTTTTTATTTTTCATAAATTGGGGGATGGCTACTAACATTAAGCTTAAGGATTGATTATATATTGTATAAGTATAAAGAAAGACACTTAAGGAAGAAAGAACTCGTTATATTAAATATTATCTATAAAATCAAGTGGAAGTAGATGGTGCTGTAGTTCCACAGTGTCTATACGCAAACTGGTTTTTTAACCTCTATTTTATTTATCTCATCCGTAATGTTATAAATTTAAGATAATAATTTATTATGTATATTTATTTGTTATTAGATATTTATTATGTAGATATCTTCGTATTTGTAGTTATTTATATTATGTAGATATCGTATTTGTAATTTATTTACGTATTGAATTCCTTTCATTTGTTTTCATTTAAAATTTGGTTGGTCGAGTTTTAGCGTATGAAAAATTCCACGCCTAACCGGGATTCGAACCTGAGATCTCCGGATTAAAAGCCAACACATCACCACTCCGCCACGTAAATTTGCTTTAAAAACGTAACTGAAAATTATAAAAAAAAAAAATGTGGTATTTGATAAATTATAATTTTTCTGTATTATTTTTAAAAACGAATTTTTTTTTTTTAAAAAGTTATAATTTGATTTTTGTAATTAAAAGTTATAAACTAAAATTTGATTTAAAAAGTTATTCCTTTTCTTTTCATCATAAGGATTTATTTTAAATGAGAGCAAATGTATAGCAGTTGCTCTCAAAAACCAGTGAGATTTGTATTAAACACAATATTTTAATGCTTATTTATTAAATAAACTTTTAATGCAAACGAGAACAGCTAAAAGCAGGTGGATTACATATGAACTTGTTTTTACACTTCGGCTTTCTAGGCTGTCAAGTGAAATAAAAAATTAATTTATTTCGTACTCCTTTAATAAATTTGTTTGTTTAAAGTTTAGAAATATTTAATTCCGTATGACTTTAATTGTTAATTTTTTTTTGATTTTATGATTTTTTGAAATAACAATGTAATTTGGAAAACTAATTAAAATTTTGTTATAATAATTTTATTCTCGAAACCACCTAGTGGTCTAGTGGTAAACTCGTCGTCGTAAATCAGCAAGTTCTATCAAGTTCTCAGGTTCAAATCCTAATAAAGATAGTTGATTTTATTCGGATTTGAATACTAGATCGTGGGGATACCGGTGTTCTTTGATGGTTGAGTTTCAATTAACCACACATCTCAAGAATGGTCGGCCTGAGTTTGTTCAAGATTACACATTTACGAGAACATTTACATTACACTGATAAATCGCTATTTTGAATTGTTATACGACTCTAAATAAAAGTATAAAAAAAAAAGTTTCTGTGATATTAATCATATATATATAAATGAATGTTTGTTTGTTTGTCCCCTATGCGTTCATATACCATTCATCCGACTTCGATGAAACCTTTATGAGTTGTTGTGCGTACGCCCGCGAAGATTTATGAATTAGTTTGAACCCGCTACCTGGCGCTGAGGTCGAGATATTTCAAAAAATTGTATATTGGTCCGATTTGGCTCATGTTTAGAATATATATTAGTTACGTGAAAAGAAATTTTTTTGCAAAATCTATACCCGCTAGGTGGTGTCAATATCAAGATATTTACGAAACAAACAGATAAGCATATAAACAGACTTATATATAAAAGGCAATGTTCGTTTGTTTGTCGATTTACTGGTCCGATTTACGAGCGGGGAAAAAATAAAAAAGGTAAATAGGGAAAAATTTAAAAAGGGAAAAGGGTAAAAAATAAAAGGAAAAAAGGAGAAATTGAAAAAGGGGAATAAGGGAATAAAAAAAGGAGATGGGAAATAAAAGGAGAGGGAATAAAAGGGGATAAAAAAAGTAGAAAGGAAAAGGGGAAAGAAAAATAGATAAAAGGGAAAAAGGAGGGGGGAGAAAATGGAAAGGTAGGGAAAAAGAGAAAAGGGGTAAAGTGAAGGTTAAATTTTGTGAAGTTCCGTAATGTTTTGTTATTGTTCTATCAAAATTTCAATTGTGTTCATTTAATCTATATATATATATATATATATATATATATATATATATATACATATATATACTCAAATCTAGCAATAGCGAAGCATTTCTAGTTTACATATAAAATATCATTATTGTGTCATGCGTATTTATTCATTTTTTAATTCCGTACTTTGAATGTGTATTGCAATGTGCAGCCTACTACAACAAATTTTTGTTTTCTATGTTCCTTCTCTTATTACTGTTTTATAAGATATATTTTATTTAAATAACTTTTACTTTCATAGCTCTAGAGCTATGATCCTAGGAAAGTAAAAGTAAAAGTGCTTTTTTACGCGTTATCCATCGCCCGGAAAATGAAAGGTGATGCAAGAACAAAAGTACGGTATCAGTGAATCAAAATAGTAATCGATCAAAAAAATAAGTAGGTTTTTCCCCTTTACTCGACGTTTCATGACTCAGGAACCCCCTCCCCAAAAAAAAAACACAAATGCGAGGTAATGTTCGTACGTATGTACGTTGGCGTGTTTGAAACTTAATTACTTTTTATTCGATAATTTCGCTTTTGATTTTGATGAAATTTTGTACTCATGTATATGGAGCAATTTGTTGTTAAAACTTTGGGGTCAATAACTCCAGGGGGTTTTGGAGGTCAACCTTTTTAAAATTTTGCAATCATAGCGCCCCGCTTTATTATAATCTCAGTAGATAACGTGCATGCTTACTTACCATTTTTTTTAAATGTGCCCCAAAATTCCCCCTTTTATTTATTTTATTTATTGAATATATACATTTTAACCGAATTTTTATTTTATTTTGCTAGGTATAATGGTAGTGCAAGTGACCCCCCACCACAAAAAAAAAATACTTTGACAACAATATTGAGTTGGGGGAGTTATAGTTTAAAAATATGGATATTTTTTTTGAATGTACATTAGACAATTTTTTCTAAAAAAACATGTGTAATATATTTATTTTAAACTCGAACTAAATGTATTGTATGTTTTACGTTCATTCTGTTAAAGTTGTTATTTAGTTTAGTATTTTTTTCCACATGCATTATAATTCAGATTAATTAATCGATATTATATATTTAAATATTAATTAGTAACATGGCAAGCCTAATAGTAATAATAATATTAACAGTAACAGAAATAAGAACAGGGTTTACTTTGTTTTTTGTTTTACACTGTTGAAAGGGAATTATTTTACTAATGTCAAGGATAATTTTACAAGGTTAATTCCACCACTCTCCACCCTACCGTATCTGACTGTCTTGACTAAACACACACTCTGTAAAGAAGTGCTATAAAATTAAATCGAATAATGGAAACGGATATTGTATGTGTATGATACATTAAACCGTCATTGTAGTAATATACTTTGATTCCCATAAACCTATTTTTATTAATAATATTTACTATCGCCTAAAATGATTTTACTTTTTGTTAATTTTATTTATAATAATAAAATCCGACAATAATGTATTACCTTCAATTACAACAATTTATTACCTTCATTAAAGCTTTGTATTACCTATCCTTGATTAACGGAACGGTTACGTAGATTATTTTATATTATTATTACAAAACTATTGTCATTCTCCGTAAAGAATAAAATTTGTTGTTAAATTACAATTAAAACTGTTAAAAAAGTATTATTGTTTTTAAAAATAATAAAAACATAAAATAATAGTAAAAGTAAATATTTCAAAACATTTAATGAATAACAAAGTATTAAAATTGAAATTGAGATGTAGAAAAAATCAGTCGGTTCAGAAAATACCTTGGTGAAATAATAGAACAAATGGACTAGAAAAGAAAGCTCTAGGAGAAAGAATAGCAAAATTATGCGTTAATTAAAATCTTTTATAACAAAATATCCATATTAAGAAATGCAAAATTAAGACACTAAAATACAGTATTAAAACCAGAAGATATAATATACGCCTCTTAATGCTTACTATTCATAATAAAGCCGATCTTTGTGGCAGAGTGAATAGCGTCTTGGCCTCTCATCCGTAGGTCCCGGGTTCGAATCCCGATTCAAGAATGGCATTTTTAATACGCTACAAAATTTCATCTTCATAACCCACGCACAACCTTCAAACATATATGATGATATCATGCAAAAATAAAAAATAAAAAAAAAGGTTTATTGGAAAACGATAGAAAATTACGGAAGTAGAATTTTGCGGAAAATCATCTCTCCTACAAAAGACCGAACGAAGAAGGCTGCAAAAATACAACCCGATCAAAAAAATATGTGAAGAATATATGAAAAGTTTTCTAATACAATTAAAAAGAAAATACTTAAAAAGGCTTATATAATTTGTATATTTTACTTTAATTAGACGAGGTCAGCGAGATTTACCTTTGTTTTTTTACGAGGGTTTCTCGTAAATAATTTACCTTGGAGATTGGTATTGGTGAATAAAAATATTTTTAAAAAGATTGAACAAAGGACAAAACATCTGACCTTTTATTTGAATCGTTATCATTCATTCGTGCAGTTAACATATTCTTTTTATCCTGATTGGCCCTTTCGATCTATAAAATGCAGAAAATTTTATTAAATCTTTTTGTAAATACAGGGAATTTGATTCGTCTCCAGTGTTGGAGAATAACGTATATAATTTGTATATTTATGTTAATTAGACGAGGTTGTCGAGCGTAGGTTATATTTGGCTTGAATTTAAACTTCCTTTTTATACGAGGGTTCCTCGTAATGTATTTACCTTAGAGATTGATACTCGGTGATTTTTTTTCTCTTAATTTTAGTTATCGGTGAGGTCACAGAAGGTCCGAATAAGCAAATATTTCGGTCTTTCACCGAAGTAATTGGTATGTGTCGCTGGATATTCACCAGAGAATATCGACATTTGCCAGATAACAGTCGTTTTTGGTAACAGACGAATATATACTGTCTCTGACTTTTACTGCTACAAGCAGCATTCTGTAATTTAAAATGATGTATATATGTGAACCACTAGGTGACGCTAACGACCAATAAGGTTGATGAGACACAAGGACTCCGTCGTCCTCGAGCTGTTAAGACTGAGACCCGGTTGGGGTCCCCTCGGGGGAACCGGTTAGGGGCAGGCAACTGTTACGACTTGAGTTGGCGACGACATCTCCCGGAGCTGAGTTATGTTTAATTGTGGGTCCACCTCCTAGAGGGGTGTATATAAAACCAAAGAAAGGAGAAAAAAAGTTGATGCGACATTAAATAAATCAAAAAAATATAAATGCAGGAAATAATTAAATTTAAAAAATTATTACAAAATAAATAACTATTCAGAAGACATTAGCGAAAGATATTGAAGGCATATGAGCAAATAAGAAAATTATTTAATCTACTTTTTAAATATTGGGCGAATGATTTTTTAAATGTTTGGTAATCGTTAAAAATGGTAACGGATGTATAATAATTCCCTTTCTTGTATGTCGAGTATTACATCAATACATTGTCGCAGTTCTTTTACTTGATTTGATGCTGGTGAATGGCGTTATTTAAAAAAGAAAAAAGAAATTTATAAATATTATTTTTTAATTATAAAACTTTCCCGTTTAGCGCTATAGCTGTACAAGGGAAAGTACTGTAATCGGTTCAATTTGGGCATATACGGGTTTCACCGGATCCTGACGTTTGATATCTAAAGAACCCAAAAAACTAAATGGAAATTTTCCGGATGATCGTGTGTACGTGTGTGTGTTCGGTGTCGCACTCTAAATCACCTCCAGAAACTACTGGACCGATTTTTACCAAACCTGGACAGATTACTTCTTCATATGCAATTAAATTTCAACTTAAAAGGTCAAGGGAATAAGGCTGTGGAGCTAGGTCTCCCTCAGTATCTCGAGATTTCGCCTAATTAAGGTATTATTTTTCTTAGGCGCATTTGTTAACAATTAAAAAGTAATATATAAAATTTTTTTTTGCATAATCGTACCCTCACCCCAAAAAATGCTGTAAACTAGTGACTAAGTGGGTATACTTCATCAATAGTACCGCCTGTCACTACAAGTGTAGCATCGACGTGCTTAATTATGATCCGCGTGTAAGACGCGTGACGGGAAAGTCTTACAACTGTGTTCTCAGATCTTTTTAAATTAAATGAAGTGTAGTCTTGTACAGTCTCAGGTCGACCGTTCCTGAGATGTGTGGTTATTGGAACCCAAGCGCAGAAGAACACCGTTATCCACGATCTAGTATTCAAATCCGTATAAAAATCAGTTTCGAAGTCTAGATTTCGAAATCAGCTGATTTGCAATGACAAATTAACCACTAGACGGTGGGCTGGAAGAGTTAGTGTCCACATTTTTAAAATTCTAAAAATTTCATTATCACCCATCAGTAACTGGTATAGGACATCAGCCTGTTGTACAAGTATAAATAAATAAACAATTATTTGCGGAAAATAATGATTTGGCTGCCTATTTTTATATCTTGTAAACTTAATTACATTGATAGAAATTGTTAATTATTTTTTAAATTATAAGACAAGTACGAATAATTATTTTCTGACCGCTAAGAATAATTGTTTTTAGTTTGCAGTATTACTAATTATGTAAAATATTGTTCTGGAATTTTATATCTTATTTAATTCTGGTTTTGTATTTTAATATTTTTTTTTATTTCTGAAAAACTGTGTGTATATATTATTTCATTTATTTATTTTGACAGAGTACATCTTGTGTAAACAAATACGTTATTACATATCTAATTACAGCATATAATTCCATAAATGTAGGTTATACACCCCAAATTTTTCAATTAAATTTGATAATTACAAAGTAACTTTGGTCGTTCTTAAAAACCACGTACTTTATACCATTCTGTTGTTACTCAATTAACAGTTTAGTAAACCTATATGAAGGAATAATTGCTTATTATATTCAGAAACATCATAAGTTATGCTCTCATTATTTTCTCACTTCAGATTTCTACTTTATAATTAAGGAAATTGTATTATATTTTTCATTAACGATTTCTATTTACTGAAATATTATAAATTATAATAACAGTTATTATAAATTATAACTTTTTTTTTATTTAACCTCCGGGACTGCCGTTAGGTATTACTTCAGAGGATGAGATGAATGATTTGTAGCGTGTGAAAATACCATGCTTAACCGGGATTCGAACTCGGGACCTCCGGATGAAAGGCTGAGACACTACACTTGCACCATGGAGGCCGACAGCTTATTGTAACTTAATAAAGGATAAATAATATTAAGCATTGTTCCTTTAAAAATATGAACGATGAAGGGCTGAATCAGTATAATTATTTTTAATAATTAATTTACAAGGAAAAACATTAAAAAAAATCGAAGGTTTCACTAGAAATAAAGGATCAGTGATAAGAATGGTTACAGGTGGATTGAGTCTACCGTATTTTTTTTATTTTTTTAGGTAATAGGTACGCAGAACTAAACAACCATTTCCACACTCGACCGACTTTAAATCTATCACAGTTATGAAACTAATCAGTATTAAAAGAACTGGATTTTTATCAAATTAGTTGATTAAAAAATTATATTTTTAATAAAATAAAAATCTATTTCCTCCGTAACATCTAATCAGCAAGATTTATGTTATTAAATGTAAATGTCTTTAGTTGGTTGATTATAATTTATCAAATTATAAAACCAGAATTATTTTCGTATGTTGTTTCATATATACTAATTTATATTCTAGAGCCGTTCGGAAATTTTTCTGCCTGAACAGAGAGATGACATACAGCATGAACAAATTGACTGTGACATTTTTCAAATATGGTCCTTTAAGTAGTCTACTGCTAGGACTACAATGGCCTAATTCAGACGCATGCGTTTGGTTTATTGTTTATGGCAATCAAGTAAAGCAAAAGATTTTGATATTTACTTAAAAACGGTTAAAATAGAAGTTCAAGATTTTATAAAGTACTTTGTTTTAAAATTTTTATCACCGATGGCTTTACTAAACGTTTTAGAATACTTTAAAGGATTCTTCCTCTTCGTTTTCAGTGGTAAAAAAGTGAGCGACTAATTTAAACGGGATCGTACATCCATTCAAAATGATAATCGCTCAGGACCCCCAAAAATTGCTGCGATCGATGAAATCGTCACAAAAATTCAGATTGCTATTAAATGCACTCCGAATGAAAGTACTACAGCTTGATGACATCGCAAACATTTCAACAGACCGTCTATACTATATTTTGGTTATGAAAAAGCTTTCCATTCGATGGGTCCACATGTGTTGATCAAAACCACATTTGACTGAACATTTCTCAATGTATTTACACTTATTTAAATGCGATTCGCCCGAGTTACTTCTAAGTTTTATACGAGTAGATGAAACCATTACACATCAGGATCAAACAACATTCCAAGTAGTGGGTGTAACCAGGTGATAATGCCCCAAAGAAAACGAAAATATTTCCATTTGCAGGAAAAGTCATGATTACGGTTTTTTGGGATTCTCAGTATAGGTCTCAGAGACTATATGGAAAAAGGCAGCACAATTACCAGGGTGTATTACTCTTCACTACTGTATCGATTGAAAGGTTCTGATCAAGCTCAAACGTGAAGATCTGGCCAAAAAGAATGTGTGCTCTTTCACTACGATAATGTGCCAACATGTTTCGGGTTATTGCAGTAAAACGTTATGACAATTCTTCGAAATGCTTTCACGTGCGCCGTATTTACTGGATTTTGCTAACTCTCCCAAAATGACCTCCTCTTCCTAAACCTGAAGAAATGGCTTGCTAGATAAAGATTCGCTTAAATAATGAGGTCAAAACTGAGATTACCGCTTATTTTACACAGTTGGACAAATCACATTATACTGAGATGATTGAAAAGTTAGAAATTCATTGATTTTAATATATCGTATTGAAAGGTGATTATGTTGAAAAAAAGATTTCTGAAAAATTTTGTGTTTTCTTTGTTAGGCCAAGAACATTCTTAATAGTCAACATGGAGTAATTAATGAAATTTTCTTATCTATTTAATATATTGAATGTTTATCATTTCCTTCTGTAATCAAAAGAGTTATTTTAATTTAACAATTTTTATTATGAGAAGAACAGCATAAGCAACGACAAATGACTTTTTTTTTGGATACATCACGAGAACCACTCATCCGATCCGAATGAGTTTTTTAATCTTCCGAAACGTACGTATTTAGTCAAATTTTAGATCTATTCCCAGAATTGTGTTTTTGTAAATGTTATCTTTATTCTTCTTAAAATTAAAATACAGAAGACGTTCCAAATTTTTGTTTCATTTTTAATGTATCGAAATTAAAAAGACGTTCTGCATGTATCAGTGATTTTACATAATGATATTGTTTCATTCATATTTTTCATTCTCAGGTTGCATTTTACTAAATCTGATTATGGAAGAATTTTCAGAATACTGACCGGGTGTTTTTCCTTTTTTTCATGTTGAATATTATTGCTAGGATTTCGTAAGGACATCTACGAAATCTAGAAGAGGTACTACCTCAGGATCCAGCACCAGAACAAAGTGGTACAATTGCTTTGTAATAATGCTGTACTCTACTTTTTTGACAGCAGAAAATTCTGCTGTGATCGATGATCTAATTTTAATGGGAGCATTTTTTTAAGTGTAATTTTCTAAATTCAAGTGTAAACTTGTTATTATCACAGTATATAAAGTGTTTTTTATGCAGTTTATAAATAATTGGTCATTATTTCCTGTGACTCATTATATATTGTAAAGTAGATATCATGACGTATATCGGTCGTTGTGATCAACTTTTATAAAATTTCTTTTCAGAATTTATATTATAAAAAGAAAAATAGTACCTACTTGTTTTAAAACCGAATCATTTTACCTTCTTATTGGAGTACAATAACTCAAGCTTGACGAAAGCGCAAACAGCTTTTTTTCTACTAAATAAGTAAAATAAATATAAAACACTAGGACTAGTCGAGTCAAAGACCTTCCGATTTATCTATTGTTCTTTGTACAAATACATCTTTACCTTAACATCAATACGAATAGGGAAAGATAAACAATTTTTGTAAGAAAATAAAATAATGAATAAAAAATAAATAAAAATACTCGTAAATCTAGATTTATTTTACATATATACTGTTGTACTGTTTAAGCTTCATTTTAATGGTTTTTATGGGTTTTTAAATCCTCTTGTTTTTTTAGGCAGTATTAACCTGAAAAAAGCAAAGAAAGAATTATTCAAACGATCTATAGACTTTGAACCGCAGAATTTTGAAAGGGTTTTATTAATCCACTCGTTACGAAGGTTAATTATCTAGTAGAATTTACGAGAACAAGCAAAAATAGTCTTAATGAATATCAAATATTTACATAGTAAATATTTGTTTTTATTTAAAATAAGCCGTCTTCTAAAAACAAAAATAAGATTCTGACGTGTCATAGTAATTAGATTTGTTTAATTAAGATCAATTTAGTAAAGCAAAGATTTGGTTAATGATTTTAAATACCACGTTGTGAAATTTCTACAGTTTCAATAGATTTGTTTAAATTAAATTTATCCTATAGATTGTACCCAATTTTATATCACATTATGACTAAATTAAGGATCTGGAATTTGTTTTTCACCGAGATTAATTTCAACTATTGTTGAATCCGTTTAATCCGATTGAATAAACGGCCGATTACAAATTAATGCAGTTACTTTTCGCGGTGGTACGATGATGTTGAACAGATTTTTTAAACACGAAAAATCGGTCTGAAAATTGACAGAAAAAGATTCCTCGCCGTCCGGCGGGTGGTTAGGGACAGTTGGAATCCTGCGGGACAATGGGTAGGGACAGCGGGAATCAATGGTAAAAATGGATATTTCCGTTGAAATCTGAAAACGGAAATTTTTCGCGATTACAATACTTCCTTGTACGAGTAAACATCAGTGAGAAGAAAAGTTTCAAAAATTTGAAAGTTGTTCTTCGTGTTTGATCGAGCGCATGGGGGGAAACGAAATTGTTTATATCTCCCGATATAAGCAACGTATTGATACAAATAAATATGGAAATTAAAAGGTTTTGATCTAGCTTTAATAACAAATTGTGAGGTCTTTAATGTAGCGTTGCAGTTTTTGGTTTTGTTCATTTTGTGCCGAGGTATTGAAATCTTTAAAGATTGAGACTGCAACATGTATCACCCGCTCTAACCTTAACCCAAGATCAATTGAATTACTATCGCTGTTGTTATATAACTATATAGATACAATTATAATTTTTTTCAAAGCAATTTTAATAGAAATACTTCCAAATATGATTTTAACTGCTCTCATTTAAAATGAAAGTTTCAACTCAAAGATAGGATATGCCACGTTTAAAAACAATAATTGTAATCGCTTTAAGAGCGCATTTTAAAAGTAACAATTGCAATTATTATTTTTAATAGATGGTAAGTTTAAACATTTTGGGGGCGCTAGAAAATTGTTGATTCTCAATGTGGGCGGTTGGCGAAAAAGTTTGACAATCAATGCATTAGATGATATTTATAGTCTTCTGTAGGGTAAGTAATGTGAGTTTCTACACAAAATATGTAGCACAGTTAATAAAATCATCAAAAGTCGAGATATCTCGTCTTAAACATTTAAAGCCAATATGCATTATATACAATAAACAGTATCGGTAGGGACAGTGGGAATCTTATAATTATATAGACGTGTATCACATCACGTAATGCACAGAAAAATGCATAGACCTGCATTTTTTGCAGGTCTGTGATGCAAAAAATGGGGACCATATTTTTTAAATAATTATTTAAAGATAACGATTTAAAAGTAAAATTAGGTTTGGCATTCCAAATTAAAAAAAAAAAATTGTACGTTTGATGAAATAAAGAATGTAAGAATACAAAATACAATATGGTGTATTGGACTGTTCATTAAATAATTCACTGTTTTTACGATGTTATTTTTTTTCAAAGAAACACGTTCTTTCCATTCCACATACTTTATCATACTAGTATCTTAAGTTCAGTTGATCATTTAAAAAAAGAATTTACATTAGTTCTACTTCAGTTAACTCTTAAAACTTTTAAAATTCCAAAAAAAAAAAAATTTAAATATTAATATTTGTGTTTGTCCGATTGTATTATTTCCATATGATTTTTGTACAAGTACGAGTAGATATTTTATTATATGTACTTTTATACACATAAAATATTTATACAAAATACCTACTTCCTTTATTTTTTGTAATCGACTATTTGAAAAGTTGATACCTAAACTGTCAAAATTAATTCATGTTCTACATCAGCTTCGTTGATTTTTTTTTTCTTCTCAGTCATACTAACATATAAAGTTTCACATGAACATATCCTTGATCCTTAAATGGTAATAAATGTCCTTGTCAATTAAATTCAACGACATGAAATCAGACCAGAATCATTTTAGTATTTTTCAAACAAGCTGTTTTTATCAGACTTTAATGAATCAATATTATGTATATTTTTCGAAAATATTTCATTTTTTAATGTGTGAATATTTTTTTACTATAACTGTATAGTTTTAGTGGCAGTAAACGTTATTTTATTTAATGTCAACATAATCTATTGTTTGAAATATTTTTATATTCTTATAATATTAAAGATATGTTGTATCTATTATAATCTGTATTAATTTTTTCTTTCGCATGTTTCTTTTATTTATAAATCATTACGCATTACGTAAATTCATTCATTATTCATTATGTAAATCATACATTGCGTTCAGAAAGTTGCTGTACATTGGAATTATAGAAGTGTGATGTAGAACCTTTATTAATTATTATTACTTTGTACTTTTATTTCATTATTTATAGAAACGGGTATTATAATAACTCGAATAATATATAAAAGGTGTTGAAAATGACCTCCAACATCAGTACAACACTGAACACGTTTTAATTTGTTTTCAAAAACATTAACCGGCCGATGTCTGAAATATCTCGTACGTATACCGTTTTTGCAGTTTGAGTTCGTCAATCTGTTGCATACTAGGTGCTACCCAAACGTTCGGGGAATTTGAATTTCGCGCGCGAACTTTTGCTGGTACGACCTGCTGCCGCTAGATGTGGCTAACAGTAATGTTTGTGAATCAGTTTTCCAACAGCTTTGACGGTGAGAGGCTGTATTGTTGACTTTTGTGCGGTTGTATAACTTGTGTTTTATTGCTTCGGCGAAGTTCTAAATGGCAGATTTTAAAGAGCAAAGAACCTGCATCAAATTTTGTTTCATGCTTAAAAAAACCGGTGCAGAGACCCATCGCATGCTTGTGGAACCGTTTAGTGACAATGCTATGAGTAAAAGTAAAACTTTTTTGTGGTACTAACGATTCAAAGATAGACGAACGACAGTCGATGACGATGATCGTTCAGGAAGACCATCAACAAGCGCAACACGGGTAAACATCGCGAAAGCGCGAGAGGCTATTGTTGGAGATCGTAGACAAACAATCCATGATGTTTGCGCAATCGTACAAGTGTCATATGGGCCCGTGCAACGCATCTTGTCGGACAATTTGAACATGAGACGCATTGCTGCAAAATTCGTACCGAGACTGTTGAACAGCGACCAGAAACAAAATTCCGCAAGAGATGACCCAAACTTCATCTCCAACATCATAACCGGTGATGACATGGATGAACGGGTATGACCCTGAAACTAAGCAGCAGTCGTCGCAGTAGAAGTCGCCAAGTTCACCGCGGCCAAAAAAAGCACACAAAGTTCGCAGCAACGTGAAGTCCCCATGATGATTGCTTTTTCGACATCAAAGACATTATCCATAAGGAATTTGTTCCTCTTGGTCAAACAGTCAATGGGATGTTCTATTGTGAAGTTTTGAAGCGGTTACGTGAAAGCATTAGGCGCAAACGTTCATATCTATGGGGTAACAACAGCTGGGTTCTGCACCATGACAACGCGCCCGCGCACACATCGCTAGCCGTTGGGAATTTCTTGGCTTCCAAAAAGATGGTAGTGAGTCCCCACCCACCCTATTCGCCTGACCTTGCCCCGTGCGACCTTTTTTCTCTTTCCGAAAATAAAATTTCAATTGAAAGGCCGTCGTTTTAATAGAATTGAGGAGATTCAGGAAGAAATGCAGAACGTGCTTCGAACACTGTATCAGTTCCCAAGGGAATTACTTTGAAGGAGACAGTGGAAATTATAAGTTATAGTAAGCTATTTTATTTTTATGGTAAAATTCCCCGAACCTTTATGTAGCACCTCGTACACTACTTGTTTCGCTGCTTCCCTATAGAAAGTAATCTGGGGTAATCAAATCGGGCGATCCTGTCGGCCACAAATCTTTTTAAATGATTCATTGACCAAAGTTTTTTTTAAATTTTGGAAAAAAGTCACTGATCTGCTAGCTGTGTGCGCTGTGGCACCATCTTGCTGGAACCAACCGTAATTGATTTAAACTTCTGTTAACTGACTAATGAAGTTTGTTAAAAAAAAAATCAATGCAATAACAATCACTATTACCTGTATTTTCAAAAACATTGGACCAACAATGCGCGCGCGTTTTACTCACATCGACTTAGACTCCAATTTTCACTTCGTATAAAGATTGTTCGTGTAATTCATGGGGGTTAATTGTCGACCACTCTCCAAAAGGGATTTAAAATGGATATTCAGAGGCATATATCCAGTGATGGGCCTGGTTTATGGGGAAATATTTAAGAAATAAATTATTTATTTAAATTATGTTTATTGTTAAATATGATGTTTCTTTATGTAGTAGGAAAATTTATTTTTTATCATAAGTTAAGGAGATATAAACCAATAAACGCTTTATCGATGTATTAGAATTATGTTATAGTAAGAATGCTGACTCGTTTGGTGGAGAGATAATGTCTCTATATTTCATTAGAAGAGTTCAGGTGTCGAATTCCGAACAGGTGTCATTTTTCACTCATTAAAATATTCCATATTACATTTTCACGAGTTGATTAGCATAAGATCGTAAAAATCCGTCTAATCCAAAAAATTAGCGTATATGAAAAAAATATAGTAAAAGTATATAAATAATTCGTTTTGATCGTCTTGATGAGAATGAGAGATCATTAGGTTAATTGGAAAAAGAAAACTATTCATAAATTTTAAAAATAATTAAAATATGAAACTAGAGCAGTATATGATAAATAGTTGAATTCGTAATAGTTATTGTGAATTAAAAAAGTTGTATGATTCCTTAATAGCAGCAAAAGAAGATGAAAAATTTAATAAGGCGCTAAGAAATACAGTTGAGTAATTTATTTGGCTGCTGCTCATTTTGTCATTACTGTTGTAATGAGTCCTATTTTTAATATGCAGCGCTCTAGTTGATTTCATAGAAATTAAACTTTTATTAAAAAGAAATTAATATATAAAATTTGTAATTATCTCTTTTCGATTACTTTTGAGTTTAAGTGTATTTATTATTTATATTTCTAGTAATTTTTTTGTTTATGTATATAAATTTTTAAGAGAAAAAATATATATATAAATATAAAATAATAAATATAAATAATAAATAAATAAATAAATATATATAAAAACTTCATATATTTTACCCTACTAAAGGGCATTTTCATGTAGGTTTGTGTATGTGTGTCCGACTCCCTTAACTTATCACCGGATTGTACCGATCACTAGCGGAAAATCCTGATTCGTTAGTATCAATTTCTAATTTAACTTTAGTTACATCAATTTTCACATTCAAAAAACAGTATTTTTACACAATAGGTAATCAATTTTGGACACCTAATAATTCCATTCCCAGACGCCGCCCGCCAGAGCAACCCGTCCGGAGGCCCTAGCTGCGGAGGGCGTGCCATAGGCTCGCCTCTGCATCTAGACTTGTATATAAATGTGAAAGTTTGTTTGTTTGTTTGCTTACAGTAGCATCACGCGAGAACCAACTGACTGATATCTTTCAAATTTTCAGGATACATTCTTGTTATCCCAGGGAAGGTTTTAAGCCAGAGGGTCGAGGCCCTAGCCCCTGGGGTTAAGATATTCATTAAGGAAAGAAAAATAATATTTTCACTTCATTATATTTCTGTCACCGTGGCAAAAGAAGCATAATGAAGTAAAATGACTAACATTTTTTTCTTTAATGAATATTTGTAAAATATTTAAAATGTTCTCATAACCATGTGGATAACGAGCCTAGTATATATATATATATATATATATATACTATATATATACTTGATATATATTATCAATTTATATTTGTTAAACTTCGCTCTTTATTTATCAAATGTTTTTTGACATTGGAACTAATTTAAGATAGTAATATTGCTTATACGAAACTTACCTGATATAATTACTATAAGTGAAATGTTTTAACAATATTATGAACTGTATATATATATATATATATATATATATATATATATATATATATATATATATATATATATATATATATAACTTTACATATAACTGTTATATGTATAACAGTTATATGTATACATATAACTGTATATATATATATATATATATATATATATACAGTTCATAATATTGTTAAACAGGTAAGTTTCGTATAAGCAATATTACTATCTTAAATTAGTTCCAATGTCAAAAAACATTTGATAAATAAAGAGCGAAGTTTAACAAATATAAATTGATAACATAAAGATGAAAAAGAAATAAAACACGTATAATGTCAAATATGAAAAACAGTGATTAATATATATATATGGAACAGCAAATTGAAAATGAATTATACTAGTTGGCAGATAATGAATGAGAGATCCATTCTGAATCTGCCATAAAAGCAAGAAACAGTATTAATATTATTACAACGTGATTAGCTGCCACTATAGTTCCTAACCTTTTGTTACCTACTGATTTTGCAATTGAGAGCTGCGAAAGCGATAGTATAAAAGAAATGTTTACAGAATATCGTGATTATATTTTAGTTTTTTTTAAAAAAAAAAGTAAAGTAAATATATAAAACACTCTGTTGTACAACAGAGTGCTAACAAATTATAGTAATCTTTAAATAACTTATCTATAAATAACTTCAACAGTTAAACGTAAAAAAATGAAATTTAGCAAATGCTGAAAAGATCTATTTTTCTGTTTGAGACAGATGTACTGCTGGTCACATTCGGAACTAGCTGTAAAAAGTATCAAACTGCCGCCATTTTGGTTAGGTTGTTGCAACCCGAAGTTTTTTTACGCGTATTTCATGTATTTTTAATACATATCACGTTTACAGAAATAATACAAATTTTATGATTATTCGTTTATTAAATGAAATCCGGTCGGTAAAAGTTTTGTAACAAATTAATTTTTATTTATTTTTTGCTTATTATACGCAACGCTTAAACATTGTTTAATATCTATTATTGTATATTTATTGTCTATTACATATATTTAACTTGTGAATATATATATTTTTTTTAATTCTAAATTAATAACAGTTTTTGATAATGGAAATGTATTGCCTTACCTTTTTTGATATCAGTATCGTTTTGTTAAAAACAGTTTTATTTATATTACAAAATTTTTTGTTTTTATTTTTTGAGCAGAAGAAATGATATCTGACAAAAAAATTGCAATGAAATTGTATACAGTAGAGTAATTTTTTTGGATCAAAATTTTCGTTTTCCAGTTTTGAGTTGCCCCACGTGGTAGTCCTCTGCATTCTTGGGAGTATGATGATATTTATTTTTAATTTTCCTAATGTGTTTACGTTGCAATTCATTGAAATAGTGAATAATAAGAAACCAACCCCACAGCCCAATAAGATGAAGATGATTTGTATGACATGTAAATGAAGTGTACACCTATACAGACTCAGACCGACAATTCCTTAGACGTGTGGTTATTGAATCCCAACCACCAAAGTATATTTCCATCAACGGTCATGCTATAGAAGAAGCGATTAACATCAAGTACTTAGGAGTTATCCTCCAGAAAAACGGTAGATACACCGAGCACATAGTCAATGTATGCAACAAGGCAGAAAGGATGATAAAAAGTCTAAACATCATTATGTCATCGCAGAATGCCCCTCGGGCCTCAAAGCGCCGTTTACTGGCGACCACCGTCGTGTCTTCGCTTATGTATGCCGTTCCGGCCTGGTGGCGCTCTATCGCCATCAGGCGCAACAAAGAGAGACTGGCGAGGACGCACAGGTGTGTGCTCCTAGGTGTTGTGTCCGCATACAGGACAGTGTCCTATGCCGCCCTGAGCGTGTTATCGGGTACACCTCCTATTGACCTAATCGCAAAAAAGAGGGTGGAGAGGGCACAAGGCAAGCCAGAACAAGAGGTCAGGGATGTCGTTTATAATATCTGGCAGGAAAGATGGTCGCAGGAAGCTGTGGGTCGATGGACGAGAACCCTCATCCCCAACATCAAGCCATGGTTGTCGAGAAGATTTGGTGAGGTTGATCATCACCTATCGCAGTTTTTTACAGGACATGGTTCCTTCAATAACTACCTGCACAAAATAGGCAAGAGAGAAGAGCCAATTTGCAACTACTGCAACGAGATAGATGATGCTGAGCACACCTTTTTTGAGTGCAATAGGTGGG
This sequence comes from Lycorma delicatula, assembly GCF_047948215.1. NCBI lineage: Eukaryota > Metazoa > Arthropoda > Insecta > Hemiptera > Fulgoridae > Lycorma > Lycorma delicatula. The sequence goes on along the minus strand of NC_134456.1, from coordinate 227,885,234 downwards.
ACACACTTAGACATAGTAAGGCACTCACAGGTATAACTCCAGAGACAACAATAGACTACATGCTAAGAAGCGAGTCAAACTGGAATAATTTTGCTAGTTTTGTTAGACAAGTTGTTCTACAGAAATACTCCGATGAGAGAAGACAAGGTGTTGGCTAGAATAGGACTGGGTGGACAGCCTTGCTGGTGAGGTCCAGCATGCTGCGGTGTGTTGGCACTGATGAGCCACCAAGGACTCCACGGGTAACAGTCAGGCAAGAGCACACTGAATACTGAAGGGACCCGGTACCGCGTCGCGGCGAACTGGGTCTGGCGTGGTGTATTAGTATTGCCCTTTTGGGTACCCAAGGGGCCAATATTGATAAAGAACTCTCAAAAAGAGCTAACCGGTAGGCCGACCTGCCTTGCCGGTATATAGCCGGTAGGTGGGGAGGCCTATTTGAGTTTAAAGACACTCCCCTGGGCGGCGTAATACCAACAAGTCGGTCCGGCCCAGGGGAGCTGAGAGAAAAAAAAAACCACCAAAGTATAACGGCTTCTGTGGCGCGAGTGGCAGCGTCTCTGTCTTTCATCTGGAGGTCTCTAGTTCGAATCCCTGTCAGGCATGGCATTTTCCTCTGAAGCAATGCCTAACTGTAGACCCGGAGGTACCTCCAAAGTACACCGGTAACCACTGTCTAGTATTCAAATCCTTACAAAAGCTAACTTTTAATAGAATTTGAATCTCAGAGCTTTCGATATATATATATATATATATATATATATATATATAATATAAGTTATGTAGTAATACTGTGGATGAAAATATTTAAAAAATAAAAGTCCCCCATGTGTGGTTAGGTTTTAAATTAGTAGAAATTTATAAATATTACTGTTAAATCTATAAAAAAAATCTTTAAATTCATTTGTAGGAATAAAAAAATTACATGTCTCTGGCAGAAAAATAAACAGTTTGTGTCGGTACATTATGGCCGTAAATTCAGCGAGTAGAAATAAATATCTGGAAATTTTTACGAATACATTTAAAATGAAGAAATTAATTTAAAATTGTATTTTTATAAGAATTAATTAAAATGTAATTAATTTAATCTATTCTTAGATAGCGTAGAATGTCATGAATATTATGACAATACTTTGGTTATATAAACAAAACAATTACCAGTACCACTTATGTGGTAAAGATTATTCCAATCTTATTATATCACATTTAGAAAAAAGTGTTTGAAATAGATTATGAAAGTAAAAGTCGGTGAACTTTTTATTTTTAGGAGTGGGATATATTATTTACTAATTCCCAAACTAGGCTTATTGTAATTATAAATTAGGAAAGTTAAATAGTTTCGTATTAAATTAATATAAATTTTCGAATGTATTTCTTTTTCCGTATCGTTATTGAGTACGGGCCAAATTAAACATTCCGGCCAAATTGGTTGCGCTGCTGTACTTACACAATAAATATTCCCATTCTGGTAACAACTGATTTGAATAAAATTAATACAAATATCTATAAAACCCAAAGGAATAAGATGCATATAAATATATCTTGCACCTAATAATGTATTTTTTTTTCTGTGAGGTTTTCAGGGGCATAGACTACTTTGGCATTCACCCCCTTCCTATTTCAAAAAAAAATAATTTTTTTTAAATCTGAGATTTTTCATACTTTTAGAAACCAGAACTGTTAATTCTTTCTTAGTTATAAAGTCGAACAAATGCAGAAATTTATCACGATGAATTAGAATTTTTCAACATATCGCTCATTTTTAATCTTTCCTTTCGGACATCTTTTCTTGCACCTTTTCTCCATTCTTCTTACGACCTCAACTTCTGATGATAATGTGTCTTGAGGCCTCGGACATGGCATCTTCTTCCCTTTCTGATACCAATGACGTTCTGCGGCTGACATCAGGTGATGAGAGCTTAGATGGAGCAGTATGCGTCGTTGTAATTGAATCAAAACTCGATGCTATCGCTAGTGATGCATTTTCAGCGGCTGACGAACTCGATTCGATCTCTAAAGGTGTACTGGGAACGGCTGAAATAGACGCTCTCCCCGTAGCTGTTCTTTGAGCTTTTGGAGGTTCTGTAGATACAGATTCATATCCTCTGCATGTTTGCCATCGTGGGGGGGGGGGCATGTAGAAAATTGGACAACGGAAGGGTCTCCGTTACACCTGCAACAAAATCGACCCTGGCCGCCACATCGCCAGCTCTAAATGCTGTATAAGTTCATTTCCAAATCATTTAGTTGCCGGTGGCCGAAAAATCCAATCCATCTTGGTGACCTGAAGGTGGAAGACAGATCAAAAAGGAAAACGTTCCGAGGAAGTTACTCGGAGCCCCGTTAACCAGCAATATGTATTGTACGTATGTACAGCTGTTACCGCCCTGGACGTGGAATGTAGATAGTGTGTTCCGGACGTGGGGATTATCTACCTCAGGACATTATTAGTATTAATAAATTAAAAATTTATTTTAACTTAAAGATTTCATTTTAACGAAATACTGAATAAATACTTGTTTCAGTTAATTCGTTATTTTTAAAATGGCTTTACAGTGCTCGCTGTGTGTTTTGGTTTCACGATTTACAGTCAGCAACCGCAGTCAACGTAATTTTCGTAGAGAATATTTCTAGTATTCAAGGTGGCCCCCTAGTAGGCATACAATTCACTCTTGGCACCAAACTTGTGTCGAGACAGTTGTTCAGTTACACATAAACATGCAAAATTATAAGGATGCCTACGCGTCCCTGAAGCTGCTGTGAAACAATTCAAAAAAAGCTTTCTGTGTAGTCCGAACAAATCACCTCGACGTGCGTCTTGTGAGATTGGCATTCCACAAGCGAGTGTAGACGATTTCACTCGAAGCCATACAAACTAATCGTGGTTCAACACATTACAGTTGACAACAAAGATGCTCGGCTACAGTTTTGTGTAGAAATAATGGATAGAATTGCAGTCAACGATACATTTTTAGACGATTGATTTTTAGTGATAGTCAGCGTTTCATATCAGTGGCAACACCCATAACTGCCAAATATGCAGTAAGGAAAACCCTCATGAAACTTTGCAGCATATTCGTTATAGCTGTAAGGTCAATGTTATTTGTGCACTAAGCAAACGAAGACTATACGACTCGTTCTTGTTCTAGGAGACAACTGTAAACGGTTCATCTGGACATGCTTCGACAAAATTTTCTAATTCTTCAGTTAGACGATGATGACCTTGAAGGACGACAATACTATCAGAAAGACGGGGCACCACTCACTACCGACTAGATGTCTGAGATTTTCCTGATACTCGATTCCCAGGACGATGGGTCATTGCAGGGCCACCTCTCTCCCCAGATTTGACCCCGCTAGATTTTTTCTTGCAGGGTTTCACTAAAGATCTGATTTATGTACCACCTTTCCCTGCTGATCTTGTTGAGCTAAGACTTCGAATTAACGCCGTAACTGCAGAGGTAACGTCCGAAAAATCCTGGCTACTGTCTGGAATGAAATCGACTTCAGGCGGGATGATGTATGTCGCATTACAAATGGAAGCCGTATAGAAAAAAAAGGTGATTTGTTTTTGTATGAAATGAAATTTCAGCAGAATCTGTAAGTTATCTCAATAAATGTTTATATGGTTTTAAAGTTGTGAGGATCACTTGTTATAATAGCAATTTGTCTGAATTACTTTTAATCGCCACTCAGGTTTAATTATTACGCCTTTTTAAATTTATTAATATATCCATAATATTTCAAATTGTTTTAAAGTTTAATTATTGTAAATTGTAAAAGTTAATATTAAATTTAAAAAAATAAAATTTGTTTTATACACTTTTAGTGTTAGAATCAACGATAATGTAAAGTTTGATAACGCAATAGTAAAAGTTCCATAATCAATTATAAAAAGTATATTATCGACTTAAATAACTCAATCACAAATAGCCTTCGGACAATTACTAAAACAATCATGATGCGTGCACGGTTGTCCTAATTTTTTTTTCAATTCTTTTCAGTTGCACGCATCATTCGTAGAACTGGTTTTCATAAAATACTGTAATAGTTTCAGGTTAGAAAACATTACTTTTTTTTTATTGAAATTAAACAAGTTATATAAATTATAAGTTATCAAAATTGATTTTTTTTTTTTTAATATTTAAATGAAGTAAAACAAATGTAAGTTACTAATATTTAAAAAAATAAGATCAAGGCAATCTATTACTTTAATAAATTTGATAATGAGAAGACGAGTTTTTGTATAAAATTCTTCTTTTTTTATTTCGACCCGATATAAGATGGAAATTTATATTTTAAGTTATTTTTGACTTTTTTTTTATAATCAGAAGTATTTTTTAAAGCTTTAAAATCTGCAGTGGATCAAGAGCCAAGGTACTAATTACCGCGAAATTAAAGAGATCTTTTATTTTTACCAGATACGAAGGTTACATAATGTTATTCTACGTTTTAACCGTTAAATAGTACAATAACGAAAAATTATTATAATTTATTTATTTGTATAGTGACTGTTACCGCTGTTACAGATTATATCAGCCTGTTTTGATGTAACCTGTATACTTACTGATAAATGGTAATGATTTTTGTAGCGTATAACCGATGATATACTTCTCCAAGACGCGAACCCGGAACATCCGGATAAAAGGAAAAGACCACTCCGCTAAGGAGTTGTTGGATAACAAAAGTTAAGATTTTAATTAACCGTTATCTTTTTTGTAAAGAAGAAATAACGTGTAAATATATTTACAATGTTTCCAGTTCGTAAGCATTTACTTACCGGGTTGGTCTAGTGGTGAACTTGTCATCTCAAATCAACTGATTCGAAGTCGAGAGTTCTAAGATTCTCAAATCCTAGTAAAGTCAGTTACTTTTATACGGATTTGAATACTAGATCGTAGATACCGGTGTTCTTTGGTGGTTGGGTTTCAATTAATCACACATCTCAGAAATGGTCGACCTGAGACTGTATAAGACTACACTTCATTTACATTTATACATATCATCCTCTAAATTATGATGAATATCTTACGGTGGTTCCGGAAGCTTAACAGAAAAAAGAGAGAGAGTTCATAAAGGACTAATGAAAACCAATCCAAAAATCAATAACCTTACAAAACAAAGAGGTAAATAAAACAGTAACATAATAATTAGCTTTTGTAAGAAATTTAGACTCTTAATCAAAGCTCTCAGAAGGTACTCATTACTTAAGGGAAGTCGTTTCAGCCCAAGAGTCGCTCAGAATCACCCAGGTACTGCACGTGAAAGCGTTTAAGTCGCCGGACATCCTCAATATTGTCTAGGAGAATCAGTGCTATATAGTTTACATGGTTTACCTAGCCGCTGTCTGTAATTTAAACCGAACCGTTTGATTTCTTCGCAAATATAAGGCAATTCCACATAGTCGTGAATTTCTTCGTTCCGTGTAAACCACGGCGCCTCCTTAATGGTTTTTGCCAAGTTAGTCTGGAAACGTTGTATAACTTCAACCTTGCTTTTGTTCGTTGTACCATATTGCTGTTGGTCATACTTCCAAATTCGTTTCAGATCTCTTTGTATATTAAACGTTTCTTGGACAGCAACAAAGAGTGCGTGATGAAAATGCCGTGTAGGTGCACCGGAGACAGTCACCCTTCCTCATAGGTAGCATGACTCGATTTATTGTGATTTACTTTTATTCTCCTTTATAACTTATTACCTATTATTATTACTTATTCTTTGTTATAAGGAGATAAAAAATTAAGATTTTTAATTAATCACAGTATTACCCAGGTAAAGTTTTTACATATAAATCTTTTGTTTGTATTCCAACTTGCATTGAGTTTAATAGAACTCAAAAACGCGTTATTAATAAAAAGAACAACATATTTTGTAATTTAAATGATTTTATCAATAGTATAATAGAAAAACGCTTTTATCCGATTTACCGGTAATATGTATGTAGATTTTGAATATTAGTTTGACACATAAAAACGTTCACCAATTTACGGCTCTGATACAAAAGTAGACAAATATGCGCACGTAAACTAACAAAAGTTGAATAGAATTTTAAGATCAGTCGAAAAGGAAAATTACATTAGGACAAAAGTCGTAATATCCTGTGATTACATACACAAGTACGGTACGCGAGGGTGGCATGCGCATGTGTTTGAGTGAGTAAGTGAAATTAGCTAAAATATTGTAATCTTTAACTTATTACGAAATTAACGAACTGTGTTTCAGGGATTTCATAAATTCATAGCAATTTTACTTCTTTTTACTTCCTTGTACGAAGTAAAGGAGGTATTGTGATTGCGAAAAATTTCTGTTTTCAGATTTCAACGGAAATATCCATTTTTACTAGTTTCAGCGTGACGTCTGTACGTATAGACGTATGTATCTCGCATAACTCACCAGCCGTGGGATGTTGAAATTCTGGATTTAGGACTGATGTAACATTTAGTTGTGCACCTGCTCTTTTGATTGCAATCGACTGGACCAAAAATGTCCAAATAAAGCCCGAAATGACTTTTTCTTAACTGCAGTAATAAGCCCTCATCTAGAGCTTTTCAACGATATATCAGTGTTACTTATTTTCTTTGGTGCCAGAGTTATAGTCAAATTAAAGTTTAATTAATGAAATCTTTGACAAGGGGAAGGCACATCGGTTCGAATCAGACTTCATCTCCTTTTTTTAACTGTAATTATTAACTTGTGATAAAAAAAAAAATAAATGAAAAAATATCAGAAGTTATTAATGAAATAAAATTTTATGTACTATTCATTTTTTTTAAATGTGTATATGTAATTTAATAGGCGTACAAGGAAGTCATGTGGTGTCCAATCAGACTTTTTTAAAATGTAATATAAAATTATTACTAAAATAAATTGATAAATAAATCATATGATAATACCAGAAGGCAGATATCAATTACTTAGTTTTACATTGTTTATTCAATTTTTAGTAATATTTACATGCTTTAAAACCTCATTTCTTAAAATATAGTTAAACAAACTGGTACGTATATATATATAATGTATATACTTATTTTTGTTAAGCTTGATATAACTTCCAACATCAATATTGTTATGGTTCTGACCAGCCTTTCGGTCAATTACAACATAAAATATAACGACATACACGAAGCGGCGCGTACGCGTGTTGTATCTGTTTGTTTGCACTGTTTGAAACTTATAGAGTTTCAAATAAGTTTTACGAGTTACAGATTGAACGGTCACGCCCTCGCCAACGCTACCCAAATGATCATAAATGTTTATACCACATCTGGTTTCAGTTACTAACTTAAACAACAGTTCTTATTTCTTTTTGAAAGTATTATAAACATTATTATGCAGTTTTTACGGTAAAATAGAATGAAGTGAAAGTAAAAACGTTTACTGAATGATTATTATTAATATTTAATCTTTATTTTTAAAAAAAAGAAATATGAATATTCATAGAAAAGTAATAATGCCAGTCGTCATTTTTTTTTTTTATAAAATAAATATAATAATACAAAAAAGTTCCCATATTAAAGAGAAAATCATATAGATCGGTTTTCATACTCATTAATGTATGATGATAAAAATGTTTGCTTTCTTTAAAATAACAGTTATCCATTCCAGGAGTATTTTTATAATTTTCTTAGTTGAGATTAAAAATTATTGGTAAAGTAATTCAATATGGAAGATCAGAAAATGTTTATACCGTATACCATGTGCACGCGCTCGCGTACACGCGCCTAAATGTGCACAATGACCGTTTCAAAATAGAGTACTTTAAAATTGATTTTAATGTTGTAGATATGTTACGTATTTCAATTTTTCTTCCTTTATCCAAGGATACTTTACAAGTTCTTTAAGGTAATAAACATTTTAATGATTCAAATGATATTAATTCCGAACATTCTTGTCTAAAACTTCGTTTACATTTCTTCTCTTCTTTGTCTTTCTGATTACCATATTGTCCAAATACGCTGTTCAAATACTCTCTTGTCCAAATACTCTTCATAAACATTTTTAAAAATCTCTTCGTAATTCCTGTTAAGTCGTATGGTATTTAAATGACGAACTTTAAATTTTATTTAAAGAAGGTTTGTTAATTTTTAACGTCTTTTTAATTTTTTGTTACGAATGTAATGTTATATATATGAATTAAAAGTTCAAAGATTATAATAAAAATAATTTGTATTATAAACTCAAATAAAGACATATATTTGAGGGAACCATCGAACAATAAAATATTTAAAATAATTAAACCTAACTGCGGTATTGAACCAAGTACCATAGTATTCGACAATTCTTAAATCTACGTAAGATACTAACAGATTTATTTACCACATGATGACTCTCCTTTTTTGTACTGATGTCATTTTAATATACTTTTTTTATTTACTTAGTTCGTCCTCTTTTTTCCCCAGCACCGGTCACTGTAGCAGTACATAAAATCTGGCTACTTTTTTAGCTCTCTTCATTCTTTCGCTGTGCCATTTCCTTCTTCCTTCCGTCCACTTTAGGAGAACACATTTTTTCTTATCCTTTTGATCCCTTTGAATTCTAAGAATTGTTCTAAGTACCTTCATCAGCAACGTCGAGGTAATATAACGATTCCAAAACAAAATTACTGATAAGCATAACAGAAGCGCCTTAGTTCGTAAGAAATAGTGTGATAGGCTATTATCAGAGTTATGTATGTTCGAGAAGAAATACAGCGATTTAATACAAAGTATAAACTGCGGCCAAACAGCCGCATGAATTATTTAGGTTAACTTCTAGACCATTGATTCTTAAACTTTTTCGCCCACCGCCCACATTGAGAATCAAATGTTTTCTAGCGCCTCCAAAATTGTTAACTTACCATCTGTTAAAAATAATTTATTGCAATTTCTGTTTTTACGATGCGTTCTTAAAGACAGCAATTGTAATTATTGTTTTTAAACGTGACATATCGTATTTCTGAGTTGAAATCTACGTTTAACTTTACATTTTAGTTTGAAATATCAGGAAAACATATTTTTTGCCATTTAGGTAGATTTCATAAGAAAGCTACTTACTACCTGTTGTAATGGGTACCGTAATTCGACTTGCGGAAAATTTCGACATATCTTCGCGTTTCATATCGCCCAGACCCCAAAACCACCGTCAGCTCAAACGTTTACATATGCGCGCGCACACACCCACATATATATATATATATATATGTGTGTGTGTGTTCCAAGAAAGTATAGATATACTTTCTTGTGGACCTGATACTGCCGTAAGTTTGTGCCAGTCACTTTCAAATTGTTGCGTAAAAATAACTCGTCCCAAAATCTCGGTCGAGTTCGTTAACGAGAAAAATCGAACCATGGAGGTGGAAATAGGAGGGCTTTTTCGAAAAAACAAAATATCGCTTTAGCTTTCTTGGTAAGTAAAATATTGAATTCGTTTAAAGTTCCTATTCTTCATTGGATAAGGACCTAAAACTTATCTAATACATTTTTTTGATAAATCCAACCATTGGCTCAGGGGGTGGAAAAAATGGGGTTTTGACGACAAAAAAGAATCATACTTCCCTTAATTACAGTATCTAATCGGTTTAAACTGTTCGTTAGTCCTCTAAACATTACCTAAAACTTTTGTCTGAAACAATTTTTGATATTCCCTTGCCAACCCTTACGGCAAGGGATGATCAAAATTTTGCTGGAATTCTAAGAAGATGGTGCTTGTCGTACGCTAAATATGTGGAACATTTTTTACATGCAACCATCGTCGTATTGAATATATTTGAATTTTTTTTTTTTAACTTTAAGGTGGAAATCTTTTTTAACCTCTACTTAGCACCGGTGAAATCTACCTCCGTCTTCAGGCGTGCCGAAAGGGATTTTTTTAATCATTTTTTTTCTGTGAGCCTTCTACCGCCCTCCTGAAGGCCTCCAGTGTCCACAAGGGGACGTTATCGCTCACTTTGAGAACGAATGTTCTAGACAATGGGGAAGACGTTAGAAGGCTAAAATGACTCCACTTGTGGGACCTTTGTGACTATGTGATTGAGTTTTGAGGTACATCAGCTGAGTGTTGTTAATCATCGATTCATTATTTCACTTCGATCAATTTTTCGTTATTATTCTTTCTTTATTAATTTTAGTATATCTAAATGAAGTAGTATTTGTATATTAATATACAAATATTTATATTTTCAAATGTCTATTTAATTCGACGTAGATACAGTTATTCTTTAATAATTATTAAACAATAAAATTATAATCCATATGTATCAATTATTAAAAAAAATTGATAAAATCTTTTTTTTTTACTGCTGGCGGCCCATTTTATTGAAATTGTTTAAGTATATATTAAAAATACGACAAATTTTCTGTTAAAAATTGTTTATCGCTCATCCTTTTTAGTATACATAATGTAACCTTTGTTTGAGGAACATTAAGAAAACAAGTCACTTCTTACCAAACGCATACCTTAAGTAGTAGTATCATGAGTGTTAGTTTCTCCAAGAGGTCAGCTATGCTGTCTACCAACTTGTCATAATCTACTAGATAAATTTCTCTAAAACTCTGCGGGTGGGTTAAGATGTCCTAATTTTTAATTCAGATAAAAATTATGAATAATCGTAGAAAATTTTGTTTCTAAATTTGGTCTTAACGGTAGTATATTTTATTTATAATACTAAAAAGTATTTTACATGGATGTAAAAGTTAAATTTTGATATATACAATATTGTTAATCGTATATTTCCATCTATAATTACTTCATAAGTAATCACGTGATGTTACTTTCTTTATGTATTTTCTAAGCTTTCTTCAATCACGTTTTCATATATATATATATATATTGTTTTACACTGATTGATAGAAGAAATATAAAAATTTGCATTAGAAAAATTGTTATATAAATAATAATAATTGAATTATTATATATTATTTTTAATACTTACATAATTTTAAAAGGCTAGAACTTTTTTTTTTGTCTTCAGTCATTTGACTGGTTTGATGCAGCTCTCCAAGATTCCCTATCTAGTGCTAGTCGTTTCATTTCAGTATACCCTCTACATCCTACATCCCTAACAATTTGTTTTAGGTATTCCAAACGTGGCCTGCCTACACAATTCCTACCTTCTACCTGTCCTTCCAATATTAAAGCGACTATACCAGGATGCCTTAGTATGTGGCCTATAAGTCTGTCTCTTCTTTTAACTATATTTTTCCAAATGCTTCTTTCTTCATCTGTTTGTCGCAGTACCTCTTCATTTGTCACTTTATCCACCCGTCTGATTTTTAACATTCTCCTATAGCACCGCATTTCAAAAGCTTCTAATATTTTCTTCTTAGATACTCCGATCGTCCAAGTTTCACTTCCATATAAAGCGACATTCCAAACATATACTTTCAAAAATCTTTTCCTGACATTTAAATTAATTTTTGATGTAAACAAATTATATTTCTTACTGAAGGCTCGTTTCGCTTGTGCTATTCGGCATTTTATATCGCTCCTGCTTCGTCCATCTTTAGTAATTCTACTTCCCAAATAACAAAATTCTTCTACCTCCGTAATCTTTTCTCCTCCTATTTTCACATTCAGTGGTCCATCTTTGTTATTTCTACTACATTACGTTACTTTTGTTTTCTTCTTGTTTATTTTCATGCGATAGTTCTTGCGTAGGACTTCATCTATGCCGTTCATTGTTTCTTCTAAATCCTTTTTATTCTCGGCTAGAATTACTATATCATCAGCAAATCGTAGCATCTTTATCTTTTCACCGTTTACTGTTACTCGGAATCTAAATTGTTCTTTAACATCATTAACTGCTAAATCCATGTAAAGATTAAAAAGTAACGGAGATAAGGAACATTCTTGTCGGACTCCCTTTCTTATTACGGCTTCTTTCTTATGTTCTTCGATTATTACTGTTGCTGTTTGGTTCCTGCACATATTAGCAATTGTTCTTCTATCTCTGTATTTGAACCCTAATTTTTTTTTAAATGCTGAACATTTTATTCCAGTCTACGTTATCGAATGCCTTTTCTAGGTCTATAAACGCCAAGTATGTCGGTTTGTTTTTCTTTAATCTTCCTTCTACTATTAATCTGAGGCCTAAAATTGCTTCCCTTGTCCATATACTTTTCCTGAAACCAAATTGGTCTTCTCCTAACACTTCTTCCACTCTCCTCTCAATTCTTCTGTATAGAATTCTAGTTAAGATTTTTGATGCATGACTAGTTAAACTAATTGTTCTGTATTCTTCACATTTATCTGCCCCTGATTTCTTTGGTATCATGACTATAACACTTTTTTTGAAGTCTGACGGAAATTCCCCTTTTTCATAAATATTACACACCAGTTTGTATAATCTATCAATCGCTTCCTCACCTGCACTGCGCAGTAATTCTACAGGTATTCCGTCTATTCCAGGAGCCTTTCTGCCATTTAAATCTTTTAATGCTCTCTTAAATTCAGATCTCAGTATTGTTTCTCCCATTTCATCCTCCTCAACTTCCTCTTCTTCCTCTATAACACCATTTTCTAATTCATTTCCTCCGTATAACTCTTCAATATATTCCGCCCATCTATCGACTTTACCTTTCGTATTATATATTGGTGTACCATCTTTGTTTAACACATTATTAGATTTTAATTTATGTACCCTAAAATTTTCCTTAACTTTCCTGTATGCTCCGTCTATTTTACCAATGTTCATTTCTCTTTCCACTTCTGAACACTTTTCTTTAATCCACTCTTCTTTCGCCAGTTTGCACTTCCTGTTTATAGCATTTCTTAATTGCCGATAGTTCCTTTTACTTTCTTCATCACAAGCATTCTTATATTTTCTACGTTCATCCATCAGCTGCAATATATCGTCTGAAACCCAAGGTTTTCTACCGGTTCTGTTTATTCCGCCTAAGTTTGCTTCTGCTGATTTAAGAATTTCCTTTTTAACATTCTCCCATTCTTCTTCTACATTTTCTACCTAATCTTTTTTACTCAGACCTCTTGCGATGTCCTCCTCAAAAAAATCTTCTTTACCTCCTCTTCCTCAAGCTTCTCTAAATTCCACCGATTCATCTGACACCTTTTCTTCAGTTTTTTAAACCTCAATCTACATTTCATTATCACCAAATTATGGTCGCTATCAATGTCTGCTCCAGGGTAAGTTTTGCAGTCAACGAGGATTTCTAAATCTTTGCTTAACCATGATATAATCTATCTGATACTTTGCAGTATCGCCTGGCTTTTTCCAAGTGTATATTCTTGTATTATGATTTTTAAATCGGGTGTTGGCAATTACTAAATTATACTTTGTGCAAAACTGAGTCTGTCCCCTCTCTCATTCCTTTTGCCCAGCCAATATTTACCTACTATATTTCCTTCCTTGCCTTTTCCAATGCTTGCATTCCAATCTCCAACTATTATTAAATTTTCATCTCCTTTTACGTGTTTAATTGCTTCATCAATCTCTTCGTATACACACTCTACCTCATCATCATCATGGGTGCTTGTAGGCATATAGACGTTAACAATCGTTGTCGGTTTAAGTTTTGATTTTATCCTTATTACAATGATTCTATCGCTATGCGTTTTGAAATACTTTACTCTCTTCCCTATCGTTCATTTTGAAACCTACCCCTGCCTGCCCATTATTTGAAGCTGAGTTAATTAATCTAAAATCACCTGACCAAAAGTCGCCTTCCTCTTCCCACCGAACCTCACTAATTCCTACTACATCTACATTTATCCTATCCATTTCCCTTTTTAAATTTTCTAGCCTACCCACCTTTTTTAAACTTCTAACATTCCACGCTCCGACTCGTAGAGTCTAGAGGCTAGAACTTAGGTTGATTTAATGTAGGGAACCAAGTGATAATTCAGCATTTCTAATGCTAATTAATAACAGTGTTATTAATTGAATCTTACGACCAAATGACAACGTTAACACGACCACTCAAATTCAATGAAAATTGAATGTACTTTTAATGTGATTTAAATTAGGATTTTCCAATATCAGTTAGCTAATCGTTGATGCTTTAGTTAGAATGATAAAATTATCTTCTTTTCTATATCACTGTACATGTATTTTCTGTTAATATTTTATGCATTTAAAAAATCTTTTCTCTCGTGATGGCTTCTTTAAATCTCCACTGTTATTCTATTTTAATTACAGTGTGTTTCTTTTTTGTCGGATACAGCTGTATTGCTGCTGCAGTAGCATAGCTATAAAAGGGAAATATAGCGATCAGCCAAAATTTTTGATACGTAGTTTTTGCAAATGTGACGTTTTAAAGCCCCCTTAATAAAAAAACCTTTTAAAAATTATAAAAATCTTCAAAAGATGTATTTTTTATTAATAGATTTGGATTTGCTTAACATAAATTCTTGCAAAATGACTCAACAGATTTTTATTAATGGGACATTATTGGCATTAAATTTTGAAAAAAAAAAAAAAAAACGAGGATGGGTAGTTTTTGCCATTTTGAATTTTTGTATAGTGGTCGTAGAAAATTCAGCAAAGTTTTTAAGTCAAAATTGTATTTAAGTGTGTGGATATTCAGTATTATTTCTAAACAGTTTTTCCATTCATTTCTCGAAAACCCGTTGATCAAAACAGTTGAAACCGACACAAATATTTTGATATATGTATCAAATATCTCGAGCTAACGTATTGAAGTACACTCATTTAACCAATAAATAAACTTTTTACGTCCTAAAAATCGGGGGGTTGGAATGGGACTAGTACTTAAAATATAAGTTTATCTAGTACTTAAAATATAACTTGATTTTCATAATTCAAATCCAACTTTTTTGTGGCTTAGTATTAATGTAGCCATCATGGGAACTTTTTAAGAACTGAGATCCCATGGAACTCAAATATTTAAAAATTTGTGTACTTGACAGTAATCTCGTAAATTTTGAGAAAAGGGATAAAATGGGACCCAAGTTTTTTTTATAAAATTCTTTTTTTGAAACTCTAAAAGCATAATTTGATAATAAAAATATCATTTGGTCGAGACGATCAACTGGGAACAAAAATAATTTACTAAGAACTTTGATTTTTTTTCTTAATTACACTTTTAATACAGAGCGTTCGAAAAGTTCTGTGCATTGTGATTATGGAAGTATATGAAGAAACTTTCATAATTGTTACTTAAATTTTTATTTTATTATTTTATAGTAACGCATATTACAATAATTGGAATATTTTATAAAAGGTCTTGAATCCAACATCAATGCAACACTGAGCACACGTTTGTTTTTTTCAAACACTTTAACCAGCTGATGTACTGGAATGTCTCGTACGTATGCCGATATTGCGATTTTCGGTTCGTCAATCGTGTGTGGTCTTTTGCAATACACTGCTTGTTTCGCTACCCACCATAGAAATTAATCTCGGGGTGTCAGATCGGGCGATCGTGAAAGCCACAAAACCCTCGAAATGATTAGTTAACCAATGTTTTTTTACTTTTCGTAAAACGTGATTTTGTACCAAAACGTTCCAAAAAGACGGCACTGTGACGGCAACCGGTTTTGGAACCAACCGTGATAGATTTCCCCTTCTGCTACCTTATCTAATAAAGTTTGTTAAAAAACAGCAAAATAATCATCACAATTAACTGTATTTTTAAAAAAAGAAGGTGAGTAGAATACCGCAATCGGTATTCTACTCACACCGACCCAGACTTCAATTTTCGCTTCGTTGAAAGATCGTGTAATTTATGTGGGTTAGTTGTCGACTGCAGTTGTGTATTTTGTGAATTAATATACCCCTCCCAGATGAAACCGCGCTTCATCTGAAAAAAACCGTAATGTCGAAGATACCTAAGGAATTTTGACGGATAAATCTTTAAATCGTTGACAGTAATTTAGTCTTTTGGCACGACTGTAGGTTTCAGTTCTTGAACACAAATTACTTTGTAGGCGTGGAAAAGTTTCAGTTACAGCTTTGTGCCGTTGCAAGTCCGATATGATGCTTTTATACTAACTTAGGTATCGATTTCGATAGATTTTTGACCATCCAAAATACCAAGCACATTCTGTTCGTTTAGTTTAGATGGTCTTCCACTTCGATCAACGTCTTCAACAGAACTTGTCGTCCGAAATTTTTCGATAACTGAATTGCGATGAGGAGTAGGAGTATTTGAAAACTTTTCAGAATACTTGTTCTTCATTAAATCTTGTCATTTTCACGAAAGATGTGTTCGCCGAATAAATGCGTTCCTCTACTGAAAGAACGAGTAAGTTTCTGGAAGTTATTGATTCCGATAAATGAATCAATTTGAAAGAAACGAAGTACGTTCAGTCACAACTGAAGAACTGACGTCCTGGTTTATTACTGAGTAACGCCCAACGAATTCACAGGGCAACCAACCTAACGCCAAAAGAACAGAATGCATTACATAATTCTAAAGCATACTGTAAAGCGACTTTTCGAACGTACTGTAGTTATAATTTTTAATGTAAAAACGTTATTTGATCAACGGATTAAATTGATACCGTAAATGCCGCTTAATTAAATCTTTAATGCTTAAAATTCCGAACTAGGTATATGAAATAAAAATCGGTCAAATTCAAAAGCGGAAAAATTTTGCAAATCTTTACCGACTTTTTATTATAAATATTATAATTAGATATTGATTTATTTATTTAGCTAATTTTTTGTTATTTTTAAAATCAATTTTGTAGTCTGTTATTTTTTTTTTATCTTCTATAGTTTAATTTTTTTATGTGTTTCACATTATTATTCAAAGGCATATAAATACTATTTCACATATCTAAAACGCTGCGAATTTTTTTTTAATTCGATATTACTTTATTTTTCTGTGGTTTAAAATTCTACTAATATTACTATAGTTGAGTGTTATTTTTTGTAGTACGGATGCTGACACTGATAACAAATATTAGTTTTCAAGAAATACTAGCTTTAATTTATTTAATTTTTTTAATATTGATATCTATTATGATTTTATTTTTATTAACTTAGTATGCACAATATATTTATGAATGTATTACGCTCTGCTTTAAATTGATTTCTTTATTACCTAACTTTCATATCTAATCCATAAATAAAATATTTAACTATAATTTTATTTTGTTAGATTTTTATATTATCGGTAGTTATAATGTTATCTATGCATTTGGAAAGGTATTTCTGATATTTAAATTTTTTTATTTTTATATTGTATTTTCTATTTATATTAATGGGATTTTGTGTACATATCCTTAATGTTATAGGAAAAAGAATGTCAATATTATTTACGTTTTCAAATTACAAGTGGAAAAAGTAAAATTAATCTTAACAAAATATTTTATGTGTGTGTGTGTGTGTGTCCAGTTTCTTTTAATTGGTATAACATAACTTTCTTCACTTTCTCGCCACAGAACTTCATCGCTTTCCGTAACTATTTTACTTGTTCTTTCATATACACCTTTTATAAGTCTCTGTAAGTTTCTTTATCTCTTTGCATCGAGTAATAACTACATCCAAAGCGTTTTATTTTTTCTCTTTTTATTCTTCATACAGATATATTCCATAAACAGACTACAAATAAGTTCCTGTACCCTTGAAAATAGAATATGTATACCTTATAAAGATCAATGAATAATGGCTTCTTTCTGCTAAATTGCCTCCCATACAAAGAAATCTTTTTATTATTTATATACTTTCATTATAAAGGTCTACGGGAAAGAAAGTATTTGGAAAAGAAATAACAGATAAGAGGGGTCGGGTGTAGTGTTCAGTCAGTACGCTACATACACAACAAATCTCTCGGGCGATTTTTCCCCCGACACAAAAAAGAGGTTTTCTGTGATTCAAGAAGCTATTTTAAAATCTTTCTTCAAAATATTCGGTGATGTTTCAAAATAGTGTGTTTGTGTTTGATCAATGAAAACCCAAACTGTATACAGTGAAAGGTGTAAGTCATTACGATCAACTAAATCATGAAAAGTTTGTAATAAAATTATTTGAAAGAACTATATAATTTTATTATCAATTATGCTAATTTAATACTGGGTGCTTTTGTGTTATCTAATAATTTTAATCTATGAACAAGAGTAATTTTTATTAGTTTCTTACTTTTAGTGATTAACCTTTACTTGGTTAGAACGAGATAGACTTACTAATATTTAACTCAGATTACGGGTCAAAATATTTACACCTTATAATTAGAGTGTAAATACCGGTTCTCCCACCATATTTTTCCTTTTTTTCACGGCTGCCATCTTGCAGTTTTAATTCGTTGTATTATCAATTTAAGATACCAAAAAAAAAATCAGTGCATCCGTACTACCAAAAAATAACACTCAACTATAGAAATATTATTAGAATTCTAAATGGTAATTATTTCAAAGGTTGGTAGTACAGGATTAACTTCTTTTCTTTTAATCTTTAAACTCCCCCAAGACGACCAGCCAACGCTACAAAGCTTAACACAGTCGCCTCAGGGTTTCATGGCAGCGCAGTCTGCCCTCCCTAGCTCACCCAAAGTCGGACATCTTATCGGGATCTCCCGTGCCTCCTTGAAAACATACTAATCACCTCTTCCGGTGATCAGAATTTTTCTCCGCAGGAGAGCACCCTTCCAGTCCCTATTGTACCTGATCAGGATTAACTGTTCCCCATCAACTAAACACGGTTCCGCTTTAAAACTCAAGTTATTTTTTCATTAAATTAATATTTATTCAAATTTCAAAACGCAAAAAGACGGTGGCGAAAAAGCTGACCCTTTATTATCAACTTTTGAAATAATCTGATTTTAAATAAAATAAGGTGATGACACTTAAGTTAGATTAAGTTGTTGATCGTCACCATTGCTCAGATAACGACTAGAATTGGAGATCTCCTAACATAGAAGCGGAGGGTCTTGTCTCAGGTGATACTGTTACAAGTCTTGTACGGAGCATCAGCCTGATCCGCCGCACTGATATTGGGGTGAGCTCGTGCAATTTTTAGCCGGGTTCACAAGGCTGATTCCCTTCGAGTGTGCTGTGGGTATCGCCCGTCTCGGGCGATACCGCCGTAGTGGTCAGACTTGAGCCTCCGGATCTCCTAGTTCGAAAGATGAAGGATATGTACAAGGGAGGAGTGAGTAAGGCAGATATGCGTATGTAACGCTTGTCCACAGGTGCTAGGAAAGATTGAATTATTCTACGAAGGGCAGATGGATTTACAGGCTGATCCCGGGTCTCCAGTGATGGTTTGGACCGCAGGAACGAGCAATTAGGGTACGATTCGAATCTATCACGGGTTCTTCAAAGCATGTCTGTGCGCCCGGATATTGAGATCCTGTACGGGATCCGACTGTTGAAGATAGGAGGACACCGCAAAACGCATGGTACGCGTGCGATCGGTTCCTGCAGAATAGGGAAGTATGTTGGAGGAAATTCGGCGTGCTTTCCTCAAATAACATTATGGGGACTATGCTGCGAATCGAACGGGCGTGGCACGCGGTGTCCTCAGTGTTGGTGAAGATCATCCATGGCGGAAGAAGTGCAGGAGTGAATGAATAATTTCTCCTGATTTTTACTTGGGACTCCTATGTGTTTCAAATTAAAGCAGATCCCCAAGGTGGAGGTAACAAATGAAAAACAAAAAACACATTAAGTTATTGACTAATAGTCATCCTGTTCTACTCATTTTTGAAATAACCGTTATTTAATATGTAGAAAGGTGTTGTCACTTAGGTTAATTTGACGTTTGTGAGGAGAAAAAATGGAAATTTCAATATTGCGGCTGCGGGACAAAAGGGAAAGTGGCAATCGTACCGGCACTTTACCTCTGCGCTTTTATTTCATCAACTTTTTACTTCCTTGTACGAAGTAAAGGAAGTATTGTAATCGCAAAAAAATTCGGTTTTACGGTTTTTCGCGAAAAATCCATTTTTACTAGTTTCGGCGTGACGTCTGTACGTAAGTACGTATGTATCTTGCATAACTCAAAAACGATTAGCGGTAGGATGTTGAAATTTTAGATTTAAGATTGCTGTCTTACCTAGTTGTGCTACCTCTGCTTTTGATTGCAATCGACTGGATTAAAAGTATCCATAAAGCCTAAAATAAAAAAAAATTGGATTTTAAACTTTTTTTAACTGCAGTAAATAAGCCCTCATTAGGTCAGACGTTTCAGCTTGGTCTTTCATTAGGTCAGACGATCATTCTTATTCACACGTTTCAGCGTTATATCATAAGTGGTACTTATTTTCATCGGTTCCAGAGTTATAGCCAAATAAAATTTTAATTAATGAAATATTTGGATCTTACAAGGGGAAGATTAAGGTTAATAATCTTAAAATTAATTACCCTCCGATTACAAAAAAAATATATTTAAAAAAATCAGAAGTTATTAGTGAAATAAAATTTTATGTAGTTTTCATTTTAATTAAAAATTTTACAGAGGTTAATAATTATTAATAAATCAATATATTTAAATTAAAAAAGTTATAAAAACAATATATGTATGTGAAATCCGATTCGAACCGATGTGTGCATGGTTACGGATCCGAAACGTTCTCACTTACACCACATAACCTCTTGAGCGACGTGAAACAAAATGAATATATAAAATGCTGATACGGACACCACAAAAAAAAAATCTGATGCAATGTGGTGTCTAAAAATGCAATTGTGTAGTAACTGTATTTGATTAAAAAATTGGAGGATCGTATCTCACTTTCAAATGATATAAATTTAAATGAAGTGCAGCAAAAAATGTGTATATGTAATTTAATAAGCGTACAAGAAGGTCATATGGTGTCCACATCAGATTTTTAGTTAAAATTTTAATAGTACTTTCTTTTTGCAAAATAATTTTGAAACGAATCTATTAAAGTATATTTCGTTACGTATAACACAGATAAGCTTTTTTACTTCCTTGTATGAAGTAAAGGAAGTATTGTGATTCCGAAAATTGTCGGTTTTCAGATTTCAACGAAAATATCCATTTCGACCATCCCTGAATCCATTTTGACCAGTTTCGGCGTGACGTCTGTACGTACGTAAGTATGTGCGAATGTATCTCGCGTAACTCGAAAACGATTTGCCGTTAAAATTTTGGAAACATATAGATGTGCACCTTCCCTTTTAATTGCAATCGACTGGAGCAAAAGTATTCAAAAAACCTAAAATCCAAAAAAAAATTTGGATATTTTACTTTTCTTAACTGCAGTAATAAGCCATCATTGAGAGTTTTCAACGATACGTTTACATAAGTGTTACTTCTTTTAATTTGGTTCCAGAGTTATAGCCAAATATAATTTTAATTAATGGATCTTACAGGGCACGTCGGTTCCAATCAGACTTCATATCTTTTTTTATCTTTTTTTTTAATTTAAATATATTGATTTATTAGTAAATTATTAACCTCTGATTGTAAAAAAAATTTACGATAAATAATAATTATTCAGTAGTAAAAATAAGAGAAATAAAATGAAAAAGTATCAGAAGTTATTAATTAAATAGATTTTATGTACTTTTCATTTTAAAAAAGTTGGTATATGTAATTTAATAGGTGTACAAGGAAGTCATGCTGTGTCCACGTCAATGTTTTTTATTAAAAGATAGATTATGTGATATTCATAACATTTTATTATTATTTTCTTCTTTAATAAAAAATAAAAACAGAAAAAAAATTTACGCATGTAAATACAATTTTTTTCCATATTAAGTATATTATAACTGAACGTATATTATCAAAGGTATACGTACTTCATACATCTGATTAAGCAAATCACTTTTAATAACACAACTTGATTTACAGTAAGCTTGTCAAAGTGTTGTGTGACCTTTACTTACTGTTTGAGATAAAATAAGGAATTAAAGGCGTTATATAATACATAATAAATGTATACAATTTGCCCTTCGCATTCATAGCAACATGAAATTAATAAAATCGTCGTTGTATATTCATTCTAAAATTATTTTCTTTTTACATATAAAATTCGCTTACATTTTTATCACATTAAATTTATTTATATGAAAATAATACAAATATTTCTTGTTCTGTTGTCGACATTTTCAATTAGTAATGAGAATTTAGTCTTTAACTTAAATTTAGTGAAAGCAAGAAATATTAATCTTTTTCTATAACCTTTCACATAATCTATACGAAATATTATTTTGCAGTTATTAGACTTTCTCACCGTTATGATTGATATTTATAAAAAGAAAAATCTGTTATATTTTTTTTTTTTATAAATGTCCAGTCACTGTCTGTTTTTTTCTTAAGGCGTATGTCAATAGTTCGATATTTCTTTGTGCACGATTATCACCGTCTTGGATAATAATGCGTATCAATCAATCTGTTTATTTTACTCAGTATATTTTTCTCTTTTCTATTTATTTTTATTTCAATTTTTTAAATATTAAACATTAATTTTTTATCTACATTTTTGTCCACATTACTCCTACATAATATATTATATTTAAATTTTATTTTGAAGTTTATTTACCCCTTTTTCATTCGTAACTATTATCTATTGAATCAATTTATTTTTAGGTAGTTATGTGTTATTTGTCTCATTTCATTTTTTTCGTATGATCATTTCATATCGTAAGGTTTAAATGATAATAGTAATAGTTTAAATGGTAATTAAATGGTAATAGTTTAAATGAGATTTCTTAGATCAAAAATATTAATTTAAGTTACGGCTATAAAAATTATCTTAATAATACATCTTTACCGCCCCTATTAATAGTGTATCTACACATTTACTGGTGTATCTCTTGGAATTGTATGTCAAGATGATTGAAAAGGTAAAATTAGGGATGTAATTTACATATACTCACACGTAATTTTTACAACTATATTTTAAATTTCTGATTCCTTTTGCAAACAAACATGATGATGTATTATAGATCGCGGATGTTTTCTGTTTCTCCCATACAATGTTTTTTTTTTGTTTTTTTTTTTAATAATAATTGTTTAAACTCATTAAGAAAATAATAATAGCTATTGTTTAATAACTTACCTACACATTGACATTAAAAATCTGTTGTGGACACCACATGACTTCCTTTTACGCCTATTAAATTACATTTACACATTTTTTTTACAATCTGAGGTTAATAATTATTAATAAATCAATGTATTTCAATTTAAAAAAAAAAGTTAAAAAAAGTTTAAAAAGTGATTCGAACCGATGTGCCTTCGTCTTGTAAGATCCAACTATTTCATTAATTAAAATTTTATTTGGAACTCTGGAACCGATGAAAATAAGTACCACTTATGATATATCGTTGAAAAGCTCTCAATGAGGCGTATCATTACATTTAAGAAAAAGTCCAAAAACCAAATATTTTGGATTTTTGGCTTTTTAAGACACTTTTTCGTCTACTCGATTGCAATCAAAAGGGAAGGTGAACAACTAGATGTTACATCAAACCTACATCCAAAATTTGAACATCCTACGGCTAATCGTTTTTAAGTTATGCGAGATATATACTTACGTACGTACAGACGTCACGTCAAAATTAGTAAAAATGGATTCAGGGATGGTCAAAATGAATATTTCCGTTGAAATCTGAAAACCAAAATTTTTCGCGATCACAATACTTCCTTTACTTCGTACAAGGAAGTAAAAATAGCTGATAAATTAATTAATATCCCCTTCTGATTGGTTAGTTGAAAAGTTTAGGCGTTTGATTGGATGAATATTTTGTCTCGTTTTTCTTTTTCTCTTTCCTTTCTAGCTTCCGGAACCACCGTTAGGTATTAGTTCAAAGGATGAATGAGAATGATTTGTACGAATATAAATGAAATTTAATCTTGTACTGTCTCAAGCCAACCGTTCCTGATTATATGTGATTAATTGAAACCCAACCGCCAAAGAACACCGATATCCACGATCTAGTATTGAAATCCGTATAAAAGTAACTGCTTTTATTAGGATTTGAACCTTAAAAGTCTCGACTTTTAAATCAGCTGATTTATAGGTTGAACATCTGTATCATAATGAAAATATTTTTTATAGTAGTTATAATACACCCTTAGAAAAAATTATACTTGACGCAAATGAAACGGAACAGTAGCTTTTATTAGATTAGTGAATTTTAAGGCTATACATATAATTTAACTTAAATAATACATTGTTTAAATTATAATAGTAATCTGGGTCTGATTTTGTACCTCTCCGTTAATTTCCTCCTTTCGTTTTCTAAATAATACGTCACTGAAGATCAGTGATAATGGAGATCGTAACACAGGGTGGGCTCCGCCTGTTTGAAATAATATTTCATTTATTATATTCAAACCGTATTTAATTGCTTGAGTGAATATCTTATGTTATTATTACCTGTTGACTAATAAATTCTTAATTTTATTAAATTATTTTTAAAATAGCCGGTGGCATACTCGTATATGTATGCATATATATATATATATATATATATATATAATACTTTGAATTAATTATTCTACAGTAATAGTGAATATAATAAATTTGTTATGGCCATCTTTTATGCTTTACGATCACATATTGAATTTATATTATTTTCTAATACATGTGGGTACAACAGCCTTTCTCTTTGACAAACCTTGACTGATTTCTATTTATGTACAAACAGAAATGTTAGTTATGCATATGTTGTATATATTTTACGTGACATCAATACTCAGCTTTGTTTAAGAACGGATTGCATACACAAACACACATAAAACTAATTTAAACTATAAATACACGTAGAGGGTGAGCTTCATTTTGTCATGTATCAATAGAAGAATGATAATTTTGGTAGCATACCGACATCTTTTGTTTGTTTACTCAAATTAGGATACTTTAACAAAGTTATAAAATTTTTTTGTTGCAAGTGTTATGTCATCATTTAAAAACGTAAAGTGTAGTAAAATCAAGGACTGCACTTCTTTAAAAAATATATACATATTTTTATTTATAATATAAATACATAATTACCTATTTTATTAGGGATTCTTTCTGTGCGGCGTTTAAAATAATTGCCAACAAATTAGTTATCTAATTTTATAAAAATTCTGCAAAAGGAAAAGTTGAGTTATGAATAAGTTATTCTTAAAATATACAAATCCGTTAATATAGTAGCAGTGAAAATTTAATTTTCTTAAAATCTGTATAAAGAATAAAACCTTTTTTTTTTTCTTTTTTTTTTTTATTCTCACCTACTCCTCTGAAACGGATCTACAATCAAGTTTGACTCGCACCAGAGGAGTGTCCTTTACTCTAGCTCGCCTCCCCGCCCACCGAATGTATGTCCAGCACGGCAGGTCAGTTCACCGGTTAGCTCTTTTATTTCTTTTATAGATATTCATCATACATTGATTACTGAGAGTCCACCACCCTTGTTCTCTCAGCAACAGTCACCCCTATTCTTTAATCTCTCTCTTTTTTTTTTTTTTTATATTATATCATACCAACCCAACCAATTAGTTTAAAACTTAAGCCACGGAGTCCTCAGGTTTCTTCACCTCTCTGCCCATCCACGCAACCACGAACGAGCATGAGCTCCACCTTCGGCTGTCCGTCATCACAATCGAGCAAGAGCACCACCTTAAATTACCCGTCAACAACAAACAGTTACCTTATGACAGTTTTCAGTATCTTTTAACAAATTTTTATAAACTTATAATATAAGAAACACAAAGTTTAAGAATCTATAAGTTCCTTCACCACTTATCCGATAAAACCTACAAACCAGAGCTCCATCATCAGCTTCCCCTCAACAACAAACAATTTCCTCTTGTAAGTTTTCAGTATATTAATAGATTTTTTATAAACTTTTTTTTTTTTTTTTTTTGGTGTGTAAACCATACTCAAAGCTATATCTCAATATTGCCCATTCTCTCAAATATTGACAAACGGAAATTCCACCTATGACAAGCCGTCATCAGCGAGCGGTTTCTTCTTGACGAGCTTCCTCATCTTTCTTCTTTATAACTGCGGTTATAAACGACGAGATCACATTAAAGTTATCCTCGTTAAGTAGCATTTTATCCACCACATTCTCCGTAGATAATGGCCCTATACGTCTTACACAGGATTGCCTGCTTTCAGTCCAACGGTTACATTCAAATACTAAATGTTCAGGGGAATCATTTCTTCACGAGCTGAATATAGTGTTGCGAATCAACGTGTTAAACCCAACGAAATTAAAGTGATATTTAGTCTAATATGTTTTCAATTATACGTCACAGGATCTGACTGTGTAAAGAACATCATACACTCAAAGAAAACAACTTTTAACGTTTATAATTTCTATCTCAATTCCTTTTATTTGCATCTCAACCGTAATGAAGATTGTGGACATATTGTTGAGAAGGGTTATCAATTTCTTCCTTTCAGTAGAATATAATTCGTTACAGAGATTTGTTATAGAGGTTTGTTGTTGTTTGGTTGGACAAATTTTGTCCAACCAAATTGTCCAAACATCATACATTTTTTTGCTTCATTTTCGATCGACTAAAACAATAATAAACGCACATATACCCATCCATGCACACATACATACACACACACCCACATAAATTCAAAACTGTTTATTATATACTTACGATAAATATATAGTGATCCTTGTGTAAAGCATATTACTTTGCTGTCTAGATAGTACTATAGCAGAGATATAACTCTAGAAGGGAAAATATTGTAATCGGTCCAGTTTGAGCGTATGAGGTTTTTACCGAATTTTGATGCTTTGATACCCAAAGAACCCGAAAACAAAAAACTGGATGGAAATTTCCCGGATGTTAATGTACGTGTGTTCGGTTGGCCTGTAAAACACCTTATATCTCCAGAACCAATGGAACGATTTTGACCAAATTTGGTCAGATTACTTCTATATATCGGGCATTGATGCCATTAAATTTTCAACTTAAATGGTCAAGGGGGCGAGGGTTTACAGCGAGGTCACCCTCGGTATCTCAAGATTTGGCCTAATTAATGTCATATTTTTCTTAGGTATATTTGTTACCGATTAAAAAATAACCTTATTTACAAAAAAAATTTGGCAAAATTGCACCCCCCACCCCTAAAAATACTATTGTAGTCGTCTGCTATGTTGTAACGTCACAGGGAAGCTGTAGAATTAAATAAATGAATAATATTTAAAGTGTAAAAAAGTAACTCGATTTGTCTGCGTCTTGAACTCGATCACCCGGTTGACTCGATATCTAGTGCGTTAAGCCTTTTGGCTACACTAGTCTGCCGACAAAATAAGCAAAATTTGTTCTATGTAAGTTGTGAAATTGCATTAGTTAGTGCCGGCCGTCGCCGATAGTACCGCCGCAATACGCGCGAATGAAATACGGTATGCGCGCGCACTTTAGTTAGAATCATTGAATTAAATATAAATGAAAAATATTATAAAGATTTTAAATTAAGCTGTGTGTATAAGCTTTAGCCGCGTGACGGGTAAGTTATACGACTATGTTGTCAGTTTTTACTTTTCCGTCTAGCGATATAGCAGAGCTATAACTATAGAAGGGAAAGTACTGTAATCGGTCCAATTTGGGGCATATAAGGTTTTCACAGGACCTTTTGATACCTAAGGAATCCAAAAAACCAGATGGAAATTTTCCGAATGTTCGTATATTATGTACGTGTTCGGTATCACATCTTTCCTTTCTTTTTCCTGTTTAGCCTCCGGTAACTACCGTTTTTAGATAATACTTCAAAGGATGAATGAGGATGATATGTATGAGTGTAAATGAAGTATGGTCTTGTACATTCTCAGTTCGACCAATCCTGAGATGTGTGGTTAATTGAAACCCAATCACCAAAGAACACCGGTATCCACGATCTAGCATTCAAATCCATGTAAAAATAACTAGCTTTACTAGGACTTGAACGCTGGAACTCTCGGCTTCCAAATCAGCTGATTTGGGAAGACGCGTTCACCACTAGACCAACCCGGTGGGTTTCGTTATCACATCTTATATCTCCAGAACTATACGACCAATTTTGACCAAACTTGATCGGAATACTTCTATCTATGGGGCATTGATGCCATTAAATTTTCAACTTAAAGGTGAAGGGGGGTGAGACTGTATAGCAAGGTCTCCCTCACTATCTCGAGATTTCGCCTAATTAAGGTCTTATTTTTTTTAGATACATTTTTTAACAATTAAAAAATGTAATGTTTGCAAAAAAACTTTCAAAATCGCACCCTCATCCTAAAAAATGCTCTAAACTAGTGGCTAAATGGGTATACTGTGCGTCAATAGTGTACCCCCTGTCACCACAAGGAACACCAGTGTAGCACTGATGTACAGCAGTTGTAGAAAAATATTATATTTAAATAAAATGATAAATACTTTTTAATTAAGTTTGGGTGTGTGTGTGTGTAAACCGTGCATCAGAAAAAAGCCACTGACGGGAAAGTCCTACAACTGTGTTGTCAGCTTTTTTTTATCTTATATTCAAAGGAGTGTAAGGTGTTATGTTCATGAATAGGTATGTACGTAAAGTTACTAGTTAGTAACTTATTCCTCTAGAATCTAAATTTTGAAGGAACTGTCTTTTTTTATCGATCTGATACCAATTTTTTTTTTTAATAAAAAACATGAAGATTAATTCATATGATATTCCGTAAGACAGTCTCCGAGTATCTGTCCTACGTCACCGACGTAAAGGTTTTGCTAGCTTAAAATAACTTTTCGATCGATTTTTTTTCTGTTCGGTAACACCTGTCCTACGAATTCACATAACGTAAAAAATAAGTAATTTGCAGTTCTGTCTTAACTGTGAGCGTAAATGTGACCATACCTTATGCTTTTACAGTTAGATTTTTGATTCTTTTTGTATGAAATCCCTTCTACGTTTTTATTATTAATAGTATTAGTTCAAATTTTTCGTTTGAGAAATAAATTTTAGACCTTATTTGATATCCAGAATTTAATTTATAGGTATTTAAAAAATGTATACATTAAATGTTTTTAAAGATGTTGGTGGAAAGGCCACCGTAATGAATTGATGGAGACTTGAAACACAAGAAAGTAAGGTAAACAATTGAGTATGATTTACGATACTCATATGGTACTGTAGTCATGAAATAATCATATAAATAATGCCCGATTCGTTATGAAACATAAATATGACAGTTGACATGAGAATCTGTTTCATAATTTTTTAATTGTATTTTCGTAAGATAGAAGTAAATTAAATTAATAAAAATAAAATTAAAATTAAAATAGTTTTAAGATAATGTCTTTTATTATTAACGCATAAAAACATGTAAAATTAAATTTTTTTGTCGAGTTGTGTTTTTGTATTTAATTTTTTTTTTCTTTTCAGGTAAGAAGACCTTAATGAATTTTCCTCTTTATGTTCAGGTAATTGTCATTAACTTTAAAGAAATTAATTACTTTAATATGATAGTTGCAGGTTATAAACTACGTTAATTATAAACTTTTAACTTTTTATTCAAATAATTGAAAAAAAAAAATTAAAATCTAAAATTATCGCGTTACGGTTCATTAATTGATGTTAAGTAAACTCAAAAAATGAGAACAGTATTGCGTTCTTATTGCCACGTTCTTTATTTGTTATCAGAATTAAAGCTGTAAATTTTAAATTGAATTTGTTACAAAATATAATATGATGACGTAGAATTTTATTCCCGTTTAATTCTTAATATTTTTTTAAAAAATGTTAATTTTTTTCTAGTTTGGATACTGGATTTTATTAAAAGACATAAATAAAATTTTGTTGTGTTAAACTGAATCAAATTTTATAATAAATAATTTTTATTAATTTATTTTAGAAATGTTTTCATTCATTTTTGCCACCATCAATCAGTAAATCGCAGAAAACATTTTTAAATTAATTACTAAAAGAAGAAAAAAAAATATTGTAAAATTTGGCTCGGTTTCTCATTTAAAATCCCACTTTGATCCTCTTGGACAAAAAAATAAATAAGGCTGTTTGGCAATTAATCTAATATAATTTTAGTAACGAAAGAAAACATAGATTATAACTAAGAAATCATTTTATCTTATGCACAAAATGTATCATGAAGTTCTCCCGGGACTTTCATAACCTATTCTACTCGTGAAAATAACGGATAAGGTTCATATAAACATATGTCCTAAAATGCTTCGTTTTTGAGTTACGGCTAGTGAAAGATTTACCTAGGATTTCAGCTGCCCGGATCAAATGAGGTCGTACTGAAATTTTTAGGACGTTAATTAACGGGCAGAATTAGTTATTTCTTATGGTTTTTGACCTGAAAAATCTAATAAAATAGGTCTCAGAACCGTATCTGCAGTAGGTTTTGAGAAATAGTGGGTGAAACCAATTAATTGGGGTAAAAATCCATGTTTTTTTGTATTTGACGTACAATAATTTTGTTAAATGGGTAATAAACACATAAAACTTTTAAAAAAGCTTGTAGAGAATTTAATTTTGAAAAAAATAGTGTAAGATAAGTTGAATTAAACAAAGAAAAGTTAGAAAAATACGAATTTTATTTAGAAACGGTACATAACTATATTTGTCAGAAAAAAAAACAAAAACCAAAATCTTTTTTTATCATGAAGATAAATATGTGCACAAATAATTTTCAATAATGCCTTCTGATAAATAATTTATGTAAATAATTTTGTAAGTATTTTTTATAATTACTTACTTTAATATATTCAAGTGTTTAGCTTAACATCCCATGTGTATATTTTGAATAATTACTGACTAATCACACTTTTTTTTATTTATTTTTTTACATCCCTAAGGCAACCGGCTCCCGCCGTTTAGACGTTACTCGGTCGCCTCAGGATGCCGTGGCAGCAGTCTCTGCCCTCCCTATCTTACCCTCACCAGAGGGTTTTCCCAACAAGGGTCTCCCGAGCCTCATAGGGACACGCCGACCTCCTCTTCCGGACAGCCGACGTGCGCCTCCTCTGGAAGGCTGCCTTCCCGACTCTAAAGTACACACTCCAGACATGCCTTACGCATATCCTTCGCGATCCGCGCCCCCTGCACGCATCTTGAGGGTTCCCTATGTCATCATCAGGGAACTCCGACCCACCCACTCTTGCATGTGAACAAGCCAAAGCACCCTAGACATAGAGACTCTCTTCCTGTTCGTGAACGTTGCCACGTTTCGTATCCCATATCTATACATAACGTTAATGTTCCACATGGTGCTACCCTTTTTCCGACTAATCACACCTGTTTTTATCTTATAATTAATTTTATACATTCATGATGTGATCTACATTATTACATTATGCAGATAATATTTAATATATATATATATATATAGGAAATATAAATTTGTTTGTTTCAAGGAAATATAGATTTCATATATTAGATGTAGATTTCCTCTCTAAGGTCATTGAGAGGCTCTTCCTTCACAGGTTGTGGCCGATTCAGATAAGCAATGACATTTTTCAGATAGATTTAGTTTTAAGAGCGGTTATTCAACCATTGATCAGACTCATACAATTGTTAGTCTTATTTTCTAATGTCTGGAAAGAAAGAAGTTTTGTTCGTCGGCTTTTCTAAATATGCAGTAAGCCTCTAACAAGTTGAGCTCACTTAAATCGTTTTATTTGTTATTACGTAACTACCGGGAACGATGCTTTTCACTAGTTAGGTATAATCAGGAGTTGTCTAGCTTTATTGATTCTCATTCAGGAGTCTCACAAATTTCTGTATTGGGACCAATCTTGTATCTAATCTACACTTCCAGATTCTACACTTCTCTAGATTTTCCCAGTCCGAACTTCGTGACAATAGCATCGTTTGCGGATGACATGGCTATCTTGGCGGTTAGTAATGATGCAACTTTGGCCTGAGTTAAGTACATTAGACTACAGTCTGCAATGGATCTTGTCAATGAATGGTTATTTGCGATGACAAGTTCACCACTAGACCAACCCGGTGGGTTTAGACGCTAAGTTTAAGCGAATATACTGGTTGATGAGCAGAAGATTTTATTTTTTATCAAACAAATTTCTACTGCATAAAGTGTTCAACAGCAACATAAAGATCTCCCAGATGTTTTAAAGCAAATTCTCAGGATCTTAATAGAAGCGCCATAATTTGTAAAAAAACTATGAGATCCACGAAGATGTAAGGATACAGTAAAATCGTGAGGAATCATTGCGAAATGCGTATCGAAACGAATTGGACACGTCAACCACCTAGCGGTGAATCTATTGGACAAAAGTAAGGATATTAGACGTCTAAATAGGCGACACGAGTTGGCCCTGGTGCTTAGCGATGGACTTTACCTTTCAGGACTAAAATATAAATTATTATTATTGATAACCTAGTTTTTTATATTGGATTTACATTTTACTATTGGTTTTATTGTTTTATTATTGGTTTTTATATTACTTTTATGTTTCTTCTACGAGATATAATTCAGCTGCCGATTCCAATTTTTTTTCTTTCTTTTTAGCCTCCGGAACCACACTAAGGTATTACTTCAAAAGATGAACGAGGATAATATGTATGACTGTAAATGAAGTGTAATTGTGTAGTCTCATTTCGACCATTCCTAAGATGTGTGGTTAATTGAAACCAACCACCAAAGAATACTGGTATCCACGATCTAGTATTCCAGTCCACATTAGAGTAACTGCCTTTACTAGGATTTGAACCTTAAATCTCGATTTCGAAATAAGCTGATTTGCCACGACCAGTTCACCACTAGACCAACCCGCTGGTTACCGATTGAATTATTTGAGGCTATTCATATAATGAAGGCTAATGTGGTGTGGTCAATCGTGCTCTCGATTGATGTTATTAAAACATTTTACTGTCTGTTGTTTGTGTTAAGTTTATTTGTTTTATACCACTTGTTTGTTGAACGCCTTTATACTCGATTACTTGCTTTGACTTCAAAGTTACGAGTACAAATGTTTTGTTTTATGTTTGATTTCTGAACTGATTTCTGCTTAATGTTTTCGTTGGTCGCCGATTGAATCGAATTATTTACGAATTAATTACATGGCAGTTCTATTTAAAGTTATCACTGTTGACAAAAATACAACAGACTAGTGGTCCCATACTTTCCCGACTCGCGGCGCCCTTTTTCAATTAAACTTTTTCCATGGTGCCCTACCTTAAGTAAAAGTAGGACTACCGTAAGTAGCGATCGGGAACTCATCGGGTAAATTACTACACCGACGCAATCGCACAAGTTGGAGTAAATTCTCAATACTACAAACAAAAGCTAGGACAGCTCTTACGCTGAATACAGTATAATAATTTGTTTCCTATTGCTATCTGTTATTTTTATGTGGTTTTTTATTACGCTTGTGTTGGTAAATACTCGTAATGAAGAGAAGTAATGTAAACTATTGCTGTCTGTATTTCACGAGAAGAAGTTTCTCTGGGTATTTTTCATTCGTGTCATTATTTGTCAATCCAGTTACTTACGGTTTCGACTGTAAGCAAATATGAAACCGTTGTAAATGAAGTATAGCTGCAAATATATATATATATATATATTTCAATCAGAAAAAACTCATAGTTTTCCGATCAGAATGATCGATTATTTACTGTACATTTTTTTGGCTAAGAAAATAACTGAATAAATAATAAACTGAGGATAATAATCATTCTCTTAGTATCAACGTTAAATTTTACGCTGGCCAGGAGAGTTCTTTGCTAGGTTTAAAAATTTTTTATTATTTAACAATTTAAATGTTATATATCATATCATATATAATATGATATAATATATATCATATATAACATATCTTTAAATTTAAAGATATGTTTTATCTTGTAATAACAAGTAATAATAGTTAAAACTATCATTAGTTACAATAAAAAAAGGTTTTTACTATACCTAACACTATTATTATTCCGGCCAATATGATTGACAACTACACGTATTTTGTTTTGACAGCTGATGCCGCCTAATCGACCTGCTTTGATTTCAAAATATCTGATGAATTTCACAATGATTCGCATTTTATTTCTCAATTGAGATTTCCTAAAATAATACGTCGCCTGTATTTGATTTTAAACAATATTTTTTTTTTTATTATTTCATAACATTTATGAATATAGAAATCGAAGAAATAAATGTTGACACGTTCGTGTTCACGTCACATTCATTTCTTGCTCTAGCATTTTCTTTTTTCTATTACTATTGTATATACGTAGGCAAACAAAGAATTTTTCTGTTATTGGTTAAAAAATATTCCCATTAGATTTTTGTATTTCATGATGTTTTGAGATCCCCTGAGTGTAAAAATATTAATATCTTGATTAAAAAATTATTATGAGAGTGTGTATGCACGCACGCGTGTGATCTATTTGTATTTCTATCTCGCTAATTATTAAGTTACAATCATTGATGACGTAGTTTAAGTATTACGGGGATTGATATCTATATATAAATAAAAATATGAATTAGGAATTCGATCAATAACTAAATGTTTAGGATATATAAATTTTCGTACAATTCTTTTTTTATCAAAATATTTGTTGGAAAAGGACCAGTTAAATATTAAACGTTATGTATTATTTTTAAATTTGTTTTTTATATACGTACATCTAGATTTTTTCCTCTAAATGCAGCATTATTAATGAGAACAGATTTTAATTCTTATAACAGACGTAAAGGGAAACTTTTATTCCCATCCTAAAAAACCATTGTACAACTTTGTTAAACTTTTAACTTTTTTAACCGTTTCTTCTTGATATTCTCATTACTTTTCTATAAATGAGATTTTATCTCGATGGAAATAAATTTCAGTCTTTATCAAATGTTTAGAAATTAATTATTTTTCGTCATATTTTTTCAAACAGGCTAATAAAATTTGAGAATTCTGTTAAATTAGATGGTATACTTTAGAACAAAACATTAAAACGCAGGGGGAAATTTTCGTAATCTTTTACTAAACAAATCGATCTATAAATTTTTTTTGTAAAACAAAGTAAAAATTTTTTATTTAAACATTGGTGAGAGGGAATTCATACTTTAACTTGGTTTAGCTTTGTTTAATTTTTAAAAAGAGTACAAAAGTTGATTTTCTTAATAAGTCCGATTTGATTTACGTTAGATCAAACATTAGACACTAAAATAGCTCAATTTATGGCGGTTTAGATCATGTTGCGATGCATGGCGCGATTGGTAGCGTTCCAGCCTTTCATCCGAAGGTCTCGGGTTCGAATCCCGGTCAGATATGGCATTTTTCACACACGCTACAAATCATTCATCTGATCCTCTGATGCAATACCTAACAGTGGTCCCGGAGGTTAAACGAAAAGGGGAAAAAAAGATCATGTTACGATATCCATTTTCATAAGAATATAATTACTTACCGTTTACTCTAGACGTTGTTGACCGACTGTAATGTCGTTTAAAGTGTAGTAGGTAAGTACAAGTTTGCAAATAAATTTAAGTTAGATTTATTCGTTGAATTTATATTTAGAGCTAAGATATTCACACTCGGTTTTCAGTTTGATGTAAAAATTAAGATTGACTCATCCTCAAACTATGTCTGTCTCCCAATTACCACGCAAAATGGCTAAAGTAATTCTAATGAGACGTACACATAAACGTACTGAAATCATAACTGTTTTTAACTTAGAATATTTCCTACACTCCAGTGTTAACGGAAAATAAATCTTCGGCTCAGGACTCAATTTACAATTGAGGACTCAAGTTAAAATTCGTGAAATTTATACTACTTAAATAACATTATTTTAGATTTTAAAGGCGCTTCCTGTCGGGTAGAAACGTTTTTGTTTACAAGGGCAAAATTTTCAACAATCATTATAGGAATTATTTTTCATTCTTAAACGGGAACGTCCGTCCCCCATTCTTGTCAATGTTTAATTTATAATTTACTTCTTTTGTATGAAATTCAAGAAAGCGTTTCAGTTAATATATAATGTTAATAATAAAGCGTAATATAAAGTTGGAAATAATTGTTTTTGAAGAAGTTTTTGGGCTCAATATTTCCTCTATATTCCTTTTTCTCTCATTAGATAGTAAATAAGAATTGATACGCATAAGAACCCAGTATTATTTAATTTCTGGTTACATCAAACTTTGGTTACTTCAGTATAATTAAAAAAAAAATTAAGACACTTAATTTGTAACACACTTTTACGCCAAATGGGACTACTTTTTGATGGCATGTTTCTAATATCTTAATTATGAAGAACAATTATGAAACAGAAAGGCCACTCCCGCTCTTGACCTGTTATTATACCAAACACTTACTTACATGCGTATTCGAAAACACAGCCACACGCAATCCATGTTTCTTTTATATCTTCATAAACATATAAATGTATATTCGTCAAATGACAAATAAGCAGCAGAACGCAACAATCGTACAAACGAGATTGAACAGGAGGGGTGAAACTCTCTTGTTACAGTCAGTGGCGGCTCGCGTATAGGCACTGTGTAACTGCAGCACCCCCTATTTCCACTTGATATTATCGATAACATTTAATATAATGAGTCCTTTTTTCTTTAATTATTTCTTTATACTTGTACAGTATATACAATTCTTAACCTTATGTCATAAACTTTTATGACATCTTTTTCAAACTCTGCACTTCACAGTTCCAGCGGCGTGATGTTTGGCTATTGTGCTCATGCGCACATAGGAAGCTGCACGCGAGGCTACGAGGGAGAGAGAAAGAACACTGTACCTCCCACACTGCCGATCGTGGCGTGCTGGTGGAAGATAGTTTTTTTTTACTCCGCGTGTGTATCGAACGTTCCTTGTTCCTTCCCTTTTCTAGTTTTGTCGGTGGAAGAAATATTAAAGCGGTTTAGTTGTTTTTTCAGTAGTGATCAGAAAATGGCGGCAAGGAAGGGCTCTTTGATCGCGAAATGTATCCAAAAACACGCTGGAAGGGCGAAAGAGAAGATTATTAGTAAAAACTAATTATGTATTAGTGTCTGTGTTCATAGAAATTTAAATTAAGTGCTATTGGACTATGGTGCTTTTAAGAGGACATTTTATTAAGTTATCATCCAATAATACTGAAAAGTATTAACTGTTTTTAAGTACAATGTGCTTAAAAACCGTGTACCATATTCTTGAATGTGATAAAGTGTAGAATTAGATTGTTATCCTGTTAATAGCTATTCTGTTTGATTCATTTTTTCGGTACTTTTATTTTACAGAAAACTTTAACCATGGCCTTGAAAAAGGACCAGTAAAAAATTTTCTGGGGTAGTACCCCCAGTAATTTTACCTACGAGCCGCCACTAATTACAGTATAAGCCTATATTTTGTTCAAAAATTGTAAATAAAAGTCTTAAGATGTTAATAAATTAAAAGTGAAAATAAATTATTATAAGAATTATCCTGAGATAATATTATAAAAAAATTGTAAAATTGATAAATTGTAATATTTGTCTAGGTAATGTCCACTCATTATTTTTATTTCATCAAATTACGATTAAAAAAATTTTATTTTCTTATAAAAGAGAAATATATTTTAATATTAAATAAAAATAAAAAAATTATACCTCTTTTTAGTTTTCTTATTTAGTTTATGTTTTACATATTTCTTGCGAAAAAAAATTATAATACAAAATAAAATTACAAAAGTCGGTCTTCTTGCACAGAACTGCGCAAGAATTTTTTTAAATTAGATTAATTATGGAAATAAAATATCTTTATTAAATTTTTATAAAAAGTTAAGGTATTGTCAGCCTGAACGTCCTCAACGTTAATCTTTTTCAAATCGAAGTATGTTGAAAAATATGTTATATATTTAATAAAAATACAAGTTTCAAAATTCGGAAGAGTGAATGAAATTACCTCATTGTTCTTCCTCAGAATCTACAATGGCAGTAGCGTTGTTGGGCAACTCCATCATATAGTCAGGATACAATAAAGCTGTCTACTGGCATTTATATATAATTTGTATATTTAACGTTAATTAGACGAAGTTAGAGACCGTAAGTTATTTTTGGTTAGGCTATATTAATATTACCCACCGGGTTGGTCTAGTGGTGAACGTGTCTTCCCAGATCAGCTGATTTGGAAGTCGAGAGTTCCAGCGTTCAAATCCTAGTAAAGCCAGCTATTTTTACACAGACTTGAATATTAGATCGTGGATACCGGTGTTCTTTGGTGGTTGGGTTTCAATTAACCACACATCTCAGGAACGGTCAACTGAGAATGTACAAGACTACACTTCATTTACACTCATACATATCATCCTCATTCATCCTCTGAAGTATTATCTGAACGGTAGTTACCGGAGGCTAAACAAGAAAAAAAGAAAGAAAGAAGAAAGGCTATATTAATATTATTTTTACATGGATTTGAATGCTAGATCATGGATACCGGTGTTCTTTGGTGAACTGAGACTGTACAAGACTACACTTCATTTATACTTATACATATCGTCCTCATTCTTCCTGTGAAGTATTATCTGAACGGTAATTATCGGGGGCTAAACAAGAAAAATAAAAGAAAGGTTATATAATATATTGAACGATACGTCATTATACGGAATCAACATATCTAATCAAACATAACTTACGCTCGCTTCGCTCGCCAACCTCGTCTGATTAACGTTAAAAATAAAAATTATATATAATTAGTTATACGTATTGGTGATTTTATTTTTATATACGCTAACAAATGGTATTTCAGTAGGGGTCCCGTGTAACCGATAAGTACCGATATTATTATTTCTTTGTACACCTGTAAATCCAAATTACTGTTTCAGATCTTTTTTCCAAATCAATTTTAACGATTTTTACTTTTAACAATATAATACCTTGTAGAGTTAGCTACACCGGCTGTCGCACTCACCACCTTATTGCCTATCATACAAAAGTATATTCTTTTCGGTAAAATAATTGTTAGCGATTTCTGGAAGATATATAATTGTTTGCAACACGAGGGCTACCAACATGAAATTTGTATTTTTATTAATTATATAACATATTTTTCAACATACTTCGATTTGAAAAAGAATAACGTTGAGGACGTTTAGGCTCACAATTACCAAAATTAATTATAATTAAGAAAACCTTGTTGAATACGTTTTAGTGGGTTTTCATTATTCTATAATTTTTGTTAATCTCGTCGTGTGTTAAAAGTAGTTCAGTTTACATTCTGCGTTTTTTTTATGACTAATAAAATAACTGTAGTTAAAAAAAACTGGGGAAAAACTAATTTCAATTGTTCTGAGTCATCATAAAAAATTTAATTAAACTGAAAACGTAAAGATCAGATAACATGTTGACGTTTCACTTAAATTAAACCAATATAATCCCTGTATTTTCTTTATGTTCACATTACATTATTTTGCAATAAAGATTTTTGTAGATACATACAAATTAATTACGACTGTTATTTAACTAAATGTATACTTCTTAACTATCCATTCAGATTTTTATTTTTAAAAATAATCTAAAATTACTGACTTCCTATTAATGACCTTCCTTTTGTCTGTTGAACAATTATTTCTATATTTACTTTAACTTATAGAAAATATAACAATAAAATTAGATAATTATATTGTTAACTTATTTTTCAAAATTTTCTACTAGAAAAAAATAATCTGATGTGGACACCACATGATTTCCTTGTACGCCTATTAAATTACATATACACATATTTTTACAATCAGAAGTTAATAGTTAATAAATCTGTATATTTAAATAAAAAAAGGTAAAAAAAATCCCTTTCGACACTCTAGAAGGCGGAGGTAGATTTCACCGGTACCAATTAGGGGGTAAAAAAAATTTCCACCTTAAAGTTAAGGAAAAAATTCACAATTACTGAATACGACAAGGGTTGCATGTGAAAAAAGTTTTACATGTTTAGCATACGAAAAGCATCTTACAATTCCAGCAACATTTTGGTCTTCCCTTGACGTAAGGGTTGGTCATATCAAACTTGTTTCAGGCAAAAGTTTTAGGTTATGTATAGAGGATTAACAGCCATTATAAACCGATCAGATATTTTGCCTGTTAAGAGAGGTATGATTTTTTGTCTTCGAAACCCCATTTTTCCACCCCTGGCCTATGGTTGGTTATATTAAAAAACTTTATTTATATAAGTTTTAGGTCCTTATCTAAGGAATAGTAGAAACTTTATACGAATTTGATATTTTACTTGATAAGAAAGTTATAGGAATGTTTTTTGGTTTTGGTCATCCCTTGCCGTAAGGGTTGGCATATCAAAAATTGTTTCATACAAATGCTTGAGGTAATGTTTAGAGGACTAACGACATTTTAAACCGATTCGATACTGTGCCCGTTTAGGGAGCTATGAATTTTTGCCTTCGAAACCTCATTTTTTCCACCCTCTGGACCAATGGTTCCGGTGATATCAAAAAACGTGTTTTGAGTTTTTTTTAAAGTTTTATGTGTTTATTAATCATTTAACAAAATTATTTTACATCAAACATAAAAAACAGGGTTTTTTTACCCCAATTTATTGGTTTTCACCCCAAGATTTCTCAAAAAATACCCTCAGAAGTTAAAGTTTTAAGCTTTATTCAAAATTGTAGCGACATCGTTCCCACCGTTTTTAAAGATTGTTTACTCCTGCCTGTGTTTACACAGTTCCCTTTCGTTTTATTCATTGCATTATTCTGCCGCTTTGTAAAACAATTGCATTATTATTTTTTTAATATACATATTCGTTTAACGATTTACACAATCCTTATGTATAATACGAGAATTGTATATAAATATGTATAAAATCATTCAGGCGTACAAAGAAAATTGTAATAATTACACTTGTTAGTTAAATCTTAACATTTCTGTAGGTTTCATATATTAATTAAGAAGTGTGTTAAATTATTTTTACGTATATTATTTTTTTCTATTATATTGAGTTCACAGGTATGAATATCTAATTCAAGGACTTAGGCGTTTACAAGAGTGTATTATTCCCACAGCTGTCAGTGTCAATAATAAAGATCCATTATACACGTTCTATAGCCGAGTAAACCGAATCAAGGTTTATTTACTCTTTTTTTCTGTTAGATTGAAACGCGCGCGTCCTTTTAGCCTATTTAACATTTCATGAAAAAAGCAAAGTTACATTTTATAGTACACGTTAATTTTCCTGTTCAAATAACCTTTTACAAAATCTAACTAGCATTTTAAAAGATGCTAGTTTTTCATTCATTATGTAAATTATATACGAGTGTATATATATATATATATATATATATATATAATCGTTTTGTTAAAAAAAATTTAATAAGTCATCAAATATGTTAGTTCGTCAATTTTTGCGTTTTTGTGTAATTTTAAATTTTTATGCCATTTCTAAATTGTTATTGGAATGAGAATGTAAAAAGTAGCCATTTCTGCCGTACTATCGCTTAGCGCTACGTTTTTTAATAATTAAAAAACTATATATTCAATTTTTTTTACATTTTTACCCAATATAACCTTTGGAAATTCTAATCTTTACCTTCATTATTTTATGAGTTATTAATTTTCTGAAATCAGTTTTGTTCTTTTCATTACGAAAAAATATTGTTTTAAATAATCAATAGTTAGTGAGAATTTAAAAAACTTTTTTTCATTTTATAAAAATGTATTTTATAACATCTTATACTACTTTGTATAATATTTAAATTATTTAATTTTTACCTCAATGTTATTATAATCGTATTAGATTCACGAAAAATCTCATACTTTCACCATATTATTTAGCGGTAAAACTTTAATAATAATTTTAACACGGTTCATTTGAGTTCGCTATAAATGCATTTTCATGACAACGCAATGCATTTTAATGTTCATACTCAGAATTTATGCAGTAACAAATTATGGTTTTAATCTCACAGGGCATTTTATAAAATCTAATTTGTGTGTGTATATAGTGTTTGTGTTGGGCTGAGTGTTTCTAGAATGATGGACTGGCTATACTTTTTCGGATCCTACTTGTAAAATTAAACAAAAAGTATTCTTAGGAAAAATGGCAATTTTTCCTTCGTTGTTCCCCTGTCCACCATTTTCTTATTTTTATATAAAAATTTATATCTCAATTTCATATGGAGGAATCATCACATTTATATTTGGTAACCGTCTTGATAATAAAGTTTTAAATTTAGCAAAAATCAGGGCTTAAAAAATATATGTTATTTGCTAAAATATTAAGCCTTTTATTTTGAATAAAATGACATTTTATTTTTTAAAATCGGGTACCAAATAGCTGAATCATGGCAGAAAATTTGTTGTAATTTTGTGTCTGTTTTCACGTCCTTCACTTTACGTTCAATTCGATTAAATATTGTTTTTATTTATTGTTTATTCTAGTATTGTAAATTAGTATCAAATTAAGTAATAATTTTTTCACAATAATAGACCTAATAATCAAAACAAATATCTGTGATAATCTTACTTTAATTTTTATAGAATATTAGGTGTACTTAAATAGTTAAAAATTGTTATAAGTTATCAGAGCCGTTCAAAGTGTCCTCCTTAGAAATTACACAAATCTCCAGTCTGTTTCTGAGAGATTGTCTTAACCGTTAAAAAATTCCGGTAGTATTCATAATTTCTTAAAATTCATTTTGGATCCTTTGTTGAAGATCCTCAATGTTGAGTCGAATAAACAATAATATGTTTCAAATGGACCGATAGGTAGAAATCAAGAGGGTTTAAGTCAGGAGATCGGGCAGGCCGGGGCACTGCCCCACCGCGGCCTATCCATTTTTCATGGAAAGTTTCACGCAGGAAATCTGATTCCAACTGACTGAAATATGCTGAAGTTCCATCGTGGTGAAACCACATTTTTCTTCTTAATTTTAGAGATAGGTCTTCCAAAAAATGTGGAAGATTTTCGGTCAAATGAGCAAGATAATTTTTTCCATTTAAACGATTTAGTAGAATGACAGGACCAAAAAGGTAGTTATTAAAAATACCTGCCCGTATGCTCAGGGAAAATCTTTGTTGATGGCTACTTTGGAAGGTACCATGAGGATTCTTGTCGCTCCAGATACGCTGGTTGTGATAATTTTGAACACCATTCCTGCTAAACGAAGCTTCAGTTTTACATTGTTAACATGATCTACAGTAATAGTCGCTGAGTAAAATTATTCGAAAGTGAAAAATTAATATGAATTATTTTACTATTATTTAATATTAAATCTTATTGACAGAAAATTATTACTTAATTTGGTACTAATTTACAAACTATAATTAACAGTAAAAAAAAAACAATTAATATTTAATGGAATCGAACGTAAAGTGGAGGACATGAAAACCGACACAAAACTACATCAATTTTCTGTCATAACTCGGGTACTTTTTAATCGATTTACAAAAATAAAATACCATTTTGTTCAAAATAAAAGGCTTAATATTTTAGTTAATATAAAT
The DNA here is from genome assembly GCF_047948215.1 of Lycorma delicatula. Classification (NCBI taxonomy): domain Eukaryota; kingdom Metazoa; phylum Arthropoda; class Insecta; order Hemiptera; family Fulgoridae; genus Lycorma; species Lycorma delicatula. The sequence continues at coordinate 227,842,013 of NC_134456.1, read as the reverse complement.
TTTGATAGAACTAATATTTACAGAAATATAACGGATTGAGAAATAAACATCGCCGCCATTTTGTAATTTGGAAAGATACTTAAGTCCTAATTTTTTCTAATTTTAAAACTTTATTACTAAGACGCTTACCAAATACTAATGTGATTCGTCAATCCGAACTTGAGATATAAATTTTTATATAAAAATAACAAACTGGCGGACAGTGGGAGAACGAAGGAGAAATCGCCATTTTTCCTAAGGATATTTTTTGTTTAGTTTTATAAGTGTAATCCGATAAAGTATAGCCAGCCCACCATTTTAGAAAGACTGTATATATTTACACGAATCTAAACAAAAGAAATGCTATAAATAAATAAAAAATTAAAACAATAATTTTTTTTAAAAACGAAATTACTGTAAAAAGTAGAAAATAATTTTTCAGTGATAATTAAAAATAATTTTTAACATTTATAAAATGAAAACCTTTGTGCGCTCATAAAATATTTCTTTGTGTAATCATTTTAATTTATGTTCACATTTTTACCTTTATCAGTTCTCACAGAACACCTGTTCAAATTCTTCAGTAATATTTTATAATCGCACAATGCGTACAATTTTCTTTTTACAAATGTTGAAAATTATTTTGATTATCTTATAATCACTGAAATTAATTACTGAGCATTAGTTTTAAAAGAAAACCATTGTTTTAATTTTTTTTCTCGCCCGCACTAAAAATTATCACAAAATTTTAAAAAAATCAAATTCAAAATCACAAAATTCATTTTCTTACTATAACAATAACCATCCTTTGTTATATATGATTTGTTATTCGTATGTAAACAAAGACATATGTTTTCACAATGTCCGCCAGATTAGATTTAGAACGATATTAAATATGTTATATATATTTTCATCAGAACCAAAGCTGTGTGCAAAATTTCACTTTGATTGAGTACCGGGAAGTGTGCCAAATTTCAGTTACTAAATTTGTCCTATACAAGATTTCGAACATAAGAAAACCATTGAAAAATGTATAAATTTTTCATCAATTCAAAGAAAAAATCAACGATAATTTTTTAAGTTTTCTTTATTTTTAATTAAAATTGATTTATTTTAACTTAACTATTCCTTCCTTATTTTTTTATTATCCATTTTTAAATATTCATTGCGATAAATAAACAGAACATGCCGGCTGACTGATTTATTAAACAGTATATTTTGTGAATTTTTTTTATAAATTAATTTTTAAATATATAAGTGATTTAGTGAATCGAATTTAGAACCGAGTAATAAACAAAATCTTAGAAATAAGTAGATGTTCATTTTGACTGTTATACAGTCATTTCCAGTAAACACTTTAGAAAGACGTAAATTAGAACGGTAATCTTACTAATTATTTCTATTCATAATTTTTCCACATTATCTACTGATGATTGTTAAACAGTCGAAATGATCATCTAGGTTTTTGATTTCTAAAATGGATTTTTAAACATATATATATTAATAAACATTAATAATCATAGTAATCACAACTACAATAATAATAACAATGATTACTTACAAAATTTAAAGTAATCATCATAATTTATTTACAGGTAATTAAATATTGAAAAGCAGAATTCATCCCACTTACAAAAGACATTATTATGACGGCTAGTATTAACACTTTTAACCCATCGGGTTGGTCTAGTGGTTAACGCGTCTTCCCAAATCAGCTGATTTGGAAAGTCGAGAGTTACAGCGTTCAAGTCCTAGTAAAGCCAGTTATTTTTACACGGATTTGAATACTAGATCGTGGATACCGGTATTTCAATTAACCACATATTTCGGGAATGGTCGAACTGAGAATGTACAAGACTACACTTCATTTACACTCATACATATCATCCTCATTCATCCTCTGAAGAATTATCTAAACGGTAGTTACCGGAGGCTAAACAAGAAAAAAAGAAGTATTAACACTTTTAACCACTAGTCGTATTAGCAATAGTACAAGTATAAAGTTCAATAAGACAAGTATAAAGTTCTTTTACTGCAAGTACTTTTGCCGTTCACAAATAAAACTATTCTTTATTATCTCTTTCACTTATAGTGACAGTAACTCACCTAACTACTTCTTGTTTTCATGTACTGGAATTACTTGTGACGTCACCTTAATCGCGTCGAACGTGTACGCACTTATCTCCTCGTAGACTGACTGTCAATGGTCATCCCCGAGTATTTATACTCCTATCCTCTTTACCTGGAGCGCCGGACCCAACTAAAAGCGTGAGAATGGTCGTCCGCCCACACTTTTTCCGTGCCTGGGTTCGATAATTCATCTTACGGAAAATCATTTGTTTAGGTTTGTCAGTGGGCAATGTTACAAAGGAAGATTGTTAAACGGAACCTTTATTAAAAAGATTCCTTTTTTGTCCCTTTCTGGATTCTTCCCATTTTTATATTTTCTACTGGTAGAAAATTCTTATTTAAATTTTTCTTAATTGGTAGGAATCCGTTTCTCAGGTCCGTTATATCGGTCATGTTACAGTATGTACGTTTTATTGAGGGTGTTCGTTGGAAACTCCCTCATCATGTGCTTTTAGTGATACGATTTGCTTGTGGTTTTTTTTACCTGGATCGATTATAAATAAACAAATTTTTCTACAAAAAATATTATTGAATTTAACCTCAGTAGATAAAACCTGGTAAAACCTGATCAGTGGTAAAACCTGGTCAACTAAGTTTTTTCATGAATTTATAAAATTTTTGTTTAAATTTAATTTCACTGATAAATTATCCCTTTAAACCATTAGTATAATTTTTAATATAGATGGAATAAAAAAAGTATAAATATGGGAAATAGAATGAGAGGGTAAATAAGGGGAAAGGGATTTTGTAATCATAAAGGTGGGGAGGTCATAAAGGGATAAATAGATTTTTTGCTAAATAATTGCTCTAGTAGTGCTATAAATCTTTATGGAGAAGAAAAACCTTAACAAGTGTGTGGAAATGTTTCTCTTTCGTCAATCAGTAGCGAGTCACAACGTTTTTAACGATGCGGTTCAATTTGTTTTCTTTTTCTAATCTGTCTTCTGCTATTACTGTAGTTTATTCTTTCATTTTATTTATTAAAATTAAAAAAATAAAAGTAAAGTATCAGGTAAAAAATGTTAAGTTACTTTTCTTTACTTAATTTTTATTTCTTCTGCTCGTACTTAATGAATATCGATCATAATTTTAGCTTGTTATATCGTTAATTATTATTATTACTATTACTATTTTTTTTCCCCAGTCTCCTGACTGGACCTGCATCAAGCATTACGCGATCCTGGGAGGTGCATGGCCTGTAACTACTCAAGACCCCCCGACGCGCCCGGCTATGCCATCCATGCCAGAGAAACCCAAGCGGCTGGAACTCGGTCTTCCACGCCTCGCCTTAAGTGAGTAAATCCCAAAAGGGGAACCCCACCGTGCCATTGCCTGCCTCTAACGTGGACCCCCCCCCCCCCAAGGGATCCCTATCGGGATTATGGTCTTTACGCCTTGCCTCAAGTGGTGAATCTCCAAAGAAATCCACCACCGGGACATATTCTCAACTCCCTCTTCTAGACAGCCCTCCTAAGCCACAGGCTCCACTTCCGAGACCCCGAGGTCCACAATCAGGAGGTGGCGAGCCGCCACCTCCTGATTAGGATTGACTACCTGTAGTTCCCCAATCTGCTTCCCAGCCACGATACTCCTTCTCCTTTGACTTCAGGATCCCAGCCGCTAGCTCCTTAACAGTCCGCCACTCATCCGCAACACGCAACATGTAATCGACGGTGGTTTCTGGCACTAGCCACCCCAGGCGTAGTTTCTCCTTCACCTCTGCCCGCCTGGGTACACATAAAACGTATGTTCGGGGTATCTTGTTGCCCACGTAAAATGCATTCGGGGAATTCCCGCCTTCCGAACCTATGTAAATAAGCCCCAAATCCCCCGTGCCCGTAGAGTAGCCGGGTACTTTTATAATAATTATTATTATTATTACTACTGTTATTAAAACCCACTGAACTGAAATATTTGCACTCCAATGTCGCAACTGCTAACTGATCAGTGAATTATAAAACAAAATCCCCTAACCCCTATATGAACTTTCTAGTTGATAAATACAGGAAGAGATAGAAAAAAAATATATAGAGTGGAGAGAAAAAAAAGAAAAGAATGGCCGCAAGCAATTGAAAGTATGTTATTTGCATAATATCTGAGGTATAGTACTGTGACAACCTGTCTGTTCATGCTCACTACCGTTTTAGTGAACAATGCTCAATTGAGTAACGCTGACATCAGGAAGGAACAACATTTCTTTTACCTCTTAAATAAAACTCGTGATTTGAAACTGTTTTGTATTTATTCATGTTAAGTAACGACCTATACATTAAAATTAGTTTCTGATGACATAACGAGTGCAACCGTTTACAGCTTTAATTCATTTCATCATTAAAAATAAAATAAAATGATTTGAATTTATTTCTTTTTAGGTTTTTTTTCATTTCAAATATATTTAATTAATTATAAATGAAAACGTAATGTAATTAATTATCCAACTAGTTTTTAGAAATAAATCATGTAAACATGAAATAGAAAATAATTCAATGTCTTACAATATATATATATTGTATATATTAATGTTGGGTTACTTGCTTAATTCGACAATTGTATTGTGTATAAATCACTAATTAAAGAATTTATTTATTTTTAATACTTCTTGTACAGTCTCAGTTCGACCATTCCTGATATGTGTGGTTAATTGAAATCCAACCACCAAAGAACACCGGTATCTACGATCTAGTTTTAAAATCCGAATAAAAGTAACTACCTTTATTAACGACGACGAGTTTACCACTAGGCCCACCCGGTGGGTTTTTTATTCATCAAATAATCGTAATAATTATTTTACATTTACAATAAGACGGACCCATCGTTATCAGGCTTACTAGAGAAAGTGACGAGGGAAGTAGTCTCCTATTGCCTTCTTCACTGATCGGATATGCTAATGTATATCAGAATACCAAGCATATCCGTCGACAAACTGTAGATGATATTCAGCCCTACAAGACAAATTCATTCTGATCTCCACAATGAATAGTAAAATCATTACTCTCAGAGAAAGTAAAGCCGACGCGTATCTGTCGTACAGTAGCTGCTTCATGTACATCACAACAGTCCTAAGAAAGAATAGGTGTGTACAGATGGAATAAAAATTGTAATAATGTGAAACAACAAATCAATTACTATTTTATGTTTGTCAGTAGGGAATTTTTTTTCTGTATATTTATCCTATATATATATATATATATATTATATAGCAATATTATCAATAACGTGAACTTTTCTTTAATGCCTTAAGGAAAAGGATACATCTATTTATCTGAATACTAAAAAAAATAACCAACTCCACATTTACATCTACACTCTTTAATAGTTAATTGCGTACGACGAAAGCAGGCTTACCGAGGCTTACTCAGGTACAAGTGCTAAATAAATAATGTTGATTAGAACTTATGTTTGCAATAAATTATGCATTTTAGTAGTATTTGGATGAGAATTCGAAATTATTCAGTATTTATGAATTTTAAGATAAATATTCTCTTATCATTTATAGGTAACTCGTACAAGCAATTGATGTGTGTAGCATACACGCCATAAAAAATTAATCCGTAATAAAAATTTGTTCAATTTATAAATGTTATTGAAGTATCAGATTTCCATAATCCACGTGAGTTTAAAATCAGGCGATGGTAGTTAAAATACGAATTTTTTGTTAATATAATCATGAGAATATCTGTGGTTGATGACGAAGCATGAGAAATAAGATGAACAAAACATTATTTTACTGGTTTAGATGTCGATATAAATGTAAAGTAGGACAGCGAAACAAGTGCACCTCAGAGCGACAATGATGCGGTCGCATGTAAACTATTGTGAAAATTATGCATGAAATAGTATCGTGTCTTGTTACACCGGATATTAGGTTATTTTGTAAAATAGCATGCCATCATCACAAATCGATAAACTCTGGGATATATAGACTAACGTGGTAAATGATTTGGCTTATTTATTTTTTAATTTGAAATACGTATTAGTTTTATAATATGGAATTTGAATACCTTTTGCAATTGTCAATCGTAATAAAAATATGCAGAACCACATTCCTTAATTACAAAATATAAATCACAGTATTTTGTATTATTTTGTTTCAGAAGTACAAATTTATTAATCTTGACTGTTTGGCAGGATATTACTTTCAAAACTGAATAAAAATGTATACTTTATGGTAAAAATAAAAATAATCTCACAAACTCTATACACCCAGTTTGATTTATAAACCTAAAAGTTGGCCCGGCTTAAATTATTATCCGAAAATGGATAATTTTTTCCTTATAAAATGATTAGTATATTTCCCCGTAAAGTTTCACCGTCGTAATTAAGGCCAAAAGAATCTATTGTTATAATAAAAAAAATTCTATTTTCTATTTTAAACGTTTTGATCCCGGGCATGATGTAGAACTGCATCTCCTGTAGACTAGTGGTTTTAAAAGATTTAAATATCTCAGAAATTACCAGGGTAATTAAAGAACCTGGGTAGAGCCAAGCAGATGGTCTCTAGTAATAATCCACCGGATTGGTCTAGTGGTGAACTCGTCATCGCAAATCAGCTGATTTCGAAGTCGAGAGTTCTAAGGTTCAAATCCTAGTAAAGGCATTTACTTTTATACGGATTTGAATACTAGATCGTGGATGCCGTGTTCTTTGGAGGTTGGGTTTCAATTAACCACATAACTCAGGAATGGTCTACTTGAGATCGTACAAGATTACACTTAATTCACATTTATTCATATCATCTTTATTAATCCTCTGAAGTAATAACTTAGGATGGTTTCGGAAGCCAAACAGAAAAAAGAGAGAAAGAGAGATATGGTGGAATGGAAACAGACGACCCGCTATACTAACCATCATTGAGGTAATCTTACACGCAAGAGAATTTGAGCGATCCAGGAAGCCTCGGAATATACCGGAAATTAAGCGAAAAAAGAAATCCAATGTCTTTCTAAATGACATTAGGTTACAGGAATATTAACTCACTGAAAGGAAAGGAGGTTAAGGTGACTGAGGGATAAAGTGAAATAAGGAAATAAGCTATTGAAAAGACATCGGTTGATAATGATTTTGCTTGATATTGCGAATCAGTAGATGTTTTTGCGCAACTCCCTATCAAACATATTGGTCTGAAGAGTGGATTAGAGAAATATAGATTTTATATATGCTGTGATGGCGTGAGGAACGAGTAAAAAGGTTTTAAATTTGTGTAAACACTGAATAGCGAACTTAAACGAACTTAAACTTTCTTTTTCTGTTTAGCCTCCGGAATCACCGTAAGGCATTACTTCAGAGGATGAATGAGGATGATATGTATGAATGTAAATGGAATGTAATCTTGTACAGTCTCAGGTCGAACATTCCTGAGTTATGTGGTTAATTGAAACCCTATCACCAAAAAAACACCGGTATCCACGATATAGTGTTTAAATCCGTATAAAAGTAACTGCCTTTACTAGGATTTGAACCTTAGAACTATCGAGTTTGAAATCAGCTGATCTCCTATCAGATTTCCGAACTATGTGTGAAAAACTGTAGCAATTTTTCTTGGCGTTTATCAACTCATCTGGTTATGGTTTCATAATGAAACGGGAATCACCGAAGAATATTTCTTAACAAAAAATTATCAAAACTACGTTTTTCGGTAATATATTACCAAAATATATCATGAATAAACTACAAATAAACTTATAGTTTCGCCGTGAAAGAGGCCGTATCTCCTCGTCAAAATTTTAAAATAATTTTAATTTTTTTAATTTTATATTAAATATTTGTAATTTTATCTTACATTCCATTTCATTTTTAGGTAATTCAACTTGCATTATTTTCGTTGTTTTATTTTTCAATCTTATTTGACCATAAAACAAATAAAACACACTTCAATTGACATAACTGACTAATTTGCTTCAATTTTTATTTGCTTTTCTTTAACTCACAATTTTTTTTACGTTTGTCCTAAAATCTTGTATCCTTAATTTAACATCCTTCCTGACATTACCTATTGATGAAATTTTGCAAAGTTACTATAGTCGGGTGACAGTACAATATTCCACCATTATTTTTGCAAACATCCCCCGTAAGAAGTAAATTAAGGGTGCGGGTGTAAAAAATGTAAAAATCTGCAAAACGGCTGTGCGGAGTTTTTGGGGTCGCAGATGATAAATCAGACAGCCGTTTGACATAAAAAAAATGACAAAAACTTGGTACGGGAGTTTTTGTGGTTTCGAATTTGACAACATTTCGTCATGATTTTTTTGGGCAGTATGTTGAGACACAGCTCCTGACGGACGATTCGCTCGGCTCCGTACCATTCACACAGATCTTGGCGGTTCACTCGGCCACATAAAACTTCAGTATTTCGTTACATTGTATATTGAAAATTTGTTTAATATTTTATAAACATATTTGAAATAGCAATGTATGTGTTATCTTTTGAAATCCTAATTAACCTACTAATTAAATTCATGCAACGTATGATAATAATTTGATTAAATATGACTAAAAAGTATGAAGCAAGTTTTTAAAAATCTGTGTAATATTATACCAAAGTAAACCATTAAACCATTAAAAGGTATATTTCTTGAACTGATTAGAAGAGGCTTAAATTTGTTTCTTTTTTTTCTAAATTTTTGTACTTATTTTTGGGTATCTATAAAGTGAACAACTGAATTAATTTCAACGGTACATTTTTATAATATTGAATAAATAAATTCGGAGAAAGAAAATTTCAAGCATAGTCGAATGATTATATTCTAAATAATATAATTTATATATTTTGATAACATCGATATTCCCACATCGATATTTATACTGAAACCGGTAGATAATTAAAAAAAACTTGTTTTAAATTACGTTCTCTGCAAAATTATCCCTTAGATGAAATATTTATGTAACGAAAATATATTTTATTAATTTAAAACTTAAAAAAGAACTGGAAAGTTTATTCTTGAATAAATAATTCCCACTGACTTTTTAACCACTGTCTACTGCTCATATAACTTTTTTTATTAAATATATTGTACCCGACTTTTCCCGGTTGTAACGCTTGTGCATTCATCACTTATATGCACCACCTCTTAATTTGCTCGGTTTGTATTTTTAAATAAAATTGTGTGACGTATTTACGTTACATTTTTACGTAACATAGAAAAAAACATATTTTATCGAAGGAAGACTGGAGGAATTTTCATTCAAATTTTCAAAATGCAGATCGACCGAAAGCAACTTTTGTGGATCATATTTTTCTTATACTTTTTGATAAAATTACTACTTAATAAAAATAATATTTAAATAACATATGTATATATACATATTCCCATCGCAGTATCACCCACACTATACGGTTACTTGCGTTTCCCGTAGCGGTCAATCTTTTTATTTTATGTTTATTAGTCAAGTAACCGGAAGCCGGTGCAGCCTGCCACAGTTACAGTAACGGTGGCAGTGGCTGTGGTGGTTGAGCCCCAGCGCCGTATACCTTCGCACCCCTTAAAAAATCGGAGTTAATAAAAAACCCGAAAATGATTTTAAATATTTATCTGAAGAGTATTAGCAAGCCCAAATCTACTAAAGATATCGTTAATTATAGTCGGGATTAGGAAAATTTACAATCATTGTTCAAAAGATGTTTTAACTTTTTCATCACCTTTCAAGGTCGAATTTCAAAAATCTTAGAAATTATTTTATTGACATGAAAATTATACTCGCCAAAAATCAGGGTTGATGTCTTAATTTTTTACCGAGAAATTAAAAAAAAAAAATTAGGGTTTCAAAAAAAATTCAAAAATCAATTTTAACTCTTGAAACCCGAAAGAAAACTCAAATATTCTACAAATTGATTTTTAGATGTTCATAATCAGTCAGTTCAAACCCAGCTCACACAGTGAGCACACTCACAGTTCACAATTCATTAAATCAATTTCCCGGCAAATGTTCACACCTACCATTATATATATATATATATATATAAAATAGAGATTTTTCGAGATGAAATATGAATCCAAAAACCTTAGCTGTGACAAGAAAAAGATGGGTAAAAATTTAGTTGCGAAAGATCGAGTAATTATTTGTTTACCCCGATAAATAAAAACCCTCTTCCTCTTTACATTATTATGACAACAAGAAAGAAATGATTTCATTCGCTCAAAATGTTTTTTTTAAATAATGTTTAGCAAATTCGCTAATCAGCCCAGTTGTAAAACTGTTAGTTGAATTACGATAAATTTGATTGCGTATGTTGCTAGTTTGCTTAGTTAATATTCAGAAATTGCTGGAGGCTGGTCAGGAATAACTTTTGAATTTTAATTTAGCATACAACCAGTTTTCGGGTCGTATGATCACGTAACAGATATATTTAAAACATACTTCGACAAGATACTGATGAATATGTATGAGGAAATAAAATAAAATAAAATAAGATAATTCAATGGCTAATTCCGGGTTAGATAAAATGTTCCAACTTCCTTTTAAATTTTTGGAACCGTCTTTAGCGGAAGTCGAAATCTGTTATTATTGATAAAAAACTAAAACTTTATACATTATATACATATATTTTTTTTTTTCATTACTTACAGTTATTGTTGTGTATTATTAGCGGCTATTCCAGTGAAATAAATCGGTTCTCTTGTAAACATTTTTTTTTTTATCCAATGCCTTGATTGTCTTGGGCCATTTCAGCCATGCAACCTCTAGCAGCCCAATACACTTCACCCTCACTCTTTGCTGTGTTTTTAACGTTCGGTAACAGGTCAGGTCGATAGACGCAGGGCTGTCATAGACTCTTGTCGACACAGTAGGCATGTTGCTGATTTGCCGGTACCAGTGCGGTGGAGGTGGTTCTGGAGATAGTCGTGCCCTCATATGTTAAATAACAGCGGACGTGATTATTAAATGGATTTGTTTATTTATATTACACTTGGTAATGCTAACTGAATTGGCTTTAGGTACACACGAGTGGTAGCGTCTTCATCCGGAGATCCTAGGTTCGAAAAAAATGTTCATCTCATCTCACCCTCTGAAACAATATCTAATGGTTGTCCCGGAAGCAAAAATAATTCATAGTGAATTCGCAGATTCTTCGTGAGTTTCTTTATCTAAATAATTTTATCCTATGGTTGAAGATCTATGTGCTTAACAGTCACAAGTACTGTTATCTGTAAAAAAGTTTCTTTTTATAATTCGCATTTCATTCGAATCTTGTTCGTTGAAATGCTATTTCTTACTAGAAGATTACATTTCTTATATTACAAGTCCTCCTTTGAAGTCATTATATATTAGTTACTTTTATCTATATTAGACTTCTAAATATGTAGTTGTATTTTCCAACCAACTTTTTTTTTTGAATAGTTTTCATTTTTGTGATTTTGTTAGGTTTTTTTTTTACCTTATCTTTTCCTGGCTAGATGTAACTTTTGCAAATGGAAATTTAAATTCCCCAGTCTAAAAAAAAGTTTTAAGCCACATCCTCCGGTCATCAAAGTCTGTTGGAATTTTATTTCTTTATTACTGTATTATTATCATTATTCCTGGCTTTGTCAGGAAAGGTTTGCAACTCACTGCTTCGTCCTAAAAGACTACTTCTTAGGAAGTAAACTAAGTGAATCATTAAAGTATTAAATATGCAATTATTTACTTGCATAGTTAATACGTTATGTAAAAAAGTATTTAAGTTATGTAAAAAAATTATTCTACTGTTTGAATAAATTTTGAGTTACAAGAACCCACTCTCCTTGTAGTGTCAAGTGTCTCCTTGGTCAAGTCATACCTTGACCAATAATAACTAAAATTAAATGACATTAATGGCCCGTATTTAGATGTCATCATAAAAATCGGTTAATATAACTAAAAAAAAGAGGATAACTGCTGAAATAAACAAATAAAAAAATTATTCTTAAAGTAAAGAAATGAAAAAAAAAAGAAAAAAGTATATTTTCCGTGCCCCTGAATGGGGGTTTGAACACCAATCACTATTAAAAGATCATTAAATTCTGTCAAAAAATGAACCCATCCAGTTTTTGAGTTAAACTTTGATTTACGGGACCTATAATATCCGTACCTCATTTCCACATTTACCATTTGCGACCAAAATTATACGGCATCAGTGTCCCTTATATCAGTATTCGTTATTTACTTACATCTTTCCAGAATTTATCAATGCTAACATTTTATTTTGGTTAGTTGGGCTCTTGAAACATCAAAATCTGCAAAAATCTCAACATGCAAAATTTGACCCGATTAGCATAAATTCACTTCTTTAGTATACGGTACATAGATATTCAGTAAACTATACAGCCAATTATACGACAATTTTAGGGCTGGTGTTGCCAAATCTAATTTACAATCCTAAATTAAGAGGGTAAGAAAAAATCTTCATCTTACAACATCCCCTTTATATCCCTAACTCTTTCTTTGCAAAGAGATATACACCGTATATACATAATATATCGGCTACTGCGGTTGAGTTTAATAATACATGTTTTCATGTATGCGTACATGTGTACTAGCAGGAAGAGCGATCGACATTCTAATATACAAACTAATAGATGATCATTCATCTTCATTATAATTGAACGGTTGGCAACACTATTTCACTCTCCGTTAAGCCTAAATGCTTTTATCGTAGCTTTAAAAATACAGTAATTTTCCGTTAAGAAATGTGAATTGCTGAAATAACTTAATTTTTCGAATTTATTTATCATTCTAACGTTGTATGTGGTTGTTTACATTATCTCGAATGTTCCGATTCCATTTAGGTAGCAATTTTATACACCTTTAAACGTTGCATGTTCATTCACGCTCATTAAATGATTACATTACCGCTGTTGTATTCTGCGTATAGCCTGTCGATAGTAGTTTTCTTAAATTGTGATCGGTAGTTCAATCAGTCAACATGAATTTTAAACGCCTTATTGAATAAATTACAAATGAAAATGACGCTGTCGCTCTAATACAGGAGTATGGCATTCTACATAATCCGCGTAGATGTCAACGCGGTTATGACGTGATTTTACGAATGGGTTTGCGGAATCGGTAGACCTGCCCTAGTGAAGGTTGCAGGGAGTTCAAATAGCTACGGAAGAAACATTTATATCCGGTTCGAAACTGCCTTTCCTCAATTTTTTTTTTTTCATTATTGTCGCACTAAGGGTTGGACCTCATTTAAAATTTTCGAGGAAGAATTAGAAATAAACCACAATACGAAAGTCGACTGGTACACTCATAACTTAATGAACAAATCCGGTACAAATCTTCGGACCTGACATGACTATCGAATAGACGAAACCATGTTTTCGAAACGGAAAAATTAAGTCGACCTCAGCAGTGGGTCTTCGGTAATTGTTGAGAAACGAATTAGTGCTTCATGGTCGGATAAATGTGCTGACTCATTGCTACCGTCGGTAACTGATTACATAAGAGTGGGCTCTACTATTATTTCAGCCAAATAGACATCGTATTGTGGGATTCTTAACCTACCGGGAAATTACGTACATCTAATTGTGAATCGATCAGAAAATTTCGTTGATTCTCAAACGGAGGCTCACACCGAAACAATTAAATGCTTGTGGAGATTGGCGAAAAATCGAAATAAGCAGTTCGGCACTTATAGGCAAATGATCGATTCGTACTTGGAATTCATTTGGCGTCAGGGTAATCGTGAGCGTGGTTTATTCATTAAGATTTTGCAAGTTATTGCCGCTTATTGGTCACTTAAATGACAATCGAGAGTTATAGTCTCATTTTATAATTAATATTTAAAAATACGAACTGATTTATTTTCATAAACTACTATTTATTATTAAGTATACAATTTATTAATTACAAAAATTATATTTAAATTAAATACAAAATTGTGTTTAATTAAATAGTGGTGATATTTATGGTATTGAATTAACAGAAACGAATCTAAATCTCACATTATTAAGAAGAAAAAATCCATAAATAAAGTAAGTCAAATTTCTTGACAGATAACGGAAAAGTAACTAAAATATTATAGTCAATTGTAATATAATAATAATAATATTGTAATCAATTACAATTTCTTGTTTAAAAGAATAAATTATTTTTCCTTTCTTCTATTTATTTATTTGGATGCTGAAAAATAATTCTAAAATTACTACCACAAATTAAATCTATTGAAGAGAAAAGGCAAAGAAGAGAAAAGGAAGAATAAATCGGTAATAATAATAATGAAAAGAAATAATGTCATATCCCAGCAGGATAAAGAGTGAAATTTAATAAACAGGAGCTGACAGCTGAAATAATAATCAATAATAAGCGTGTAGACCGGCACGTCTTTATTTATGTGGGTGTCGGTAAGACACATCAATGATGAGCTTTGATATTTTATTATCAGGTCACAAACGCAAGAGAATAGTAAAAGCAAATAATGAGTTAGATGACCGAGTACTGTTATGAGGAGGGGATTGAACAGTCGGCTGCAAGTTGCCGCGGTTCGTTTGTGTACAAAGTCATTAGATGTCAAGGTCAGGAATTGTTTTCATAGCAGGTTTACCTAGATAAGATATCCCAGATTATTGTTTAAAATGAATTTTTTGTTTCTTTGCAAAGATATATATATATATATATATATATATATAGCTTTGTTTTAGTATACTAATAGTAGGGCATACGAGTGTGATATTTGCGTTTATTTATATTCTCATTTGTGTGATTCTGTTAGTACAATAGATCTCCCTAAACTTCTACAAATAAATTTCAGCGACAATTTTCTTAAAGCGCTAATCTGTTATGCTATTCAACTTAGTGCATTAACACTCTAAAACAGTGTAATTAAATGTATTTTTAAATACAGATAAATAAGAATTATTTTTGTATTAATCGTCTATATTGTGTGTAATAAGTAGCGTTAACTAAAAAGTCTATAGGCTGTCTTTTTTTCTGTTTAGCCTCCGGAACCACCGTAAGGTATTACTTCTAAGCAGTGGCGGCTTGCATACAGGCACTGTGGAACACCAGCACTCTCTATTCCGCTTGATATTATCGA